>NW_027512690.1:335000-1012500 GCF_048772815.1 Callospermophilus lateralis
CCATCCATAAGGCAAGCTACAGTCCATTCATCAATTTGGCTGGATAAATGCTGTGAAGCTTTCTACTAGATAGGACACATCCATTGATGCATTTTTTTTAATGCCTACAACCCCGGACACAATGTGATACACAGACATAGAAACACTCGCCTTGTCAAACGACTTACTAGAAACAGTCCACTCCAAACTAAACAAACCTACTTTTCTACCTATTCTAAGAACATGACACAAGACCACAAACTCATAACCACAAACAAAAAGGCACCTCCTTCGCCCAGGTAGGTCTGTGACTATCCGGAGTGTCCTCTGACTTGTGGGCCAATAATGTTCCCCCGAAATGGCCTGTCCTGTCTTAGATCTGGTCTCCTTGGCCAACTCCGTGAAGTTGTCAGGAGCCAGCGGAGCCTCTACTTGCTTTCTCAGGAAAAGCTCTGCTTCAGAGCTTTCTTGCATTTGGCCTTCCTCACATCTGTAGGTACCAAGAAAGACTGACTCTGTCTATGTAAATCCAAACAAGTGAGACCACTGGGACTGGGACTGGGACTGGCTATGGGTGCCTGGCATCCTGGATCCCAAATTCAGAGAGTTCCATCACCACTGAAGTGTGATGGAACTGTTTTTAGTTCCTCCTTCAGGAACTGAATGAGGTCACTCTCTTGGCAACCACTTTGTCCAAACGTTGCTTCCAAGGTTCCCATGAGATGGAGGCTGGCCCTAATTCCTGTGACACTTTAACAAGTTTGAATTGTATATCAACCATAATCTCCCAGGAACAGATCTACACACAGTCCTGGTTTGGCTCATGTTCTCTGCTTTAAGAATAGAAGCTGATTCAGACACAACCCTTTATCCTGACCAAGCCGTTTGCCATGGAAGATGCCTTTTGCTCTCTCAGGTCCTTCATAGCTGCCTACATATTCTCCAGGGATCATTTTGCCATGGACATTTGAGGTTATCACCAGGTGGAAGATCCATTACATTCCAGTATTATAAGACCAACTATTTCCCTGCTTTTCTGTAAAGTAAGATTGAGGGAATACTGTATGGTTAGGGTTAATAACAGGTTCGATTTGGGTTAGGAATCATTTTGCTGGGTGAATAATGGTATTGGGAACCTGCGATATTTATAACAATATAGAGGTTAAATGTATGCATGAAAACAGAAATCTAAGTATTATTTGAAGCCCAGAAGGGCATTGGGCCCTTGCTTGGGATACTTAGCATTGAATTAACTTCTGAACAGATGTCTCAGATAAATTGATATACAATGGCATATGACCTTGTACCTTGGATGATTGAATGTAGAAAAGAACATCCAGTCAAAAAGGGATAGTCAGTAGGATTAGAAAGATAGTAGTTAGGATTAGGAAGAAGAGTGCATGTAGAATTTGCAATAAAAGTTCTTTAGCAATAGGTTTTCGGTTAGAGAATGAATTTAAATGTCAGCACATGTGAAGAGTCAGTCACAATGATGAAATTGGGAAAATATGTAGGAAAGCAGATATAAATAGAGACATTAGGTAATCAGGCAAAGTATATAGTGAGTGATAGGATTAGACATTTTCAACAGGGTTGAGGTTGAATATATTATCTTAGGAAGAAACAAATATGTAGTCACCAATAGGATTTACATTTGAGAGCATTAGGCAACCTGGACATGATATTTTTAGTAATCCATGTTCACTTTCCATTTAGGTTTGGTACAATCATAAATGTGAACTTTGAATTCTGTGCCCAGAATATTTCTGTGATTAAATATATATATATATGTAGATCATTTGACATGAGTATTTCTCCACCATTTTTAGGAGCAATATTGACTGACTACTACTGACTGATAGGTATAGATTCTTTATGTGATTTGGCGTCATGAGAAAACCCAAGCACCTCTTCATGGCTTGAAGAACTCATTTGACCCAAAGAGCCACAAGTGATGCTCATTCTTTTCCGTTTGAAAACAGCTTTCTTCAGGCTTCACAAAGGGGTGACCTGAGGCAAAGAACTTCCTGATATTCTGGGCAACAAAACAATAGGTAAGCAAATGGCCCAAAGCAGGGTTTCTCCACCGAGACTTTCCTGATCACACTCTCCCAGCTCACGTGTAAAGTTAGATTGAGGGAAAAGTCTATGGTTAGGGTTAATAACATATTCGATTTTGGTTAGGAATCATTCTGAAGGATGAATAATGGTATTGGGAGACTGGGATATTTACAAGAATATATAGGTGAAATACAAGTATGAAAACAGAAATCTAGGTACAATTTGAAGCCCAGAAGGGCATTGGGCCCTTGAGTGGGTTACTTAGCTTTGAGTTATGTCCTGCCCAGATGTCTCAGATAAATCGATATTCAATGGCATAGGACCTTGTACCTTGGATGATTGAATGTTGAAGAGAACATCCAATTAAAAAAAGAAAGTCCGTAGGATTAGGAAGATAGTTGCTAGGTTTAGAAACAAGAGAGAGTATAGGATTTGGACAAAAAGTTCTCTAGCAATAGGTTTTCAAGTAGAGAGTGAATGTAAATATCAGCACATGTGAAGAGTCAGTCACAATGAGAACTGGGGAAAATATGTAGGAAAGCAGATGTCAATAGAGACTTTAAGAAATCAGGCAAAGTTTAAAGTGAGGGATAGGATGAGATATTTTCAACAGGCTTGAGATTGAATATATAATCTTAGGAAGAAACAAATATATAGTCAACAATAGGATTTACATTTGAGAGCATTAGGCAACCTGGACATGGATGTTTTTAGTAATGCATGCTCACTTTCCTTTTAGGCTTTGGTACAATCATAAGAGTGACCTTTGTTTTCTGTGTCCAGAATGTTACTGTGATAAAATGTATATGTAGATTAGGTGACATGAGTATTTTTTCCACCATTACTGGGAGCAATATTTTGAAGACGTATAAATTCGTATTGGGGGAACAAAGAGGTGTACCATGTGTCTATGAATATAGAAATAATGCATGAATAGACCATACTGTGAACAAATAATGTAACTGGTTCCAACTTTAAATAATTGATTTAATTAATATCTGAGAATGTAAAGGAAATCTTAAATTGATATACATACATTCATTATAACCAGTCATAAATCTAACGGTAATATTAGGGTTATGGTTTATCAAGAAGAATGTGTGAGTTTTGCTTCAAAAGTGATTATGGAAATCGAAAATAATGTGTTTGAAAAGAAGTCTCATGAAAAGACCAGTCAAAAAATCTGGAGGAATGTATGTGTTCTGAAGCAGGAAGTGATTGAAATTGAAACAAATGCCTATAAATTTGTGAACTTGTGGATGAAATATATATCCTATGATGTGCATAAACTGAGAAAATAGTAATGTACCACTGTTGAATAAAAATGAACCGGAAAATACACATCATGTCCCATAGGAAACTACTTGCATTGATATTAAACTGGGTATTACTGTAGAAATATTAGGATTTGTATGCACCATCCACTGAAGTTATCTTTCAGTACTAGGTAACAAATATGTATTTCAGGTTGATGAATATTTCTGAGAATTATCTTGTGAAAAGTTGATCATAAATCCACATACATGAATATGAATGATTTTAAGGAGTGTATAATAAGACTCATATATTTCATATTTTGAAAAATTTGTAGAGTGTGTATTCCAGTCAAAATTCATCATGAAATATATATGTCATCCACAGATGCAAAAATATTTTTTTCACTGAAAATGGATTTATGTATAATGTTGTTCTACTAGGAAGCTCACCCATATTTTGAATTTTCAGTTCCAACAATGTTTAGGAGGAGTGATCTCTTTTCATAATTTGTATCTGCCAAGTCAGCCACCTCACAAAAATGTACATGTGATAACAGATAGGATACTATATGTGCATATAAAAATACATGTGCTGAATAGGCTACAGAGAAATGAGACAGGAATTTGTTGAGAGCCACAGCTGAAGGGGCCCCAGCAAACTTCCAGCTGCCAGCAAATTTCCAGCTGCCGGCTGATTATTGGCTCACAGCGACCTCAGCATCATCTAGCTGATTGGCTCCTCTTTGGTGATGCTCATTGGGCTGTTTCCCTGCCCTTTCAGACCATGGAGCTGCTCCTTGGGGAACTTTTTTGGCTCCACCCAGCCAATCGGCCTCAAGAGCAGTAGGATTGTGGCAGGTGGAGAGGCTTGTGTGTGTGAGAGAGACTTTACAAGGAAGCCAGTAGTGGCAGTTAGGCTCTGAGGGTTTTTCCTGAGGAGTTGTTTTGTTTGCCGTGTGTGGTTCTAAAAATAAAGTTAGTTTTTTTTTTTTTTTTTTTTTTTTTTTTTTTTGACAAGTGCCTCCTGAATCATGCCCAGCCAGACTGCAGCATTTGGTGGCTCACATGGGGAACGACTGAGGGTAAGTGATAAGGTAAACTGCTTGCCCCTGTGGGCAAGGTGAAAGGATGGGTAGCCATTTTAAGATGACTCCTTTGTTTTGCTTCACTTTTGTTTTAAGTTGCCTGTTCCTGGAGATGAGTGGGACGGAAGAAAAACCACTCACATCTGAGAAAAAACTATTTACGTCTGAGGAACTGATAGGTATAAAGGACGGATGCACATGTCAGGAGGATAGAAAGGCTATAATGACTTTTTGTTGTTCCCTTTTTAATTCATTCTGTCTCAGTTTTGTTTGGCGTCATCTTGATGGGTTGTATTATAATAGAAATAAGGGATCAGAAATTAGTAAAAAACAAACTGAAAGAGTGTTAAATAAATTGTTAGAGAAAGGAGGCATCTCAGAAATATCAAGGACAGTCAGGGCATTTGTTGATACAATACAAATATGTAGCCCATGGCTTTTGAAGGAGGAGTCATTAAATATATCACAATGGAACCATCATGGTGAAGATTTAAAAGGATTAGAAAAGAGCAGCCGAGGGACTATGCCAGTTGGCACATTGCCATTGTGGACGTTCATATCTGGTTTGCTTAGTCCAAAGCCTTCAGTTCAGACAAGAGATAGAGGAACCAAGTTTAGAGCATAAAAAGCAATCAGGGGCAAAGTTAAAAAAGGAGACTGGTACTAACACCTTTCTGTCACCAGAGGATGTAAATGTCCAACTAACAAGGCCACCTCCATGTGCTGGGAGGCCCCCAACCCCAACAGTTGATAGTTCGGATCCTGAGACAGGATCTCAAGTATTAACATGCCCTGTATTTGAGGTAGGAAGGCAACGAATTCACCATGCTTTAAATTTCAAAATAGTGAAGCAGCTAAAAGAGGCTGTAACAACATATGGTCCTCAAGCACACTTCATTGTAAGCTTGGTCGAATCCATTAACACCTTGAACATGACGCCAGCAGATTGGGCTAATATGTGTAAAGCTGTGCTAAATGGAGGTCAATACCTATTATGGAAGGTTGCCAATGAGGAATTTTGCAAAGAGATGTCTAGGCGAAATGCAGCAGCTGGTTATCCTCAGAGAAATCTAGATTTGTTGTTAGAAAAGAGACCTTATGAGGATCAGCAACAACAAATTCCATATGATCCTGGCATATATGCACAAATTGCTGTAGAGGCAGTTAGGGCATGGAAGACTTTACAAGGACATGGAGGTTTACAAGGTCAATTATCTAAGGTAATACAAGGAGCTAATGAATCTTACGCTGGATTTATAGATAGGCTTATTGAAACAGCTACAGAGTTTTTGGAAATACAGAACAAGCAATGCCATTATTAAAACAACTGCCTTATGACCAAGCGAATCATTGCTGCAGAGGTATCATTAGACCATGGAAACATGAAGATTTAAACACATTTATTAAATTTGGTAGAGACATTAATGAACAAGAGCAAGTCGTGGCAGCTGCAATAAAACAGGCTTTAGATGCCAGAGACATTAATGAAAAAGGGCAAATTGTGGCAGCTTTAGTAAACAGGCTTTAGAAGACAGGCCAAGAACATGCTACAATTGTGAACAAACAGGACTTTTTAAAAGGAATTGCCCCATAGGAGGAGGGTTTAACAAAACTAGGTATCAAAGGACTAGAATACCGGGTATTTGGCCACGATGACGTAGAGGGAGACATTGGGCTAATGAATACCATTCTCAAACCACCATAGAGGGTACTTCATTATCAAAAAACAAACAAGCACCAGGTGTTTATCCACGATATCATGAAGAAAGGCATCCGGCTCCATTGCCAAAAAATGGAGAGGGGGGCCCAATGCTCTGGGGCCCGAAACCGCAAATATATGGTGCACTGGAGGAAACCAGGAACCCCATCAGTGTAGTGCCCATGACACATTGTTCATCAGATCCCTCATCAGACAAACCAGAGGGAGCGCAGGGTTGGACATCTGTGCCTCCGCCAGATCAATACTAACTCCAGAGATGGGAGTTCAAATCATTCCCACAGGGGTGAAACGACCTCTTCCCAAAAGAACAGTAGGCTTATTATTGGGATGCAGCTCTTCTACTCTAAAAGGACTTATGATGAGTCCTGGGGTAATTGATCCCGATTATGAAGGTGAAATAAAAATTATAGCCAGTTCTCCAAAGGGTATATCAGTAATTTCTCCAGGAGATAGAATAGCACAATTACTAATAATACCCAGCCCACATGATAAATTTTACAGTTATGCTGTAGAAAGAGGTTCCAAGGGATTAGGCTCCACAGGCGTAGATTGGGCTATGCTTTCTTTAAATTTATATTCTCGCCCCATGCTAAAACTAAATATTCAAGGACATGAATTCAATGGGCTACTGGATACAGGTGCAGACCTTAGCATCATCTGTCGTCAAGAATGGCCAAAACATTGGCCATTACAACAAGCCACTCAAATGCTTCGAGGCCTAGGAGTGGCGACTAATCCCCATAAAAGTGCAACGGGATTAGATTGGAAGGATCCTGAAGGATGTGAAGGAACTATACAGCCATATGTATTGGAACATCTTCCCGTAAATTTATGGGGATGAGATGTCCTAGATCAATTAGGTTTGACATTAACAAATAACATCAATCAAAATTCACCCACTATTATGGCTAGACAAGATTTTAGGAAAGGAAAAAGATTAGAAAAGCAAGAACAAGGTATAGCAGCACCAATACAAAAAGATCAAGGAACAGATAGATATGGGTTGGATTTTCAGAAAGGGCCACTGAGACAATAAATATTACTTGGAAATCAGAAAGACCAGTATGGGTTCCTCAGTGGCCCCTGACTAAAGAAAAAATACAAGTAGCCCATGACCTGGTCAAACAACAATTAGCGGAAGGACATATACAACCTTCTGTGTCTCCCCATAATACTCTCATTTTTGTCCTTAAAAAGAAATCTGGTAAATGGAGATTATTGCAAGATTTAAGAGCCATTAATAATGGGATGGTTATTATGGGACCTGCTCAATCAGAGATTCCTCAATTGTGTGCTTTGCCAAAAACTTGGTATGTTTTCGTTGTAGATATTAAAGATCGTTTTATTTTCAATTCCAATTTATCCTGAGGATATTCCAAGTTTTGCATTTACTATACCTGCACTGAATCATGAAGGTCCTGACAAGAGATATGAGTGGAAAGTACTCCCTCAAGGGATGACTAACAGCCCAACTATGCGTCAAATTTATGTTAACAAAGTAATCCAGCCACTTAGAAATCAAATTCCTGAAATTCAAATTTTTCACTATATGGATGATGTATTATTAGCACACAAAGTTAAAAACCCATTGCTAGAATGGTATGCCACACTTACAAACGTATTAAAAAATTATAACCTAGAGATAGCAATAGGTAAAATACAATTAAATTTTCCAATTAATTATTTAGTAGCTCTATTATCCTCAACCATGGTCAGTCAACCAAAAATTCAAATACGAGTAGATCAACTCAAATCAATTAATGACTTTCAAGAGTTATTAGGAGACTTAAATTGGATAAGGCCTCATCTAGGTATACCAACAGGAGAGTTGGGACCTTTATTTGATATCCTAAAAGGACCATGAGATCCAAATTCACTCAGAATGTTAACGCCTGAAGCAAGAAAAGCAATAAAAATCATTGAAACATATATGGGAAATATGCTTTTGGATAGAGTTGATATAATTTTGCATTTATTATTTATTGTACTAACAACAAAAAAAATATTTCTACAGGAGTATTTTGGGAAGAAGGTCCATTATTATGGATACATTTATCTTATTCTTCTAACACTATTATTACTTGCAATCCTGAGGCTGAGGGAGAATTAATACTCATAGGAATAAAAGCAGCAAAAAGAGTGTGTGTGTAATTTCACCCAATAAAATTATTACTCCATATACTATGAATCAAATTGATGAATTAGCTAATTAGTTAAATACTTGGGCAATAATCGTGTGTAAATCTAATGTTTCATTTGATAACCACTTACCATCTTATCTTTTATTGTCTTTTTGGTCATCGCATCCTGTAATTTTTCCAAAAATGACAAGAAAACACCTATCATGAATGCTCCAAATATATTCACCGATGGGTTAAATAATGGTACAACAGCAATAGTTACACCTGATCCAACTTTTATATTTTTAGTACCAAAACAATCAGCTCACAAGGTAGAACTTAGTACAGTATTACAAGCTTTTGTGATTTTTAAAGATTCTGTATTTAATTTATTTTCCGATAGTCAGTATATAGTTAATGCTATAGTATCCCTTGAAGATGCTGGTAGGATTTCCCCTTTCTCTACTGTTTTCTCTTTGCTTTCCACTATACAAAGTCTAATCTGGGACAGAAAAGATCCATTCTTTATAGGACATATCAGGGCACATACAGGATTGCCTAAAGCCCTTAGTTTGGGCAATGATTTAGCAGATAAAACTACAATCGACATACATACATATTTTCTTTACACTAGAAGAAGCAATAAATTTTCTTAAAAAGTTCCATGTCAATGCTTATACTTTACAAAAGCATTTCAAAAAAACTAAGGAACATCTAGACAAATTATAAAACAATGTCAAAATTGTGTGACCTTTTTACCACAAGTTAATCTTGGAGTCAATTCTAGAGGATTGATACCTAACCATATTTGGCAGATGGACGTCACACACTTGCCAGAATTTGGAAAATTAAAATATTTGCATGTTACAGTTGATATTTGTTCTGGATTTTTAATGGGCTTCCTTCATGCTGGAGAAAAAAACTAAAGATGTTATAGCTCATTGCTTACAAAATTTTGCCACTGTGGGCATTCCAAAACAGATAAAAACAGATAATGCCCCCGGTTACACTTCTAACTCTTTTAAACAATTTTGCTCATCATTTGGCATTACTCATATAACAGGAATCCCATACAATCCACAGGGACAAGGCATAGTTGAAAGAGCACATCAAACAATAAAAATGTACTTATTAAAGCACAAAGACGGAATTGAGAAGCGGTATATATTCCCCAAAGATAAACTTAAATTAACGCTTTTTACTCTAAACTTTTTAAACTTGGATTCATCAGGACTTAGTGCTGTGGAAAGGCATATGTTTCCAAAAAATGTGCATAAGCCCAAGGTACTTTGGAAGGATATTCTAATAGGACAATGGAAAAGTGTTGACCCAGTAATTGTCTGGAGTCGGGCGTCTGTTTGTGTGTTTCCACAGGAAGAACAGCAGCTGATTTGGATTTTGGAGAGATTAACTAAAGTCCTGACCCAGTGATTGTCTTTAGTCAGGGGTCTGTTTGTGTGTTTCCACAGGAAGAACAGCAGGCAATATGGATTCCAGAGAAATTAACTAAAGTGATTTCTATAGACCAAAAAGAAGATGATTTGGCTCAAATTCATAACAGCTGATATCCAAAACTCCAGTTTGGCTATCCTTACATCTGCGACAGAACCAGGATGCTTTTTTCAATATCAATTTTATTATTGCCCTTTCCCACATCATGAAGTTCTATTTTTTATTTTTTTTTTTTTGAGCTCATACAGACCTAGGTTAATGTTTTGCTGATCAGTTCTATTTTTTGACTATAGAGTTTTTAGACATTCCAATGGTGATTTCACCTGTAAAAAGTTATAATGCCTTTACTATTATGTTATGTGTTGTATATATTATATTATTTGTGCACACTTGTGTTTTGTGTATTATGTTTGAATGTACATATATCCATATATCATATATGATGTGCGCTCATGAAAAATGGATCCAAATTTTTTTTTATTCACGTGATTTAAATAGTTTAATTTAAATTGGGTAAACAACTGTTGAGGATTGTTTTAATATGTGAACAAAAAAAGGAGTTTAGCAGAACTGTTTGTTGACTTTCACCTGTCCTTTTCATTATATTTAATAATTCTCTTCAAGATAATGTAAATTGTTAAGATAATTGGGTTTTTTAGTGCCTTCTGGAATGGTAAGTAATTTTTTCTTTAGCCATTATTGCCAGAATTCCAATCTTCAACCCAGTGCTGGTGAAGACAAAGATAAAACCAATCTACAGCTTCTGCAATAGCCATCACTGAACTGCTTGCAGAACTTGCCTGGAATATGTATCACTTGTATGCATTGTGAACTAACATGTATGCATTGTGAACTATCTGTTGGTGCAGCGACTTGTGGTAGTGTTGGGGTAATTTTGCTGATGCTCTCATTGGTGGAACAATTTTTCCAATAGGAGACATCAATTGGCTTGGTGTATCTTCCCTATTCTCACTTTATAGAGGTCAGGAACCTTACAGAGGAAGGCGAAAGACTTCATCTGCAATGACTGTACTTTCGGCCATTTTGGTTTTGGATGCACACATGGGATCTTTCTTTAGATCCATAAGGGGCTGAGAATTTAATCAACAGCCTCACACAGAGCTAAGAGGCTGATTCAGACACATCCCTTTCCAAAGCAATTAAGCAAAGAGCCACAGGTGATTTCCATTCATTTCCATTTGAAAACTGTTTTCTTCAGGTTTCACAAAGGGGTGGCCTGAGGCAAAGAACTTCCTGACATTCAGGGTAACAGAACAATATGTAAGCAAAAGTCCCAAAGCAGGGTTTATCCACTGAGACTTTTCTGGTCACAGTGATCTGAGTTTTCTGAGCTTCTCGCCATTCACTTCAGCTATCCAGAACATAGCCATGTCACAGAGCTTGGAAGTGATTCATATCTTGGACACAAAACCATGAGCCTCTTCTGGAGAGTGGCCAGAATTCAGGAAGAAAACAGCAACTTAGGAAATTAGCAGGTGTTGCCCATCGATAAGGCAAGCCAAAGTCCATACATAAATCGGGCAGGATGAATGCTGGGAAGCTTTCTACCAGACAGGACACATCCATTGAATCATTCTCTTTTCTAATGTCTACAACCGCGATACACAGACATAGAAACAGTCGCCTTGTCAAATGACTTATTAAAAACAGTTCACTACAAACCAAACAAACCACCTTTCCTACATATTCTCAGAATATGAGACAAACCAAAAAACCACACCCACACAACAAAGGCACCTCCTTCCCTCAAATGGGTCTGTGACTATCCGGAGTGTCCTCTGACTGGTGGGCCACACTATGTTCCCCTGAGATGGCCTGTCCTGTATGAGATTAGGTCTCCTTGGTCAACTCTGTGAACTTGTCAGAAGCCAGGGGTGAGCCCCTACCTGCTTGCTCAGAAAAGGCCCCTCTTGAGAGCTTTCCTGTTATTTGGTCATTCCCACATCAGTAGGTATCAAGAAAGATTGACTCTATCCTTGGAAAATCAAAACAAGTGAGACCACTGAGACTGGGACTTGGACTGGCTCTGGGTGCGTGGCTTACTGGATCTAAGTTCAGAGAGTTTGATCACCACGGAAGTGAGGTAAGTCACTTCCTTCAGGAATTGAATGAGTTCACTGCCTTGGCAACCACTTTGTCCTAAGACTTGACTCCAAGTGTCCCATGAGATGGAGGCTGCCCCTGCTTCCTGTGACACTTTCACAAGATAGAATGGTATATCAACCATAGGCACACAGGAACAGCTCTCCACACAGGCCTGGTTTGGTCCATCTTCTCTACATTAATAAGAGAGAGGCTGATTCATACATATCCCTACATCCTGACCAGGTT
Source organism: Callospermophilus lateralis (assembly GCF_048772815.1). Classification (NCBI taxonomy): domain Eukaryota; kingdom Metazoa; phylum Chordata; class Mammalia; order Rodentia; family Sciuridae; genus Callospermophilus; species Callospermophilus lateralis. The sequence continues at coordinate 347,026 of NW_027512690.1, forward strand.
GTTTTCCATGGAAGATGACTTTTGCTCTCTCAGGTCTTTCATAGCTGCCTACAACTTATCCAGGTGTCATTTATGTAGGACATTTGAGGTTCTCAACAGGTGGAAGATCGCCTACATTCCTGTATTGAAATACCAACTCCTTCCCTGCTCTTCTGTAAAGTTAGATTGAGGGAAGAGTGTATGATTAGGGTGAATAACAGGTTCGATTTGGGTGAGGAATCATTCTGAGGGTTGAATAACAGTATTGGGAACCTGCGATATTTACAAGAATATATAGGTGAAATATAAGTATGAAAACAGAAATCTAGTTAAGATTTGAAGCAGAGAAGGGCATGGGAACTTGATTGGGATACTTAGCGTTGAATTACGTTCTGAACAGATGTCTCAGATAAATCGATATACAATGGCATAGGACCATGTACCTTGAATGATTGAATGTAGAAGAGAACATCAAGTCAAAAAGGAATACTCGGTAGGAACAGGAGATAGTAGTTTTAGGAAGAAGAGTGAGTATAGGATCTGGACCAAAAGTTCTTTAGCAATATGGTTTCAGTTGAGAGTGAATGTAAATGTTAGCACATGTGAAGAGTCAGTCACAATGATGAACTGGGGAAAATATGGAGGAAAGCAGATATTAATAGAGACATTAGGAAATCAGGCAAAGTATAAACTGAGTCATAGGACTAGACATTTTCAACAGGGTTGAGTTTGGATATATAATGTTAGAAAGAAACAAATATGTAGTCACCAATAGGATTGACATTTGAGAGCATTAGGCAACCTGGACATGGGTGCATTTAGTAATCCATGCTCATTTTCCATTTAGGCTTTGGTACAATCATAGGAGTGATCTTTGTTTTATGTGTCCAGAATATTACTGTGATAAAATGTATATGTAGATCAGGTGACATGGGTATTTCTTCTACCATTTCTGGGAGCACTATTTTGAAGAAAGATAAATTAGTATTGGGGGTACAAAGGGTATACCCTGTGTCATAGAATATATTGATAATGCATCAATTGACCATCATGTGAATAAATAATATAACTGGTTCCACTTTAAAAAATGGATTGAATTGATATCTGAAAATATATAAGAAATCTAATATTGATATACAGTCATTCATTCCAAAGAGTTATACATCTAATGGTAATATTAGGGTTATGGGTTATCATGAAAGGTGTGTGGGTTTTGCTTCAAAAGTGATTACGGAAATCGAAAATAATGTGTTTGGAAAGAAGTCTCATGAAAATATCAGTCAAGAAACATGGAGAAATACATGTGTTCTGAAGCAGGAAGTGACTGAAAGTGAAACAAATGCCTATCAATTTGCTAACTTGTGGATGAAATATGTATCCTATGATGTGCATAAACTGAAGAAATAGCAATGTACCAGTGTTGAATAAAAATGAACTTCAAAATACATATCATGTCCCATAGTAATCTACTTAAATTGATGTTAAACAAGGTCAGTTACTGTAGAAATGTTAGGATATGTATGCACCATTCAACGAAGTTAGTTTTCAGTACTAGGAAACAAGTATGTATTTTAGGTGGATGAGTATTTCTGAGAATAATCTTGTGAAAAGTTGATTATAAATCCACATACATGAATATAAATGAATTTAGGGAGTCTACAATAAGACACATGTTTCATATTTTGAAAAATCTAGACAGAGTGCATATATATATGTATATATATATATATATATATATATATATATATATATATATATATATATATACACATATATATATATACACACACACACACAGAGAGCATTAAAAATTGCAATATATATGCCAATCAAAATTTATCGTGAAATATATATCATCATCAGATCCAAAAATATTAATTTCACTGAACATGGATTTTTGTATAAGGTTGTTCAAATAGGAAGCTCACCCATGGGTTGTATTTTCAGTTCCAACAGCGTTTACGAGGAGTGGTCATTTCTCACAATTTGTATCTGCCAATCAGCCACCTCATGAGACTGTACGTGTGATAACCAGGTAGGATTCTATATGTGCATATAAAAACACATGTTCTGAATAAGCTAGAGAGAATGGGAGACAGTAATTTACATATTTGTTAACTTTAAAAACACATGGAAAACTATTTCAATTAAAAATTGACTAGATTTATTACTCCTACCCTATATAATGCAAAAGGCAAGTCCAACTATACACCATGCCTCCTATGAAATGCTTGTATTTCTATTTTGTTTGAGTTATTTTTCTCCATCATATTAGGATTAGTAGTCAGAGTCTATTAGGATATGGGTTAATGTCAGGGATTCAGTATTTCAAATAAATGCTGCACACAAATTTTTGCACTCTCATACAGAAAAATGCCTTGACATTACCCTCGCCTGAAGTAAGACACAATTAGAGGAGAAGAGTTAAAAATTCTGTGAATACATATCTGGAATGGAATACGCTCAGGAGTTCACAACCTTGGAGGTGGTAGAGGAGTTTCCAAAAGTAATGGACAGGGTAAACACTCAACAAACATGGAGCTCTGCTGGCCTAAAGACTTCTTGAGAAACTGCCTCTGAGGTTGCGCACTTGAAATATAAGTATTTGTCAGGAGCTTCCTTTGTAGTGAGACCATCAAAGCTGGGTGTGCATGTATGTGACCTGGAGGACATAGTTTCTTATTTTCCACTGAACATGAGGCAGCAGTGCTGATTTCTCTCTATGTAGGTTAACAGTGTCCACTGGGGGCTAAGTTTCTCTCTGTTTGGACTGTGAAGCCATTTGGTCATCCTCCACTTTTCGTGGTATTTCTTACTGCTTCACTGGGAGTTTGTTATTTGCTTCACGAAATACAAGTAGTTCACCTGGTACAGTGCTGGAGGGAGTTCTGTCACCTGTGGTGGGTAAGGGTCTGCAAGAGAATGCACCAACCTTGCTTCTATCCCACATAGCTTTTCCCTTGACCATAGCATCCTGATTCTGAACATTGCCCTGAAACCTCTCCAAATAACAAGATGCCTTTACATATAAGGGTCTGCTGGCTGCACCATGTCAGTCACAAGCCATTTGGAAGACAATGGAAGATCCCCATGGCCCCACCACAGATGTTTTATCACACACCTGCCCTCCACTGCTCTAGGACCACTACTCAGAAGGCTCGAACTTACTGGCATCTCTGTTCTACACCATTTGCATGAAACCCAGTGAATCAAGGCACTGTCTGTTATAATCATGATCAGAAACCGGACATCCAAACTTTCTCCAGTGGTACCTGGTCCTGGGAATTTCAAAAATTTCATGGTATTTATCTAGCCATTTTTCAAGGATGAAGTTGGAGGCACTGTGGGTTTCAATTCATTCAGGAGCCTTTAAATTTTGAGAAAGCTGATTTCAATGAAATCTCTATAGAACTCTCACAGACAAGGCTTCTCAAAGAGTGGCCAAAAGGTCACATGAAACCAGGCCCATTGAGGTCTACAGTGTGAGGTTCATGTGTGTTTTGACTCTCAACTATGGCTGCCAAGTCATTCAGAATAAAATCATGTGATATCCTGGCTGAAATTTCCAATGCTCTGTGGAAAGCCACCCTGGGCCTAGATCTCAGTTTCCAAGGGCAACTCTCATGTGTGGCCTCTTATAATCCCAACACAATTCATGACACCTCTTCTCTGAGTTCAGTTCCAGAACTCAGTGTCTAAGGGGAATCACACCAGAGTTCACACCCAGGTGGACCCAGTCTGTTAGGGTAAAAGAAATTGAAGTTAAAGTGTAAAATAGCGGGTGTTGTAAAGTTTCTAAGCTGCAAAGCCTGAGTTAAAATGTAAAGGACCAGGTATTGTTAAGTTCCCATGCTAAACCTAAAACCTAAAATTCCTGTAGCTGTTAGGACAATTCCTTTCACTGCCCATTAAATATTCCCCCTGACCATCCAGTTGTTTAATAATCTAGGACCCTGTGCAGCTTGGCACCTAAGCATATCAGGGCCCAAACCAATCAGTTTGAATGTACCCCCCTCCTTAGGATCGACCTATCACCCCCGCCCGACTTGATTCCACCAATGAATGTGCTAATCAAGTTTGAGAGTTGTTGTTCGATTTTCCGGCTGATCAAGATGATTTCCTCTGATATATATAAAGCCTCTGCCTACCCAAAAAGTGTACTGAAGCACTGCTTAACCTCTTCTCGGGGATCTGGGCCGCTGTTGCTTGTTGAGTGAGCACAGAGCCCCAGGGAACTGAATTGGATTCTCAATAAATCCCCATTGCTGTTGCATGAGCCAGTCTCTTGGTAGTCTCTTCCTCCGATGTCTGCTGGAATCTTACAAGTCATCTCTTCCAACTGCCACACAAATGACCACAATTAAAACCAAAACACTCCCACATGGCCCTCATATTCTTCCATATAGACACTCATCATATCCTCTGGCTAAAGGTTTCCATGAGGGGCGCAGCCCAAGACAGTGTCCAAAATAAGCTCCCTTGCCTCTGGTTTGCCTAAAGTCAGGGTGGCCTGGACAACCTTCCTGTGAACCAGGAGTGGTCAAATAGGCCTGCCATTAATACTACTTCGGTTCACCAATTTGAGGCCTACTGACTGTGGGGTTTAGATTCTTTATGTGAATTGGAGTAATCAGAAAACCCAAGCACCTATGGGCTAGCCTCTGCAGGGCTTTTAAGAACTCAATTGACCCAAAGGATCCCTATTCTCACTTGATGGAGGTCAGGAACCTTACAAAGGAAGGTGAGAGACTTTATCCATAATGAATGCTCTTTTGGCCAGTTTGGTTTGAATGCACACATGGGATCATTCTTTAGATCCATCAGGTGCTGATAATCTAAGCCACAGACTCACAAAGGGCCAAAAGGCTGAATCAGACACATCTCCTTCCAAAGAAATTAAGAAAATAGCCACAGGGGATGTCCATTCATTTCCATTTGAAAACTGTTTTCTTCAGGTTTCAAAAAGAGATGGCCTGAGGCAAAGACCTTGCTGACATTCAGGTCAACAGAACAATAGGTAAGCAAAAGGCCCAAAGCAGGGTTTCTCCAATGAGACTTAAATGGTCACTCTGATATCTGAGTATTCTGAGATGCTCTCCATTCCCTTCAGCTATCCAGTACATGGCCATGTCACAGAGCTTGGAGGTGGTACATATCTTGGAGAGAAAACCATGAGCCTTTTCTGGATATTGGCCAGAATTCAGGAAGAAAACAGGAACTTAGAAAGATAGCAGGTGTTGCCCATCGATAAGGAAAGCCTCAGACCATTAATAAATTTGGCAGGATACATGCTGGGATGTGTTCTACTAGACAACACAAATCCATTGATCCATTCTCTTTTCAACTGTCTACAACCACGGACACAGTGGGTTTCAGAGACATAGAAACACTCGCCTTGTCAAATGACTTACTAGAAACAGTTCACTCAAAACCAAACAAACCGCCGCTACTACCTATTCTCAGAACATGAGACAAAACCACAAACACACACACACATACAAAGGCACCTCCTTCCCCCAAGTAGGACTGTGACTATTCAGAGTGTCCTATGACTGGTGGGTCATACTATGTTCCACTGAAATGGCCTGTCCTTTCTCAGATCTGGTCTCCTTGTCCAACTCTGTGAAGTTGTCAGGAGCCACTGGTGAGCCACTACCTGCTTTCTCAGAAAAGGCCCCTCTTCAGAGCTTTCCTGGCATTTGGCCATCCACACATCAGTAGTTACCAAGAAACTCTGACTCTCTCCTTGGTAAATCAAAAAAATTGAGACCCCTGGGACTGGGACTGTGACTGGCTCTGAGTGCCTGGCTTCCTGGATACCAAGTTCAGACAGTTCCAACACCAAAGAAGTGTGATGAGGTCACTTCCTTCAGGAACTGAATGAGGTCACTATCTTGGCAACCTCTTTGCCTTCACAGTTGCTTCCAAAGGTCCCATGATATGGAGGCTGCCCCTACTTCCTGTGATACTTTCACAGGTTAGAATGGTATATCAACCATAGGAACCTAGGGACAGCTCTCCACATAGGCCTGTTTTGGTCCATCTTATCTATATGAAAAAAAGAGAGGCTGATTCAGACACAACCCTTTATCCTGACCAGGTTATTCACCATGGAAGATGTCTTTTGCTCTCTCAGGTCCTTCATAGCTGCCTACATCTTCTCCATGGATCATTTCTGCATGGGCCTTTTAGGTTCTCAGCAGGTGGAGAATCCACTACATGCCTGTATTTTGAGACCAACTCTGTCCCTGCTCTTCTGAAAAGTTAGATTGAGGGATCAGTGTATGGTTAAGGTTAATAACATGTTTGATTTGGGTTAGGAATCATTCCGCTCAATTAATAATGGTATTGGGAACCTGTGACATTTTTAAGAATATATAGGTGAAATATAAGTATGAAAACAGAAATCTAGGTAAGATTTGAAGCCCAGAAGGGCATTGGGCCTTTGATTGGGATACTTAGCATTGAATTATGTTATGCACAGATGTCTCAGATAAATCGATATACAATGAAATAGGACCTTGTACCTTGGATGATTGAATGTAGAAGAGAACATCCAATCAAACAGGGATAGTCTGTAGGATCAGGAAGATAGTCGGTAGGTGTTGAAATGAGGGCGAGTATAGACTTTGGACCAAAAGTTCTTTAACAATAGGGTTTCGGTTAGAGAGTGAATGTCAATATCAGCACATGTGTAGGGTCACTCACAATGATGAACTGGGGAAAATATGTAGCAAAGCAGATATCAATAGAGACATTAGGAAATCAGGTATAGTACAAAGTGAGTGATAATATTAGACATTTTCAACAGGGTTGGACTTGACTGTATAATCTTAGGGAAAAATAAATATGGAGTCACAAATAGATTGACATTTGAGAGCATTAGGCAATTTAGACATAGATGTTTTAGTAATCCATGGTCAATTTCCATTTAGGCTTTGGTACAATCATAAAGGTGAACTTTGCATTTTGTGTCCAGATTATTACAGTGATAAAATGTATATGTAGATCAGGTGGAGTATTTCTTCCACTGTTTCTGGGAGCAATATTTTGAAGATGCATAAATTAGTATTGGGGGTACAAATGGGTGTACCATGTGTTTATGAATATTGAGATAATGCATGAAGAGACGATACTGAGAATTAAAAATATAACTGGTTCCAACTTTAAATAATGGAATGAATTGATATCTGAAAATATACATGAAATCTTATATTGATACACATACATTCATTACAACCATTTATACATCTAATGGAAATATTAGGGTTATGGATAATCATGAAAATTGTGTATATTTTGCTTCAAAAATCATTATGAAAATCAAAAATAATGTGTTTGGAAAGAAGTTTCATGATAAGACCAGTCAAGTAACCTGCAGGAATACGTGTGTTCTGAAGCAGGAAGTGATTGAAAGTGAAACAAATACCTGTAAATTTGATAACTTTTGGATTAAATATATATCCTATGATGTGCAAAAAAAGAAGAAATAGTAATTTACCAGTGTTGAATAGAAATAAACGTCAAAATACATAACATGTCCCATAGGAATCAACTTGCTTTGATATTAAACTGGGTCAGTTACTATAAAAATATTAGGATTTGTGTGCACCGTTCACTGAAGTTAGCTTTCAGTACTCGGTAACAAATATGAATTTCAGGTGGATGAATATTTCTGGAATAATCTTCTGAAAAGTTGATTATAAATCCAAGTACATGAACATGAATAAATTTATGGAGTGTATAAAAGACTCATATATTTCATGTTTTGAAGAACCTGGAGAATATATATATATATATATACAAAAAACACACACAGAGACATTAAAAACTGGCAATATATATGCCAATAGAAATTCATCATGAAATATATATCATCCATTGAAGCAAAAATATTTATTTTACTAAACATGGATTTAAGTAAAATGTTGTTCAACTAGGAAGCTCACCCATAGGTTGAATTTTCAGTTCCAACAGTGTTTAGGAGGAGTGATCTCTTCTCACAATTTGTATCTGCCATGTCATCCACCTCACAAAAATATAAGTGTGATACCAGGTAGGATTCAATATGTGCATTAAAAATACATGTTCTGAATAGGCTTCAGAGAAAGGGAAACAAGAATTTACATATTTGTTAACTTTAAAAACACATGGAGAACTTTTTCATTTAAAAATTGACTAGATTTGTAACACCTACCCTTTATCATGCAAAAGGCAAGTCCAACTATACAACAGGCCTCCTCTGAACTGGTTGTATTTTATTTTGTTTGGGTTATTTTTCTCCATCATATTAGGATTAGTAGTGAGAGTCTAGTAGGGTATGGGTAAGTGTCAGGGATTCAGAATTTCGAATGGAAAATAGGAAAATTAATCTCATGTGTATTCAAATATGTGCTACACAAAAATCTCCCCACTCTGATCCAGAACAATGCCTTGACATTTCCTTAACCACAAGTAAGACACAATTAGAGGAGAAGAGTTAGAAAATTTGTGAATATATATCCGGAATGGAAAATGCTCAGGAGTTCACAACCTTGGAGTTGGGAGAGGAGTATCCAAAAGTAAGGGATAGGGTAAACACTCCACAAACATGAAGTTCTTTTGGCCTAAAGACTTCTTGACAAACTGCCTCTGAGTTTGGGCACTTAAAGTATATGTTGTTGTCAGGAGATTTAGCTTCCTTTGTAGTGAGACCATCAAATCTGGAATGGCATCTATGTGACCTGGAGGACATGGTTTCTTGTTTTCCAATGAACATTAGGCAGCAGTGATGAATTCTATCTTTGTCGGCAAACTTTGGCCACCTGGGTCTAAGTGTCTGCCCGCGTGGACTGTGAAGTCATTTGGTCATCCTCCACTTTTCGTGGTGTTTCTGGCTGCTGCACTCGTAGTTTGGTGTTGCTTCAAAAAATACAAGGAGTTCATCAGGGACACAGTGCTGGAGGGAGTTCTGTCAGGTGTGGTGGGTCAGGGTTTACAGGAGAATGCACCAACCAGGCTTCTATCCCACATAGCTTGCCCCCTTGACAAGAGCAACCTGATTCTGAACATTGCCCTGAAACCCCTCTATATAATAAGATGCCTTTACATATAAGGGTCTGCTGGCAGCAGCATGTCAGTCACAAGCCATTTGCACGTCAAAGACATATTCACATGGCCCCACCACAGATGTTTATCACACACCTTCACACCACAGCTCTAGGCCCACTACTCAGCAGGCTCCAACTTACAGGCATCTCTGTTCTACTCCATTTTCATGAAACCCAGTCAATCAAGGCATTGTCTGGTACACTCATGATCAGGAACCAGATATCCAAAGGTTCTCCAGTGCCACCTGGTCATGGGAATTTCAAAACTTGCATGGTAATTATCTAGCCATTTTTCAAAAATGAATTTGAGACACTCTGGGTTTCAATTAATTCAGGAACCATTAAATGGTGAGGAAGCTCATTTCAATGAAAGCTCTAGAGAACTCTCATAGGCAAGGCTACAGAAACAGAGGCCAAATGGTAACATAAGCAAGGCCCATTGAGGTCTACAATGTTAGGTCCATGTGTGTTTTGACTCTCAACGATGGCTGCCAAGTCATTCAGAATAAAATCATGTGATATCCTTGCAAAGATTCCCAGTTTTCTGTGCAAAGCCACCCTGGGCCTAGATCACAGATACCAAGAGCGAATCTCATGCGTGGCCTCCTAAAATCTCAAAACAATTCATGGCAATTCTTCACTGAGGTCAGTTCCAGAAAGCAGTCTCTAAGTGGAATCACACAAGAGTTCAAGCCCAGGTGAACACAGTTATCTCTTCCAACTGACACACAAATGACGACAATTAAAACCAAAACACTTCGACATGGCCCTCATTTTCTTCCATATAGACACTCATCATAACCTCTGGCTGGAGGTTTTCATGAGGAGCGCAGTCCAAGACAGTGTCCAAAATAAGCTCCCTTGCCACTCATTTGCTAAAGTCAGGGTGGCCTGCACATACTTTCTGTGAACCAGGCGTGATGAAATAGGCATGCTGTGAAGACTACACCGCTTCTCTATTTTGAGGCCAACTGACTCAGAGGTTAAGATTCTTTATGTGAATTGGAGTCATGAGAAAACCCAAGCACCTCTGCAGGGCTTTGGAGAACTCCTCTGACCCAAAGGATCCCTATTGATGGAAGTCAGGAACCTCACAGAGGAAGGCGAGACGTCATTCACAAGGACTGCTCTTTTGGCCATTTTGGTTTTGGATGCACACATGGGATCTTTCTTTAGATCCATCAGGTGCTGAGAATCTAAGCCACAGCCTCACACAGGGCCAAGAGGCTAAATCACACACATCCCTTTCCAAAGCAATAAAGCAAAGGGCCACAGGTGATACCCATTCATTTCCATTTGAAAACTGTTTTCCTCAGGCTTCACAAAGGGGTGGCCTGAGGCAAAGAACTTTTTGAAATTAAGGGCAACAGAACATTATGTAAGCAAAAGGCCCAAAGCAGGGTTTCTCCACTGATACTTTACTGGTCACACTGATATCTGAGTTTTCTGAGATGCTCGCCATTCCCTGCAGATATCCAGTACATGGCCATGTCACAGAGCTTGGAGGTGGTACATATCTTGGACAAAAAAACATGAGCCAATTCTGGAGATTCGAAAGAATTCAGGAAGAAAATTGGTAATTAGGAAGATAGTAGGTGTTGCCCATTCTTAAGGAAAGCCGCAACCCATTCATAAATTGGGCAGGTTGAATGCTGGGAAGCTTTCTACTAGACAGGACAAATACATTGATGCATTCTCGTTTCTAATGTATACAACCACAGACACAGTGGAATACACAGACATAGAAACACTCGCCTTGTCAAACGACTTACTAGAAACAGTACACTCCAAAAAAAAAAAAAAAAAAACTAACCGCCTTTCCTACCTATTCTCAGAAGATGAGACAAAATCATAAACCCACAACCACACCCACAAAGTCACCTCCTTCCCCCAAGTAGGTCTGTGACTCTACGGAGTGTCCTCTGACTGGTGGGCCATACAATGTTCCCCCGAAATGTCCTGTCCTGTCTCAGATCTGGTCTACTTGGCCAACTCTTTTAAGTTGTCAGAAGGGAATTTTGAGCCACTACCTGCTTTCTCAGGAAAGGCCCCTCTTCAGAGCTCTCCTTGCTTTTGGCATCATAATATCAGTAGGAACAAAGAAAGACTGACTCTGTCTTTGGTAAATCCAAGCAAGTGAGCCCACTGGGACTGGGACTGGGACTGGCTCTGTGTGCCTGGCTTCCAGGATCCCAAGTTCAGAGAGATCCATCACCAAGGAAGTGAGGTGAGGTCACTTCCTTCAGGAACTGAATGAATTCACTGTCTTGTAAACCATTTTGTCCTAATAGTTGCTTCCAAGGGTCCCATTAGATGGAGGGTTCCCCTACTTCCTCTGAAATGTTCACAAGTTAGAAAGGTATGTCAACCTTAGGAACCCGGGAATAGCTATCCATACAGGCCTGGTTTGGTCCTTCTCCTCTACATTAAGAAGAGAGAGGCTGATTCAGACACATCCCTTCATCCTGACCAGGGTGTTTGACATGGAAGATGACTTTTGCTCTCTCAGGTCCTTCATAGATGACTATATCTTCTCCAGGGTTCATTTCTACATGGATCTTTGAAGTTCTCAGCAGGTGGAAGATCCCCTACATTCCTGTATTGTAAGACCAACTCTGTCCCTGCTTTTCATTAAATTTAGATTGAGGGAACAGTGTATTCTTAGGGTTAATAAAATGTTTGAATTGGGTTAGGAATCATTCTGCGGGATGAATAATGGTATTGGGAACCTGTGATATTTATAAAAATATAGAGGTTAAATATATGAATAAAAACAGAAATCTAGGTAATTTTGAAGCCTAGAGGGCATTGGGCCCTTGATTGGGATACTTAACTTTGATTTACATTGTGCACAGATGTCTCAGAAAAATAGATATATAATGGCATAGAACCTTGTACCTTGGATGATTGAATGTCGAAGAGAACATCCAGTCAAAAACGGATAGTCGGTAGGATTAGGTAGATAGTAGGTTTAGGAAGAAGTGTCAATATAGGATTTGGAATATATGTTCTATCGCAATAGTGTTTTGGTTAGAGAGTGAAAGTAAACATAACTTCATGTGAAGGGTCAGTCACAATGATGAACTGGGGAAAATATGTAGGAAACCACATATCAATAGAGACATAATGAAATCAGGCAAAGTATAAAGTGAGTGATATGATTAGGCATTTTCAACAGGGTAGAGTTTGAATATATAATCTTTGGAAGAAACAAAAATGTAGTCACCAACAGGATTGATAATTGAGAGGATTAGGTAACATGGACAGGAATGTTTTTAGTAATCCATGTTCACTTTCCATTCAGACTCCGGTACAATCATAAGTGTGACATTTACTTTTTGTGTCCCGAACATTACTGTGATAAAATGTGTATGTAGATCTGGTGACATGAGTATTTCTTACACCATTTCTGGCAGTAATATTTAGAAGACATATACATACATATTGGTTGTACAAAGAGGTGTGCCCTGTGTCTATGAATATAGAGATAATGCATGAATTGACCACACTGTGAATAAATAATATAGCTGATTCCACTTTAAATAATGTATGGAATTGATATCTGAAAATATTTAAGATATCTTATTTTGATATAAAATCATTCATTCCAACCAGTTATACATCTATTGTTAATATTAGTGTTATTGTTTATCATGAACGGTGTCTGAGTTTCGCTTCAAAAATGATTATGAAAATTGAAAATAATGTGTTTTGTAAAGAAGTCTGATGAAAAGACCAGTCAAGAAACATGGATGAAAACATGTGTTCTGAAGAAGGAATTGATTGAAAGTGAAACAAATGCCTATAAATTTGCAAAACTGTGGATGAAAAATATATCCTATGATGTGCATTAACTGAAGAAATCATAATGTACCAGTGTTGAATAAAAATGAACGTCAAAACACACAGCATGTCCCATTGGAATCTACTCGCATTGATGTTAAACTGGGTCAGTTACTGTAGAAATATTAGGATTTGTATGCAACATTCACTGAAGTTAGTTTTCACTAGTAGGAAAAAATATGTATTTCAGGTGGATGAATATTTCTGAGAATAATCATGTGAAAATTTGATTATAAATCCACATACATGAATATGAATGAATTTAGGAAGTGTGTAATAAGACACATATATTTCATATTTTGAAAAATCTGGAGACTGTATATATATATATATATATATATATATATATATATATATATATACACAGACATTAAAAAGTAGCAATATATATGCCAATCGAAATTCACCATGAAATATAAATCATCCACAGATGCAAAAATATTCATTTTACTGAACATGGATTTATGTATAATGTTGTTCATCTAGGAAGCTCACCCATAGATTTAATTTTCTGTTCCAACAGTGTTTAGGAGCTGTGATGTCTTCTCGCAATTTGTATCTGCCAAGTAAGCCACCTCACAAGATTGTACGAGTGGTACCAGGTAGGATTCTGTATGTGCATATAAAAATACATGTGCTGAATATGCTACGGAGAAAGGGAGACACGAATTCATACATTTGTTTACTTTAAAAACACATGGAGAACTCTTTCAATAAAAAAATTAACTAGTTTATACCTTCTACCCAATATAATGCAAAAGACAATTCCAACTACACACCATGCCTTCTCTGAACTGCTTGTATTTCTATTCCGTTTGGGTTATTTTACTCCACCATATTAGGATTAGTAGTCAGAGTCTAATAGGGTATATGTTAGTGTCAGGGATTTAGTATTCTGAATGGAAAATTGGAAAATGAATCCAATGTGTATGCAAATATGTGCTACACAAAATTTTTCCCACTCTCATCCAGAACAATGCCTTGACAATACTTTCACCCCAAGTAAGACACAATTAGGGAAAAAGAGTTAGGAATTCTGAGAATACAAATCTGGAATGGAATATGATCAGGAGTTCACAAACTTGGAGGTGGTAGAGGAGTTTCCAAAAGTAAGGGACAGGGTCAAAACTCTCCATATAACAAGATGCCTTTACAAATAAGGGTCTGCTGGCTGCATCCTGTCAGTCACAAGGCATTTGGAAGCCAATGGCAGATCGAAATGGCCCCAGCGCATATTTTGTGTCACACACCTGCCCAACATTGCTCTAGGCCCACTGCTCAGCAGGCTCCAACTTACTGGCATATCTGATCTACACCTTTTTCATGAAACCCAGTCAATCAAGGTACCGTCTGGTATACTCATGATCAGCAACAGGACATCCAAAGTTTCTCCAGTGCCACCTGGTCATGGGAATTTCAAAAATTTCATGGTATTTATCTAGCCATTTTTCAAGGATGAAGTTGGAGGCACTATGGGTTTCAATTAATTCAGGAACCATTAAATGGTGAGGAAGCTCATTTCAATGAATGCTCTGAAGAACTCTCACAGGTAAGTCTTCCCAAAGAGTGGCCAAAAGCTCACATGAAGCCAGACCCATTGAGGTCTACAATGTGAGTTCCATGTGTGTTTTGACTCTCAACTATGGCTGCCAAGTCTTTAAAAATAAAATCATGTTATATCCTGGCTGAGATTCCCAGTGCTCTGTGGAAATCCACACTGGCCTTAGATCTCAGTTTCCAAGGGTCACACTCATGCGTGGCCTAATAAAATCCCGACGAAATTCATGGCAATACTGCTCTGAGGTCAGTTCCAGAACTCAGTCTCTAATGGGAGTCACACCAGAGTTCAAGCCCAGGTGGACCCAGTCATCTCTTCCAACCACGATACAAATGTCCACAATTAAAACCAAAACACTCCCACATGGCCCTCATCTTCTTCCATATAGACACTAATTATTACCTCTGGTAGCAGGTTTCCATGAGGGGCGCAGCCCACAACAGTGTCCAAAATAAGCTCCCTTTTTCCCTCATTTTCCTAAAGTCTGTGTGGCCTAGACACCCTTCCTGTTAACCAAGAGTGATCAAATAGGCATGCCGTTAATGCTGCTTTGCTTCTCCAATTTGAGGCCTAATTACTGTGTGGTTTAGATTCTTTATGTGAATTGGAATCATGAGAAAACACATGCACCTATAGGCTAGCCTCTACAGGGCTTTAAATATCTCATTTGACCCAAAGTATCACTATTCTCACTTAATGGAGGTCAGGAACTTTACATAGGAAGGCGAGAGACTTCATCTACAATATCTGCTCTTTTAGCCATTTTTGTATTGGATGCACACATGAGATATTTCTTTGGATCCATCTAGTGCTGAGAATCTAAGCCACAGCCTCACACAGTGCCAAGAGGCTGATTCAGACACATCCCTTTCCAAAGCAATTAAGCACAGAGCCACAGGTGATGCCCATTCATTTCAATTTGAGAACTCTTTTCTTCAGGCTTCACAAAGGGGAGGCCTGAGGCAGAGACCTTCCTGACATTCAGGGCAATAAAACAATAGGTAAGCAATAGGCACAAAGCAGGCTTTCTCCACTGAGACTTTACTGGTCATACTGATATCTGAGTTTTCTAAGAAGCTCGTCATTCCCTTCGGGTATCCAGTACATGTCCATGTCACAGAGCTTGGAGGTGGTACATATCTTGGACACCAAAGCATGAGCCTATTCTTTAGAGAGGCCAGAATTCAGGAAGAAAACAGGAACTTTGGAGGATAGCAGATGTTGCCCATCCATAAATCAAGCAGCAGTCCATTCATAAATTGGGCAGTATGAAGGCTGGCAAGCTTTCTACTAGACAGGACACATCCATTGATGCATTCTCTCTTCTTATGTCTACAACCACGATCACCGTTTTATATACAGACATAAAAACACTCGCCTTGTCAAAGTACTTACCAGAAAGAGTTCACTCAATCCAAACAAACCGCCTTTGATACCTATTCTCAGAACAAGTGAAAACCACAAACCTACACCTACACCCATAAAGGCACCTCCTTTCCCTAAGTAATTCTGAGACTATTTGGAGTGTCCTCTGACTAGTGGGCCACAGTATGTTCCCTTTAAATGGCATGTTCTCTCTCAGATCTGTACTCCTTAGCCAACTCTGTAAAGTTGTCAGGAGCCAGCATTGAGCAACTACCTTTTTCTCAGGAAAGGCCCCTCTTCAGAGCTCTCTTGGCATTTTGCCATCCTCACATCAGTAGGTACCAAGAAAGACTGACTCTGTCTTTGGTAAATCCAAACAAGTGGAACCACTGGGACTGGGACTGGGACTGGCTCTGTGTGCCTGGCTTCCTGGATCCCAAGTTCAGATAGTTCCATCAACAAGGAAGTGAGGTGAGGTCAATTCCTTCAGGAACTGA
This sequence comes from Callospermophilus lateralis, assembly GCF_048772815.1. Lineage (NCBI taxonomy): Eukaryota > Metazoa > Chordata > Mammalia > Rodentia > Sciuridae > Callospermophilus > Callospermophilus lateralis. The sequence continues at coordinate 363,357 of NW_027512690.1, forward strand.
ATGAGGTCACTGCCTTGGCAACCACTTTGTCCTAACATTTGCTTCCAAGGGTCCCATGAGATGCAGGCTGCCCCTACTACCTGTGACAGTTTCACAAGTTAGAATGGTATATCAACCATAGGCACCCAGGAACAACTCTCCAAACAGGCCTGGTTTGGTCCATCTTCTCTACATTAAAATTTGAGAGCCTGATTCAGACACAACCCTTCATACTGACCAGGTTGTTTTCCATGGAAGATGACTTTTGCTCTCTCAGGTCCTTCATAGCTGCCTAGATCTTCTCCAGTGATCATATCTGCATGGATCTTTGAGGTTCTCAGCAGATGAACAATCCCCTACATTCCTGTATTGTAATACCAACTCTGTGCCTGCTCTTCTGTAAAGTTAGATTGAGGGAAGAGTGTATGGTTATGTTTAATAACATGTTTGATATGGGTTAGGAATTATTCTGCTGGATGAATAATGGTATTGGTAACCTGAGATATTTATAAGAATATAGAGTTGGAATATTGTAATGGTCGGGCAGGCATAGGAGGAAGAGACCACTAAGAGACTGTCTCATGCAACAACAAAGGGTTTATTGAGGGTCCAGCATGCTGGGGCTCAGAGCTCACTTGAATAGAGCAGAGAGTCCTGAGAACAGCTTAAACAGAGCTTATATACTTTCCTTGGAGAGGGCAGGGAGGGAAATTTATTGATGCGTCAGGGAGAGTGTGCAGTTTGCGTGCAACCAGGTGAGGGAGTACATTCTGCAGTTTGGCAGTAGGGGACAGCACATTCTGGGAACAAGATTAGAAAACAGTTCTCAAGATTTCAACAGTGTTTTATTAAGCATACAGAAAAATAGGAAGTGACAAGTACCTATTTTATTAACTTTTTATTCCCCAATTCTTCTTCTGGTTACTTTTAATCATGAAAGTAATCATTGAAGGGTGTCACATTTTATGTCTCCTAGTGGGGTATATTGTTGTCTGATTACCATAAGTTTAAATTGTCCAATTTGAGCTTCGAGAAAGGAAACTACATGGTTGAGCCAACAGGGTCCTACAGTTAGCAATAATATGAGGATTATTAATGGACAGGCCTGGGCTGATGAAAGCATAGTTAACCAGAGGAACTGTGTGAACCAAGACTCAAACCACCCTTTTTGGGCCTCTCTCTCTCGTTGACACTCTTAAAGGCATTTTCTTAATATACTCATAGGTTCTTATACAACTCCAGTATGGTCGGCATAAAAACAACCTTCTTCCCTCAATGCAGCACAAAGTCCCCCTTCTCTCATGAAGAGAAGGTTTAACCCTCGCCTGTTCTGTAAAACAACTTCAGAGAGAGAGGTTAAACATTCCTGTAAAGCTGTGATGGAGGTTTTATTATCTTTAATTTTTGGTCTATTGCTGCTTCTAATTGGGTCATTTGTTGTGTCCCATGGACTAGGGTTCCTGTGCTCACTCCTGCAGCAACTCCTATTCCTAATAGGATGGCTAAAGTGAGAGATACAGGTTCCCGGTGGAAACAGGTTGTATGCCCTCCAATTTGATCTTTAAATGAACATGCATCATCCTAGAACACTCTGGGAAACATCTGCACCATTACATAATTAATCACATCTGTTGACCATTTCATGAAAACATAAACAATGTTTAAGTATATAGAATTATACTGTTGTAGGTACGGAAAAGGAAAGGAATCTAAGATAGCACCGAAGACAGGGAAACAGCCCTATTTGGTTGCAAACGGATTTAGAGGGTATTGCTTCTGTTGTAATCAATTAATCTTCTGAACCCCAAGTTCAGGTAGTTTCAGAATTTGTACCCAACATGTAAGGGAAGGGGCTCAGAAGTTCACAGTCTGCAGAAGTTCACAAAAAGCAGTTTTTGTTTCTGTTATTTTTTCCTCTGTTCTCGGCAAGTTAACATTTCAAGGACACTTGGGACAGGGAGAGCTTTTTTTTCTCTTTTTTTTTCTCCCTGCCAGCTGTTACCATGGAGCCTAGTTGGTAACTTCTTTACTTAGAATTGTAGCCATCTCTGTGAATCCCCAGCTCAAGGCCAGAGGCCTTGTTCACTTATTTTGTGAAAAATTCGTAAGGGGGTGTCTAGCTTAGGAGTGCTGATTTTTCCAGCCACTGGCCAAGTAGAACAGGGCGACATGAAAACACGGAGTTTATCTACATTGAATTCTTTTATAGGGACTCTTTTGCTGAAAGTCCTAAAGTCAGCAATGGTGAAGACTTCTGGAGAAGGTCATATAAGACTTTTCTGTGGGCCTGGTAAAGAGGGGCAAGACGTGGAAAGCAAGGTTGAGAGCAGCTCCGTTTATCTGAGAATTAGGAAGGAGAGATGTAAAAGAATATTGGGAAAGGGGTTTGTGAGTTTCCTGGCAACAAAAACTTGAGCAGTAGAACAGGTAGAGCAGAGGGGACGACAGAAGTGAGTATCCCAAAAAGCCTGTGAGGGACTTTAAATTCTTAGTCACCTGTTTTCAGTGATGACAAGGCAACTTTAAAGGTCACTTTCATTACATCTTGGATACTGGTCTGAGGGATCTCCTCAGCTGGTTTGAGCTTTGGGTTAGCTGGTAAGAGGACCTGATGGGACCTGCTCTGGGCACTTACTGGAGAAAAGAGGACTGAGTGGGTGGAGGGGTACCTCAGTACCTGATAACTCAGCAAGGGCGCAATGGTCTGAGAACCAGCCGAGGTTTGGTTTTTTGATCTAGTAAATGGAGGGGAGAAATCAGGTTGCTGAGGTGGGAGTGAAAGCAGAGAGTCTGGAGCAGAAGGCTGAGGGTTAGGATCTATTGGAGAAGCATAGTTCAGGACGTGAGTGAAGGAGGGAAAAGGTCTTCACATAGGGGAATCTCCTTCCACTCTTTTGATCACTTGTAGAAGTTAAAAATGTCATGCATAATTTGAGGATCTAGAGAGCCTCCTGGGGTCAATCGGTTTTGGTTGTCTAATTGGTAATATGGCCAATGCTGTGTACTGAATTTGATGGGGAGTTTGGGTTCCACCAGGCAGTCCCTGTATGCTACCATCCCCATGACTTACAGAAGAAGTTGGCTTTTTCCCCTCACAGCCGTGGCTCTTTGTGGCTTTGATAGTCTGCCATGCAAACATAGTAATCTGGGCTAGCCAACCTGCATCTTGCTCGCGTGTCCCTACATCCATAATGTTTGTTTCCATTATCAATGATACAGAAGGTATTTAATAGAATTTTAGTGGGATCCACTTTATCAGATATATCCCAATAGGAAAAACCTATAGCCAGCTGACAAATGTCTGGGTGGAGAGATGGCCACCAGGTCCCTATGGGGGCTGTAAGCGAGATAGACCATACTTCTTCTCTAGTAGGATTTGTGATCAGCCATCGCTGATGAACCACCTGATGAGGTTTAGGACTACTGGTGGCCAAGGGGAGAGTCTATAGCCTTATTCATATGGTGAATACACAATTTGAAAGGGTTACTAGTCATTTCCAGTTTCCAGCAAGAGTCTAGAAGGAGCGCAGGCTTGAGATGAGAGGCATGGATCCAGGAATTGATTCCGTATACATTTACTGATGTAGGTGTTATAAGTAGTACCTGGTATGTTCCTTTCCATCGGGGTTCCAGGAATGAAACCTGATGTCTTCTTATGTAGATGAAGTCTCTTACATTATATTGAAGTGGAGTCCCCTTGTCCCCAGTTTGGTAGGCCGTGGCCAGCTGTTTGAACAGATATCAATGAGTTCTTTCAAGAGCTTTAAGTCTGTCAAGCTAGGGGGTGTGGAAGGGATCCTTAGGTCTTAGAGTTGGGGTTAGGTCCCTTACTGGAGGAAGGGCACCATAGAGAATTTCACAGGTGGTGAGGTTACACAAAGAAACAGAGGGAGTATTTCTTGCATGAAACAGTGCATAAGGCAGGAGCATAGTCCAATCTTTTATGCAGGTCTCTAAGATTAATTTCGTAAAGGTCTATTTAATGGTTCTATTTATTTTTTCTACCTGTCCTGAGTTCTGGGGTCTATAAGCATAATGTAACTACCAATTAATAACCAGGGTACTGGTTAACCTATTCTCAGAACATGAGACAAAACCAGAATCCCACACCCACACCCACAAAGGCACCTGCTTCCCCCAAGTACATCTGTGACTATCTGGAGTATTCTCTGACTGGTGGGTCATACTATGTTCCCCCAAAATAGCCTGTCTTGTCTCAGATCTGGTCTTCGTGGCCAACTCTGTGAAGATTTCAGGAGCCAGCATGAGCCACTACCTGCTTTCTCAGGAAAGGCCCCTCTTCAGAGCTCTTCTGGCATTTGGCCATCCCCACATCAGTAGGTACCATGAAAGACTGACTCTGTCCCTGGTAAATCCAAAGAAGTGAGCCCACTAGGAGTAGGACTGGGACTGGCAATGGGTGCCTGGCTTCCTGGATCCCAAGTTCAGAGAGTTCCAACACCAAGGAAGTGACGTGAGGTCACTTCCTTCAGAAACTGAAAGAGGTCACTCCCTTGGCAACCACTTTGTCCTAACAGTTGCTTCCTATGGTCTCTTGAGATGGAGGATGCCCCTACTTCCTGTGACACTTTCACAAGTTAGAATGGTATATAAACCATAGGCACTCAGGAATAGCTCTCCACACAGGCCTGGTTTGATCCATCTTCTCTACATTAATAAGAGAGAGGCTGATTCAGATACAATCCTTTATCCTGACCAGGTTGTATGCCATGGAAGATGACTTTTGCTCTCTCAAGTCCTTCATAGCTGTCTACATCTTCTCCAGGAATGATTTCTGCATGGACCTTTGAGTTTCTAAGCAGGTGGAAGATCCCCTACATTCCTGTATTGTAAGACCAACACTGTCCCCGCTCTTCTGTAAAGTTAGATTGAGGGAACAGTGTATGTTAGGGTTAATAACATGTTCAATTTGGGTTAGGAATCATTCTTCAGGTTGAATAATAATATTGGGAAACTCTCTCAGATCTGGTCTCCTTGGCCAACTCAGTGAAGTTTTCAGGAGCCAGTGGTGAGACACTGCCTGCTTTCTCATGAACTGGCCCTCTTCAGAGCTCTCCTGGCATTTGGCCATCCTCACATCAGTAGGTACCAAGAAAGTCTGACTCTGTCCTTGGTAAATACAAACATGTGAGCCCACTGGGACTGGGACTGGGACTGACTCTGGGTGCCTGGCTTCTTGGATCCCCAGTTCAGAGAGTTCCATCACCAAAGAAGTGAGGTAGGTCACTTCATTCAGAAACTGAATGAGGTCACTGCCTTGGCAAACACTTTGTCCTAAAAGTTGCTTCCTAGGTTCCCATGAGATGGAGCCTGCCCCTACTTACTGTGACACTTCAAGCTAAGAATTGTATATCAAAAATAGGCACCCGGGAACAGCTCTCCACACATGCCTGATTTGGTCCAACTACTCTACATTAAGAAGAGAGAGGCTGATTCAGACACATCCCTTCATTTTGACCTGGTTGTTTTCCATGGAAAATGAATTTTTCTCTCTCAGGTCCTCCATAGCTGTCAACATCTTCTCCAGGGATCATTTCTGTAAGGACCTTTGAGGTTCTCAGCAGGTGGAAGATCCCCTACATTCCTGTATTGTAAGACAAACTGTGTCCCTACTCTTTTGTAAAGTTAGATTGATGGAAGAGTGTATGGTTAGGATTAATTACATATTCGATTTGAGTTAGGAATCATTCTGCAGGATGAATAATGGTATTGGGAATCTGCAATATTTACAAGAATAAATAGGTGAAATGTAAGTATGAAAACAGAAATCTAGGTAAGATTTGAAGCCCAGAAGGGAATTGGGCCTTTGATTGTGACACTTAGCTTTGAATTATGTTCTGCACAGATGTCTCAGATAAATCGATATAAAATGGCATAGGACCTTGTACCTTGGATGATTGAATGTCGAAGAGAATATCCAGTCAAAAGGGGACAGTAGGTGGATTAGGAAGATAGTAAGTAAGTTTAGAAAAAAGAGTGAGTATAGGAATTGGACCAAAAGTTCTTTAGCAACAGGGTTTCGGTGAGTGAGTGAATGTCAATGTCAGCACATGTGAAGAATGAGTCACAATGATGAACTGGGGAAAATATGTAGGAAAGCAGATATCTATAGAGACATTATGAAATCAGACAAAGTATAAAGTGAGTGATAGTATTAGATATTTTCAACAGGGTTGAATTTGAATATATAATCTTAGGAAGAAACAAATATGTAATCATTAATAGGATTGACATTTGAGAGCATTAGCCAAATTGGACATGGATTTTTTTAGTAATCCATGTTTACATTCCATTTAGTCTTTGGTACAATCATAGGTGTGAACTTTGCATTTTGTGTCCAGAATATTACTGTGATAAAATGTATATGTAGATCAGTTGACAGAGTATTTCTTCCACCATTTCTGGGAGCAATATTTTGAAGACATATAAATTAATATTGGGGGTACAAAGAGGTGTACCCTGTGTCTATGTATGTAGAGATAATGCATGAAGAGACCATACTGTGAATAAATAATATAACTGATTACACTTTAAATAATCGATTGAATTTATATCTGAAAATATGCAGAAAATCTTATATTGATATACAATCATTAATTCCAACCAATTATACATATAATGGTAATATTACTTTAATGGTTTATCAAGACGGGTGTGTGAGATTTGCTTCAAAGCGATAATGGAAATTGAAAATAATGTGTTTGGAAAGAAGTCTCATGAAACGAGCAGTCAAGAAACATTAAGGAATACATGTGTTCTGAATCAGGAAGTGATTGAAAGTGAAACAAATGCCTATCAATTTGATAAATTGTGGATGAAGTATTTATCCTATGATGTGCATTAACTGAAGAAATAGTAATGTACCAGAGTTGAATAAAAATGAACGTCAAAATACACTTCATGTCCCATAGGAATCTATTCGCATTGATGTTAAACTGGGTGAGTTACTGTAGAAATATTAGGATTTGTGTGCACCATTCACTGAAGTTTGTTTTCAGTACTAGGAAACAAATATGTATTTCAGGTGGATGAATATTTCTGATAATAATCTTGTGAAAAGTTGATCATAAATCCACATATATGAATATGAATGAATTTAGGGAGTGTATAATAAGACACATATATTTCATATTTTGAAAAATCTGGAGAGTATATATATATATATATATATATATATATATATATATATATATATATATACATATATAAACACACACACACACAGACATTAAAAAGTAGCAATATATATGGCAATCTAAATTAATCATGAAATTTATATCATCCACAGATCCAAAAATATTCATTTTACTGAACATGGGTTTATGTATAATGTTGTTCAACTAGGAAGCTCACCCATAGGTTGAATTTTCAGTTCCAACAGCGTTTAGAATGAGTGATCTATTCTCACAAATTGTATCTGCCAATTCATCCACCTCACAAGAATGTACGTGTGGTACCAGGTAGGATTTGATATGTGCATATAAAAATACATGTGCTGAATAGGCTACTGAGAAAGGGAGACAGGAATTCAAATATTTGTTAACTTTCAAAACACATGGAGAACTATTTAAATTGAAAATTTGCTAGATTTATAAATCCTACACTACATAATGCAAAAGGCAAGTCCAACTATGCACCAGGCCTCCTCTGAACTGCTTGTATTTCTATTTTGTTGGGGTAATTTATCTCCATCATATTTGCATTAGTAGTCAGAGTCCAGTAGGGTAGGTTTTAGTGTCAGGGATTAAGTATTTCGAATGAAAAATTAGATAATGAATCCAATGTGTATGCAAAAAATCTTCCCATTCTCATCCAGAACAATGCCTTGACATTACATTCGCCCCAAGTAATACACAATTAGAGGAGAAGAGTTAGAAAATCTGTGAATACATATCTGGAATTGAAAATGCTCAGGACTTCACAAGCTTGGATGTGGAAGGGGAGTTTCCAAAAGTAAGGGACAGGGTTGATAGACCCAACATGATCATTTATTAAAATTGGGAGCCCACTTGCCAGAAAGCCATGAAAAGATAATTATGGCTTTATTATAAATTACTGCAAATTCTGAACCTGCTTGGAATGTTTGCCCATGCCTTAAACTCACCCATGCCTGGCTCTCTGACCAGATTGCAGCCCTCTCTGAAACTTTAGTGACACCTCATAAATATTTTCTTTCCCTGGCCAGACAACGAGACTCTGAGGCTCTAATGGTCCTCATAATTTCTGATGTTGGGGTGAGCTTAAAAAAAATGTAAACTACCGTTAGTGTGATGCTTGTTAAAGTTCTGTTATCTGTAACCCCCTTTTTGTGCATCTTTCTGGGCTATATAGCTGGGCTATAGGAAAGGTGGGTTTGCTGTCTTGCTCCCGCCATTTTGGGAGGGAGAGGTAGCCTTTCCCTTTGAAATAATTAGCTTGCCTTAATTTGATTTTACTAGGAGTCAGTGGTCTTTACATGCGTTCCTGGTCTAATATTTTGGAGTTCCTCAGTGAGATGACCCTGCCGGACAAGATCACAAGACCAGACTGCTGTAAATTCTGAAGTTGGCCTTCCTTCCAGGGCTCCAAGCTTGAGAGCAACTCTAGGGTTTGTGCAACTTGAGATGGTCCAAGGCCTTGGAGTTAGCCTTCAGTTCAGGGAGCACTGCAGTGAACCACCGCATTAAAACTATTAGCAAGCACCTGGTGGAGGAGGCATCCATAGGTAATTGGTGCCTTTATAACATCTGATATCCGGTTAAGGGAGATCTCTTCTGATGACAGAGAGGTGGACTGAGGAGGCTCACATATACTCCTGTCTGGGACAGTAACAAGAATCATTCTGTCATCTGTTCTGTTCTCTAGGGAATTCATCTGGAAGGGTAGAGAGGTGCCAACGGGCACGCATGCGCTCCTACGGGGAGCTTTAGGAAGACATTGCATTGCTCCTCTGTTTTCCTGTTTCGGCGCCGGATTTCTGTTTTTTTTTTTTTTTTTTTTTTGTTTTGTTCTGTGTTCTATATGTTTTTTGTTTGTTTGTTTTTGTGCATTTTGTTGTGTGATTTCTGTGGTGAAAACTTAAGGATATCGGACATGAAAATAAAGCAAGTAAGCCTGACACCCTTTGGACTGAGTTTAAAGGAACTGCAATGAACTTTACACCCGTTTGTTAAGCAGTATGAGAGAAGCCCCTCGCTGGCTGCCTGGAGCACACTCACTGCAGAGGGCAGTGCCTGCGGGGGACCTAAGAACTGAGTATCTCCCAGGTTAATAAGTGAAACTCCTTTAAAATCCCTTGTCCCTCCAGATAAAGAGAGTCACAACCTTTTGGCAGAGTCCCTGTGTTTATCTTTGTTAGCAAAGCAATAAAACTTCGTTTTTCTTTTTCTCAAAACCCTGTCCTCATTTTTAAATTGGCATTAATTGGCTTCAAGTTCAGGAACCCAACTTTAAGTTACAAATTTTGATAACCCACCTGCACCCTGGAACTTTTTGAGAGCTGACTACAGAAATGTTAGGAGATGGAGCATGCTTGTGGTGGAACTGAACCAGAGGAGCAAATCCTGTAAGTAAAAGGAGGGACTGAGGGACTCCCAGCAGCTGCTGAAGCCTTATTTTTTCAGAGAATTCCCTAGGTCTTTCCCTGCAATTTAACGATAATGCCACCTCTGTCATCTTAAAAAAGAGGGAAAAAAAGGGGACACTAAATGCAGGAAAGTCACTATGGAGACCCTTGATTTTACATTTCAGGATGCTCCTCTGTGAAAACATCTGGTCCCCTTGTGGGGACATCTGTGGTGCAACTGGTGTAGGAGATTTTTCTCTTATCTGCTCTGTTTTAAAGGCTTCTGTCTATCAGTCATAGTCTGAAGCTCCTTTCTGTCTGTCGTGTGTCTTTGTTTCTGGCACTTTAAGACATGTGCAATAATGTGTTGATATTATATATTGTTTCTTGGGAATGATTTTACCTGAATGTGTGTCTAAATGATGATGTTTTATTGTAACAATCTGGTAGCTTATTGGGTTTTTGAAGCATTGCAGAATCTTGCCATTAAAAGTCAGATTCAGATAATTGTTTAGTTTATGATTTCAGATAATTCATGCCAGAGAACTTAAATACTTAGGATGGAAAACTAAAGAACTCTACTTCCAAGTTGGCAAGAAATTTTCCAATCATTCAGTCTTTTTTTTTTTCACCAATTTTTAATTGGGTAGCCTGGGAAAATGTCACTGTGTGTACCAGTGCATTAATTTGGACAAGGATAGTAAATCATAGTATGGTATCTGTTGACAACACAAGATGTAAAGATATAAAATTTTGTAAATTTTGTCTTAAACTTGTATCAAAATTTTCAACATCCTATCTGGAAAATTATGGTTAAAATGCGTTAGGCCTGAGGTGTCTGCTCAGAATAGCAGTTTTTTCCTGCTCCTTCCAGACCTCAGCCAGGACTTAGATTGAAATGCAAATGAAAGAAGCCTGCAAGATCAGTAGGAGACTGATATGAGGCTTAAGGAAAAAAAAAAGTAAATAGTATGGTATTTACTAATTACTGGTCAGTTATTTTTTCTAGGACTCTTATTTTTTTCCTTAGATCCTTTAATTTTTCTAACTCATAATTTTGATCCTACAGACCTAGGTTAATGTTTTTCTGATCTGTTCTATCTTTGACCAACTGTGGAGTTTTTAAAACATGGCAATGGAGATTTCACCTGCTAAAAGCTACAAGGCCTTTACTATTATTATGTGTGCACACTTTTGTTATTTGTTGTATGTCTATATATATATATATTCTTAATCATATATATGATACAGAAATTAACATATATAAGGAGCGCTCATAATAAAAAAAGCACTCATAAAAACAAATTTTAAGGGATGCCCTCTCTCACCACTTCGGTTCAACATAGTTCTCGAATCACTGGCCAGAGCAATTAGACAGACGAAAGAAATTAAAGGCATAAAAATAGGAAAAGAACTCAAATTATCACTATTTGCAGATGACATGATTCTATACCTAGCAGACCCAAAAGGGTCTACAAAGAAACTACTAGAGCTAATAAATGAATTCAGCAAAGTGGCAGGATATAATATCAACACACATAAATCAAAGACATTCCTGTATATCAGCCACAAATCCTCTGAAATGGAAATGAGGACAACCACCCCATTCACAATATCCTCAAATAAAATAAAATACTTGGGAATCAACCTAACAAAAGAGGTGAAAGACTTATACAATGAAAACTACAGAAACCTAAAGAGAGAAATAGAAGAAGATCTTAGAAGATGGAAAAATATACCCTGTTCATGGATAGGTAGAACTAACATCATCAAAATGGCGATATTACCAAAAGTTCTCTATAGGTTTAATGCAATGCCAATCAAAATCCCAACGGCATTTCTTGTAGAAATAGAGAAAGCAATCATGAAATTCATATGGAAAAATAAAAGACCCAGAATAGCAAAAACAATGCTAAGCAGGAAGTGTGAATCAGGCGGGATAGCTATACCAGACTTCAAACTATACTACAGAGCAATAGTAACAAAAACAGCAGGGTACTGGTACCAAAACAGGTGGGTGGACCAATGGTACAGAATAGAGGACACAGAAACCAATCCACAAAACTACAACTATCTTATATTCGATAAAGGGGCTAAAAGCATGCAATTGAAGAAGGATAGCATCTTCAACAAATGGTGTTGGGAAAACTGGAAATCCATATGCAACAAAATGAAACTGAATCCCTTTCTCTTGCCATGCACAAAAGTTATCTCAAAGTGGATCAAGGAACGTGATATCAAATCAGAGACATGGCATCTGATTGAAGAAAAAGTTGGCTATGATCTACATACTGTGGGGTTGGGCTCCAAATTCCTCAATAGGACACCCATAGCACAAGTGTTAATAACTAGAATCAACAAATGGGACTTACTCAAACTAAAAAGTTTTTTCTCAGCAAAAGAAAGAATAAGAGAGGTAAATAGGGATCCTACGTCCTGGGAACAAATCTTTACTCCTCACACTTCACACAGAGCCCTAATATCCAGAATATACAAAGAACTCAAAAAATTAGACAATAAGATAACAAATAACCCAATCAACAAATGGGCCAAGGGCCTGAATAGAAATTTCTCAGAGGAGGACATACAATCAATCAACAAGTATATGAAAAAATGCTCACCATCTCTAGCAGTCAGAGAAACGCAAATCAAAAACACCCTAAGATACCATCTCACTCAGTAAGATTAGCAGCCATTAGGAAGTCAAACAACAACAAGTGCTGGCGAGGATGTGGGGAAAAGGGTACTCTTGTACATTGCTGGTGGGACTGCAAATTGGTGAGGCCAATTTGGAAAGCAGTATGGAGATTTCTTGGAAAGCTGGGAATAAAACCACCATTTGATCCAGCTATTCCCCTACTCCGTCTATTCCCTAAAGACCTAAAAAGAGCACACTATAGGGACACTGCTACATCCATGTTCATAGCAGCACAATTCACAATAGCAAGACTGTGGAAGCAACCTAGATGCCATTCAATAGACGAATGGATAAAAAATATGTGGCATTTTTACACAATGGAGTATTACTCTGCATTAAGAAATGACAAAATCATAGAATTTGGAGAGAAATGGATGGCATTAGAGCAGATTATGCTAAGTGAAGCTAGCCAATCACTCAAAAACAAATGCCAAATGTCTTCTTTGATATAAGGAGAGTAACTAAGAACAGAGTAGGGACGAAGAGCATGAGAAGAAGATTAACATTAAACAGGGATGAGAGGTGGGTGGGAAAGGGAGAGAGAAGGGAAATTTCCTGTAAATGGAAGAAGACCCTCAGGGGTATACAAAATTACATACAAGAGGAAGTGAGGGGAAAGGAGGAAAAATATGAGGGGGGAGAAATGAATTACAGTAGAGGAGGTAGAGAGAGAAGAGGGGAGGGGATGGGGGAGTGGGGATAGTAGAGGATAGGAAAGGCAGCAGAATACAACAGACACCAGAATGGCAATATGTAAATCAATGGTTGTGCAACTGATGTGATTCTGCAATCTGTATATGGGGTAAAAACGGGAGTTCATATCCCACTTGAATCAAGTGTGAAATATAATATATCAAGAACTATGTAATGTTTTGAACAACCTACAATAAAAATTAATTTAAAAAAAGTGGATCCAAAGATCTTTAATTCACGTGATTAAAATTGTTCAATTTAAATTGGATAAACAGATAAAAATAAATGTTTTTAAATTTAAGCTTACAAGTTTTTATAGGTGTTCAAAAATCTAGTAAAATATTAATATCTACAAAATGTCTAAAATGCCTTGATTCTAGGACTTTTCCTTCAACAAAAAAATGGTTTACACTGTTCAATACATTTGTCTAATATTTTAATAAATAAGTAAAGTAAATTTGATGTGGAATTTCTCATTCTTGAGTACATTTGTTAGATACCCGATTGATTTACTAAGGTCTGTATCAGATTGTTAAAATCAGTCATGTGTTAAAGAGACAAAAATTTCTGAAAACATAAGTTTACCCATAACATTGTGTTTATTAAGTTTTATTTTTTCTAGAGCAAGCAACCATAAAAATTAAACAACTGATTAAATAAGAACTGTTATTTTGGAGCACTCTACTGCCATTTCTTTAAAAGCTAAACTTGGTTAATCTAGAAATATCAATGTAATATTGATGCTATTAATGTGCTCATATCTTCCAGGTATACAAGTCTGTAAGTTAGAAACATTTAAAGAGCATTATATCAAGCTGGTATTCTGAAGTTGTATGGTAAAAAAAATGTACTGGGGATTTATTTACCTGTTATCAATAAGATATGTAAAGTTTTATGTTACTTTTTTCATTGGGGAACAATTTAAATGTATTTTTAAGTTAATCAGAGCCTAATATATGTAAAGGTTAAAATCTTTCAGCCTTTCTTTAATCCATGTTTTAAATGTGATGTCATATGATGTTAGATAATGTTCATGTGACCTCAAACAATTTATGTAAACTTTGTAAAATGATATTTAAAAAACAATGATCAGCTTTAGAACTAAAACACTTAATATTTATAAAGAGGCCTGCCTTACCTGAGATAAGGCTCTGTGTCGCATCTTACTACATGTGAGAATGACTACAAAAGGAGTAGGTCAGATTTTATTTCATTTAAAGTTATGTTCAAAAGTTCTTTTGTTTTTCTGTGAAGATTACTAGGATCTCAAACAGGGCATATAATGTATAACTCAGCCAAAAAATTCAGGGTAGCTATTACAGAAACTAAGTATTTTTACTCTTGTTAAAAAATTTTATTTTTAATTTGCTTATAAGTGATCTAAAGTTTCCCTGTTAGTCTTTTACAGAAGTGTTGCTTTAATAACACAACATGGGTTAATTTAAGATAATAAGTCATCACCTACAAGACAGACAGAATAATACATATCCCAATTAATGAAAAGATAAATAATAATTAAGTTATAGATATTAAAGCCCAGTACTCTCAATACAAGGCTGTTAAAATTTATTTGCTGGATGTTTAAGATTAGGATTTAAAATTAAAGTTAAATGAATCGGCCAAGAAAACAAATATTAATATTTTAAGGTATACACTTTATGTTAGCCTCCCAAAATAAGTAAGACTGGAGGTTACAAAGAAGGATTCTCAGACAGGAATGCCTGATAACTATAAAAAGAGACTATTAAGAGGAGCTGCCAGAGGCAGAAAATTTAGTTTAGGGCCTACAGATATTCCTAACCTACAGAGGTAGGCTTGGTGTTTGCTAGTACGATTATCCAGCCCTGAGTCACAGAATTAAAGGTTTCTCTATTAGACACAGAGGTCATACTAGAAAAAGGATTTTGCAAGATCAGATGACATTAAATTAATAAACTGTATCTTATGGGGAGGGACAACTGTAAAACAAAAAATTAAATATTAAGTTGACAGTCCTGATAACTGAGGATATTAAAGAATGGTGAGGGAACTTCTATACGGTCACATGTTCCAGCTGCTGCAACATTTATTCATTACTCATGGTTTTTGTTACTCTCATAGAAGAACCCATTCCCAGATGACTTTACAACCTGTTCTTCCCCAACCAGACTTCAAACCAAGCTGAAATCTAAAAGGCAACTCATGTCCCTCAACTAAATTCTAAAAGGCAACTCATGTCCCTCATGCCATGACCCTTACGTCACCCTCTCTCAGCACTGAAGAATCCAAAATGCGTGAGGCCTCCCTTCTTACAACAATGGAGCCAAAAATAAATAGACTATCAATATACGTAATTAATTAAGTCAGGTAAAATCAGGGAGACCCGTTTTGGGTGAGTTCTAGAAATTTGGAGACTGTTACCTGAGGGATTTAAATTTCCTCAGTGCACTTCCCTTAATCTATCAAAGATTTGAAAGGAACAGATAAGAAAAGGGGGGAATGATAGGCCCAACCTGATCTTTTATTAAAATTGGGAGCCATCTTGCCACAAAGCCATGATAAGATAATTTTGGCTTTACTATAAATTACTGCAAATTCTGAACCTGCTTGGAATGCCTGCCCATGCCTTGAACTCACCCATGTCTGGCTCTCTGACCAGATAGCAGCACTCTGTGAAACATTAGCGACACATCATAAATATTGGCCTTCCCTGGACAGACAATGACCATCTCTGAGGGTCTAATGGTCCTCACAAATTCTGATGTTGGGGCCAGCAAAAAAAAAAAAAAAAAAAAAAAAAAATATATATATATATATATATATATATATATATATATATATATATATATATATATATATATAAACTACCATTAGTGTGATGCTTGTCCGAGTTCTGTTATCTCTAACCCCCCTTTTGTGTAACTTTCTGGGCTTTAAAGCTGGGCTGTAGGTAAGTTGGGGTTGCTGTCTTGTTCCGGCCGTTTTGGGAGGGAGAGTTAGCCTGGCTGGTGAAAATAATAAGCTTAGTTTAATTTGATTTTAATTGGAGTCAGTGGTCTTTTCTTGCATCCTTGTCTAACAGGTAAACACTCCACAAACATGGAGCTCTGCTGGCCTAACGACTTTTTGAGAAACTGCCTCTGAGGTTGGGCACTTGAAATATATGTTGTTTTCAGGAGCTTTAGCTTCCTTTGTTGTGAGACCATCAAAGCTGGCTCTGCATCTATGTGACCTGAAGAAATTGGTTTCTTATTTTCCAATGAAAATGAGGCAAAGTGCTGAATTCTCTCTTTGTAGGTAAACTGTGGCCACTGAAGGCTAAGTGTCTCTCTGTGTGGACTGTGTACCCATTTAGTCATCCTCCACTATTCATGGTGTTTCTTGCTGCTGCACTGGGAGTTTGGTATTTGCTCTACGAAATACAAGAAGTTCAACTGGGACACAGTGCTGAAGGTAGTTCTGTCACCTGTGGTCGGTCAGAGTCTGCAGGAGAATGCACCAACCAGGATTCTATCCCACATAGCTTGCCCACTTGAAGATAGCAACCTGATTCGGAACATTGCCCTGAAACCTCTCCATATAACAAGATGCCTTTACATATAATGGTCTGCTGGCTGCACCATGTCAGTCACAAGCCATTTGGAAGTCAATGGTAGATCCAAATGGCCCCAACACAAATGTTTTATCCCACACCTGCACACCACAGTTCTGGGCCCAATACTCAGAAGGCTCCAACATACTGGCATTTCAGTTCTACACCATTTTCATGAAACCCAGTCAATCAAACCACTGTCTGGAACACTCCTGATCAGCAACAGGACATCCAAATGTTCTCCTCTGACACCTGGTTATGGGAATTTCAAAAATTTCTTGGTATTTATCTAGCATTTTTCACGGATGAAGTTGGAGGCACTGTAGGTTTCAATTCTTTCAAGAACCATTAAATGGTATGGAAGCTCATTTCAATGAAAGCTCTGGAGAATTCTCACAGTCAAGGCTTCCCAAAGAGTGGCCAAAAGATCACATGAACCCAGGCCCATTGAGGTCTAGAGTGTGAGGTCCATGTTTGTTTTGAATCTCATCTATGGCTGCCAAGTCTTTCATAATAAAATCATGTGATATCCTGGCTGAGATTCCCGATGCTCTGTGGAAAGCCACCCTGGGACTTGATCTCAGTTTCCAAGGGCGACTCTAATGCGTGGCCTCCTAAAATCCCAAGAGAACTCATGGCAATATTTCTCTGCGGTCAGTTTCAGAACTCAGTCTGTAAGGGGAATCACACCAGACTTCAAGCCCAGGTGGACCCAGTCATCTATTTCAACCACCACACAAATGACCACAATTAAAACCAAAACACTCCCACATGGCCCTCATCTTCTTCCATATAGACACTCATCATAACCTCTGGCTGGGGTTTTCCATGAGGGGCAAAGCTCACGACAGTGTCCAAAATAAACTCCCTTACCCCTCATTTGCCTAAAATCAGGGTGGCCTGGACACCCTTCCTGTGAACCAGTAGTGATCAAATATGCCTGCCATTTGTACTGCCCAGCTTCTCCAATATGAGGCCTACTGACTGTTTGGTATAGATTTTTTATGTGAATTGGAGTCATGAGAAAACCCAAGCAATTACGGGCTAGCGTCTGCAGGGTTTTGAAGAACTCATTTGACCCAATGGATCCCTCTTCTCACTTGATGTAGGTCAGAAACCTTAAAGAGGAAGGCGAGGGACTTCAACCACAATGACTGCCCTTTTGGCCATTTTGGTTTTGGAAGCACAAAAGGAATCTTTCTTTAGATCCATCAGGTGCTGAGAATCTAAGCCACAGCCTCACACAGGGCCAAGAGGCTGATTCAGACACATCCCTTTTGGAAGAAATTAAGCAAAGAGCCACAGGTGATGCCCATTCATTTCCATTTGAAAACTGTTTTCTTCAGGCTTCACAAAGGGTTGGCCTGAGGCAAAGACCTTCCTGACATTCAGGGCAACAGAACATTATGTAAGAAAAGGCCCAAAGAAGGGTTTCTCCACTGAGATTTTACTGGTCACACTGATATCTGAGTTTTCTGAGATGCTTGCCATTCCCTTCAGCTATCCAGTACATGGCCATGTCACAGAGCTTGGAGGTGGTACATATCTTGGACTCAAAACCATGAGCCTGTTGTGGAGAGTGGCCAGAATTCAGGAAGAGTACAGGAACTTAGGAATATTGTAGGTGTTGCCCATCCATAAGGCAAGCCACAGTCCTTTCATAAATTGGGCAGGATGAATGCTGTTAAACTTTCTCCTGGAGAGGACAAATCCTTTGATGCATTATCTTTTCTAATGTCTACAACCAGAGATACAGTGGGATACACAAATATAGAAACACTTGCCTTGTCAAACAACTTACTAGAAACAGTCCACTCAATACCAAACAAATAGCCTTTCCTACCTATCACGCCTTTCCTACTATATCAACATACACTAGTTATTCATCACCCCCTGCCCCGGTTATTTTGCTGCAGTGGGACTGCTGCAGATGGTGGCCCATACAGGGAGTCCTGGGACACTTGGGGGTAAGTGACGAATAAAAGCTGCCCATCCATAGATAGGATGGGAGCAAATCTGCTCATCCCTAGGCAGATAGGGGGAGAGGAAAAACGGTCATTTCAAAAAATGGAGAAGATTGATACAGTATGATTGTGTCTTGTTTTATCTCAGTGTATTGTATTGTCTTTGTGATGAAAATAAGGAAGGGGTGAGAAGTAAATTGATAATGGAAAGAGGCACCCCAGTGGAAACAAGAGCAATTAGGGCATGTGTTGATGGAAGCCCAGGAAGTCTAATCAGAAAGAAAAAGAAAGTTAAGAAGAAGAAGGATTATCAGGAAAAAAGTTTCAGCAAAAGGCTGTTACTGAATACTTTTCGTTTCCGGAGTGTGTGTGAATAGGCGCCTCGGCTGCCACATGCTCAAGCCAGTCACTGTGCAGCAAGGGCTTTTCAAGCAGTGGCATCTGGCAATTCCCCGCCCCCACCCTGGGGAGCGGGGCCCCGTGGCAGTTTGAGTCCTGAAAACTCCCCAGGGCCATCTGTGGCTGCCCAGGATGCTACAGCCAGCCATAGATGCTACTGGCTCCCTGATGTTTGGTCATTTTCAATGCCAATAACTAAGCTACAATGGTTCTCCCACACCCGGAAGATAATAAATAATAAGCACTATTAAGGCTTTTTTCAAATGTAAAAAACCTTGAGATAATGTACTAAATTTTTCAGAAGGTTGTTTTCTTAGCACCTGGTGGAATACTATAGGATTTTCTTTAGCCAGTGGTAGGAGTTCCTGCCTTCATCCCAGTGCCGGTGAGGACAAGGGTGGAAGAATTTCCAGTGTTGCTGAAAACCAGAGGAGACTTCGGCTGAGAAATGGAGGAGACTTTGGATCAAGCTAGCTGCCTTCAGAACTTTCCTGGGCTGTGATTTAAGCTAGCTGCCTGCAGAATTTACATGGACTGTGATTTAAGCTAGCTGCCTGCAGAACTTACCAGGACTGTGATTTAAGCTAGCTGCCTGCAGAACATACCTGGACTGTGGTTTACCTGAACTGTGAGTTAATCTATTGAGACACTGCTTTACCTGGACTGAGACAACAAACTATAATCTATAACAAATTTTAACTCGGTTTCTATGCTAACAGTGTCATTGCTGGTATTATTTCTCCAAGTGCTTCATCAATTGGCTTGTATTGTGACATTTTGTATCCTCCCTTTCTGTTTGTAGCAGGTTATTTATGATGTTTCTGTAAAAACCACTGTGGTCTTTATTTAAATTAAATAAAAGGTTGAAATGTTAGAGTCTGTAAACATGTCAAAATAACACCTGGCATTTTGTCAGGGGAATGTTAGAGTGTGTAAACAAGTCTGGATGATGCCTGGCAAAATGCCAGAGGGAGTGGTTTGAGATGTAACAAAAGCGAGCCATTAAGTGTGGAGATTCCTGATTGGTTGACTGCAGTATCTAGTTTATGTTAATTAGATAAGCTGGGTGGAATGTATAAATACCTCTATTGTCCTACAATAAATGGCTTCCACTCCTGCTATATCAACATACACATGTTATTCATAACCCCCACCCCCCGGTTATTTTGCTCCAACCGGACCGCGGCAGTATCTGCCAAGTCAGAAACCTCTCAAGTATGAACATGTGATACCAGGTAGGATTCTATATGTGCATATAAAAATACATGTGCTGAATAGGCTACACAAAAAGGGAGAGAGGAATTCACATATTTGTTAACTTTAAAAACACATGGAGAACTATTTTAATTAAAAATTGACTAGATTTATAACTCCTACCCTATATAATGCAAAAGGCAAGTCCAACTATACAACATGACTCCTCTGAACTGCTTGTATTTCTATTTTGTTTGGGTTATTAATCTCCATCATATTAGGATTAGTAGTCAGAGTCTAGTAGGGTATGGGTTAGTGTCCAAAATAAGCTCCCTTGCCCCTCATTTGCCTAAAGTCATGGTGGCCTGGACACCCTGCATGTGAACCAGGAGTGATAAAATAGGACTGCAGTTAATACGGCTCTGCTTCTCCAATTTGAGGCCTACTGACTGTCAGGTAACGATTCTTTATGTGATTTGGAGTCATGAGAAAACACAACCACTTCTTCAGGGCATTGAAGAATTCATTTGAACCAAAGGATTCCTATTCTCACTTGATGTAGGTCAGAAACCTAACAAAGGAACGCAAGAGACTTCATTCACCATAACAGATCTTTTTGCCATTTTGGTTATGGATGCACACATGGGATCTTTCTTTAGATCGCTGAGGTGCTGAGAATCTAAGCCACAACCGCACACAGGGCCAAGAGGCTGATTCAGACACATCCCTTTCCAAAGAAATTAAGCAAAGAGCCACAGGTGATGCCCTTTCATTTCCATTTGAAAACTGTTTTCTTCATGCTTAACAAAGGGGTGGGCTGAGGGAAAGAACTTCCTGACATTCAGGGCAACAGAAATATAGGTAAGAGAATGGCCAAAGCAGGATTTCTCCACTGAGACTTTCCTGGTCACACTGATATCTGAGTTTTCTGTGATTCTCCCATTCCATTCAGCTGTCCAGTACATGGCCATGGCACAGAGCTTGGAGGTGGTATATATCTTCGACACAAAACCATGAGCCTATTCTGGAAAGTGGCCAGAATTCAGGAAGAAAACAGGAACTTAGGAAGATAGTAGGTGTTCCCCATCCATAAGACACACCGTAGTCCATCCATCAGTTGAGCAGGATGAATGCTGGGAAGCTTTCTACTAGACAGGATACATCCATTGGTGCATTCTGTTTTTTAATGTCCAAAACCACGTACACAGTGGGATACACCGAACTAGAATCACTCACCTTGTCAAACGATTTACTAGAAACAGTCCATTCCAAACCAAACAAACCACCTTTCCTACCTATTTTCAGAACATGAGACAAAACCACAAACTCACACCCACACCCACAAAGGCATCTCCTTCCCACAAGTAAGTCTCTGACTCTCCAGTGTGTCCTCTGTCTGTTGAGCCAAACTATGTTCCCCGAAATGGCCAGTCCTGTCTCAGTTCTGGTTGCCTTGGCCAACTCTGTGAAGTTGTCAGGATCCAGTGGTGAGCCACTACCTGCTTTCTCAGGAAAGACCCTCTTCATATCTGTCCTGGCATTTGGCCATTCTCTCAGCAGTAGGTACCAAGAAAGACTGACTCTGTCCTTGGTAAATCCAAACAACTGAGCCCAGTGGGAGTGGGACTGGGACTGGCTCTGGGTGTCTGGCATCTTGGATCCCAATTTCAGAGAGTTCCAATACCAAGGAAGTGAGGTAGGACACTTCCTTCAAGAACTGAATGAGGTCACTCCCTTGGCAACCACTTTGTCCTAACAGTTGCTTCCAAGGGTCCCATGAGATAGAGGCTGCACCTACTTCCTGTGACACTTTCGCAAGTTAGAATGGTATATCAACCATAGGCACCCGGGAACATCTCTCAACAAAGGCCTGGTTTGGTCCACCTTCTCTACATTTAGAATAGAGAGACTGATTCAGACACGACCCTTCATCCTGACCAGGTGGTTTGCCATGCAAGGTGACTTTTGCTCTCTCAACTCCTTCATAGCTGACTACATCTTCTCCAGGTATCATTTCTGCATGGACCTTTGAGGTTCTCAGCAGGTTTAAGATGACCTACATTCCTGTATTGTAAAAACAATTCTGTCCCTGCTCTTCTGTAAACTTAGATTGAGGGAAGAGTGTATGGTTAGGGTTAATAAAAGGTTCGATTTGGGTTAAGAATCATTCTGCAGGATGAATAATTGTATTGGGAACCTGTAATATTTACAAGAATGTAAAAGTGAAATATTAGAATGAAAACAGAAATCTAGGTAAGATTTGAAGCCCAGAAGGGTATTGGGCCCTTGATTGGGATACTTAGCTTTGAATTATGTTCTGCAGAGATGTCTCAGATAAATCGATGTACAATGGCATAGGACCTTGTACCTTGGATGATGGAATGTCGAAGAGAACTTCTAGTCAAAAAGGGATACTCGGTATTATTTGAAAGATAGTCAGTAGGTTTAGAAAGCAGAGAGAGTATATGATTTGAACCAAAAGTTCTTTAGCAATAGGGTTTCGGGTAGAGAGTGAATGAAAATGTGAGCACATGTGAAGAGTCAGTCACAATGATAAACTGTGGAAAATATGTAGGAAAGCAGATATTAATAGAGACATTAGTAAATCAGGCAAATGATAAAGTGATTGATAGGATTAGACATTTTCAACAGGCTTGAGGTAAAATATATAATCTTAGGAAGAAACAAATATGTAGTGACCAATAGGATTGACATTTGAGAGCGTTAGGCAACCTGGACATGGATGTTTTTAGTAATGCATACTCACTTTCCATTAAGGCTTTGGTAAAATCATAAGTGTGAACTTTGCTTTTTGTGTCCAGAAAATTACTGTGATAAAATGTATATGTAGATCAGATGACATAAGTATTTATTCCACCGTTTCTGAGAGCAATATTTTGAAGATATATAAATTAGTACTGGGGTTACAAATGGGTGTACCCTGTGTCTAGGAATATAGAGATAATGCATGAATAGACAAAACTTTGATTAAACAATGTAACAAGTTCTAAATTTAAATAATGGATTGAATTGATATCTGAAAATATACAGGAAATCTTATATTGATATGCAATCATTCAATCCAACCAGGTATCCATCTTATTTTAATATTAGGCTTATGGATTATCATAAAGAGTGTGTGAATTTTGTTTCAAAGGTGATTATGGATTTCAGAAATAATGAGTTTGGAAAGAAGTCTCATGAAGAGACCAGACAAGAAACCTGGAGGAATACAAGAGTTTTGAATAAGGAAGTTATTGAAAGCGAAACAAATGCCTATAAATTTGTGAATTTGTTAATGAAATATATATCCTATGATGTGCATAAACTGAAGAAATTATAATGTACCAGTTTTGTTAAAAAATGAACGTCAAAATACACATCATGTCCCATAGGAATCTACAAGCATTGATGTTAAACTGGGACAGTTACTGTAGAAATATTTGGATTTGTATGCACCATTCACTGAAGTTTGTTTTTAGTACTAGGAAACAAATATGTATTTCAGGTGGATGAATATTTTTGAAAATAATCTTGTGAAAAGTTGATTATAAATCCACATACATGTACATGAATGAATTTAGGGAGTATATAATAAGACACATATGTTTCATATTTTCAAAAATCTGGAGAGTGTATATCTATCTATCTATCTATCTATCTATACACACACACACACACACACACACACTCAAACAGACATTAAAATGTAGCTATACATATATATATATAGCTACATTTTATATATAATGAAATACATTTATATACATTTTATATATAATGAAATATATATAATCCACAGATCCAAAAATATTAATTTTACTAAACGTGGATTTATGTATAATGTTGTTCAACTAGGAAGTCACCCATAGTTTGAATTTTCACTTCCAACAGCATTCAGAGGAGTGATCTCTTCTGACAATTTGTATCTGCTAAGTCAGCAACCTCTCAAGAATGTACATGTGATACCAGGTAGGATTCTAAATGTGCATATAAAAATACATGTTCTGAATAGGCTACAGAGAAAGGGAGAGAGGAATTCACATGGTTGTGAACTTTAAAAACACATGGAGAACTGTTTCAATTAAAAATTGACTAAATTTATAACTCCTACCCTATATAATGCAAAAGGCAAGTACAACTATACAACATGAATCCTCAAAACTTCTTGTATTTCTATTCTGTTGGGGTTATTATTCTCCATCATGTTAGGATTACCAGTCAGAGTCTAGTAGGGTATGGGTTAGTGTCCAAAATAAGCTCCCTTGCCGCTCATTTGCCTAAAGTCATGGTGGCCTGGACACCCTGCATGTGAACCAGGAGTGATAAAATAAGACCGCAGTTAATACTGATCTGCTTCTCCAATTTGAGGCCTACTGACTGTCAGGTATAGATTCTTTATGTGAATTGGAGTCATAAGAAAACCCAAGCACTTCTTCAGGGCTTTCAAAAATTTATTTGAACCAAAGGATCCCTATTCTCACTTGATGTAGTTCAGGAACCTAACAAAGAAAGGCAAGAGACTTCATCCATCATAACTGATCTTTTTGAAATTTTGGTTTTGGATGCACACATCGGATCTTTCTTTAGATCCATCAGGGGCTGAGAATCTAAGCCACAACCGCACACAGGGCCAAAGGGTGATTCAGACACATCCCTTTGCAAAGAAATTAAGCAAAGAGCCACAGGTGATGCCCATTCATTTTCATTTGAAAACTCTTTTTTTCAGGCTTCACATGAGGGTGGCCTGAGGCAAAGAACTTCCTGACATTCAGGGAAACAGATACATAGTAAGAGAATGGCCCATAGCAGGGTTTTTCCACTGAGAATTTTCTGGTCACACTGGTATCTGAGTTTTCTGAGATTCTCCCATTCCCTTCAGCTGTCCAGTACATGGCCATTTAACAGAGCTTGAGGTGGTACATATCTTAAACACAAAACTATGTGCCTATTCGGGAGAGTGGCCAGAATTCAGGAAGAAAACAGGAACTTAGGCAGATAGTAGGTGTTGCCCATCCATGAGGCAAGCCGCAGTCCATTCATCAATTGGGCAGGATGAATGCTGCGAAGCTTTCTACTAGACAGAACACATCAACTGATGCATTCTCTTTTCTAATGTCGACAACCACGGACACAGTGGGATACACAGACATAGAAAGACTCGCCTTGTCAAACGACTTACTAGAAACAGTTCACTACAATCCAATCAAACCGCCTTTCTTTCATATTCTCAGAACATGAGACAAAACCACAAACCCACACCCACACCCGCAAAGGCACCTCCTTCCCCCAAGTAGGTCTGTCATATCCGAAGTGTCCTCTGACTGGTGGGCCATACTATGTTCTCCCAAAATGGCCTGTCCTGTCTCAGATCTGCTCTACTTTGCCAACTCTGTGAAGTAGTCAGGAGCCAGCGGTGATCCACTACCTGCTTTATCAGGATAGGACCCTCTTCAGAGGTTTCCTGGCATTTGGCCATCCTCAAATCAGTAGGTACCAAGAAATATTGACTCTGTCCTTCGTAAATCCAAACAAGTTAGACCACTGGGACTTGGACGGGTTATGGCTCTGGGTGCCTGGCTTCCTGGATCCCAAGTTCAGAGACTTCCATCACCAAGGAAGTGAGGTGAAGTCACTTCCTTTAGGAACTGAATGAGGTCACTGCCTTGGAAACCACGTTGTCCTAACATTTACCTCCAAGGTTCCCATGAGATGGAGGATGCCCCTACATCCTGTGACACTTTCACAAGTTCGAATCGTATATCAAACATAGGGACCCGGGAACAGCTCTCCACACAGGCATGGTTTGGTCTATCTTCTCTGTATTAAGAAGAATGAGGCTGATTCAGACACATTCCTTAATTCTACCAGGTTGTTTGCCATTGAGATGACTTTTGCTCTCTCAGGTCCTTCATCGCTGCCTACATCTTCTCCAGGGATCATTTCTGCATGTACCTTTGAGGTTATCAGCAGGTGGAAGATCCCATGCATTCCTGTATTGTAAGACCAACACTGTCACTGCTCTTCTGTAAAGTTAGATTGAGGTAACAGTGTATGGTTAGGGTTAATAACATTTTCATTTTCGGTTAGGAACCATTCTGCTGGATGAATAATGTTATTGGAACCTGTGATATTTATTAGAATACAGACGTGAAATATATGTACATAAACAGAAATCTAAGTAAGATTTGAAGCCCAGAAATCATTGGGCCCTTGATTGGGATACCTATCGTTGAATTACATTCTGCAAAAATGTCTCAGAGAAATCGATATACAATGGCATAAGACCTTGTAACTGGATGATTGAATGTAGAAGAGAACCTCCAGTCAAAAAGTGATAGTCGGTAGGATTAGGAAGATAGTAGGTAGGTTTTAAGAAGAAGAGTGAATATAGGATTTGGACCAAAAGTTCTTTAGCAATAGGATTTCGATTGGAGTGTGAATGTAAGTTTCAGAACATGTGAAGATTTAGTCACAATGATGAACTGTTGAAAAGCAGATACCAATAGAGACATTACAAAAACAGGCAAAGTATAAAGTGAGTGAGAGGATTAGACATTTTCAACAGGGTTGAGTTTGAATATATAATCTTTGGAAGAAACTAATTTGTAGTTACCAATAGGATTTTCATTTGAGAGCATTAGGCAACCTGGACATGGATGTTTTTAGTAATCCATGTTCACTTTTCATTTAGCTTTGATACAATCATAAGTGTGACCTTTGCTTTTTGTGTCCAGAATATTTCAGTGATAAAATGCATATGTAGATCAGGTGACATGGGTATTTCTTCCAACATTTCTGGGAGCAATATTTTGAAGACGTATAAATTAGTGTTGGGGGTACAAAGAGGTGTACCCTGTGTCTATGAATATAGAGATAATGCATGAAAATACCACATTGTGAATAAATAATATAACTGGTTCCACTTTAAATAATGGATTGAATTGATATCTGAAACTAAGTAAGAAATCTTATATTGATATACAATCATTCATTCCAACCAGTTGTACATCTAATGGTAATATTAGGGTTATGGTTTATTATGAGGGGTGTGTGAGTTTTGCTTCAAATGTGATAATGGAAATCGAAAATAATGTGTTTGGAAAGAAGTTTCAAGAAAAGACCAGTCAGAAACGGAGGAATACATGTTTTCTGAAGCAGGAAGTGATTGAAAGTGAAATAAATGCCTATAAATTTGTGAACGTGTGGATGATATATATATCCTATAATGTGCATAAACTCAAGAAATAGAAATGTACCAGTGTTGAATAAAAATAAACTTCAAAGTACATATCACGTCCCATAGGAATCTACTTGCATTGATGTTAAACTGGGTCAGTTACTGTAGAAATATTAGGATTTTTTTTTTTTTGGTGTTATACTACAATTTATTTTAGCACTAGAATGCCACAGAATGTAGAGGAAAGAGCAATGGATTTTTAGTTATAGCACTAATAATCTAACATTTAATGACTCTTTTGGGGAGTCTAGAAATTACATAAGTCTATGTAACATATATTTTATTATTTAACATTCATAAATGCTTGGGATTTTAGTAATATTTCTAGTTTTTTATTTTTTATTTTTTAAGTTGTTGATGGATCTTCATTTTGTTTATTTGTTTATGTGGTGCTGAGAATAGAACCCAGTTCCTCACACATACTAGGCAAACATGTTAACACTGAATCACAAACCCAGCCGCTCCACTTTTGTCTTAACATCGAACACGCCTCTCCCTCTTCTTTACTCACTTTCTTCCTCATTTTTCCCCTTCTCTCTCTTCCTTTTTCGTTTTTCCTCCATATCTATTTTTCTCTCATGGCATTACAAACAGTTGTATGCTATGAAATTTAAATTTGAGACTGTTTTATATAGTCACTATTTTTTTTAAAAAAAATTAATAATTATAATCACCTGATAGATATATTACAATACATTTATTATACATATGTGTCTATATTCATGCATATGCATTACATATATTATGTATATATATATATACATATATATTTAAAAGTACTTTGATTAGCCTGTTAGAAATAATATACACCAAGACTTTCTTAATTCTGAAGTCTTCCAGAATTAACATCTTACAATGAAAATCAAATAAACATATTTAAGAAAAAAGGTATCATTCTTTATTATCAATATTGAATATTTAATGTTTTTTATCACGTTACACTGTAATATGGCATATTATATCTTATGAATTAGAGAAATTTTTTTGAACAACCTATTATTTAAGGACCATATGCACTGACATTTTAAATGGCTTTCTTATGATTTCAATTTCTATCAATTATGTATTAATTGCCAAATACTTATTTTAGTACTTTTCATATTCATAATTGATATAAAGTGAATTGTTTAATTTTTCTGGTAATTAGTTACTTATTACAGTAGGGACATTATTAATAGTTCTAAATTTTTATAAGTAAATGGTACAAAGATATTTTCATGCAAAATTAAGAATAATTGCATGCTCTAAATGTTTGATTGTTGATACATATAATACAGAGCTTTTGATGAGTCTCTTCCCAGTAAAACATAAAATGCAAAGATATCGTTGGGTATGTATGTCCAAATAAAGATAATGAAAAATACACATTATCAGCTAGAAACTATTAAATAAAAGATGAAAAGAACAATCCAACACATTGTACCAACTTATCAGATGAGGCAGTATTCTGAAAGAATAGCCTAAGACTAGACCTGGTCCATGACAAAATATTTACCAAAAAATGAAATATGAAAAATATAGGAAATGCTATGAATTTTTCATGAAGGTAGGTGGATTATCCTTTAATCTCAATTAAGTGTATTTTCAAAAGCCAGTTTTCTGGTAAAATAAATTTGTGATAGATACAACTACACAAAACAAAGTTTCTGCTTAGCAAAATGAATGCATCTCAACACTTTTTTAGCTGATTTCTTGCCACTCAATTTTAAACCTTTATTTATTTATTTATTTTTATTGATTGTTCAAAACATTACAAAACTCATGATATATTATCTTTCATACATTTGACTCAATTGGGTTATGAACTCCCATTTTTCCCCAAATACGAATTGCAGAAGCACATTGGTTACACATTCACATTTGTACATAATGGCATAATAGTGATGTTGTATTCTGCTACCTTTTCTATCCCCTACTATCCCCCCTCCCCTCCCCTCCCATCTTTCCTCTCTACCTCATCTGCTGTTGTTCAATTCTCTCCATTGTTTTCCACCCATTTCCCCTCACAACCTCTTATATGAAATTTTGTGTAACATTGAGGGTCTCCTACCATTTCCATATGCTTTCCCTTCTCTCCCCCTTTCTATCCCCCCACTCGTCTTTGTTTAATGTTAATCTTTTTCTCATGCTCTTCCTCCCTGTTCTGTTCTCAGGTGCTCTCTTTATATCAAAGAAGACATTTGGCATTTTTTTAAGGATTGGTTAGCTTAGCTTAGCATAATCTGCTCTAATGCCATCCATTTCCTTGCAAAGTCTATGATTTTGCCATTTTTTAGTGCGGAGTAATACTCCATTGTGTATAGATGCCACAGTTTTTTAACCATTCATCTATTGAAGGACATCTAGGTTGGTTCCACAGTCTAGCTATTGTGAATTGTGGCGCTATGATCATTGATGTGGCAGTATCCCTATAGTACGCTCTGTTAAGACCCTCTAGTCCGAGAAGGGTGATAGCTGGGTCAAATGGTGCATTCATTCGCAGCTTTCCAAGAAATCTCCATACTGCTTTACAAATTGGCCTTATCAATTTTCAGTACCACCAGTAGTGTACAAGTGTACCCTTTTCTCCACATCCTCGCCAACACTTATTGTTGTTTGACTTCATAATGGCTGCTAATCTTACTGGAGTGAGATGGTATCTTAGGGTGGTTTTGATTTGCATTTCTCTGACTGCTAGAGATGGTGAGCATTTTTTTATATACTTGTTGATTGATTGTATGTCCTCCTCTCTGAAGTGTCTGTTCAGGTCCTTGGCCCATTTGCTGATTGGGTTATTTGTTATCTTATTGTTTAATTTTTTGAGTTCTTTGTATATTCTGGATATTAGGGCTCTATCTAAATTGTGAGGGGTAAAAAATTGTTCCCAGGATGTAGACTCTCTATTTACCTCTCTTATTGTTTCTCTTGCAGAGAAAAAACTTTTTAGTTTAAGTAAGTCCCATTTGTTTATTGTTGTTATTAACTCTTGGGCTATGGGTGTCCTATTAATGAATTTGGAGCCCGACCCCACAGTATGTAGATCATAGCCATCTTTTTCTTCTATCACATGCAGTGTCACTGATTTCATCACTAGCTCCTTGATCCATTTTGAGTTAACTTTTGTGCATGGCGAGAGAAAGGGATTCAGTTTCATTTTGGTGCATATGGATTTCCAATTTTCCCAGCACCATTTGTTGAAGATGCTATCCATCTCCCAATATGCTTTTAGCCTCTTTATCATATATAAGAATGTTGTAATTTTGTGGATTGATTTCTGTGTCCTCTATTCTCTACCACTGATCCACCTGCCTGTTTTGGTACCAGTACCACGCTGCTTTTATAACTATTGCTTTGTAGTACAGTTTGAACTCTGGTATCGCTATACCTCCAGATTCAAATTCCTGCTTAGAATTGCTTTTGCTATTCTGGGTCTTTTGTTTTTCCATATGAATTTCATGATTGCTTTATCATTTCTACAAGAAATGCCGTTGGGATTTTGATTGGCATCCATTTTAACCTGTAGAGAACTTTGGGTAATATCACCATTTTGATGATGTTAGTTCTGCCTATCCATGAACAAAGTACATTTTTCCATCTTCTAAGATCTTCTTCTATCTCTCTCTTTAGGGTTCTGTAGTTTTCATTATATAAATCTTTCACCTCTTTTGTTAGGTTGATTTCCAAGTATCTTATTTTCTTTGAGGATATTGTGAATGGAGTGGTTTTCCTCCTTTCCATTTCAGAAGTTTTGCTCCTGATATACATAAATGCCTTTGATTTATGCGTGTTGATTTTATATCCTGCCACTTTGCTTAATTCATTTATTATCTCTAGCAGTTTCTTTGTAGACCCTTTTGGGTCTGTTATATATATTATCATGTCATCCACAAATAGTGATAATTTAAGTTCTTGTTTTCCTATTTTTATGCCTTAAATTTCTATTGTCTAATTGCTCTGGCTAGAATTTCAAGAACTAAATTGAATAGAAGTGGTGATAGAGGGCATCCCTGTCTTGTTCCAGATTTTAGAGGCAATCCCTTCAGTTTTTCTCCATTTAGGATGATGCTAGCCTGAGGTTTAGCATATATAGCTTTTACAATGTTGAGGTAAGTTCCTGTTATCCCTAGTTTTTCTAGTGTTTTGAACATAAAGGGATGCTGTACTCTGTCAAATGTTTTTTTCTGCATCTATCGAGATGATCATATGGTTCTTGTCTTTAAGTCTATTGATGTGGTGAATAGTATTTATTGATTTCCGTATATTAAACCAGCCTTGCATCCCAGGGGTGAATCCTACTTGATCATGGTGCACAATTTTTTTTTGATATGCTTTTGTATTCGATTCATCAGGATTTTATTGAGAATTTTTGTATCCAAGTTCATTAGAGATATTGGTCTGTAGTTTTGTTTCTTTGAAGTGTCTTAGTCTGATTTCAAGATCAGGGTGATTTTGGCCTCATAGAATGAATTTGAAAGAGCTCCTTCTTTTTCTATTTCTTGAAAGAGCTTGAAAAGAATCAGTATTACTTCTTCTTTGAAGGTTTTGTAGAACTCCGCTGTTTACCCATCCGGTCCAGGGCTTTTTTTCGTTGGTTATCTTTTGATGGCTTCTTCTATTTCTTCCTTTGTCATTGGTCTGTTTAAATTGTGTGTGTCTTCCTGACTCAATCTGGGCAGATCGTATGACTTAAGAAATTTATTGATATCTTCACTATCTTCTATTTTATTGGAATATAGGGTTTCAAAATACTTTCTAATTATCTTCTATATTTCTGTAGTGTCTGTTGTGGTATTGCATTTTTCACCCCCTATGTTAATAATTTGAGTTCTCTCTCTTCTTCTCTTCGTTATCATGGCTAAGGGCCTGTCAATATTATTTATTTTTTCAAAGAACCAACTTTTAGTTTATCAATTTTTTCAATGATTTTTTGTTTCAATTCCGTTGATTTCTGCTCTTATTTTAATGTCGTCTACTACATTTGCTGTTGTTTTGCTCTTCCTTTTGTAGGTTTTTGAGGTGTAGTGTGAGTTCATTTATTTGTTGTTCTTTTTTTTCTTTTTTTGAGGAAAGAACTCCAAGAAATGAATTTTCCTCTTAAAACTGCTTTCATTGTGTCCCATAGATTACAGTAGGTTGTGTCTGTATGGTCATTTGTCTCTAAGAATTTTTTTGTCTCCTCCTTAATGTCTTCTGTAACCCATTGATCATTCAGTAGAATATTGTTCATTTTCCATATGATGTAGGATTTTTCCTTCCTTCTTTTATCATTGATTTCCAATTTCATTTCATTATGATCTGATATGGTGCATGGTATTATCTCCACGCCTTTATATTTACTAAGAGTTGCCCTATGACCTAATATATGGTCTATCTTTGAGTAGGATCCATCTGCTGCTGATAAGAAGGTGTATCCACTTGATGATGGTTGATATATTCTATATATGTCGGTTAAGTCTAGGTTATTGATTGTGCTGTTGAGTTCTATAGTTTCTTTATTCAGTTTTTGTCTAGAGGATGTGTCTAATGGTGAGAGCGGTCTGTTGACGTCACCTATAATTATTATGTTGTACTCTATTTGACTCTTGAACTTGAGAAGAGTTTGTTTTATGAGTGTGGCAGCTCATTTGTTTGTTGCATACAAATTGGTAATTGTTATGTTATGTTGGTGGATGGTTCCTTTTAACGTTATATAGTGTCCTTCTTTATCCCTTTTGATTAACGTAGGTTTGAAGTTGATTGTATTTGATATGAGTTTGGCCACTCCTGCTTGCTTCCGTGTGCCCTGTGAGTGGTATGATTTTTCCCAACCTTTTACTTTTAGCCTGTGTATGTCTTTACCTATCATATGAGTCTCCTGAAGGCAGCATATTGTTGGATTTGTTTTTTTGATCCAGGTTACTACCCTATGTCTCTTGAATGGTGAGTTTAGGCCATTAACATTTAAGGTTACAATTGAAATATGATTTGTACATCCATTCATGTTAATTTATTTATTTATTTTAGTTTGGCTAGTTTTTACTTTTTGGTTATTTTCCTCCCCCTTTACTGAGATACCTCCCACTGTTAGTTTGGGGCACTATTTTTCAATTCTTCTTCTTGTAGTATTTTGCCCAAAATCCTTTGCAGTGCTGGTGTTATGGGTGTGAATTCTTTTAGTTTTTATTCATTGTGAAAGACTTTAATTTTATTGTCAAATCTGAAGCTTAATTTTGCTGGATACAGTATTCTTTGTTGGAATTCATTATTTTTCAGTGTTTGAAATACATTGTTCCAGGATCTTCTCACTTGCAAAGTTTGTGATGAAAAATCAGTCGTTAATCTAATTGGTTTACCCCTGAATGTAATCCGCCTCCTTTCTCTCGTAGCTTTTAATATTCTCTCCTTGTTCTGTATGTTGGCTATCTTCATAATTATATGTCTTGGAGTTGGTCTATTATGGTTTTGAATGTTTGGGGTCCTGTAGGCTTCAAGGATTTGGCAATCCATTCCATCTTTCATCTCTGGGAAGTTTTCTAGAATTATTTCATTTAATATGTTGTCCATTCTTTCGGTTTGAATCTCTATGGCTTCTTCTATCCCGATGACTGTGAAATTTGTTTTTTTTATGACATCCCATATCTTTTGAATAGACTGCTCTTGGGACTTAAGCATCTTTTCTGTGTTGACTATATTCTTTTCAAGTTGATAAACGTTGTCGTCATTATCTGATGTTCTGACTTCTATTTGATCTAGTCTATTTGTAATATTCTCGTTTGAGTTTTAATTAATAGTTTCCTGCATTTCTAGGATTACTGGTTGATTTTTTTTAAGATCTCTATCTACTGGTAAAGCTTGTTCTTTGCCATTTGAATTTGTTTAATTCATTTTCAAAATATACTTTTATTGCTAGGACTTGCTGATTCATGTATTCTCTAATATCCCTTTCCATCTGAGTTAGGTAAGCCTTGAGTTTTTTTCGCTATCCCTGTTTCTGATGATTCTAGGTCCTCCTGTAGAATTAAGTTGTCCTGCATTGTTTGTACACATTTTTTTCCTTTGTTTTTTCATGATGTTCACGTTGTTTTCCATCTCTATTTGATTGCTGTTTTTCTGCTCTATTCTATAGATTTGTTTTGGTTTAATATATCTGTTGTCTCTCCTTTGTGTTGGTAGACTATGCCTGCTAAAGTGAATTCTGCTTGGAAGGAATTGCGATGGCCGAGCTCCAGTGATGTCACCTGTCTGCTATGGCGGGCCCCAGGCTCCTTGCCAGGGTGTTCAAGTGGGAGTGGGCTGGGACTGATCTGTCTCTGTTTGTTTTCAACTCCCGGTCGCCGGCGGGCGGGCGGTCTCCAGCTGTCCAGTCACACAGTCAGCGGGTGGGCTGTCACTGGTGGGCGGGAGATCTCTAGCCACCCAGTTGCACGTGCAGCCAGCGGGCGATTGGTCGCTGGTAGGCAGGCGGGCACCAGCCACCCAGTCGCACCAGCAGCGGGCTGTTTGTGACCAGTGGGCGGGCGTTCTCCAGCCGCCCAGTCATGCGGGCCTGGCCTCTAGTCCCCTGTTATCTCCTGCTAGTCCTGGTTTCTCGTGCTAGACCAGATTTCCCCTGAGTGATGCCTCTCGGCAGCTCATACTGTCCTCTAGGCCTGCCGTTTCTCCGGTGTGGATGGTGTCTATGGGGAACCCCGGCACTCTATTGTTTTGATTTTTTCCTCTTGCCCCTCTCCCAGCTCTGTCTAGACAGGTTTCGTTTTCACCGCTGATGGGAGGGGAAGTTGAAGGTCAGGTGCCTCTAGTTTTCCCGACGTCTTTATGCAGGGTCTCTCTGATAATCTCTCCAATGGAAAGCCTAAGAGAGATTTTATGTGAATTCCCTGCTGTATGGGATTAGAGCTGAGTAACACAAACCTGTTTTATTGTTGCAATCTGTTGGAGAGTGGCGGTGGTTACTTCTGCTCTCCAAGATGGTGGCCGTTGGTTTCCTTGGTGGAGTTTTTATTGTGGGGGGATAGAACTGTAGCACTTCCTTCCCCGTCTGAAATCCCAAACTCAGCCCGGGGCTCAGTTGGAGGTCAGCCAGCAGGATTCCACAGAATCTGCAGCAACGTTTCTCCCTGCCGGCTGGTCGCTTCTAGGTGGTGCCCTGCTGTCTCTAGCCACGGGGCAGGCCACACAGATTTGTCAGCCCGGATCTCCGGTCGCACATTTGGCTCGTGTTTGAGACTCAATTACCGGACCTCATTGGTGGAAATCATTCTTCTAGGTTTCGGTGCACACCCATTTTTCTGTAAGATCCTAACAAGATAATTTTTTGTCGTTCTAACTCGTTATTCACCTGTGAAGTGGCGCAGTTCACAGGGTGTGAGTGGCAGATTCAGAGACATCCCTTCATCCTGACCAGGTTGTTTGCCATGGAAGATGACTTTTGCTGTCTCAGGTCCTTCATAGCTGCCTACATCTTCTCCATGGCATATTTCTCCATGGACCATTGAGGTTCTCAGCAGGTGAAAGATCCCCTACATTCCTGTATTATAAGACCAACTCTGTCCGTGCTCTTCTTTAAAGTTAGATTGAGGGAACACTGTAGGGTTAGGGTTAATAACATGTTTGATTTGGGTTAGGAATCATTCTGTTTATGAATAATTCTATTGAGAAGCTGCGATATGAATAAGAATATATAGTTGAAATATATGTAGGAAAACCGAAATCTAAGTAAGATTTGAATCCCAGAATGGCATTGGGCCCTTAATTGGGATACTTAGCATTGAATTACGTTCTGCACAGATGTCTCAGGTAAATTGATATACAATGTCATAGGACCCTGTACCTTGGAAGATTGAATGTAGATGAGAACATCCATTTAAAAAGGTATAGTTGTTATTGAATGGTTAATTAAATAGGTACTTGTCACTTCCTGTTTTTCTCTATGCTTAACAAAACACTGTTGAAATCTTCAGAACTGTTTGCTAATCTTGTTCCCAGAATGTGCTGTCCCCAGTTTTCAAACTGCAGAATTTACTCTCTCACATGGTTGCATGCAAACTGCCCACTCCCACTGACCCATCAATAAACTTCCCTCCTTGCCCTCGGCAAGGAAAGTATATAAGCTCTGCTCAAGCTCTTCTCAGGGCTCTCTGCTGTATTCAAGTGAGCTCTGAGCCCCAGCATGCTGGAACTCCAATAAACCCTTTGCTGTTTCATGAGTCAGTTTCTTGGTGGTCTCTTCCTCCAATGCACGCCCGACCTTTACACATGAAGTTTCCACAGATATCTGGCAGCGGCGGATGAGAGACCCCAACGGGCTACTCTTGGGGTAAGTAAGTCTCCTATTCCTGGTTTCAGGTTTCAGGTTAGGACTTGGAAAAATGGCTATTGATGAAGAGTGTGAGCTCTCTCCGACAGTGGCTGACAGACGTGTCACAGAGTCACAGGCCACGTTCCTGGAGGACGCCCCAGAGGACTTGGGAAATTTATTTATAATAGATTCCTCGACTCAGTGATATTTTGTTTTGGATTCGGTATTGCCAGCCCATTGGTTATTGCCGGCTACTCAGTCCTGATCTCAGTGTTGGACGTCCATTGCCTGTCTTTATTGTCTTGTCTTGTCTGTTTCATGTGTTGTTGCTTTCACTGTTTGTGGATCTTTCATTATGGGACAGAGCACTTCAATGCTAGATCTCAGTTTAAAGGGCGACTCTTATGCGTGGTCTCATAAAATCCCAACACAATTAATGGCAATACTTCTCTGAGCTCAGTTACAGAACTCAGTCTCTAAGGGGAATCACACCAGAGTTCAAGCCCAGGTGGACCCAGTCATCTCTTCCAAATGCCACACAAATGACCACAATTAAAACCAAAACACTCCCCAATGGCCCTCATCTTCTTCCATATAGACACTCATCATAACCTCTGGCTGGACGTTTCCATGAGGGGCATAGCCCAAGACAGTGTCCAAAACATGCTCCCTTGCCGCTAATTTGCCTAAAGTCAGGGGGGCCTGGAAACCCTTCCAGTGAACCAGGATTGATCAAATACGCCTGCCATTAATACTGATCTTCTTCTGCAATTTGAGGCCTACTGACTGTCAGGTGTAGATTCTTTATGTGAATTTCAGTCATAAGAAAACCCAACCACATCTGCAGTGCTTTGAAAAACTCATTTGACCCAAAGGATCCCAATTCTCACTTGATGGACGTCAAGAACCTAACAGAGGAAGGAGAGAAACTTCACCCACAATGACTGCTCTTTTGGCCATTTTGGTTTTGGATGCACACATGGGATCTTTCTTTAGATCTATCAGTTGCAGAGAATCTAAGACACAGCCTCACACAGGGCATAGAGTTGGATTCAGACACATCCATTTCCAAAGCAATTAAGCAAAGAGCCACAGGTTATGCCCATTCATTTCCATCTGAAAACTGTTTTCTTCAGGCTTCACAAAGGGGTGGTCCGAAACAAAGAACTTCTTGACATTCAAGGCAACAGAACATTATGTAAGCAAAAGGCTCAAAGAAGGGTTTCTCCACTGAGAGTTTACTGGTCACACTGATATCTGTGTTTTCTGAGATGCTCGCCATTCCCTTCATCTATCCAGTACATGGCCATGTCACAGAGCTTGGAGGTGGTACATATCTTGGACACAAAACCATGAGCCTATTCTGGAGATTGGCCAGAATTCAGAAAGAAAATTGGAAATTACTAAGATCGTTGGTGTTGCCCATCCTTAAGGAAAGCTGCAATCCATTCATTAATTGGGCAGGATGAATGCTGGGAAGCTTTCTACAAGACAGGAAAAATCCATTGATGCATTCTCTTTTCTAATGTCTACAACCACGGACATAGTGGGATACACAGACATAGAAACACGCGCCTTGTCAAACGTCTTACTAGAAACAGTTCAACCCAAAAAAACAAACCACCTTTCCTACCTATTCTCAGAACATGAGACAAAATCATAAACCCAAAACCACACCCATATTGGCACCTCCTTCCCCCAAGTAGGTCTGTGACTCTAGGGAGTGTCCTCTGACTGGTGGGCCATACAATTTTCCCCTGAAAAGTCCTGTCCTGTCTCAGGTCTGTTCTCCTTGACCAACTCTGTTAAGTTGTCAGAAGCTAGTGTTTAGCCACTACCTGCTTTCTCAGGAAAGGCCCTTCTTCAGAGCTCTCCTTGCTTTTGCCATCCTAACATCAGTAGGTACAAAGAAAGACTGACTCTGTCCTTGGTAAATCCAAACAAGTGAGCCCATTGGGACTGGGACTGGGACTGGCTCTATGTGCCTGGTTTCCAGTATCCCAAGTTCAGAGAGATCCATCACCAAGAAAGTGAGGTGAGGTCACTCCCTTCAGGAACTGAATAAATTCACTGCCTTGTAAACCATTTTGTCCTAATAGTTGCTTCCAAGTGTCCCATTAGATGGAGGCTTCCCCTACTTCCTTTGAAACTTTCACAAGTTAGAATGGTATGTCAACCTTAGGAACCGGGAATAGCTATCCACACAGGCCTGGTTTGGTCAATCTCCTCTACATTAAGAAGAGAGAGGCTGATTCAGACACATCCCTTCATCCTGACCAGGGTGATTGCCAAGGAAGATGACTTTTGCTCTCGCAGATCCTTCATAGCTGACTATATCTTCTCCAGGATTCATTTCTGCATGGACTTTGGAGGTTCTCAGCAGGTGGAAGATCCCCTACATTCCTGTATTGTAAGACCAACACTGTCCCTGCTTTTCTTTAAATTTAGGTTGATAGAACAGTGTATTCTTAGGGCTAATAAAATGTTTGATTTGAGTTAGGAATAATCCTGCGGGATGAATAATGGTATTGGGAACCTGAGATATTTATAAAAATATAGAGGTTAAATATATGAATGAAAACCGAAATCTAGGTAATTTTGAAGCCCAGAAGGGCATTGGGCCCTTGATTGGGATACTTAACTTTGATTTACATTGTGTACAGATGTCTCAGATAAATAGATATACAATGGCATCGGACCTTGTAGCTTGGATGATTGAATGTTGAAGAGAACATCCAGTCAAAAACGGATAGTAGGTAGAATTAGGTACAGAGTTGGTTTAGGAAGAAGAGTGAGTATAGGATTTGGAACAAAAGTTCTGGAGCATTAGGGTTGTGGTTAGAGAGTGAAAGTGAACATAAGTTCATGTGAAGGGTCAGTCACAATGGTGAACTGGTGAAAATATGCAGGAAACCACATATCTTTAGAGACATTATGAAATCAGGCAAAGTATAAAGTGAGTGATATGATTATGCATTTTCAACAGGGTTGAGTTTGAATATATAATCTTAGGAAGAAACAAATTTCCCCTTCCTCTCCTGTTTTCTCTTTTCTTTCCACTATACAAAGTCTAATCTGGGACAGAAAAGACCCGTCCTTTATAGGGCATATCAGGACATATACAGGATTGCCTGGAGCCCTTAGTTTGGGTAATGATTTAGCAGATAAAACTACGCATGACATACATATTTTCTCTACAGTAGAAGAAGCTACAAATTTTCATAAAAAATTCCATGTCAATGCTAATACTATACATAAGCGCTTTAAAATAACTAAGGAACAAGCTAGACAAATAATAAAACAATGTCAAAATTGTGTGACCATTTTACCACAAGTTAATCTTGGAGTCAATCCTAGAGGATTGATACCTAACCATATTTGGCAGATGGACGTCACAAACTTGCCAGAATTTGGAAAATTAAAATATTTGCATGTTACAGTTGATATTTCTTCTGAATTTTTGATGGACTCCCTTCATGCCGGAGAAAAAAAACTAAAGATGTTACAGCTCATTGCTTACAAAATTTTGCCACTGTGGGCATTCCAAAACAGTTAAAAACAGATGTTGCCCCTGGTTATACTTTTACCTCTTTTAAAGAATTTT
Organism: Callospermophilus lateralis; assembly: GCF_048772815.1. Lineage (NCBI taxonomy): Eukaryota > Metazoa > Chordata > Mammalia > Rodentia > Sciuridae > Callospermophilus > Callospermophilus lateralis. The sequence goes on from NW_027512690.1 coordinate 403,520, forward strand.
GCTCATCATTTTGCATTACTCATATAACAGGAATCCCATACAATCCGCAGGGACAAGGCATAGTTAAATGAGCTCATCAAACTATTAAAACGTACTAATTAAACGAAAAAAAAGGAATTGGGAAGGGGTATATATTCCCCAAAGATAAACTTAAAATAACCCTTTTTACTCTAAACTTTGGAAATTTGGATTCATCAGGGCTTAGTCCTGTGGAAAGGCATATGTGTCCAAAAAATGTACATAAGCCCAAGGTACTTTGGAAGGATATTCTAACAGGACAATGGAAATGTCCTGACCCAGTAATTGTCTGGATTTGGAGGTCTGTTTGTGTGTTTCCACAGGGAGAACAGCAGCCGATTTGGATTCCAGAGAGACTAACTAAAGTGATTTCTACAGATTAAAAGAATATGATTTGGCTCAAATCCATAACAGCTGATATCCAGAACTCCAGTTTGGCTATTCTTTCATCTGTGACAAATCCAGGATGCTTTTTTCAATATCTATTTTATTATTACCCATTCCCATGTCATGAAGTTCTATTTTGTTTTTTGAGCTCATACAAACCTAGGTTAATGTTTTGCTGATCAGTTCTATTTTTGGACTATAGAGTTTTTAGACATTGCAATGGAGATTTCACCTGTAAAATGTCATAAGGCCTTTACTCTTATGTTATGTGTTGTATGTATTATATTACGTGTGCACACTTGTGTTTTTTGTTATATGTTTGAATGTACGTATGTCCATATATCATATATGATGAGCGCTCATGAAAAAATGGATCCAAATATATTTTTATACACTTGATGTAAATGTTTTAATTTAAATTGGGTAAACATCTGTTGAGGATTGTTTTAAAATGTGTACAAAAAAGGAGGTTAACAGATCTGTTTGTTTACTTTCACCTTTTCTTTTCATTATATTTAATAATTCTCTTCAAGACAATGTAAATTGTTAAGAAAATTGTTTTCTTTTAGTACCTTCTGGAATGTTACATAATTTTTCTTTGGCCATTATTGCCAAAATTCCTATCTTCATCCAAGTGCCTGTAAAGACAAAGATAAAACCAATCTACAGCTTCTGCAATAGCCATCACTGAACTGCTTGCAGAACTTGCCTGGACTATGTATCACCTGTATGCATTTTGAACTCACCTGCATGCATTGTGAACAATATGTTGGTGAATTGACTTGTGGTAGTGTTGGGGTATTTTGCTGATGATGTCATCGGTGGTACAATTTTTCCAAAAGGAGCCGTCAATTGGCTTGGTGTATCTTCCTCCCTTCTGCTGTCATGGTCGTTCAGCTAAAATTTTGGGGCCAACAGAGGTGAGACAAAGAACCTCACCCCCCGCTGGTACAAAGACCTCTCCACAGGTGTGACTGTATACTGGACCTGTAGCTAGTGACGGGTAAGATCCAATTGCAATGGTACCAATCTAAGACTGGAGGCTGATACCTTGAGGTCAGCTCATTCGATAATGGGTAAGCACCATATGTACTATTGGACAACCTAAGGCAGGCATGGTCCCTAAGCCACATGCTTGTTGTTTAAACAGAGAGGGGGAGGTGTTGAGAGGCACAGCCCAAGGGGCCAAACAAACTTTCAGACTGCCAGCTGATGATTGGCTAACAGCGGCCCCAGCAACATCAAGCTAATTGGCTTCTCTGCGGTGATGCTCATTGGAGATGCTCATTGAGCAGTTTCCCCACCCTTTCAGACTGCAAGCTGATGATTGGCTCACAGCAGCCCCAGCAATATCTAGCTGATTGGCTCCTCTGTGGTAATGCCATTGGGCTGTTTCCCCACCCTTTCAGACAACGGAGCTGTTCATTGTGGGACTTTTTGGGCTCTGCCCACACGACCCAGCCAATCGACCTCAAGAGAAGGAGTGTGGAGGTTGAGAGCTTGTGGGAAGCCAGTAGTGGCAGTTGGGCTCTGAGGGTTTTTCCCGAGGAGCTAATTTTTAGTCATGTGTGGTTCTAAAAGTAAGGTTAGTTTCTTTTGACAAGTGGCTCCTGAATTGTGCCCAGCCAGATTGCAGCAATCCTAAAGTGATGGAGAAAAAGAACCCAAACAGAATAGAAATACAAGCAGTTTAGAGAGGCATGGTGTATAGTTGGATTTACCTTTTGCATGATAAAGGGTAGGTGTTATAAATCTAGTCAATTTTAAATTGAAAGAGTTCTCCATGTGTTTTATAGTTAACAAAAATGTGAATTCCTATCTCCCTTTATCTGTAGCCTATTCAGCACATGTATTTTTGTATGTACATATAGAATCCTACGTGGTATCACATGTACATTTTTGTTAGATGGCTGACTTGGCAGATACAAATTTTTAGAAGAGGTCACTCCTCCTAAACGTGGTTGGAATTGAAAATTAAAACTATGGGTGAGCTTCCTAGTTGAACAATATAATACATAAATCCATATTCAGTAAAATGAATAGTTTTGGATCTGTGGATGTTATATATTTCATGATGAATTTCGATTGGCATATATATTGCTACCTTTTAATGCCTCTCTCTCTCTCTCTCTCTCTCTCTCTCTCTCTCTTTCTATATATATATATATATATATATATATATATATATATATATATATATATATATATATATATACACACACACACACTCTCCAGATTTTTCAGAATGTAAAATATATGTGTCTTATTATACAATCCCTAAATGCATTCATATTCATGAATGTGGATTTATAACCAAATGTTCACAAAGTTATTTTCAGAAATATTCATCCACCTTAAATACATATTGTATCCTAGTACTGAAATCAAAATTCAGTGAATGGTGCATAGAAGTCCTAATTTTTCTACAGTAACTGACCCACTTTAACATCAATGCAAGTAGATTCCTATGTTACATCCTGTGTATTTTGACCTTCTTTTTTATTCAACACTGTTACATGACTATTTCTTCAGTTTATGCACATCATAGGATATATATTTCATTCACAATTTTGCAAATTGATAGGCTTTTGTTTCACTTTTAATCACTTCTTGCTTCAGTACACAAGTATTCCTCTATGTTTTTTGACTGGTCTTTTCATGATACTTCATTTTATTTTAGATTTCAATAATCACTTTTAAAGCAAAACTCACACACTCTTCATGATAAACCATAAACCTAATATTACCGTTAGATGTATAAATGGTTGTAATGAATGTATGTATCTCAATATAAGATTTCCTGTAAATTTGTAAATATCAATTCAATCCAATATTTAAAGTTGGAACCAGTAATATTATTTATTCACAGTATGGTCTATTCATTCATTTTATCTATATTCCTAGACACAGGGAACACCTATTTGTACACCCAATACTAATTTATACACCTTCAAAATATTGCCCACAGAAATGGTGGAAGAAATACTCATGTCACCTGATCTACATATGCACTTTATCACAGTAATATTCTGGAAACAAAATGCAAAGATCACACTTATGACTGTGCCAAAGCCTAAATGGAAAGTGTGCATGGATTACTAACAATATCCTTGTCCAGATTGCCTAATTCTCTCAAATGTCAATCCTATTGGTGACTAAATATTTGATTCTTTCTAAGATTTTATACTCAACCTCTACCCTGTTGAAAATGTCTAATCCTATCACTCAATTTATACTTTGCCTGATTTCTTAATATCTCCATTGATATCTGCTTCCCCATATATTTTCCCCAGTTCATCATTGTGTCTGACTCTTCACATGTGGTGACATTTACATTCACTCTCTACCGCAAACCCTATTGCTAAAGAACTTTTTGTCCAAATCCTATACTCACTTTTCTTCCTAAACCTACTGACTATCTTCCTAATCCTACCAACTATGCCTATATGAGTGGATGTTTTCTTCTACATTCAATCATCCAATTTTCAAGGTCCTATGCCATTGTATATCGATTTATCTGAGACATCTGTTTAGAAGATATTTAAAAGCTAAGTATCCCAATCAAGGGCCCAATGCTCTTCTGGGCTTCAAATCTTACCTAGATTTCTGTTTTTATACTTATATTTCACCTATATATTCTTGTAAATATCACAGGTTCCCAATACCATTATTCATCCAGCAGAATGATTCCTATCCCAAATAAAACCTGTTATTACCCTAAACATACACTGTTCCCTCAATGTAACTTTACAGAATAGCAGGGAAAAAGTTGGTCTTACACTACAGGAATGTAGGGGATCTTCAACCTGCTGAGATCCTCAAAGGACCATGCAGAAATGATTTCTGTAGAAGTTGTAGGCAGCTATGAAGGACCAGAGAGAGGAAAACTCAACTTCCATGGTAAACAACCTGGTCAAATGAAGGAATGTGTCTTTATCAGCCTCTTTCATCTTAATGTAGAGAAGATTGACCAAACCAGGCCTGTGTGGAGAGCTGTTCTCGGGTGCCTATGGTTGATATACCATTCCAATGTGTGAAAATGTCACAGGAAGTAGGGGCACCCTCCATCTCATGGGACCCTTGGAAGCAACTCTTAGGACAAAGTGGTTGCCAAGGCAGTGACTTCATTCACTTCCTGATTGAGGTTACCTCACATAACGTCCTGGGTGATGGAACTCTCTAAACGTGGGATACAGAAAGCCAGGCAAGCACAACCAGTCCCAGTCCCAGTCCCAGTGGTCTCACTTTTTTTGGATTTACCAAGGACAGAGTATGTCTTTCTTGGTACCTACTGATGTGAGGATGGCCAAAAGACAGAAAAGCTAAGAAGAGGGGCCTTTCCTGATAAAGCAGGTAGTAGCTCACCACTGGCTTCTGACACCTTCACACAACATTCTTCCCTCAATGCAGCACAAAGGTCCCTTTCACTCATGAAGAGGAGGTCCAACCCTCAACTGTTCTGTAAAAGAACTTCAGAGAGAGAGGTTAAAGATTCCTGCAAAGCTGTTATGGAGGTTTCTAATATATTTAAGTTTTGGTCTATTTCTGCTTCTAACTGGGTAATTTGTTGTGTCCCATGGACCAGGGCAGTGGTTCCTGTGCCCACCCTTGTGGCAACTCCTATTCTTTATAGGATGGCTAAAGTGAGGGACATATGTTCCCAGTGAAACCGGGTTGTATGTCCCACCTATTCGATCTTCAAATGAACCTGCATCATGATAGAGCATTCTGGGTAACATATGCACCATTACACAATTAATCACATCCGTTTTTCATTTCATGAAAACATCAACAATGTTTTAGTATATAGAATTATACTGTTGTAGGGACGGACAAGGCAAGGCACCTAAGATAGCACCAAAGACAGTGAAACAGTCCTATTTGGTTGCACCCAGATTCAGAGGGCATTGCTTCGGTTGTAATCAATTAATCTTCTGAATTCCAAGTTTAGGTAGTTTCAGAATTTTGTACCCAACATGTAAGAGAAGTGGCTCAGAAGATCACACTCTGCAAAAGTTCACAAAAAGCTGTTTTTGTTTCTGTTTTTTTTTTCTCTGTTCTGGGCAAGTTAACTTTTCAAGGACAACTGGGTGGGGGAGAGCTTTTACTTCCCTTTCTTTTTTTTCCCCTGCCAGCTGTTACCATGGAGCCCAGATGGTAACTTCTTTATCTTAGAAATGTTGCCATCTCTGTGAAGCCCCAGTTCAAGGCCAGAGGAATTGTTCACATATTTTGTGAAAAACTAGTAAGGGGGTGTCTAGCTTAGGAGTGCTGATTATTTTTAGCCAGTGGCCAAGTGGAACAGGGCAACATTAAAAGAGGAAGGTTATCTACACTGAAATCGTTTATAGGGACTTTTTTGCTGAAAGTCCTAAAGTCAGCCATGGTGAAGACTCCTGGAGAAGGTCAGTGAAAACTTTTCTGTGGGCCTGGTACAGAGGGGGGAGACAGAGAAGTCGGTGCTTAGAGCAGCTTCATGGATCTGAGAATGAGAAAGGAGAGATGTAAAAGAATAATGGGAAAGGGGTTTGGGATATTCCTAGCAACAAAACTTGAGCAGTAGAACAGGTAGAGCAGAGGGGAAGAAGGGAGTGAGTAACCACAAAGCCTGTGAGGGACTTTAAATTTTTAGTAACCTGTTTTCAGTGATGAAAGAGCAACTTTAAAGGCCATTTTCATTACATTTGGATAAGGGTCTGAGGGCTCTCTTCAGCTGGTTTGAGCTATGGGTTAGCTGGAAAGAGGACCTGGTGGGACCCAGTGTGGGCAGTGACAAGAGAAGAGAGGAGTGAGTCGGTGGAGGGGTACCTCAGTACCTGCTTCTCAACCAGGGGGCAATGGTCTGAGAACCGGTGTTGGTTTGGGTTTTTGATCTAGTAATTGAAGGGAAGAAATCAGGTTGCTGAGTTTGGAGTGACAGCAGATAGTCTGGAGAAGAAGGCTGAGGGTGAGGATCTATTGGAGAAGCATAGTTCAGAATGTGAGCGAAGCAGGGAAAAGGCCTCCACATAGGGGAATCTCCTTTTACCCTTTTGAGCACTTGCAGAAGTTAAAAAGGTCACACAGTATTTGAGGATCTAGAGACCCCTCTGGGGGCCATGGGTTTTGGTTATCTAATTGGTCATATGGCCAATGCTGTGTACAGAATTTGATGAGGAGTTCGGGTTCCATCAGGAAGCCCCTGTATGCTCACATCCCCATGACTTACAGAAGAAATTGGCTTTTCCTCCACACAGCTGTTGCTGTTTGTGGCTTTGATTGTCTGCCGGGCAAACATAGTAATCTAGGCTAGCCAACCTGCACCTGGCTTACCTGTCCCGACATCCATAATGTTTGTTTCCATTATTTATGGTACAAAAGGTATTTAATGGAATTTTAGTGGGATCCTCTTCATCAGGGATATCCTAATAGGAAAGACCTATAGCCAGCTAACAAATGTCTGGGTGGAGAAATGGCCACCAGGTCCCAAAGTGGGCTATATGTGAGATAGATTATACTTCTTCTCCAGTAGGATTTGTGATCAGCCATCGCTGCTGAAAGGGCTGATGAGGGTTAGAACTACTGGTGGTCAAGGAGAGACTCTATAGCTTCATCCACCTGGCGAATACACAATTTGAAAGGGTTACCAGTCTCTTCCAGTTTCCAGGCAGAGTCTGGACAGGGTGCAGGCTTGAGATGAGAGGCCAGGATCCAGGAAGTGATTCTGTCTACCTTTACCACTGTAGGTGTTATAAGTAGAACCTGGTATGGTCCTTTCCAGTGGGGTTCCAGGGATGACACCTGATCTTGTCTTACATAGACAAAGTCTCCTACTTGATATTGATGTGGAGTCCCCTCATCTCCAGGTTGGTAGGCAGTGGCCAGCTGTTTTCACAGGTATCGCTGAGTTCTTTCAACAGCTGTAAGTCTGTCAAGCATGGTGGTGTGGAAGGGATTGTTAGGTCTTAGAGTTGGGGTTAGGTCCCTTACTGGAATAGGGGCCCCATAGGGAATTTCATAGTGGGTGAGGTTACACAAAGAAACAGAGAGAGAATTTCTTGCATGAAACATTGCATAAGGCAGAAGCATTGTCCAATCTTTTATGTCGGTCTCTAAGCTTAATTTCATTAAGGTCTCTTTAATGGTTCTATTCATTCATTCTACCTGTCCTGCACTCTGTGGTCTATAAGCACAATGTAATCCCCAGGGTACTGGCTAACCCCTAACGTACCTGGGTCATGAATGCAGGTCCATTATCAGACTCTGTTACCTTAGGCAGGTCGTATCTTGGAAAAAAATCTTCCAGGATCTTCTTGACCACCATTTGTGCTGTTTCTTTCTTTCTTTCTTTCTTTCTTTCTTTCTTTCTTTCTTTCTTTCTTTCTTTCTTTTTTTTTGGTGGGGAAGGCTTTAATCCATCCTGAAAATGTATCTACAAAGACTAGGAGATATTTAAGTCCATACCTTGCATGCTTAATTTCAGTAAAGTTCACTTCCCAGAATTGTCCTGGTCTTTTTCCTCCTAGGTGCTTTCCTCCAGGAAGCTTGGAAGGGTAAGCACAAACCAATTGATGGACCCGACAGGCTTTTGTTACCCATTCAGTCCTTTTGCTGTGATTTGGTTAGTGGAAAACTCTGTTCTTGATCCTTCAGGAATGCCTGCAGTTTCTTTGAACAAAGTTGAGTGAGTTGATGTACATTTTCTACTGACATAGTTAGAGCCATGACTATAGGAGTTTTTACTGAAGGATTTAGAAATCCCACTTGGTTGCCTTCAGGGTTAAAAGTTATTTTGGCCCAGAGCTTGGTGAGCAGATCTCTGCCCATCAATGGGGCCAGGCATTCTGTGATTACTAGGAAGGATTGATGGATTTTCCTTTTCCCAGGTCCATGGTCCTCTTAGTTGTCCAAGCCCGATACTTACTGACATTTGCCCCTTGAACTAGAGACCTTTTATTTGATAGATGGCCCAATGGGGCCTTAAGGGCTGAGTATATTGCCCCTGTATCCACTTCAAAGTTTACTGGGGTCCCCTACACTTCAAAAGTTACCCTGAGCTCCGGGAGGGGATGTTAGCCCCGACTTTTGGAGTCATCCTCAAGAGTCAGAAAAGCTGGCAGGAGTGGCTGTCTCTTTCTAGGGAACTCTTTGGCCCAGTGTCCTTTTTTTTACAGTAGGCACAGTGATCTGAGGCAAGGAGTGGCCTCTGGCGTGGGCCCAGGTATCCCTTCCTGTCTCCCTGTTTCTTAATTTCTGGCCTATTTGTTGTTGTGACCAGGACCTTAGTCAGCGCCTTAGTCTGTCTTTTGTTTCTTTTATCCTCCCTTTGTTCCCTTCTCTTCCTCAGTTTCTCTCTTAAAGTATACCTTCTCGGCTTCTCTGACTAAATCTCTCAAAGTCATATCTTGTAATCCATCTAAGCATTTTAACTTTCTTTTAATATCCAGGGCAGCTTGCCCAATAAAGGCCATTGTGACAGATGACTTTTGATCCTCTGCCTGAGGATTGAAAGGAGTATATCTTCTATATGCCTCCATAATTCTCTCTAGAAACATAGAGAGAGGTTCTTCAGGCCCTTGAATAATCTCTCTTACCTTGGCCTAATTAGTTGGTCGCCTAGCGGCCGCACGGAAACCCACTATTAGAGCCCGGTGATAAGTGAACAGATGCTCCCTACCTTCAAAGATTTGGGGGCCCGAGTTGGGTTGGTTCAAAGGAAAGCTGGCTTTGATTATCTTGGGAAGTTGTGTCAGTCACGCATCTGGTCAGAGGATATTTTTTTCCAGCTTCCAGGAGTATTCTATTTTGATCCCCTGTCATGAAGACAGTCCCTATGAGTTGTTGGCAGTCATCTCAAGTAGGCTAGTGTGAAAACATCAATGACTCAACCAGACCTGTGTGCCAGGTGGGGTGCTCAGAAAAAGGGGAATTGTTATATTTCCAATTATGTACGTCTGAAGAGGAGAATGGCCAAAACTGGTAGGCTTGCATTTTTTCCCCCATGGCCGTCGTCAATCTTTGGCCCATAGGGATGGAGGGGGAGCATCATGGGAGTTCCAGTGTTTTCAACTATTCACTGCTGGCGAGTTCCTATAGCCGGGCCAGCTTCCTCAAGGGAAGGAAGGGCTGTGTGTGCCACTGGGGAGCTATCTGGAGGGTGCTGTGCTCCTCCAATTGCAGAGAGGCTGAGTCAGCAGCAGGGGAATCACTTAGAGGGTGTTGGGGATTGGGGGAAGAGGGCAGGGGATAAGGAGGGGGAGGAGAATCCAGTAGAGTCAAATCTTGTGACTCAGGGAGAACAGAGGGTGGAGAAGGAAGAAGAGCAGAGGGTTTGAGAGATCATGGGGGAAAAAGTAGGAGCAGGGGCAGCGGTAAGGAAAGGCTTCACCCATGGAGGAGGAGATTTGCAGAGGTCCTGCAAAGTTAAGATATATGGCGGAATGATCCAGATGGCTATGTGGCCCTGGCTAAAAGACAATATCTCTAACTTTTTAAATTAGTGGGAAGTAGAAAGATCCTTCTAGAGGCCATCCGACTCGAAAGGTGGGTCATTCTGAGGCACAGAGCGTCTTCCAGGTCCAGTGTTTTACTAAATAAAAAAGATTCTGAGCCCTTATGTGGACTTTGGGCCAGTGATCAATGGTCAGGGACAGAGGCATTGAAGTGCTCTGTCCCATAATGAAAGATACACAAATACTGAAAGCCACGACACATGGGGTCTCACATTCGCTGCTGCTGGATTTCAGTGGAACCTCCATATGAAAAGGTCGGGCAAGCCTTGGAGGAAGAGACCACAAAGAGATTGTCACATGCAACAGCAAAGGGTTTATTGGGGGTCCAGCATGCTGGGGCTCAGAGCTCAATTGAAAAGAGACGAGAGCCCTGAGAACACCTTAAGCAGAGTTTATATAATTTTCTTGGAGAGGGCACGGAGGAAAGTTTATTGATGGGTCCGGGTGAGTGGGCAGTGTGCGTGCACACGGGTGAGGGAGTACATTCTGCAGTTTGGCAGTTGGGGAGAGCACATTCTGGGAACAAGATTAGCAAAGAGTTCTCAAGATTTCAAAAGTGTTTTGTTAAGCATACAGAGAAACAGGAAGTGACAAGTACCTATTTTATTAACCTTTCACTACCAACTATCCCTTTTTGACTGGATCTTCTCTTCTACATTCAATCATCCAAGGTACAAGGTCCTAGGCCATTGAATATTGATTAATCTGACACATCTGTGCAGAACCTAATTCAAAGCTAAGTATCCCAATCAAGGGCCCAATTCTCTTCTGGGCTTCAAAACTTACCTAGATTTCTGTTTTCATACATGTATTTCACCTATATATTCTCATACATATCACAGGTTCCCAATACCATTATTCATCCAGCAGAATGATTCCTAACCCAAATCGAAAATGTTATTAACACTAACCATACACTTTCCCCTCAATCTAACATTACAGAGAGGAGGGACAGAGTTAGTCTTACAATACAGGAATGTAGTGGATCTTCCACCTGCTGAGAACCTCAAAGGTCCATGCAGAAATGTCCTCTGGAGAAGACGTAGGCAGCTATGAATGACCTGGGAGAGTAAAAGTCATCTTACATGACAAACAACCTGGCCAGGATGAAGGGTTGTGTCCAAATCAGCCTCTCTCGTCCTAATGTAGAGAAGATGGACCAAGCCAGGCCTCTGTGGAGAGCTGTTCCCAGGTTCCTATGGTTGATATACCAATCTAACTTGTGAAAGTGTCACAGGAAGTTGGGGCAGCCACCATCTCATGTGACCCTTGGAAGCAACTGTTATGACAATGTGGTTGCCAAGCCAGTGAACTCATTCAGTTCCTGAAGGAAGTGACCTCACCTCACTTCCGTGGTGATGGAACTCTCTGAACATGGGATCCAGGAAGCCAGGCATCCAAGCCAGTCTCAGTGACAGTCCCTGTGGGCTCACTTGTTTGGATTTACCAAGGACAGAGTCAATCTTTCTTGGTACCTACTGATGTGAGAATGGCCAAATACCAGAAAAGCTCTGAAGAGGGGCCATTCCTGAGAAAGCAGGTAGTGGCTCACCACTAGCTCCTGACAACTTCACAGAGTTGACCAAGGAGACCAGATCTGATAAAGGACAGGCCATTTTGGGAGAACATAGTATGGTCCAGAAGTCAGAGGACACTCTGGATAGTCACAGACCTACTTGAGGGAAGCAGGTGCCTTTTTGGGTGTTGGTGTGGGTTTGTGGTTTTGTCTCATGTTCTGAGAATAGGTAGGAAAGACGGTTTTGTGGTTTGGAGTGAAATGTTTCTACTAAGTTGTTTCACAGGGCGTGTGTTTCTATGTCTGTGTATCTCACTGTGTCCGTGGTTGTAGACATTAGAAAAAAAGAATTCATCAATGGATGTGTCCTGTCTATTAGAAAGCTTCCGAGCATTCATCCTGCCCAATTAATGAATGGACCAGGGCTTGCATAATCAATGGGTAACACCTGCTATCTTCCTAAGTTCCAGTTTTCTTCCTGAATTCTGGCCACTCTCCAGAATAGGCTCATGGTTTTGTGTCCAAGATATGTACCACCACCAAACTCTGTCACATGGCCATATACTGGATAGCTGAAGGGAATGGCGAGCATCTCAGAAAACTCAGATATCAGTGTGACTACTAACATCTCAGTGGAGAAACCGTGGTTGGGCCTTTTGCTTAACAATTGTTCTTTTCCCCTGAGTCAGGAAGGACTTTGCCTCAGGCCAACCCGTTTGTGAAGCCTGAAGAAAACCGTTTTCAAATGGAAATGAATGGGCATCACCTGTGTCTCTTTGCTTAATTGCTTTGGAAAGGGATGTGTCTGAATCAGGCTCTTGGCCCAGTGTGAGGCTGTGGCTTAGATTGTCAGCACCTGATGGATGTAAAGAAAGATCCCATGTATGCATCCAACACCAAAATGTAAGTTTTGGTGTAAGTTTCCTGACCTCCATCAAGTGAGAATAAGGATCCTTTGGGTCTAATGAGTTCTTTAAAGCCCTGCAGAGGCTACCCCATTGGTGCTTGGGTTTAATCATGACTCCAATACACATATATAATCTAAATCCCACAGTCAGTAGGCCTCAAATTGGAGAAGTGTAGCAGTATTAAATGCAGGCCTATTGGATCACTCCTGTTTCACAGGAAGGGTGTCCAGGCCACTCAAACTTTAGGCAAACGAGGGGCAAGGGAGCTTATTTTGGATACTGTCTTGTACTGTGCTCCTCATGGAAACCTCTAGCAAGAGGTTATGTTCAGTGTCTATATGAAATAAAATGAGGGCCATGTGGGATTTTTTTTGGTTTCAATTGTTTTCATTTGTGTGGCGGTTGGAAGAGGTGACTGGGTCCACCTGGGCTTGAACAGTGGTGTGATTCCCCTTAGAGAGTGAGTTCTGAAACTGACCTCAGAGAAGTATTGCCATGACTTGTGTTGGGATTTTAGGAGGACACGCATGAGAGTCGCCCATGGAAACTGAGATATAGGCCCAGGGTACCTTTCCACAGAGCACTGGGAATCTCAGCCAGGATATCACATGATTTTATTCTTAAAGGCATGTCAGCCATAGTTGAGAATCAAAACAAACATGGACCTCACATTGTAGACCTCAATGAGCCTGGCTTCATGTGACCTTTTGGCCACTCTTTGGAAAGTCTTGCCTGTGAGAGTTCTCGATAGCGTTCATTGAAATGAGCATCCTCACCATTTAATGGTTCCCAAATTAATTAAAACCCACAGTGCCTCCAACTTCATCCTTGAAAAATGCCTAGATAAATACCATGAAATTTTTGAATTTCCCATGACCTGGTCGCACTGGGAACATTTGGATGTCCTACATCATTCATGAATCTATCAGGCAGTGCCTTGATTGACTGGGATTCATAAAAATGGTGTAGAACAGAGATACCAGTAAGTTAGAGCCTACTGAGTGGTGGGCCTAGAGCAGAGGTGGGAAGGTGTATGATAAAACATCTTTGTGAGGCCATGTCAATCTGCCATTAGCTTCCAAATTGCTTGTGACTGACATGGTGCAGCCAGCAGAATGTTCAATGAAATGGCATATTGTTATATGGAGAGGTTTCAGGGCAATGTTCAGAACCAGGTTTCTATGGACAAGGGGGCAAGCTATGAGGGATAGAAGCCTGCTTGGTGCATTCTCCTGAGAACCCTGACCCACCGCACAAGACAGAACTCCCTCCACCACTGTGTCCCATTTGAACTCCTTGTATATCGTGAAGCAAATACCAAAGTCCCAGTGCAGCAGCAAGAAACACCATGAAAATTGGAGGATGACCAAATGGCTTCACAGTCCCCCAGCGAGACACTTAGCCCACAATGGCCACAGTTTACCTACAAAGAGAGAATTCAGCACTGCTACCTCATGTACATTGGAAAATAAGAATCCATGTCCTCCAGGTCACATAGATGCAGACCCAGCTTTGATAGTCTCACTAGAAAGAAATCAAAAGCTCCTGAAAACAATATATATTTCAAGTGCCCAACCACATAGGCAGTTTCCCAAGAAGTCTTTAGGGCACCAGAGCTCCACATTTGAGAAATGTTTACTGTGTCCCTTACTTTGGGAAACTCCTCTAACACCTCCAAGGTTGTGAACTCCTGAGCATATTCCATTCCAGATATGTATTCACAGATTTTCTAACTCTTCTTCTCTAATTCTGTATTACTTAAGGCGGAGTTAATTACAATAAATTTTTCTGGAAGAGAATAAGAAGATTTTTGTGTAGCACATATTTGCATACACATTGTGTTCATTTTCCAATTTTCCATTCGAAATACTGATTCCCTGACACTAACCCATAGCTTGCTAGACTCTGACTACTAATCCTAATGTGATGGAGAAAAATAACTCAAACAGAATAGAAATACAAGCAGTTCAGAGGAGGGGTGGTGTATAGTTGGGCTTGCCTTTTGCAATATATAGGTTTGGAGTTATAAATCTAGTCAATTTTTAATTGAAGTAGTTCTCCGTGTGTTTTTAAAGTTAACAAATATGTGAATTCCTGTCTCCCTTTCTCTGTAGCCTATTAAGCACATGTATTTGTATATGCACATATTGAATCCTACCTGGTATCACACGTACATACTTGTGAGGTGGCCAACTTGACAGATACAAATTGTGGAACAGAAAATTCAACCTATGGGGGAGCTTCCTAGTTGAACAACATTATATATAAATCCATGTTCAGTAAAATAAATATTTTTGGATATGTGGATCATATAAATTTCACGATGAATTTTGATTGGCATATATATTGCTACTTTTTAATTGCTCTGTGTGGGTTTTGTGTGTGTGTGTATATATATATATATATATATATATATATATATATATATATATATATATTCCAGATTTTTCAAAATGTAAAATATATGTGTCTTATTATACACTCCTAAATTCATTAATGTTCTTATATTTGGATTTCTAATCAACTTTTCACAAGATTATTCTCAGAAATATTCATCCACCTGAACTACATATCTGTTTCCTAGTACTGAAAACTAAATACAGTGAATGGTATATACAAATGCTAATATTTCTACAGTAACTTACCCAGTTTAACATCGGTGCAAGTAGATTCCTATGTTCCATGATGTCTATTTTGACGTTCATTTTTATTCAACACTGGTATATTAGTTTTCTTCATTTTATGCACATCATACGATATATATTTCTTCCACAATTTAGCAAATTTATAGGCATTTGTTTCACTTTCAATCACTTCCTGCTTCAGAACACATGTATTCCTCCAGCTTTCTTGACTGGTTTTTTCATGAGACTTCTTTCTGAACACATTGTTTTCGATTTCCATAATCACTTTTGGGGCAAACTCACACACCCATCATGATAAACCATAACTCTATTATTACCATTAGATGTATAACTGTTTGGAATGAATGATTGTATATCAACATAAAATTTCTTATGTATTTTCAGATATCAATTCAATCCAATATTAAAAGTGGAACCTGTTATATTATTTATTCACAGTATGGTCTATTAAGGCATCATCTCTATATTCATAGACCGAGGGTCTATGTATTTGTATCCCCAATACTAATTTATAAGTCTTTAAAATATTGCTTTCAGAAATGGTGGAAAAAATACTCTAGTCACCTGATATACATATACATTTCATCACAGTAATATTCCTGACACAAAATGCAAGGGTCACACTTATGACTGTACCAAAGCCTAAATTGAATGTGAGCATGTATTACTAACAACATCCATGTCCTGGTTCCCTAATGCTCTCAAATATTATTCCTATTGGTGACTACATATCTGTTTCTTCCTAAGATTATATATTCAAACTCAACCCTGTTAATAATGTCTTATCCTACCACTCACTTTGTACTTTGCCTGATTTCCTAATGTCTCCATTGATATCTGCTTTCAAATACCTTTTCTCCAGTTCATCATTGGGAATGACCCTTCAAATGTGCTGACATTTACATTTACTCTCTCACCAAAACCTTATTGCTAAAGAACTTTTGGTCCAACTCCTAGACTCACTCAAATGGGTTCTTCAAAGCCCTGCAGAGGGAAGCCCAGAGATTCTTGGGTTTTCTCATGACTCCAATTCACATAAAGTATCTAAACCCCACAGTCAGTAGGCCTCAAATTCGAGAAGCAGAGCAGCATTAATGGCAGGCCTATTTGATCACTCCTGGTTCACAGGAAGGGTGCCCAGGCCACCCTGACTTTAGGCAAATGAGGGGGAAGGGAGCTTATTTTGGACACTGTCTTGGACTGTGTCCCTCATGGAAACCTCTAGCAAGGGATTATGATGAGTGTCTACATGGAAGAAAATGAGGGCCATGTGGGTGTGTTTTGTTTTTAATTGTGGTCACTTGTGTGGCGGTTGGAAGAGATGAATGGGTCCACCTGGGCTTGAACTCTGGTGTGATTCCCCTTAGAAACGGAGTTTTGGAAATGACCTTAGAGATGTATTGCTATGAATTGTGTTGGGATTTTTGGAGGCCAGGCATGAGAGTCGCCCATGCATGACAATACGCCTCAAATTGGAGAAGCAGAACTTAATGTCCAAATCCATTACTCACCCTTCTTTTTAATCCTACCATCTATCTTCCTAATCCCAGAAAAATACCATGATATATTTGAAATTCCTATGACCAGGTGGCACTGGAGAATCTTTGGATGTCCTGTTTCTGATCATGAGTGTACCAGACAGTGGCTTAATTGACTTGGTTTTTTGAAAATGGTGTAGAACAGAGATGCCAGTAAGTTGGAGCCTGCTGAGTAGTGGGCCTAGAGCAGTGGTGTGCAGATGTGTGATAAAATATCTGTGGTGGGGTCATGTGGATCTTCCATTGGCTTCCAAATGGCTTGTGACTGAAATAGTGTAGCCAGCAGACCCTTATATGTAAAGGCATCTCGTTATATGGAGAGGTTTAAAGTCAATTTTAAGAAACAGGTTGCTATGGTCAAGGGGACAAGCTATGTTGGATAGAAGACTTGTTGGTGCATTCTCCTGGAGAACCTGACCCACCACACATGACAGAACTCACTCTAGCATTTTGTGCCAGTTGTACTCATTGTATTTCGTTAAGTAAATACCATACTCCCAGTGCAGCAGCAAGAAACACCACAAAAAGTGGAGAATGACCAAATGGCTTCACAGTCCACATGGGGAGACACTTAGACCCGAGTGGCCACAGTTTACCTACAAAGAGAGAATTCAGCACTGCTCCCTTATGTTCATTAAAAAAAAAGAAACCATGTTCTCCAGGTCACATAGATGCAGACCAATCTTTGATGGTCTCACTACAAATGAAGCTAAAGCTCCTGACAACAACATATATTTCAAGTGCCCGAACTCAGAGACAGTTTTTCAAGAAGTTTTTAGGCCAGCAGAGCTCCATGTTTGTGGAGTGTTTACCCTGACCCTAACTTTTGGAAACTCCTCTACCACCTCCAAGGTTGTGAACTCCTGATTATGTTCCATTCCATATATGTATTCACAGATTTTCTAACTCTTCTCCTCTAATTGTGTCTTATTTGGGGTGAAGGTAATGGCAATTCATTGTTCTGGATGAGAGTGGGAATATTTTTGTGTGGCACATATTTGCATACACATTGGATTCATTTTCTTATTTTTCAGTCAAAATACTGAAACCATGACACTAACCCATACCCTACTAGACTCTGACTACTAATCCTAATATGATTTAGGAAAAATAACCAAAACAAAATAGAAATACATGCAGTTCAGTGGAGGCATGGTGTATATTTGAACTTGCCTTTTACATGATAAAGGGTAGGTGTTATAAATCTAGTCAATTTTTGGTTAAAATAATTCTCCATGTGTTTTTAAAATTAACTAATATGTGAATTCCTGTCTCCCTTTCTCTATAGACTATTCAGCACATGTATATTTATATGCACATATAGAATCCTACCTGGTATCACAGGTTAATTTTTTTGTGTTGTCTGACTTGGAAGATACAAATTGTGAGAAGAGATCCCTCCTCCTAAACGCTGTTGAAACTGAAAATTCAACCTATGGGTGAGCTTCCTAATAGAAAAACATTATACAAAAATCCATGTTCAGTAAAATAATTATTTTTGCATATGTGAATTATATATATTTAATGATGAATTTCGATTAGCATATGTATTGCTACTTTTTATTGTCTGTGTGTATGTTTTGTGTATATATATATATATATATATATATATATATATATATATATATATACATACTCTCCAGATTTTTCAAAATATGAAATATATGTGTCTTATATATACTCCCTAAATTTATTCATGTTGATGTATTTAGATTTATGATCAATTTTTCACAAGATTATTCTCAGAATTATTCATCAACTTGAAATATATATTTGTTTCCTAGTACTGAAAACTGACTTCAGTGAAAGCTGCACACAAATCCTAATATTTCTAGAGTAACTGACCCAGTTTAATATCAACGCAAGTAGACTCCTATGGGACATGACATATAATTTGACGTTCATTTTTATTCAACAATGGTACATTACTATTTCTGCAGTTTATGCACATCGTAGGATATATATTTTATCCACAAGTTCACAAATTTTTAGACATTTGTTTCAATGTCAATCACTTCCTGCTTCAGAACACAAGTATTCCTCCATGTTTCTTGACTGGTCTTTTCATGAGACTTCTTTCCAAAAATATTATATTTGATTTCCATAATCAGTTTGAAGCAAAACTCACACACACTTCAGGATAAACCACAACCCTAATATTACCATTAGATGTATTACTGGTTGAAATGAATGTATGTATATCAATATAAGATTTCCTGAATATTTTTAGATATCAATTTAATCCATTATTTAAAGTTGGAACAAGTAATATTATTTATTCACACTACGCTCTATTCATGCATTATCTCTATATTCATAGACACAGGGTACATCTATTTTTACCCACAATACTAATTTATACATCTTCAAAATATGGCTCCAAGAAATGGTGGAAGAAATACTCATGTTACCTGATCCACATATACATTTTATCACAGTAATATTCTGGTCAGAAAATGCAAACATCACACTTATGATTGTACCAAAGTCTAAATGGAAAATGAACATGGATTACTAAAAACATCCATGTCCAGGCTGCCTAATGCTCCCACTTGTCAATCTTTTTGGGGACTACATATTTGTTTTTTCCTAAGATTATATATTGAAACTCAATCATATTGAAAATGTCTAATCCAATCACTCACTTTACACTTTGCATGATTTCCTAATGTCTCTATGGATATCTGCTTTCCTACATATTTTCCCCAGTTCATCATTGTGACTGATTCTTCACACGTTCTGACATTCATATTCACTCTCTACCCGAAACCCTATTGCTAAAGAATTTTTGGTCCAAAACTTATACTCACTCTGCTTTTTAAAATTACAAACTGTCTTCCTAATACTACCAACTATCCCTTTTATCCTGGATGTTCTCTTCAACATTCAATCATCC
The DNA here is from genome assembly GCF_048772815.1 of Callospermophilus lateralis. Lineage (NCBI taxonomy): Eukaryota > Metazoa > Chordata > Mammalia > Rodentia > Sciuridae > Callospermophilus > Callospermophilus lateralis. The sequence continues at coordinate 422,919 of NW_027512690.1, forward strand.
AAGGTACAAGGTCCTATAACATTGTATATCGATTTATCTGAGACATCTGTGCAGAACATAATTCAAAGCTAAGTATCCCAATGAAGGTCCCAATGTCCTTCTGGGCTTCAAATCATACCTAGATTTCTGTTTCCATACTTATATTTTACCTATATATTCTTGTAAATATCGCAGGTTCCCAATACCATTATTCATCAAACAGAATGACTCCTCACCAAAATCGAACCTGTTATTAACCCTATCCATACACTGTTCCCTCAATCTACCTTTACAGAAGAGCAGGGACAGAGTTTGTCTTACAATACAGGAATGTAGGGGATCTTCCACCTGCTTAGAAACTCAATGGTCCAAGCAGAAATGATCCCTGGAGAAGTATTAGGCAGCTATGTAGGACCTGAGAGAGCAAAAAGTCATCTTCCATGGCAAACAACCTTGTCAGGATGAAGGGTTGTGTCTGAATCAGCCTCTCTATTCTTAATGGAGAGAATATGGACCAAACCAGGACAATGTGGAGAGCTGTTTCTGGTTCCATATGGTTGATATACCATTCTAACTAGTGAAAGTGTCAGAGGAAGTAGGGTATCCTCCATCTCATGGGACCCTTGGAAGCAACTGTTATAACAAAGTGGTTGCCAAGGCAGTGAACTCATTAAATTCTTGAAATAAGTGACCTACCTCACTTCCTTGGTGATGGAACTCTCTGAATTTGGGATCCAGGAAGCCAGGCACACAGAGCCAGTCCCAGTCTCAGTCCCAGTGGGCTCACATGTTTGGATTTACCAAGGACAGAGTCTGTCTTTTTTGGTACCTACTGATGTGAGGATGGCCAAATGCGAGGAGAGTTCTGAAGACGGGCCTTCCCTGAGAAAGCATGTAGTGGTCAGAACAGGCTCCTGACAACTTCACAGTGTTTGACAAGGAGACCAGATCTAAGACAAGACAGGCCTTTTCGGGGGAACATAAAATGGCCCACCAGTCAAAGGACACTCTGGATAGTCACAGACTTACTTGGGGGAAGGAGGTGCCTTTTTGAGTGTGTGTGTGAGTTTGTGGTTTTGTCTCATGTTCTGAGAATAGGTAGGAAAGGCGGTGTGTTTGGTTTGGAGTGGACTATTTCTAGAAAGAACTTTGACAAGGCAAGTGTTTCTGTGTCTGTGTCTCCCACTGTGTCCATGGTTGTAGACATTAGAAAAGAGAATGCATCAATGGATGTGTCCTGTCTAGTAGAAAGCTTCCCAGCATTCATCCTGTCCATTTTAGTAATGGACTGCAGGTTGCCTTATCGATGAGCAACACCTACTATCTTACTAAGTTTCTGTTTTCTTGCTGAATTTTGGCCACTCTCCAGAATAGGCTCATGGTTTTGTGTCCAAAATATGTACCACCTCCAAACTCTGTGACATGGCTATGTTCTGGATAGCTGGGGGGAATTGGAGCATCTCAGAAAACTCAGATATCAGTGTCACCAGAAAAGCCTCAGTGGAGAAACCCTGTTTTGGGCCTTTTGCTGACCTATTGATCTTTTGCCCTGAATGTCAGGAAGGTCTTTGCCTCAGGCCACCCCTTTGTGAAGCCTGAAGGAAACAGTTTTCAAATGGAAATGAATGGGCATCACCTGTGGCTCTTTGCTTAATTGCTTTGGAAAGCCATGTGTCTGAATCAGCCTCTTGGCCCTGTGAGAGGCTATGGCTTAGATTTTCAGTGTCTGATGGATCTAAAGAAACATCCAATGTGTGCATCCAAAACCAAAATGGCAAAAACATAAGTCATTGTGGATGATGTCTCTTGCCTTCCTCTGTTAGGTTCCTGAACTTCTTCAAGGGAGTATAGGGATTTTTTGGGTCAAATGAGTTCTTCCAAGCTCTTCAGAGGTGCTTGGGTTTAATCATGAATCCACATCACATAAGGAATTTATACCTGACAGTCAGTAGGCCTCTAATTGGAGAAGTAGAGCAGTATTAGCGGCAGACCTATGTGATCAATCCTAGTTCACAGGAAGGGTGTCCAGGCCACCCTGAGTTTAGGCAAATGAGGGGCAAGGAAGCTTATTTTGGACACTCTCTTGAGCTGCGCCATTCAAGGAATCCTCCAGCCAGAGGTTATGATGAGTGACTCTATGGAAGAAGATGAGGGCCATGTGGGATTGTTTTGGTTTTAATTGTGGTCATTTATGTGGTGGTTGGAAAAGATGACTGGGTGCACCTAGCCTTGAACACTGGTGTGATTCTCCTCAGAGACTGAGTTCTGTAACTGACCTCAGAGTAGTAATTGCTTTGAAAATGGTTGTGTCTTAATTAGCCTCTTGGCCCTGTGTGAGGCTGTGACTTAGATTATCAGCACCAGATGGATCGAAAGAAAGATCCCATGTGTGCATCCAAAACCAAAATGGCCAAAAGAGCAGTCATTGTGGATTAAGTCTCTTGCCTTTCTCTGTAAGGTTCTGAAAGAATAAAAGAAATTGAAATTGAAATTGAAATGTAAAGAACCAGGTTTGTAAACTTTCCAAGCTGCACTTTCCTGTGGCAGTTTAGACAATTCGCGGATCTGCCCATTAGATGTGTGTTGAAATCTTCCCTGACTACCTAGTTACTTAACAACCCTTTCCCAGAATCCCTGCAGCTCAGCAAGTATACATCTCAGGTATTCAACCAATCAGTTTAAATGTATACCCCTTCTTAGGGCTGACCAATCACCCCCTGCCCGAATTGTTCCCGCAAATAAAAGTGCTAATCATGCTTTAGAGTTGTTATTTGATTTTCCCATGGTATATGATGAATTGCTAAAGGAGGCTATGATGTATGTAAAGTCCCTGCCCTCTCTAAAGAATGTATATAAACTCTGCTCAAGTTGTTCTCAGGGCTCTTTGTTCTTTGCTCCTCTAAAGTGAACTCTGAGCCCCAGCATGCTGGACCCCCAATAAAACCTTTGCTGTTGCATGAGAAAGCCTCTTGGTGGTCTTTTTCTCTGACGTTCGCCCCACCTATTCATCTGGAGGCCCCAGGTGAGAAATCCGGCAGCAGCGGACGAAAGACCCCAATGGACTCCTCTCGGGGTAAGTAAGGCACCTCTTTCTGGTTTTGGGTTTCAGGTTATGGATTGGCAAAGTGGCTGTCAGTGAAGAGCATTAGCTCTCTCTGATGGTGGCTGACAGATGTGTCACAGAGCTACAGGCCACGTTCCTGGGGGACACTCCAGAGGACTAGAGAAATCAAAGAATACTAATTTCCTCAACTCGTTTATATTTTGCTTCAGGATTCGGTTTGCCAGCCCATCAGGTTTTGCCGGCTACTCAGTTTTGGTCATTGTTCTGAACTCATGTTGAGTTTACGGGCTGTCTTTATTGTCTAACCCATCAGGTTTTGGCAGTTACTCAGTTCTAATCTTTGTCTTGGACTCATGTTAAACGTTTACTGTTTGTCTTTGTCTGTGTTGTGTTTGTGTCTTCACTATCCCTGTTTGAGTAACTCTCATTATGGGACAAAGCACTTCCACTTCTCTGTCCCTGACACTTGATCATTGGACTGATGTCCGCTCAAGGGCCCAGAATCTTTCTTTTTCAGTAAAATGCTGTACCTGGCAGATTCTCTGTGCTTCAGAATGGCCCATTCTCGGAGTCAGGTGGCCCCCCAGAAGGATCCTTCTACTTCCCTCTAATCCGAAAAGTCAGAGATATTGTCTTTCAGCCGGGGCCACGTGGCCACCCAGATCAACAGCCATATACCCCTTCCCCCAGCATCCTATCATTCAAACCTTCCACTCCTCCCCCTCTTCCTTCCATTCTCCCTGAGTCACAAGACTGGACACTCCTCCCCCTCCTTATCCTCTACCCTCGCTCTCCAACCCCCAAGACGTTCCAGATGATATTCTCGCCGCTGACTCAGCCTCTCCGCCGCTAGAGGCAATTGGGCCAGACCCAAGCACTCCAGGGGACTTCTCTGCAGCAGCAGCAACCCCTCCTCCCATGGAGGAAGCTGGGCCACCTAAAGGAACCCGCCGGTGACGAATAATAGAAAACTCAGAAGCCCCTATGATGCTTCCTCTCCATCCCTACGGGCCAATGAACCGATCCAACTGGCACCCAAACACCTTTAAATGTAGGTAGCATCTGTCCACTTATCGCCAGACTCTAATAGCAGGTCTCCGAGTGGCCGCCAGAGGGCCGACTAATTTGGCCAAGGTAAGAGAGATTATCCAAGGGCCTAATGAGTCTCCCTCTATGTTTCTGGAGAGAATTATGGAAGCATATAGGAAATATACTCCTTTTGATCCTCAGGCAGAGGATGAACAAGCATCTGTTGCAATGGCCTTTATCGAGCAGGCTGCCCTAGATATTAAGAGAAAGTTACAACGTCTAGATGTATTACAAGATAAGACCTTGAGAGATTTAGTAAGAGATGCTGAGAAAGTATATTATAAGAGAGAAACTGAGGAGGAAAGGGAACAGAGGAGAGAGACGGAAAGGGAACAAAAGGAGGATGAAAGGAGCAAAAGGCAGACTAAAGCATTGACTAAGGTTCTGGTCAGAGCACCAAATATGCCAGAAGTTAAAAAGCAGGGAGACAGAAAGGGATACCTGGGCCCCCGCCAATGGCTGCCCCTGGCCTCAGATCAGTGTGCCTACTGTAAAGAAAACAGGACACTAGGCCAAAGAGTGCCCCCGAAAGAAGCAGAGATGCCAGTCCGCCGTGCTGACTCTAGAAGAGGACTAGGAAAGTCGGGGCTCGGATCCCCTCTCCGAGCTCAGGGTAACTTTTAAAGTGGAGGGGACCCCAGTGAACTTTGAAGTGGATACAGCAGCAGTATAATCAACCTTTAAGACCCCACTGGGCCCCCTATCAAATAAATGGTCCCCTGTTAAAGGTACTAATGGCAGTAGATATTGGGCTGGGACAACTAAGAGGATTATGGACCTAGGAAATGGAAAAGTCCACCACGCTTTCCAAGTAATCCAAGAATGCCCAGCCCCATTGATGGGCTGGGATCTGCTTACCAAACTCTGGGCTAGAATAACCTTTAACCCTGATGGTCCCCAAGTGGAGTTTCTAAAGCCTTCAGTAAAAACTCCCATAGTCATGGCTTTGACAACATCCGTAGAAGATGAACATCAACACTTCGCGCCTCCTAGGACTGATCAAACAGGCAAACTACCCCAGAAATGGATAAAAGATTATCCTAATGCCTGGGCAGAAACTGCTGGGTTAGGTCTAGCCATATAACAAGCTCCAATAGTAGAATTAAAAGCCTCTATCTCTCCAATCAGTGTTAAACAATATCCTCTAATCAAAGAAGCTAAGGATGGGATAAGGGCCCATATTCAGAAATACCTGGCTCTTGGGGTCTTAAGGCCCTGTCATTTGTCCTAGAATATCCCCCTGCTACCAGTAAGAAATCCAGGAACTGGGGACTACCGGACGCTTCAATACCTAAGAGAGATCAACAACAGAGTTCAGGACATTTACCCCATTGTACCGAATCCATATAATTTGCTTAGCGCTCTGAATCTGGAGCAGGAATGGTACACTGTGCTAGACTTAAAAGATGCTCACTTTTGCTTGCCCGTACATAAGGACAGTCAGTTGCTGTTTGCTTTTGAGTGGATAGACCCCGAATAAGGAACATCTGTCCATCTAACCTGGACTAGACTCCCACAGGGGTTCAAAAACTCTCCCACTCTCTTTGATGAACCACTCCACAAGGACTTCAATGACTTCAAAACTGCACACCCCAATGTCACCATACTCCAATATGTGGATGGTCTGCTACTGGCAGCCGACACCAAAAAGAACTATGAGTCTGGGACCCAAGCATTATTTTCCAAGCTTGCTCGGCTTGGATATAGGGCTTCTGCCAAAAAGGCCCAAATTTTTCAGCAAGAAGTAATCCTCCTGGGTTATTCTCTTAGGGGTGGCAAAGGATGGCTCACTGAGCCCACAAAACGAACCTTTGTGCAGATACTGCCCCCATCTAATAAGAGACAACTCAGGGAGTTTCTTGGGACTGCCGGCTTTTGCAGGTTATGGATTCCTGGGTTCGCGTCTCTGGCTGCCCCTTTATACCCGCTGATAAAGGGGGATGCCCACTTCCAATGGACCCCTGAGCACCAACAAGCTTTTGATAATGTCAGAAAAAAGGTGCTGCTATCTGCTCCGGCCTTAGCACTCCCAGATATAGAAAAACCCTTCAGTCTCTACATCGAGGAAAAGAAAGGAATAGCACGGGTTGTGCTCACTGAGACTTTGGGACCTTGGAAAAGGCCGGTAGAATACTTATCAAATAAACTGGACCCAGTGGCTAGTGGGTCACCCCATTGCTTAAGAGCTATAGCAGCGGCAGCCCTTCTAATAAAAGATGCTGATAAATTAACGTTGGGACAGAAGCTAACGATTATAGTCCCCCATGCCCTGGAGTGCATCATCTGTCAGCCTCCAGAGATGTGGCTATCAAACTCTAGAATAACCCACTACCAGAACCTCTTGCTTGACAAAGACAGAATCACGCTGGGACCCGCTGCTCCACTCAACCCGGCTACACTGCTGCCAGAAGAATCATCAAGACCCGTCGCTCATGAGTGTCAACACATACTGGCAGAGGAAACCAGTATACGATGAGACTTGAAGGATCAGCCACTGCCTTGCCCTGAAGTTGTATCGTTTATGGATGGCAGAAGCTTCCTCCAAGATGGTAAGCGGTGGGCTGGAGAAGCAGTAGTTAGCAAAATTAATGTCATCTGTTCCTCTGGTCTCCCAGAACTGACATCAGCCCAAAAAGCAGAACTGATTGCCCTTACGAAAGTATTGGAACTAGCAACAGGCAAAAGGGCCACCATATACACTGATATCCGCTATGCATTTGCCACTGCAAATGTGCACGGGGCTATTTACCAGCAAAGGGGGTTATTAACCTCCACCTGGAAAGAAATAAAGAACAAAGATGAGATCCTCCAACTTCTCTCAGCAGTGCAGGGCCCTAAGGAACTAGCTATAGTGCACTGCCCAGGGCACCAGAAGGGAAACGAACCCGTGGCGGTTGGAAAAAGAAGGGCAGATGAGGAAGCTTAATTGGCAGCCCTAAATGGAGTGACTGTGTTAACTTTTTCCACACCAGGGGGAACAACAATCAGGAGACTTGGCCGCACCGGAACATTCAGGCAACTTATCATCTGAGGAGACAGATACAGAACTCTGGGATCCTACAGAGCCAAGTTTACAATTTCAAAAAGCCCACCTTTATGTCAAAGACGTACACCAGCTCACCCACTTAGACTCAGAGAAGATATAGGCACTCTTAAAGGACCGGAGAAAGGACTTATTATTGACTGACTCACAGAGGAAAGAAATAGCTGAGCAGGTGACTAGAGCTTGTCAAGTCTGCCAAGTAGTTAATGCTTACCCATCCAAGCTTCCTGCAGGGAAGCGCTTACAAGGAACCAGACAAGGACAATTCTGGGAATTGAACTTTACTGAAATTAAGCCAGCAAGGTATGAACTTAAATATCTCCTAGTCTTTGTAGATACTTTTTCAGGATGGGTCGAAGCCTTCCCCATGAAGAAAGAAACAGCTCAGATGGTAGTCAAAAAGATCGTAGAAGACATTTTTCCAAGGTTCGGCCTGCCTAAGGTAATAGGGTCCGCTAACGGACCGGCATTCATGCCCCAGGAAAGTAAGGGATTTGCCAGGACCCTGGGGATTAATTGGAAGTTACATTGTGCTTATAGACCCTAGAGCTCAGGACAGGTAGAAAGGATGAATAGAACCATCAAAGAGTACTTAACAAAATTAAGCTTGGATACTGGCATAAAAAATTGGACTATGCTCCAACCTTATGCACTGTTTTGTGAAAGAAATACCCCCTCCGCCTCTTTGTGTAACCTCACCTCTTATGAAATTCTCAATGGTGCCCTTCCTCCAGTAGGGGACCTAATCCCAACTATGAGACTTAATGATTCCTTTCACACCCCCTTGCTTGACAGATTTAAAGCCCTTTAACAAACCCAGCACCCAGCGATACCTGTGGAAACATTTGGCCTCTGCTTATCAGACTGGAGACGAGGGAACCCCACATTGATATCAAGTGGGAGGCTTCATCTACGTGAGATGGCGTCAGGTGTCATCCCTGGAACTCCACTGGAAAGGACCATACCAGGTGCTGCTTATAACACCCACAGTGGTGAAAGTGGATGGGATCACTTCCTGGATCAATGCCTCCCATCTCATGCCTGAGCCCTGTACAGACTCTGGCTGGAAACTTCTACAGACTGGTATCCATCTCAAGTTGCGTGTCCGTCATGTGGGTAGGGCTATGGATTCTTCCCATGACCACCAGCAGCCCTAATCCCCATCAGCGTGCTCAGCAACAAGGGCAAGTAATGAATCCTAATGGGCAAGTAGTGTGATCTATTTCACAAACAGCCACCTTATGGACTTGGTGCCCATCTCTCCACCCGGACATTTGTCAGCTTGCCATAGGCTTCCCTGACTGGGATCTCCCTGACATAGAGGACCCCACACAGATCCCACTCAAACCCTAACCAGGGCAACATAGACCACCTTAACCCATGAATTATGGATGTCATCTCCCCCAGCTCAGGTGTAAACTAGCCAGTCTTGACTATTATGTGTGCCCACCTGATTTCCAAAGTCATAAAACAGGCCCAAACCTGTGGAGGACCCAGTGACTTTTATTGTAGATCTTGGGGTTGTGAACAAACGAAAGCTGCATGGTGGAACCCAAACTCCCCAGAAAGGTATGATTCTGGTAGGATGAAATGACACCTGGATTGATCCCAAGAAATGTGCTGCTAGCCCAGTCGTGTCAAAAACTCGCTGTGGAAAGAATACTCTATGTTACCCCCTCAATATAACTTTCACTTCCAAAGGAAGGGCCTACCTCAGAAAAACCTGGCCTATGGGAAATACGTGGGGAATGCGATTCTATATTTATGGCCCAGGTGATGAATTTGGTCTCTGGTTCACCGTCTGGCTTAAAAAGAAAGAAAATCCCACAGCAATAGGACCCAATCCCCTCAAGCCAGGAATTAAGCCTCCTAAACCTTCCATGCCTAGATCTACCAGAACCCCTCTACCATCTAATACTTCCTGGATTCCGTCTTTGCCTACTTCCCCAGTCCAGAGTACATCTGACTCCTCCCCCTGGGAACTAATTAAAGGAACCTTTATGGTACTGAACTCCACACAGTCAGAACTCTTTGTATTTCAGCCCAGGTCTTTGACAGCCCTGTAAATTATTGTGTAATGGTGCAGATACTCTCCAGGGTACTCTATCATAATGCCTAATCATTTGAAGGTCTACTAGGGGGACAAACAACCCGATATCAAGGGGAACCATTGTCCCTTACTCTAGCCAGCCTATTGGGGATAGGAGCTGCTGCAGGAGTGGGTATGGGAACAGCTTCTATGATGCGTGGTTAACAACAAATGGCCCAATTAGAAACAGCAATAAATCAAGACTTGAAGACGTTAGAGACCTCCATCACAGCTTTGCAGGAATCCTTAACCTCTCTCTCTGAAGTTGTTTTACAGAACAGGTGAGGATTACACCTCCTCTTGATGAGGGAGAGGGCCTCTGTGTTGCACTGAGAGAAGAATGTTGATTTTATGCTGACCATATTGGAGTTGCAAAATAATTCATGAGTAAATTAAGAAAATACCTTGAAGAGCGCCAGAGAGAATGGGAGATTCAACAAGGGTGCTTTGAGTCATGGTTAACCCAGTACCCCTGGTAACTACACTAATATCAGACTTAGCTGGACCCCTGATCATCCTTATGGTGTTGCTAACTGTGGGACCTTGTTTGCTTAACCACATAGTTTCCTTTCTCCAGGCTCAGATTAGGCAGGTGAAACTCATGATAATCAGACAGAAATATGCTGCACTGGTAGGAATAGAATGTGAAACCCCACAATAATTTTGATTCATTACTTTTAAGATTAAAAGTAGTCAGAAAAAGGGGTGGGAAATGAAAGAATAAAAGAAATTGAAATTGAAACGTAAAGAACCAGGTTTTGTACATTTTCCAAGCTGCACTCAGAACCTGAAATTCCTGTGGCACTTAAGACAATTCCCGGATTTTCCCATTAGATGTGTGTTGAAATCTTCCCTGACCACCTCGTTACTTAACCACCCCTTCCCAGAAACCATGCAGATCTGCACGTATGCATCTCAGTGCTTCAACCAATCAGTTTAAATGTATACTCCTTCTCATGGCTGACCAATCACCCGCTGCCCAACCTGTTCCCGCCAATGAATGTGCTAATCATGTTTTAGAGTTATTATTTGATTTTCCCGCGGTATATGATGATTTTCTAAAGGAGGCTATGATGTATGTAAAGTCCCTGCCCTCTCTAAAGAATGTATATAAACTCTGCTCAAGTTGTTCTCTGGGCTCTTTGTTCTTTGCTCCTCTGAAGTGAGCTCTGAGCCTCAGCATGCTGGACCCCCAATAAACCCTTTGCTGTGGCATGAGACAGTCTCTTGGTGGTCTTTTCCTCCGAAGTTCGCCCGACCTTTTCAGTTTCTGACTTCCGTCAAGTGAGAATAGGGATCATTTGGGTCAAATGAGTTCTTCAAAGCCCTACAGTGGATAGCCCATAGGTGCTTGGGTTTTCTCATGACTCCAAATCACATAGAAAATCTACACCTGACAGTCATTAGGCCTCAAATTGGAGAAGCAGAGCAGTATTAAAGGCAGGCTTATTTGATCACTCCTGGTTCAAAGGAAGGGTGTTTAGGCCACCCTGACTTTTGGCAAATGAGGGGCAATGGAGCTTATTTTGGACACTGTCTTGGGCTGCACCCCTCATGGAAACTTCCAGCCAGAGGTTATGATGTGTGTCTGTGTAGAAGAAGATGAGGCCCATGTGGGAGTGTTTTGATTTAAATTGTGGTCATATGTGTGGTAGCTGGAAGAGATTACTGGGTCCTCCTGGGCCTGAACTCTGGTGTGACTCCTTTTAGACACTGTGTCCTGGAACTGAGCTTAGTGAAGTATTGCCATGAGTTGTGTTGGGATTTGAGGAGGCCATGCATGAGAGTCGCCCTTGGAACCTGAGATGTAGGCCCAGGGTAGCTTTCCACAGAGCACTGGGAATCTCAGTCAGGATACCACAAGATTTTATTCTGAAAGACTTGGCAGCCATAGTTGAGATCAAAACACTCATGGATCTCAATTGTAGACCTCAATGAGCCTGGCTTCAGGTGACCTTTTGGACACTCTTTGGGAAGCCTTGCCTGTGAGAGTTCTCCAGAGTTTTCATTGAAATGATCATACTCACCATTTAATGGTTCCTGCATGAATTGAAATCCACTGTGCCTCCAACTTCATCCTTGATAAATGGCTAGATAAATAGTTTAAATTTTTGAAATTCCTCACATCAGTAGGTAGCAAGAAAGACTGACTCTGTCCTTGGTAAATCAAAAGAAGTGAGACCACTGGGACTGGGACTGGGACTAGATTTGTGTGCCTGGCTTCCTAGATCCCAAGTTCAGAGAGTTCCATCACCAAGGATGTGAGGTGAGGTCACTTCCTTCAGGAACTGAATGAGGTCACTGCCTTGGCAACTACATTGTCTTAACATTTACTTCCAAAGGTCCCATGAAATGGAGGCTTCCCCTACTTTATGTGACACTTTCACAAGTTAGGATGGTATATCAACCATTGGTAACTGGGAACAGCTCTCCACACAGGCCTGGTTTGGTCCTTCTTCTCTACATAAAGAAGAGAGAGGCTGATTCAGACACATCACTTCATGCTGACCATGTTGTTTGCAAAGGAAGATGACTTTTGCTCTCTCAGTTCCTTCATAGCTACCTACATCTTCTCTAGAGATCATTTGTGCATGGACCTTTTAGTTTCTCAGCAGTTGGAAGATTTCCTTCATTCCTGTATTTTAACACCAACTCTGTCCTTGCTCTTCTCTTATGTTAGATTGAGGGAACAGTGTATGGTTAGGGTTAATAACAGGTTCGATTTTGAATAGAAATCATTCTGCTGGATGAATAATGGTGTTGTAAACCTGCAATATTTACAAGAATATATAGGTGAAATATATGAGTATGAAAACAGAAATCTAGGAAAGATTTGAAGTCCAGAAAAGCATTGAGCCCTTGATTTCGGTATTAAGCTTTGATTTATTTTCTGCACAGATGGGATACTTTGCTTTGAATTATGTTCTGCAAAGATGTCTCAGATAAATTGATATATAATTGCATAGGACCTTGTAACTTGGATGATTGATTGTAAAAGAGAACTTCCAGTCAAAAAGGAGTAATCGGTAGTATTAGGAAGATAGTCGGTAAGTTTATATAGGAGAGTGAGTATAGGATTTGGACCAAAAGTTCTTTAGCTATAGGGTTTTGGGTATACAGTGAATGTAAATGTCAGAACATGTGAAGAATCAGTCACAATGCAGAACTGGGGAAAATATGTAGGAATGCAGATATCAATAGAGACTTTAGGAAATCTGGCAAAGTATAGTTGGTTGTGAAATGTTAATAAAATAGGTACTTGTCACTTCCTGTTTTTCTGTATGCTTAATAAAACACTGTTGAAATCTTGAGAACTGTTTTCTAATCTTTTTCCCAGAATGTGCTGTCCCCAACTGCCAAACTGCAGAATGTACTCCCTCACCCAGTTGCACGCAAACTGCTCACTCGCCCAGACTCATCAATAAACTTCCCTCCCTGCCCACTTCAAGGAAAGTATATGAGCTCTGCTCTATTCAAATTAGCTCTGAGCCCCAGCATGCTGGACCCCCAATAAACCCTTTGCTTTTGCATGAGAGAGTCTCTTGGTGGTCTTTTCCCCCAACGCTCTCCCGACCTTTATATATGGAGGTTCCTTCGAGATCCGGCAGGGGCGGAAGAGAGACCTCAATGGGCTACTCTCAGGGAAAGTAAGGCGCCTCTTTCTGGTTTCAGGTTTCAGGTTAGGGCTTGGCAAAATGGCTGTTGATGAAGTTGCATGAGCTCTCTTTGACGGTGCCTGGCAGATGTGTCACAGAGCCACAGGCTCTGGGGGACGCCACAGAGGACTCGGGAATCAAGGAACAATAGTCTCCTCTACTCAGTGATGTTTTGTTTCAGATTCGGTATTGCCAGCCCATCGGGTTTTGCCGGCTGCTCAGTCTTGGTCTCAGTGTTGGACGTTCATTGCCTGTCTTTATTATCTTGTCTTGTCTGTGTCGTGAGAGTTGCTTTTACTGTTTGTGTATCTTTCATTATGGGACAGGTCACTTCAATGCCTCTGTCTCTGACCTTGATCACTGGACCAAAGTCCGCTTAAGGGCTCAGAATCTTTCTTTTTCAGTAAAACGCTGGACCTGGCAGACTCTCTGTGCCTCAGAATGGCCCACCTTTGCATTCGGATGGCCCCTAGAAGGATCTTTCTACTTCGCACTAATTTAATAAGTCAGAGATATTGTCTTACAGCCAGGGCCACATAGCCATCCCGATCAACAGCCATATATCTTAACTTGGCAGGACCTCTGCAAATCTCCTCCTCCATGGGTGAAGCCTTTCCTTGCCATGTCCCCGCTCCTACTCTTTTCCCCAGGATCTCTCAAACCCTCTGCTCATCCTCCTCCTCCACCCTCTGTTCTCCCTGAGTCACAAGATTTGACTCTACTGGACTCTCATCCCCCTCCTTATCTTCTACCCTCATCCCACAACCCCCAACACCCTCTAAGTGATTCCCCTGCTGCTGACTCAGCCTCTCCGCCATTGGAGAAAGATAAGCCAGCCCAGCGCACTCCAGATAACTCCCCTGCAGCACACACAGCCCCTCCTCCCCTGGAGGAAGCTGGCCTGGCTAATGGAACCCGACAGCGTCAAATGATTTAAAACCCTGAAACTCCCGTGTTGCTCCCCCTCCATTCCTATGGGCCAATGATTGACAACGGCCATGGAGGAAAAATGCAAGCCTACCAGTATTGGCCTTCTCCTCTTCAGACCTATATAAATGGAAAAATAACAATCCTCCTTTTACCGAGGGCCCAACCTGGCTCTCAGGTCTGGTTGAGTCATTGATGTTTTCACACCAGCCTACTTGGGATGACTGCCAACAACTCATAGGGACTCTCTTCATGACAGAGGAACAAAAGAGAATCCTCCTGGATGCTAGAAAACAATATCCTCGGACTAGATGGGTGACCAACACAACTTCCCAACATAATCAAAGCCGGCTTTCACTTGAAACGACCCAAGTGGGACCCCAACACATTTGAAGGTAGGGAGCATCTGTCCACTTATCACCGGGCTCTAATAGTGGGTATCTTAGTGGCCGCTAGGCGACCAACTAATTTGGCCAAGGTAAGAGAGATTATTCAAGGGCCTGGTGAATCTACCTCTATGTTCCTAGAGAGAACTATGGAGGCATATAGGAGATATACTACTTTCGATCCTCAGGCAGAGGATCAAAAGGCATCTGTCACAATGGCCTTTATTGGGCAAGCTGCCCTAGATATTAAAAGAAAGTTACAATGCTTAGATGGATTACAAGATATGATTTTGAGAGATTTAGTTAGAGAAGCCAACAAGGTATACTATAAGAGTGAAACTGAGGAAGAGAAGGGAGCAAAGGGAGGATGAGAGAAGCAAAAGACAGACTAAGGCATTGACTAAGGTCCTGGTCACAACAACAAACAGGCCAGAAATTAAGAAACAGAGAGACAGAAAGGGATACCTGGGCCCACACTAGAGGCCACCCCTGGCCTCAGATCAATGTGCCTACTCTAAAGAAAAAGGACACTGGGCCAAAGAGTGCCCTAGAAAGAGACAGCCACGCCAGCCAGACATTCTGACTCTGGAGGATGACTAAGAAAGTCGGGGCTCAGATCCTCTCCCCGACCTCAGGGTAACTTTTGAAGTGGAGGGGACCCCAGTAAACTTTGAAGTAGATACAGGGGCAATATACTCAGCCCTTAAGGCCCCATTGGGCCCTCTATCAAATAAAAGGTCTCTAATTCCAGGGTCTAAATGCAGTAAATATCAGACTTTGACAACTAAGGGGACCATGGACCAGGGGAAAGGATAAATCCATCACTCCTTCCTAGTAATCCCAGAATGCCCGGCCCCATTGATGGGCAGAGATCTGCTCACCAAGCTCTGGGCCAAAATAACTTTTAACCCTGAAGGCCCCCAAGTGGAATTTCTAAATCCTTCAGTAAATACTCCTATATTCATGGCTCTAACTATGTCAGTAGCAAATGTTCATCAACTCACTCATCTTTGTTCAAAGAAACTGCATTCATTCCTGAAAGATCAAGAACAGAGTTTTCCACTAACCGACTCACAGTGAAAGAAAATAACTGAATGGGTAACAAAAGCCTGTCAGGTCCATCAATTGGTTAATACTTACCCTTCCAAGCTTCCTGCAGGAAAGCACCTACGAGGAACCATACCAGGAAAATTCTGGGAAGTGGACTTTACTGAAATTAACCCAGCAAGGAATGGACTTAAATATCTTCTAGTCTTTGAAGATACATTTTCAGGACGGATTGAAGCCTTCCCCACAAAAAAAAGAAAGAAAAAAGGAAAAAAAAAAGAAACAGAGCAAATGGTTGTCAAGAAGATCCTGGAAGACATTTATTCTCCCCTTGACGACCAGTAGTCTTAACCCTCATCAGCCCCTTAAGCAGCGATGGCTGATCCCAAATCCTACTGGAAAAGAAGTATGGTCTATCTCACATACAGCCCCCTTATGGACCTGGTGGCCATCTCTCCACCCAGACATTTGTCAGCTTGCTATAGGTCTTTCCTATTGAGATATCCCTGATGAAGAGGATTCCACTAAAATTCCATTAAATCCCTTCAGTACCATAGAAAATGGAAACAAACATTATGGATGTAGGGACACGTGAGCCAGATGCAGGTTGGCTAGCCTAGATTACTATGTTTGCCCGGCGGAGTATCAAAGCCACAAACAGTCACGGCTGTGCGGGGGGGAGAGCAGACTTCTTCTGTAAGTCATGGGGCTGTGAGCATACAGGGACTGCCAGATGGAACCCAAACTCCTCATCAAATTCTGTAAACAGCATTGGCCATATTACCAATTAGATAACCAAAACCGATGGCCCCAAGAGGGGTCTCTATATCCTCAAATTCTGCGTGACCTTTTAAACTTCTGAAAGTGCTCAAAAGGGTAAAAGGAGATTCCCCTATGTGGAGGCCTTCTCCCTCCTTTGCTCACATCCTGAACTATGCTTCTCCAATAGATGCTTACCCTCAGCCTTCTGCTCCAGACTCTCTGCTGTCACTCCCACCTCAGCAACTTGATTTCTGCCCTCCAATATCTAGATCAAAAACCCAAATCTCCGCCAGTTCTCAGACCATTGCCCCCTTGCTGAGGTAGCAGGTACTGAGGTACCACTCCACTCACTCACTACTCTCTTCTCCTGTCAGTGCCCGCACTGGGTCCCTCCAGGTCCTCTTACCAGCTAATGCAAAGCTCAAACCCACTGAGGAGAACCCTCAGACCCTTATCCAAAATGTAATGAAAATGGCCTTTAATATTGCTTTGTCATCACTGAAAACAGGTTACTAAAAATTTAAAGTCCCTCACAGGCTTTTTGGGATACTCACTCCCGTTTCCCCCTCTGTTCTATCTGTTCTACTGCTCAAATTTTTCTTGCTATTAAGATCCCAAAGCCCTCTCCCAATATTCTTTTACATCTCTCCTTCCTCATTCTCAGATCCACGGAAGTTGCTCTCATCCCTGCCTTCCCAGTCATCCCCCTCTGTACCAGGTCCACAGAAAAGTCTTAATTAACCTTCTCCAGAAGTCTTCACCATGGCTGATTTACGACTTTCAGCAAAAGAGTCCCTATAAAAGAGATCACTGTAGATAAACTTCCTATTTGTGTGTTGCCCTGGTCTCCTTGGAAACTGGCTAAAAAAACCCAGCACTCCTAATCTAGACACACCCTTAATAGTTTTTCACAAAATATGTGAAAAAAAAGGCCTCTGGCCTTGAGCTGGGGCTTCACAGAGATGGCTACATTTCTAAGATAAAGAAGTTACAAACTGGGCTGCATGGAAACAGCTGGCAGGTTGAAAAAAAAGAAAGGGAAGAAAACGCTCTCCCCCAAATAGGTGTCCTTGAAAAGTTAACTTGCCCCAAACTGAGGAAAAAACAGAAACGAAAACTGCTTTTTGTGAACTTCTGCAGACTGTGAACTTCTGAGCCCCTTTCCTTACGTGTTGTGTACAAAATTCTGAAATTACCTAAACTTGGGTTTCAGGGGATTAATTGATTACAACAGAAGCAATGCCCCCTGAATCTGGTTGCAACCAAAAAAGACTATTTTCCTGTCTTTGGTGCTATCTTAGGTGCCTTGCCTTGTCCGTCCCTACAACAGTATAATTCTATATACTTAAACACTGTTTATGTTTTCATGAAATGGTCAACAGATGTGATTAATTGTGTAATGGTGCAGATGTTTCCCATAGTGCTCTATCATGATGCAGGTTCATTTGAAGATCAAAGAGGGGGCATAGAACACGGTTCCGCTGAAAACATATGTCCCTCACCTTAGCCATTCTATTACGAATAGTAGTTACTGCAGGGTAGGGCACGGGAACCATTGCTCTGGCCCATGGGACACAACAAATGACCCAAAGCAGCAATAGATCAAAAATTAAAGATATTAGAAACCTCCATCACAGCTTTGAACGAATCTTTAACCTCTCTCTCTGAAGTTGTTTTACAGAACAGTCGAGGGTTGGACCTCCTTTTCATGAGAGAAGGGGGCCTTTGTGCTTCATTGAGGGAAGAATGTTGTTTTTATGTCTACAATACTGGAGTTGTAAAAAAAATCTATGAGTAAATTAAAAAGATGTCTTGAAGAGCGACAACGAGAGAGAGAGAGGCCCAAGAATGGTAGTTTGAGTCTTTTTTTACACAGTCCCCCTGGTTAACTACGTTTTTATCAACCCTAGCCAGTCCAATAATAATCCTCATATTATTGCTAACTATAAAACCCTGTTTTCTCAACCGTGTAATTTCTTTTCTCCAAGCTCAAATTGGACAAATTAAACTTATGGTAATACCCCACTAGCAGACATAGAATATGACACCCCACAATGATCACTTTTATGATTAAAAGTAGCCAGAAGAAGAAGTGGTGAATGAAAGGTTAATAAAATATGTACTTGTCACTTCCTGTTTTTCTGTATGCGTAACAAAACACTGTTGAAATCTTGAGAACTGTTTGCTAATCTTGTTCCCAGAATATGCTGTCCCCAATTACCAAACTGCAGAATGTACTCCCTCACCCAGTTGAATACAAACCATCCACTCTCCCTGACCCATCAATGAACTTCCATCCCTGCCCTCTGCAAGGAAAGTATATAAGCTCTGCTTAAGCTGTTGTCAGGTCTCTCTGCTCTATTCAAGTGAGCTCTGAGCCCCAGCATGCTGGACCCCCAATAAAACCTTTGCTGTTGCATGAGATAGTCTCTTGGTGGTCTCTTTCTCCGGCACTCGCCCAAACTTTACTTGGATGATTGAATGTAGAAGAGAACGTCTATTCAAAAAGTTATAGTCAGTAGGATTAGGAAGATAGTTGGTAGGTTTAGGAAGAAAAGTGAGTATAGGATTTGGAACAAAAGTTCTTTGCCAATAGGGTTTTGGTTAGAGAGTCAATGTAAATATCAACACAAGTGAAGAGTCAGTCACAATGATGAACAGGGGAAAATATGTAGAAAAGCAGATATCAATAGAGACATTAGGAAATCAGGAAAAGAATAAAGTGAGTTATGGGATTAGATATTTTCTACAGGGTTGAGGTTGAATGTATGAGCTTAGGAAGAAACAAAGATGAAGTCAACAATAGGATTGACATTTGAGAGCATTAGCATAGCCCAAGACAGTGTCCAAAATAAGCTCCATTGCCCTCATATGCCTAAATTCCCGGTGGCCTGTACATCCTTCCTGTGTACCAGGAGTGATCAAATAGGCCTGACCTTAATATTGCTCTGCTTCACCAATTTGAGGCCTACCGAGTGTCGGGTACACATTCTTTATGTAAATTAGAGAGATGAGAAAACCCAAGCACCTATTGGAAAGCTTCTGAATTAATTTGAAGAAATCATTTGACCCAAATGATCCCTATTCTCACTTGATGGAATTCAGAAACCTTACAGAGGAAGGCAAAAGACTTCATTCTCAATGACTGCTCTTTTTTGCCATTTTGGATTTGGATGCACACATGGGATCTTTCTTTAGATCCATCAGGTGCTGAGTATCTAAGTCAAAGAATCACACTGGGCCAAGAGGCTGATTCAGACACACCTCTTTCCAAATCAATTAAGAAAAGAGCCAAAGGTGAATCCTATTAATTTCCATTTGAAAAATCTTTTCTTCAGGATTCAAAAAGCTGTGGCCTGAGACAAAAACCTTCCTGACTCTCAGGGCAACAGAACAATAGGTAAGCAAATGGCCCAAAGCAGGGATTCTCCACTGAGACTTTACTGCTCACACTGATATCTGAGTTTTCTGAGATGCTCGCCATTCCCTTCAGCTATCCAGTACATGGCCATGTCACCGAGCTTGGAGGTAGTACATATCTTGGACACAAAACCATGAGCCTATTCTGGAAAGTGGCCATAATTCAGGAAGAAAACAGCAACTTAGGAAGGTAGCAGGTATTGCCCATCAATAAGGCAAGCCATAGTCAATTCATAAATTGGGCTGGATGAATGCTGGGAAGCTTTCTACGAGACAGGACACATCAATTAATGCATTCTCTTTTCTAATGTGTACAAGTACAAACACAGTGGGATACACAGACATAGAAACACTTGCGCTGTCAAACGACTTACTAGAAACTGTTCACTCCAAATCAAACAAACCGCCTTTCCTACCTATTCTCAGAACATGAGACAAAACCACAAACCCACACCCACACCCACAATGGCACCTCCTTCCCTCAAATAGGTCTGTGACTGTCCGGTGTGTGCTCTGACTGATGGGTCATACTATGATCCCCCAAAATGGCCTGTCCTGTCTCAGATCTGGTCTTCTTGGCCAACTCTGTGAAGTTGTCAGGAGCCAGGATTGAGCCACTACCTGCTTTCTCAGTAAGAGCCCCTCTTCCGAGCTTTCCTGGCATTTGGCAATCCTCACATCAGTAGGTACCAAGAAAGACTGACTCTGTCCTTGGTTAATCCAAAAAAGTGAGACCACTGGGACTAGGACTGGGACTGGCTCTGGGTGCCTGGCTTTCTGTATCCCAAGTTCAGAGAGTTCCATAACCAAGGAAGTGAGATGATATCACTTTCTTCAGGAACTGAATGAGATCACTGCCTTAGCAACCACTTTATCATAACAATTGCTTCCAACGGTACCATGAGATGGAGGCTGCCCCTACTTCCTGTCACACTTTCACATGGTAGAATGGTATATCACCTGTAGGCAAATGGTAACAGCTCTCCACACAGGCATGGTTTTGTCCATCTTCTCTACATTAAGGAGAGATTGGCTGATTCTGATGCAACCCTTCATCCTGACCAGGTTGTTTGCCATGGAAGATGATTTTTGCTCTCTCAGGTCTTTCATAGCTGCCTACATCTTCTCCAGGGATCATTTCTGCATGGAGCTTTGAGGTTCTCAGCAGATGGAAGATCCACTACATTTCTGTATTGTAAGACCAACACTGTCCCTGCTCTTCTGTAAAATGAGATTGAGGGAACAGTGTATGGATAGGGTGAATAACATTTTCCATTTGGCTTAGGAATCATTCTGCTGGATGATTAATGGTATTGGGAACATGCGATATTTATAAGAATATAGAGGTGAAATACATGTATGAAAAAATAAATCTAAGTAAGATTTGAAGCTCAGAAAATCATTGGGCCCTTGATTGGGATACTTACCATTGAATTACATTCTCACAGATGTCTCAGATAAATCGATATACAATGGCATAAGACCTTGTACGTTGGATGATTGAATGTAGAAGAGAATATCCAGTCAAAAAGGGATAGTCAGTAGGATTAGGAAGATAGTCAGTAGGTTTAGGAAGAAGAGTGAGTATAGGATTTGGAAAAAAAGTTCTTCAGCAATAAGTTATCAATTAGAGTGTGAAAGCAAATGTCAGCACATGTGAAGGTTCAGTCACAGTGGTGAACTGTGGAAAATATGTAAGAAAGCAGATGGCAATAGAGACATTATGAAATCAGGCAATGTATAAAGTGAGGGATAGGATTAAACATTTTCAATCGGGTTGAGTTTGAATATATAATCTTAAGAGGAAACAAATATGTAGTCACCAATAGGATTGACATTTGAGAGCATTAGGCAACTTGGACATGGATGATTTTAGTAATCCATATTTACTTTCCATTTAGGCTTTGGTACAATCATAAGTGTGATCTTTGCATTTTGTGTCCAGAATATTTCTGTGATAAAATGTATATGTAGATCAGGTGACATGCGTATTTCTTCCACCATTTCTGGGAGCAATATTTTGAAGACATATAAATTAGTATTGGGGGTACAAAGAGGTGTACACTGTGTCTATGAATATAAAGAAAAAGCATGCATAGACCATACTGTGAATAAATAATATAACTGGTTTTACTCTAAATAATGGATTGAATTGATATCTGAAAATATATTTGAAATCTGATATTGGTATACAATCATTCATTCCAACCAGTTATACATCCATTGGAAATATCAGAGTTATAATTTATCATGAAGGGGATGTGAGTTTTGCTTCAAAAGTGATTATGGAAATCGAAAATAATGTGTTTTGAAAGAGGTCTCAGGAAGAGACCAGTCAAGAAAGATGGAAGAATACATGTGTCCTGAAGCAGGAAGTGATTGAAAGTGAAACAAATTCGTATAAATTTGCGAACTTGTGGATAAAATATATATCCTATGATGTGCATAAACTTAAGAAATAGTAATGTACCAGTTTTGAATAAAAATGAACGTAAAAATACAAATCATGTACCATAGGAATCTACTTGCCTTGATGTTAAACTGGGACAGTAACTCTAGAAATATTAGGATATGTTGTACCATTCACTGAAGTTAGTTTTCAGTACTAGAAAACAAATATGTATTTCAGGTGGATGAATATTTCTGAGAATAATATTGTGAAAAGTTGATTATAAATCCACATACGTGAACATGAATGAATTTAGGGAGTGTATATAAGACACATATATTTCATATTTTAAAAATCTGGAGATTGTATATATATATATATATATATATATATATATATATATATATATATATATATATAACAAAACACACACACAGACATTCAAAAGTAGCAATAGATATGCCAATCGTAATTGATCGAGATATATATATCATCCACAGATCCAAAAATATTCAATTTACTGAACATGGATTTACGTATAATGTTGTTCAACTAGGAAGCTCACCCATTGGTTGAATTTTTAGTTCCAGCAGTGTTTAGGATAGTGATCTCTTCTCACAATTTGTGTCTGCCAAGTCAGCCACCTCACAAGAATGTACATGTGATACAAGTTAGGATTCTATATGTGCATATGAAAACACATCTGCTGAATAGGCTACAGAGAAAGGGAGATAGGAATTCACATATTTGTTAACTTTAAAACACATGGAGAGATATCCAAAATGGCGGCGGGTATGGAGAGATCAAGTCTCTGACCTCTTCAGCTGCGCTGGAATAGGGAGTCATAAACTGTGTAAATACTGTTTGCTCAGGATCACTAGGCAATGATGCACTGACATGAATCTGGGGTGAACAGTCTGGGCCACGCAGAACACACACCAAGCCCGGATCGGTTGCATTCAACCTCTTTTTTGCCTGCGTTTCATGACTCAGCACTAACGATCCAGCTGAAATAACTGGTCTGCCCTTCTGAACTTACAGAGGTAGAAGCCAACCTAGCCTTCATAGGCAGTGGCCAAAGGATTGAAACGGGGCATGGGAGAGACAGTCAGGACCCACCAGTTGCATCGGTCACCCGGCAAAGGGAACGAATGATCACCATTTGCATGGGATACCACCATGGCATAGAACTGACGTCAAGGATGGAGGAGATAACTTCATTGAAACCAGCGCGACAGGTTTGTAATTCCCTAGCCATCTCTCTCCACACAGCAGGGAATCCTTAAGGGCCCCTCCCAGCTCTCCCGTAAGGGTCCCTCTCAGCTCTACCATGAGCGCGATAGCCAGACCGAGAAAATCAGGAGTGGCGCGGGACTTGTGGCACAGAACTCCAGGCTACCGCTCCCACCAGTGCTGACAACTGAGGTCTCTTGCACCAGCTACTGGGGCGTGGCTCCCGGAGGGCAAACAAATTCGCTTGGGGATCTCAGCCCCAAGCTCTACAATCTTAGGGTCTGAGGGAAGCAAACCGGGAGAGTGTGCCCAGGTATTCATAAAAACAGGTCTCCCAGGAGCAGCAGACCTGGCGTGTTGCCAGTATTGTGGTGAGCGTCGCAGGTGAGCAGGGCATGGCTTGAGGAAACACAAGAGAAGGCCCTAGGGTGTCAGGATTGGACACCCGCCCAGTCTGGAAGGAAGAGCAGCTGCATAGTGATTGGTTCCCACCTACTGAGAGGAGATCCTTGGCCCAGTGGGCACACCACCACCTATTGGAAGAGAAGTTAATCAAACTCTATGACTGCATTTATTATTATCATTATTTATTTATTTTTTAAATTTGGGTTTTTTTTTTTCTTTTTCTTTCATTTTCATTCTTGTTGTTGTTGTTTTTCCTTAACTTTTTTAATGTTTTTAAGTTTTTAAATTTCTTTATATTATTATTAATTATTATTATTATTATTAAATTGTAATTTTCAATTTTTTATTATCATTATTATTTTTTTAATTTTTCTTTCATTCTTTATTTTCTGTTTTTTTCTTTTGTCTTTTCATTTCTTTTCAATTTTCTTTTTCCCCCTTCCTTGAATTCTACCTGCCTACTCTCATTCTCTTATTGACTTCTTCCCTTCCCTTCTAATATCTTTCCTCCCAAGCATGAAATAAATTTATAAGACTAATCAGTAACTCAGCACTCAAACAGAACAAGAAGTAACATGAGCAGCATAAGAAAGCAAGAAAGAAAAAGAGTACAAACAATGAAGGACAGCCTAAATACTAAGGAGGACCTAGAGTCATCAGAAAAATGATCATATAAAGAACTCAAGGAATACCTTAGACAGATGGAATGGAACCTTAAAGAAGATATGAGACAGCAAATCCAAACAGTGAAAGAACACATTGAAAATGAATTACATGAACAGATTAAAAAAAAGAAGTTAAGCATCTTTATACGGAGATAAAGATAATAAAAAAAATCATACAATAATTCTAGAAATGAAAGAAACGATAAACCAAATTAAAAACTCAATTGAGAGAATTACTAAAAGAGTGGAGCAAGTAGAAGACAGAATGTCACATAATGAAGACAAAATATATCATCTTGAAAAGAGTCTAGCCAACTCAGAAAGGCTGGTAAAAAATCACGAGAAAATCATCCAAGAGATATGGGATAACATATAAAAACCAAATTTATGAGTCATCTGGATAGAGGAAGGTCCAGAGATTCAAACCACGGGAATGAGTAACCTACTGAATGAAATAATTACAGAAAACTTTCCAGAAATAAAAAAAGAAACGGATATACAAATTGTAGATTCTTGGAGGACACTGAGCACAAAAAATCACAGTAGACCAACACCAAGACATTTGTTATAAACATATCTAATATACAGAACAAAGAGAAAATATTAAAAGCTACAAGAAAAAGGAGGCAGACTACATTCAGGGGTAAATCAATAAGGTTAACAAAGGATGTTTCATCACAGTTGATGAAAGCGAGAAGATCTTGGAACAACGTATTTTAAACACTGAAAGACAATGGATGCCAACCAAGAATTCTGGATCCAGCAAAATTAACCTTCAGGTACGAAAATGAAATAAAAATCTTTCATGATTAACAAAAGATAAAAGAATTTGCAGCCAGAAAACCAGCATTGCAAAGCATCTTGAGAAAAACACTACATGAGGAAGAAATGAAAAACAACAACCAAAACCATCAGTGGGAAGTGACTGGGTAATGACAGAGTGCAGGGGGAAAGCTAATCATGGAGAAACAAAGTAAATTAAAAACAAAGATAAATAATTAAACATGGCTGGAAGTACAAACCATACATCAATAGTAGCTCTAAACGTTTATGGCTTAAAATCTCCAATAAAGCAACATAGGCTGGTAACTTGGATTAATAAAACAAATCCAACAATATGTTGCCTCCAGGAGACACATCTGAATGGAAAAGACATACACAGGCTGAAGGTGAAAAGTTGGGAAAATTTATACCATGCACACGGTCCTCGTAAGCAAGCAGGGGTGGCCATCCTCATATAGAATAAAATCGAAGTCAAGACTAAGTTAATCGAAAGGGATAAGAAGGACATTATATACTGTTAAAAGAAACCATTCACCAACAAGACATAACAATTATCAATATTTATGCACCAAATAATGGTGTTGCAATGTTCATAAAACAAATTCTTCTCAAGTTCAAGAATCAAATAGACCACAACCTAATAATTATGGGTGACTTCAACACACCTCTCTCACCATTAGACAGATCCTCCAAACAAAAGTTGAATAAAGAAAATATAGAACTCAATATCACAATCAATATCCTAGACTTAACTGACATATATAGAATATATCAACCATCATCAAGTGTATATACTTTTTTTTCAGCAGCACATGGATCCCTCTCAAAAATAGAGCATATATTATGCAATAGGGCAACACTCAGTAAATATAAAGAGGTGGAGATAATACCATGCATTTTATCTGATCATAATGGAATGAAACTGTAAATCAATGATAAAAGAAGGAAGGAAAAATCCTATATCACTAGGAAAATAAACAATATGTTACTGAATAATCCATGGGTTACAGAAGACATAAAGGAGGGAATCAAAAAATTCTTAGAGATAAATGAAAATACAGACACAACATATCGGAATCTATGGGACACAATGAAAGCAATTTTAAGAGGGAAATTCATCACCTGGAGGTCATTCATCAAAAAAAGCAAAAACCAACAAATAAATGAGCTCACACTTCATCTAAAAGCCCTAGAAAAGGAAGAGCAAAACAACAGCAAATGTAGCAGAAGGCAAGAAATAATTAAAATCAGAGTGGAAACCAATGAAATTGAAACAAAAGAAACTATTGAAAAAACTAACAAAAATAAAAGTTGGTTCTTCGAAAAAATAAATAAGATCAACAGACTCTTAGCCATGCTAATGAAGAGAAGAAGAGAGAGAACTCAAATTACAAACATACAGGATGAAAAAGGCAATATCACAACAGATGCTACAGAAATACAGAAGACAATTAGAAATTATTTTGAAAACCTATATTCCAATAAAATAGAAAATATGAAGACATCGGTAAATTTCTTAAGTTACATGATTTGCCCAGACTGAGTCAGGAGGATACACACAATTTAAACATACCAATATCAATGGATAATTTAGAGGAAGCAATCAAAAGACTACCAACCAAGAAAACCCCAGGACCAGATGGGTATACAGCAGAATTTTACAAAACCTTTAAAGAAGAATTAATACCAATACTTTTCAAGTTATTTCGAGAAACAGATAAAGAGGGAGCTCTGCCAAATTCATTCTATGAGGCCAACATCACCCTTATTCTGAAACAAGACAAAGACACCTCAAAGAAAGAAAAGTACAGACCAATATCTCTGATGAAGCTAGATGCAAGAATCCTCAGTAAAATTCTGGAGAATCGTATTGAAAGGCACATAAAAAATAATTGTGCACCACGATCAAGTAGGATTCATCCCTGGGATGCAAGGATGTTTTAATATATGGAAATCAATAAATATTATTCACCACATCAATTGACTTAAATATAAGAATCATATGATCATCTTGATAGATGCAGAAAGAGCAGTTGACAAAGTACAGCATCCCTTTATGTTCAAAACATTAGAAAAACTAGGGATAACAGGAACTTACCTCGACATTGTAAAAGCTATCTATGCTAAGCCTCAGGCTAGGATCATTCTGAATGGAGAAAAATTGAAGGCATTCACTCTAAAATCTGGAACAAGACAAGGATGCCCTCTACCCACACTTCAATTCAATATAGTTCTCAAAACACTGGCCAGAGAAATTAGACGAAAGAAATCAAAGCCATAAAAATAGGAAAAGAAGAATGTAAATTATCATTATGTGCTGGTGACATGATTCTATAGAATCATCGAAGACCCAAAAGGGTCTACAAAAAAACTACTAGAACTAATAAATGAATTCAGCAAAGTAGCAGGATCTAAAATCAACACACATAAATCGAAGGCCTTTCTGTATATCAGCAACAAATCTTCTGAAACGGAAATGAGGAAAAGCAGTTCATTCAAAACATCCTCAAAAAAATTAAATACATGGGAATCAACCTAACAAAAGAGGTGAAAGATTTATACAATAAATCAATAGAACCCTAAAAAAAGAAGTAGAAGAAGATATTAGAAGATGGAAAAATATACCCTGTTCATGGATAGGCAGAACTAACATCATCAAAATGGCGATATTACCAAAAGTTATCTATAGGTTTAATGCAATGCCAATCAAAATCCCAATGGCATTTCTTGTAGAAATAGAGAAAGCAATCATGAAATTCATATGGAAAAATATAAGACCCAGAAATACAAAAGCAATTCTAAGCAGGAAGTGTGAATCAGGCGGTATAGTGATACCAGATTTCAAACTATATTACAGAGCAATAGTAACAAAAACAGCATGGTACTGGTACCAAAACAGGCAGGTAGACCAGTGGTACGGTATACAGGACACAAGAGACTAATCCACAAAGCTACAACTATGTTATATTTGATAAAGAAGCTAAAAGCATGCAATGGAGGAAGGATAGCATCTTCAACAAATGGTGTTGGGTAAACTGAAAATCCATATGCAACAAAATGGAACTTAATCCCCTCCTCTCTCCATGCACAAGAGAGTTAACTCAAAGTGGATCATGGAGCTAGATATCAAATCAGAGACTCTGCATGTGTTAGAAGAAAAAGTTGGCTCTGGTCTACATATTGTGGGGTCGGGCTCCAAATTCCTTAATAGGACACCCATAGCACAAGAGTTAATAACAAGAATCAACAAATGGGACTTACTTAAATTAAAAAGTTTTTTCTCAGCAAAAGAAACAATAAGAGAGGTAAATAGGAAGCCTACATCATGGGAACAAATTTTTACTCATCACACTTCAGATAGAGCCCTAATATCCAGAGTATACAAAAAACTCAAACAATTAGACAATAAGATAAAAAATAACCCAATCAACAAATGGGCCAAGGACCTGAAAAGACACTTCTCAAAGGAGGACATACAATCAATCAATAAGTACATGAAAAAATGCTCACCATCTCTAGCAGTCAGAGAAATGCAAATCAAAACCACCCTAAGATACCATCTCACTCCAGTAAGATTGACAGCCTTTAGGAAGTCAAACAACAACAAGTGCTGCTGAGGATGTGGGGAAAAGGGTACTCTTGTACATTGCTGGTGGGACTGCAAACTGGTGCGGCCAATTTGGAAAGCAGTATGGAGAATCCTGGGAAAGCTGGGAATGGAACCACCATTTGACCAAGCTATTGCCCTTCTCGGACTATTCCCTGAATCTTAAAAGAGGGTATTACAGTGATACTGCCACATCGATGTTCATAGCAGCACAATTCACAATTGCTAGACTGTGGAACCAACCCAGATGCCCTACAATAGATGAATGGATTAAAAAAATGTGGCATTTATACACCATGGAGTAATATGCAGCACTAAAAAATGACAAAAAAATGGAATTTGCATTGAAATGGTTGGCACTAGAGCAGATAATGCTTAGTGAAGCTAGCCAATCGTAGAAAACAAATACCAAATGTCTTATTTGATATAATGAGAGCAACTAAGAACAGAGCAGGGAGGAAGAGCAGGAAGAAAAGATTAACATTAAACAGAGACGTGAGTTGGTGGGGGGAGGTAGAGAAAAGGTAAATTTCATGGTAATGGAGGGAGACCCTCATTGTTACACAAAATTACATATAAGAGGTTGTGAGGGGAATTGGAAAATAAACAAAGAGAGAAATGAATTACAGTAGATTCGGTAGAGAGAGAAGATGGGAGTGGAGGGGAGCAGGGATAGTAGAGGATAGGAAAGGTACCAGAATACAAGTTACTAATAGGGCATTATGTAAAATGTGGATGTGTAACCGATGTGATTCTGCAATCCATATTTAGGGTAAAAATGGGAGTTCATAACCCACTTGAATCTAATGTATAAAATACGATATGTCAAGAGCTTTGTTATGTTTTGAACAACCAACTAATAAAATAAAATAAAATAAAATAATCGAAAGAAAAACACATGGGGAACTATTTCAACACAAAATTGACTAGATGTATAACTCCTACCTTATATAATGCAAAATTCAAGTCCAACTATACACCATGCCTCCTCTGAAATGCTTGTAATTCTATTCTGTTTGGGTTGTTTTTCTCCATCTTATTAGGATTAGTAGTCAGAGTCTAGTAGATTAGGTGTCAGTGTCCGGTATTCAGTATTTCGAATGGAAAATTAGAAAATGGACCAAATGTGTATGCAAATATATGCTACACAAAAATTTTCCCACTCTCATCCAGAACAATGCCTTGACATTACCCTCGTCCCAAGTAATACATCATTAAAAATCAAGAGTTAGAAAATCTGGGAATAAATATCTGGAATGGAATATGCTCAAAAGTTTACAACCTGGGAGGTGGTAGAGTAGTTTCCAAAAGTAAGGGACAGGGTAAACACTCCACAAACATGGAGCTGTGCTGGCATAAAGACTTCTTGAGAAACTGCCTCTGAGTTTGAGCACTTGAAATATATGTTGTTGTCAGGAGCTTTACCTTCCTTGTAGTGAGACCATTACAGCTGGGTCTGCATCTATGTTACCTGGAGGACATGGTTTAATATTTTCCAATGAACATGCTGTAGCAGTGCTGAATTCAATCCTAGTCGGTAAACTGGGGCCACTGGGGGCTAAGTGTCTCCCCTTGTGGACTGTGAAGTCATTGGGTCATCCTCCACATTTTGTGGTGTTTATTGCTGCTGCACTGGGTGTTTAGTATTTGCTTCACGAAATACAAGGAGTTCAACTGAAAAACAGTGCTGAAGGGAGTTCTGTCATATGTGGTGGGTCAGGGTCTGTAGGAGAATGCACCAACCAAGGTTCTATCCCTCATAGCTTGCCTCTTGACCATAGCAACCTGATTCTGAACATTCCCCTGAAACCTCTCCATATAACAAGGTCCCTTTACTTGTAAGGGTCTGTTGGCTGCACCATGTCAGCCACAAGCCATTTGGAAGCCAATGGCAGATCCACTTGGCCCCACCACAGATATTCCATCACACACCTGCCCACCACGGCTATAAGCCCACTAGTCAGCAGACTCCAACTTACTGGCATCTCTGTTCTACACCATTTTCTTGAAACCCAGTCAATCAAGGCACTGTCTGGTATACTCATAATCATCAACAGGATATCCAAAGGTCCTCCAGTGCCACCTGTTCATGAAAATTAAAAAAAAAAATTTCATGGTATTTATCGAGCCATTTTTCAAGCGTGAAGTTGGAGGCAATGTGGGTTTCAATTCATTCAGGAACAATTAAATGTTGAGGATGCTCATTTCCATAAAAGCTTTGGAGAACTCTCAGAGGCAAGTCTTCCCAAAGAGTAGCCAAAAGGTCACATGAAGCAAGGTGCATTGAGGTCTACAACGTGAGGTCCATGTGTGTTTTGACTCTCAACTATGGCTGCCAAGTCGTTCAGAATAAAATCATTTGATATCTTGGCTGAGATTCCCAGTGCTCTGCGGAAAGCAACCCTGGGCCTAGATCTCAGTTTCCAAGGGCAAATCTCATGCGTGGCCTCCTAAAATTCCAACACAATTCATGGAAATACTTCGATGACGTCAGTTCCAGAATGCAGTCTCTTAGGGTAATCACACCAGAGTTCAAGGCAAGGTGGACCCAGTCGTCTCTTCCAACCGCCACACAAATGACCACGATTCAAACCAAAACAATCCCACATGACCTCATCTTCTTCCATTTAGACACTCATCATAACTTCTGGCTGGAGGTTTCCATGTGGTGTTCACCCCAAGACAGTGTCCAAAAAATCTCCCTTGCATCTCATTTGCCTAAAGTCAGGGTGGCCTGTACACCCTTCCTGTGAACCAGGAATGATCAAAAAGGCCTGCCATTAATACTGCTCTGCTTCTCAAATTTGAGGCCTACTGACTGTGGGTTTTAGATTCTTTATGTGAATTGGAGTCATGAGAAAATCTAAGCACCTATGGGTTAGACTCTGCAGGGTTTGAGGAACTTATTTGACCCAAAGAATCCCTATTCTCACTTGATGGAGGTCAAGAAAGTTACAGAGCAAGGTGAGAGACTTCATCCACAAGGACTACTCTTTGGCCATTTTGGTTTTGGATGTACACATGGAATCTTTCTTTAGATCCATCAGGTGCTGAGACTCTAAGCCACCACCTCACACAGGCTCAAGAGTCTGAATAAGATACATTCTTTTCAAAGAAATTAAGCAAAGAGCCACAGGTAATGCCCATTTATTTCCATTGCAAAACTCTTCTTTTCAGGCTTCAAAAAGGTGTGGCCTGAGGCAAAGGCCTTCCTGAAATTCAGGGCAACAGAACAATAGGTAAGCATAAGGCCCAAAGCAGGGTTTCTCCACTGAGACTTTCCTGGTCCCAGTGATTTCTGAGTTTTCTGAGATGCTCGCCATTCCCTTCAGCTATCCAGTACATGGCCATGTCAAAGAACTTGGAGGTGGTACATAACTTGGACAAAAAACCATGAGCCTATTCTGGAGAGTCTCCAGAATTCAGGAAGAAAACAGGAACTTAGGAAGATATCAGGTGTAGCCCATCGATCAGGCAAGCCGCAGTCCATTCATAAATTGGGCAAAATGAATGCTGTGAAGCTTTCTACTAGACAGGACACATCCATTTATGCATTCTCTTTTCTAATGTCTACAACTATGGACACAGTGGGATACACAGACACAGAAACACTCGCCTTGTCAAGGGACTTTCTAGAAAATGTTCACTAAATCCAAACAAACCACTTTTCCTACCTATTTTCAGAACAAGGGAAAATCACAAACCTACAACCACACCCATAGAGGCACTTCCTTACCCCAAGTAATTCTGAGACTATCTGGAGTGTCCTCTGACTGGTGGGCCATATTATGTTCCCTCAAAATGGCATGTCCTGTCTCAGATCTCCTCTTCTTATCCAACTCTGTGAAGTTGTCAAGAGCAAGCTGTGAGCAACTACCTTTTTTCCCAGGAAAGGCCCGTCTTCAGAACTCTCTTGGCATTTGGCCTTCCTCACATCAGTAGGTACCAAGAAAGACTGATTCTGTCCTTGGTACATCCAAACAAGTGAGAACACTGGGACTGGGACTGGGACTGGCTCTGTGTGCCTGGCTTCCTGGATCCCAAGTTCAGAGAGTTCCATCAACAAGGAAGTGAGGTGAGGTCACTTCCTTCAGGAACTGAATGAGGTCACTGCCTTGGCAACCACTTTGTCCTAACAGTTGCTTCCAAGGGTCCCTTCAGATGCAGGCTGCTCCTACTACCTGTGACAGTTTCACAAGTTAGAATAGTATATCAACCATAGGCACCAGGAAACAACTCTCCACACAGGCCTGGTTTGGTCCATCTTCTCTACATTAAGAAGAGAGAGGCTGATTCAGACACAACCCTTCATCCTGACCAGGTTGTTTGCCATGGAAGATGACTTCTGCTCTCTCAGGTCCTTCATAGGTGCCTACATCTTCTCCAGGGATCATTTCTGCATAGACCTTTGAATTTCTCAGGAGGTGAAAGATCCCCTATATTCCTGTATTGTAAGACCAACTCTGTGCCTGCTCTTCTGTAAAGTTAGATTGAGGGCAGATGGTATGGTTAGGATTAATAACATGTTTGATTTGTGTTAGGAATCATTCTGCTGGATGAATAATGGTTCTGGGAACCTGAGATATTTTTAAGAATATAGAGGTGAAATATTGTAATGGTCAGGCGAGTATAGGAGGAAGAGATGACCAAGAGACTGTCTCATGCAACTACAAAGGGTTCATTGTGGGTCCAGCATGCTGGGGCTCAGAGCTCAGTTGAATAGAGCAGAGAGCCCTGAGAACAGCTTAAGCAGAGCTTATGTACTTTTCTTGGAGAAGGCAGGGATGGAAGTTTATTGATGGGTCAGGGCGAGTAGGCCGTTTGCTTTCAACTGCGTGACTGAGCACATTCTGCAGTTTGGCAGTTGGGGACAGCACATTCTGGGAACAAGATTAGCAAACAGTTCTCAAGATTTCAACAGTGTTTTGTTAAGTGTACAGAAAAACAGGAAGTGACAAGTACCTATTTCATTAACCTTTCATTCCCCACTTCTTTTTCTGGTTACTTTTAATCATAAAAGTCATCACTGATGGGTGTTACATTTTATGTCTTCTAGTGTGGTATATTGTTGTCTGATTACCATAAGTTTAACTTGTCCAATTTGAGCTTGGAGAAAGGAAACTCCATGGTTTAGCCAACAGGGTCCTACAGTTCGCAATAATATGAGGATTATTAATGGACCAGCCAGGGCTGATGAAAGCATAGTTAACCAGACGGACTGTGTGAACCAAGACTCAAACCACCCTTTTTGGGCCTCTCTTTCTCATTGACGCTCTTCAATGCGTTTTCTTTATTTACTCATAGATTCTTTTCAACTCCAGTGTGGCCGGCACAAAAACAACATTCTTCCCTCAATGCACTACAAATTCCCCCTTCTCTCATGAAGAGGAGGTTTTATCGCTCGCCTGTTCTGTAAAACAGATTCATAGACAGAGGTTAAACATTCCTGTAAAGCTGTGATGGATGTTTTATTATCTTTAAGTTTTGGTCTATTGCTGCTTCTAATTAGGGCATTGGTTGCGTCCTTTGGACTAGGGCATTGATTCCTGTGCCCACTCATGCAGCAACTCCTATTCCTAATAGGATGGCTAAAGTGAGAGATACAGGTTCCCAGCGGAACTGAGTTGCATGGCCTCCTATTTGATCTTTAAATGGACCTGCGTCATCATAGAGCACTCTGGGAAACATCTGCACCATTACATAATTAATCACATCTGTTGACTATTTCATGAAAACATAAACAATGTTTAAGTATATAGAATCTTTCTGTTATAGGGACGGACGAGGCAAAGCACCTAAGATAGCACTGAAGACAGGGAAAAAGTCCTATTTGGTTGCAAACGGATTTAGAGGGCATTGCTTCTGTTGTAATCAATTAATCCCCTGAACCCCAAGTTTAGGTAGTTTCATAATTTGTACCCAACATGTAAGGGAAGGGGCTCAGAAGTTCAAAGTCGGCAGAAGTTCACAAAAAGCTGTTTTTCTATCTTTTATTTTATCCTCTGTTCTGGGCAAGTTAACTTTTCAAGGACACCTGAAAGGGGGAGAGATTTTTTTCTCTTTTTTTTTCGCCCTCCCAGCTGTTACCATGGAGCCTAGTTGGTAACTTCTTTATCTTAGAAATGTAGCCATCTCTGTGAAGCCCCCACTCAAGGCCAGAGGCCTTGTTCACATATTTTGTGAAAAACTAGTATGGGTGTGTCTAGCTCAGGAGTGCTGATTTTTTTTCGCCAGTTGCCAAGTAGACCAGGGCAACACGAAAAGAAGAAGTTTATCTACAGTGAACTCTTTTAAAGGAACTCTTTTGCTGAAAGTCCTAAAGTCAGCCATGGTGAAGACTTCTGGAGAAGGTCATTTAAGACTTTTCTGTGGGCCTGGTAGAGAGGGGGAAGACGTGGAAGGCAAGGCTGAGAGCAGTTTCATGGATCTGAGAATGAGGAAGTAGAAATGTAAAAGAATATTGGAAAAGGGGTTTGGGATTTTCCTAGCAACAAAAACTTGAGCAGTAGAACAGGTAGAGCAGAGGGGATGACGGGAGTGAGTATCCCAAAAAGCATGTGAGGTATTTTAAATTCTTAGTCACCTGTTTACAGTGATGACAAAGCAACTTTAAAGGCCATTTTAATTACATCCTGGATAGGGGTCTGAGGGATCTCCTCAGCTGGTTTGAGCTTTGGGTTAGCTGGTAAGAGCACCTTATGGGACGCAGCGCGGGCACTGACAGGAGAAGAGAGGAGTGAGTGTGTGGAGGGGTACCTCAGTACTGGATACCTCAGCAAGGGGGCAATTGTCTGAGAACCGGCAGAGGTTTTGATTTTTGATCTAGTAATTGGAGGGGAGAAATCAGGTTGCTAAGGTGGGAGTGCCAGCAGAGAGTCTGGAGCAGAAGGCTGAGTTTGAGGAACTATTGGAGAAGTATAGTTCAGGATGTGAGCAAAGGAGGGAAAAAACCTCCACATAGGGGAATCTCCTTTAACCCTTTTGAGCACTTGCAGAAGTTAAAAAGGTCATGCAGAATGTGAGGATCTGGAGACCCCTCTGGGGGTCACAGGTTTTGGTTGTCTAATTGGTAATATGGCCAATTCTGTGTATTGAATTTGATGAGCAGTTTGGGTTCCACCAGGCAGTCCCTGTATGCTAACATCCCCATGACTTTCAGAAGAAGTCGGCTTTCCCCCCACACAGCCGTGGCTGTTTGTGGCTTTGATAGTCTTCCAGGCAAACATAGTAATCTAGGCTAGCCAACCTGCATCTGGCTCACGTGTCCCTACATCCATAATATTTGTTTTCATTATCTATGATACGAAAGGGATTTAATGAAATTTTAGTGGGATCTGCTTTATCAGGGATATCCCAATAGGAAAAACTATAGGCAGCTGACAAATGTTGAGATGACCAACAGGTCCCTATGTGGGCTGTAAGCGAGATAGACCATTCTTCTGGTCTATGAGGGTTTGTGATCAGCCATTGCTGCTGAATTCGCTGATGAGGGTTAGGACTAGTGGTGGCCAAGGGGAGAGTCTATAGCCTTATACACATGCCAAATACACAATTTGAAAGGGTTACCAGTCATTTCCAGTTTCCAGCCAGAGTCTGGACAGGGCGCAGGCTTGAGATGGAAGGCATGGATACAGGAAAGGATTCCGTCTACATTTACTGCTGTAGGTGTTATAAGTAGCACGTGGTATTTCCTTTCCAGCGGGGTTCCAGGGATGACACCTGATGTCATCTTATGTAGATGAAGTC
Source organism: Callospermophilus lateralis (assembly GCF_048772815.1). Lineage (NCBI taxonomy): Eukaryota > Metazoa > Chordata > Mammalia > Rodentia > Sciuridae > Callospermophilus > Callospermophilus lateralis. Next base: position 459,209 of record NW_027512690.1, read on the forward strand.
TCTTACTTGATATCCATGTGGAGTCTCCTTGTCCCCAGGTTGGTAGGCCGTGGCCAGCTGTTTTAACAGGTATCGCTGAGTTCTTTCAAGAGCTTTAAGTGTGTCAAGCAAGGGGGTGTGGAAGGGATCCTTAGGTCTTAGAGTTGGGGTTAGGTCCCTTACTGGAGGAGGGGCAACATAGAGAATTTCACAGGGGGAGAGGTTACACAAAGAAACAGAGGGAGTATTTTTTAGATGATACAGTGTATAAGGCAGGAGTATAGTCCAATCTTTTAGCTGGTTTCTAAGCTTAATTTCATTAAGGTCTCTTTAATGGTTCTATTTATTTTTTCTACCTGTCCTGAGCTCTGGGATCTATAAGCATAATGTAACTACCAATTAATCACCAGGGTACAGGTTAACCCATGACTTACCTGGGCCATGAACACCAGTGCATTGTCAGACCCTATTACCTTAGGCAGGCTGTATCTTGGAAAAATATCCTTCAGTATCATCTTGACCACGATTTGAGCCATTGTTTTTTTTTTTTTTTTTGGGGGGGGAAGGTTTCAATCCATCCTGAAAATGTATCTACAAAGACTAGGAGATATTTAAGTCCATACCTTGCTGGCTTAATTTCAGTAAAGTTCACTTCTGAAAATTTTTCTGGTCTGGTTCTTCGAAGGTGTTTTCCTGCAGGAAGCTTAAAAGGGTAAGCATTAACCAATTGATGGACCTGAGACGCTTTTGATACCCATTCAGTTATTTCCTTTCGCTGTGAGTCGGTTAGTAGAAAACTCTGTTCTTGATCTTTCAGGAATGCCTGCAATTTCTATGAACCAAGGTGAGTGAGTTGATGTACATTTTCTACTGACATTGTTAAAGCCATGACTATAGGAGTTTTTACTGAAGGATTTAGAAATTCCACTTGGGGGCCTTCAGGGTTAAAAGTCATTATGGCCCAGAGTTTGGTGAGCAGATCTCCACCCATCAATGGGGCCGGGAACTCTGGGATTACTAGGAAGGAGTGATGGATTTTTCCTTTCCACAGGTCCATGTACCTCTTAGTTGTCCAAGCCCGATATTTACTGCCATTAGCCCCTTGAACTAGAGACCTTTTATTTGATAGAGGGCCCAATGGGGCCTTAAAGCCTGAGTATAATGCCCCTGTATCTACTTCAAAGTTTACTGGGGACCCTTCAACTTCAAAAGTTATTTACTATAACTGTGAGTTGGTTAGTGGAGTTGGTTAGACTTCATCCACAATTAGTGCTCTTTTGGAGATGTTGGTTTTGGATGCACACAAGGGATCTTTCTTTAGATCCATCACGTGCTGAGAATCTAAGCCACAGCCTTACACAGGGCCAAAATGCTGATTCAGACACATCATTTTCCAAAGCAATTAAGGAAAGAATCACAGGTGATGTCCACTCATTTCCATTTGAAAACTGTTTTCTTCAGGCTTCACAAAGGGGTGGCCTGAGGCAAAGACCTTCCTGACATTCAGGCCAACATAACAATAGGCAAGCAAAAGGCCCATTGCAGGGTTTCTCCACTGAGACTTTCCTGGTAACACTGATATCTGAGTTTTCTGAGATGCTCCCATTCCATTCAGCTGTCCAGTACATGGCCTTGTCAAAGATCTTGGAGGTTGTACATATCTGGGGCAAGATGAATCCTGGGAAGCTTTCTCCTAGACAGGAAACATCCATTGATGCATTCTCTTTTCTAATTTCTACAACCACAGACACAGGGGGATACACAGAAATAGAAACAATCGCCTTGTCAAATGACTTACCAGAAACAGTTCACACCAAACCAAACAAACTGCCTTTCCTACCTATTCTCAGAACATGAGACAAAACCACAAACACACACCCACACCCAGAAAGGCACCTCCTTCCCCCAAGGAGGTCTGTGACTATACAGAGTGTTCTCTGACTGGTGTGCCATTCTATGTTTCACAGAATTGGACTATCTTGTCTCAGATCTAGTATCCTTGGTCAACTGTGTGAAGCTGACAGGAGCCAGCAGTGAGCCATTACCGGCTTTCTCAGGAAAGGCCCTTCTTCTGAGCTCTTCTGGCATTTGGTCATCTTCACATTAGTAGGCACCAAGAAAGACCGATTCTCACCTTGGTAAATCCAAACAAGTGAGACCACTGGGAGTGGGACTGGGACTGGCTGTGGGTGCCTGCCTTCCTGGATTCCAAGTTCAGAGACTTCCAAAAACAAGGAAGTGAGGTGAGGTCACTTCCTCCTGAAATGAATGAGGTCACTGACTTGGCAACCACTTTGTGCTAACAGTTTCTTCTTATGGTCCCTTGAGATGGAGGCTGCCCCTACTTCATGTGACACTTTCACAAGTTAGAATGGTATATAAACCATAGGCACCTGGGAAGAGCTCTCCACAAAGGCCTGGTTTGGTCCATCTTCTCTACATTAAAAAGAGAGAGGCTGATTCAGACACAAACCTGTATCCTGACCAGGTTGTTTGCTATGGAAGATGACTTTCACTTTCAAAAGTCCTTCATAGCTGCATACATCTTCTCCAGGGATTATTTCTGCATGTATCTTTGAGGTTCTCAGCAGGTGGAAGATCCCCTACATTCCTGTATTGTAAGACCAACACTTTCCCTGCTCTTCTGCAATGTTAGATTGAGGGAACAGTGTATGGTTAGGGTTAAAAACATGTTCGATTTGTGTTAGGAATAATTCTGCGGGATGATTAATGGTATTGGAAACCTGCGATATTTACAAGAATATATAGGTGAAATATAAGTATGAAAACAGGAATCCTGGTAAGATTTGAAGCTCAGAAGGGCATTGGGCCCTTGATTGGGAGACTTAGTTTTGCATTATGTTCTGCACACATGAATCAGCTGAATCGATATAAAATGGCATAGGACCTTTTTTCTTGGATGATTGAATGTCGAAGAGAACATCCAGTCAAAAAGGGACAGTAGGTAGGATTAAGAAGATAGTCAGTAGGTTTAGAAAAAAGCGTGAGTATAGGATTCGGACCAAAATATTTTCAGCAATAGGGTTTTGGTTAGAAAGTGAATGTCAATGTAAGCACATGTAAAGAATGAGTTACAATAATGAGCTGGGGAAAATATGTAGGAAAACAGATATCAATAGAGACATTACGAAATGAGACAAAGTATAAAGTGAGTAATAGGATTAGACATTTTCAACAGGCTTGAGTTTGAATATATAATCTTAGGAAAAAACAAATATGTAATCACCAATAGGATTTTCATTTGAGCACATTAGGCAACCTGGACATGGATGTTTTTAGTATTCCATGTTCAATTTCCGTTTAGGTTTGGTACAATCATAAGTGTGACGTTTGTGTTTTTTGTGTCCTGAATATTACTGTGATAAAATGTATATGTAGATCAGGTGACATGGGTATTTCTTCCACCATTTCTGGGAGCAATATGTTGAAGATGTATTAATTAGTACTGGAGTTCAATGAGGTGTATCCTGTGTCTATGAATATAGAGATAATGCATGAATAGACGATATTGTGAATAAATAATATAACTGATTCCACTTTAAATAATAGATTGAATTAATATCTGAAAATATATAGGAAATCTTATATTGATAAACAATCATTCATTCCAACCGGTTATACATCTAATTTTAATATTAGGTTTATGGTTTATCATGAAGAGTGTGTGGGCTTTGTTTCAAAATTGATTATGGAAATCAAATATAATGTGTTTGGAAAGAAGTCTCATGAAAAGACCAGTTAAGAAACCTGGAGGAATACATGTGTTTTGAAGCAGTAAGTGATTGAAAGTGAAACAAATGCCTATAAATTTGTGAACTTGTGGATGAAATATATATCCTATGATGTGCATAAACTGAAGAAATAATAATGTACCAGTGTTGTAAAAAAATGAACGTCAAAATACACATTATGTCCCATACAAATCTACAGGCAATGATGTTTAAGTGGGTCAGTTACTGTAGAAATATTAGGATTTGTATACAACATTAACTGAAGTTAGTTTTCAGTACTAGAAAACAAATATGTATTTCAGGTGGATGAATATTTCTGAGAATAATCTTGTAAAAAGTTGATTATAAATCCACATACATGAACATGAATGAATTCAGGGAGTTAATGTAAGACACATATATTTCATATTTTGAAAAATCTGGAGAGTGTGTATATATATATACACAGACATTAAAATGTAGCAATATTTATGCCTATCGAAATTCATCATTAAATATATATCATCAACAGATGCAAAAGTATTTATTTTAGTAAACATGGATTTATGTATAATGTTTTTCAACTAGGAAGCTCACCCATAGTTTGAATTTTCAGTTCCAAAATCGTTTTGGAGGAGTGATCTCTTCTGAAAATTTGTATCTTCCTAGTAACTGTAACCTCAAAAGTATGTATGTGTGATACCAGGTAGGATTCTATATGTGCATATAAAATTACATGTGCTGAATAGGCTACAGAGAAAGGGAGACAGGAATTCACATATTTGTTTACTTTAAAACACATTGAGAACTATTTAAACAAAAAATTTACTGGATTTATAACACCAACCCTTTATAATCCAAAAGACCAGTCCAACTGTACACCATTCCTCCTCTGAACTGCTTGTATTTCTATTCTGTTTGGGTTATTTTTCTCCATCATAATGGTTTAGTAGTCAGAGTCTAGTCAGCTATTGGTTAGTGTCAGGGATTCAGTATTTCGAATGGAAAATTAGATAATGAATCCAATGTGTATGCAAATATGTGCTACACAAAATTTTTCCACTCTCATCCAGAATAATGCCTTCATATTACTTCGGCCCCAAGTAAGACACAATTAGAGGAGAACAGTTAGAAAATCTGTGAATACCTATCAGGAATGCAAAATCCTCAGGAGTTCACAACCTTGGAGGTGGTAGGGGAGTTTCCAAAAGTAAGGGACAGGGTTGATAGATCCAACCTGATTGTTCATTAAAATTGGGGGCCATCTTGCCACAAAGCCATGAAAAGATAATTTTGGCTTTACTATAAATTAGCGCAAATTCTGAACCTGCTTGGAATGCCTACCAGTGCCTTGAACTCACCCATGTCTGGATCTCTGACCAGATAGCAGCGCTCTCTAAAACTTTAATGATACCTCATAAATATTTTTCTTTCCCTGGCCAGACAACGTGTCTCTGAGGCTCTAATGGTCCTCATAAATTCTGATGTTAGGGCCAGCAAAAAAAAAAAAAAATGTAATATACCATTAGTGTGATGCTTGTCAAAGTTCTCTTATCTGTAACCCCCGTTTTGTGTATCTTTCTGGGCTACATATCTGGGCTGTAGGAAAGTTGGGTTGCTGTCTTGTTCCCGCCATTTTGGGAGGGAGAGGCAGCCTGGCCGGTTGAAATAATAAGCTTGCCTTAATTTGATTTTAATTGGAGTCAGTGGTCTTTTCTTGCATTCTGGTCTTACATTTTGGAGTTCCAAAGCGAGATAACCCTGCCCGACCAGATCACAAGACCAGACTGTGGAAATTCTGAAGCTGGCCTGCCCTCTAGGGCTCCACACTGGAGAGCCACTCTAGGGGGTGTGCAACTTAAGACGTTCCAAGGCCTTGGATTGAGCCTTCAGTCCGTGGAGCACTGCAGAGAACCAAAGCACTAAAACTATTAGCAAGCTCCTGGTAGAGGAGGCCTCCATAGGTAAGTGACGCCTTTATAACATCTGCTATCCAGTTAAGGGAGAGTACTTCTGATGACAGGGAGGTGGCCTGGGTAGGCTAACATATACCCCTCTCCGGGACAGTAATGAGAATGGTTCTGTCCTCTGTTCTGTTCTGTAGGGAATTGCTCTTTAAATTTAAGCTCACAAGGTTTTCTAGGTGTTCAAAAATCTAATAAAATATTAATGTCTACAAAAGGTCTAATATGCCTTTGTTCCAGGACTTTTCCTTCAACAACAAAAAAATGGTTTACAATTTTCAATACAATTGTCTAATATTTTAATAAATAAGTAAAGTAAATTTCATATGGGATTACTCATTCATGAGTAGTTTTGTTTGATATCTGATTGATTTACTAAGGTCTGTATAAGTTTGTACTAAAGTGTGTATAAGATTGTAAAATTCAGTCATGTGTTAAAGAGACAAAAATTTCTGAAAACATAAGTTTACCCATAAAACTGTGTTATTAAGTTTCATTTTTTTCTAGAGCAAACAACCATAAAAATTAAACAACTGAATAAATAAGAACTGTTATTTTAGAGAACTGTACTGCCATTTCTTTAAAAGCTAAACTTGGTTAATGTAGAAACATCAATGTAATTGTGTTGCTGTCAATGTGCTCATATCTTCCAGGTATACAAGTCTGTAAGGTAGAAACTTGAAAAGAGCATTATATCAATCTGTTGTTCTAAAGTTATATGGTAAAAAAATATATTGGGGATTTATTTACCTGTTATCAATAAGATATGTAAAGTTTTATGTTACTTTTTACATTGGGGAACCATTTAAATGTATTTTTAAGTTATTGAGAGCCTAATCTATGTAAAGGTTAAAAACTTTCAGCCTTTCTTTAATTCATGTTTTAAATCTGATATCATACGGTGTTAGCAAATGTTCATGTGACCTGACACAATTTATGTAAACTTTGTAAAATGATATTTAAAAAACAAAGATCACCTTTAGATCTAAAACACTAAAGATTCATATAGAGCCCTGCCTTAACTGAAATAAGGCTGTGTGTCCCATCTTACAACATGTGAGAATGACTACGAAAGCAGTAGGTCAGATTTTATTTCATTTAAAGTTATGTTCAAAAGTTTCTTTGGTTTTTGATTTGTGTCAAGATTACTAGGATTTAAACAGGGGATATAGTGTATAACTAGGCCAAAAAATGTAGGGTAGCTGTTACACGAACTAAGTATTTTTACTCTTGTTAAAAATTTTTATTTTGTAATTTCCTTATAAGTGATCTAAAGATTCCCTGTTAGTGTTTTACAGAAGTGTTGCTTTAAGAACACAACATGGGTTAATTTAAGATAATAAGTCATCACCTATAAGACAGAATAATACAGATCCCAATTAATTAAAAGATAAATAATTATAAAGTTATAGACATTAAATCCCAGTACTTGTAATATAAGGCTGTTAAAATTTATTTGCTGGATGTTTCAGATTAGGATTTAATTAAAGTTAAATGAAAAGGGCCAAGAAAACCAATATTTGGCTCTTGCCCTCTGAGTCAGTCTGAATTCAGGGAACAGGGGACTTCTCTAAAGAGCTTTGCAACTCTGGGCCAAATAACCTCCAGATCAGGAAAAATAATGAGACCACTGGAGAACAAAAAGCCAATGAGTGCATTTGCCATGAAGAGGAGAGTTATCAGAGAAGGGAGACATTCTTATGCTTCTGAGGGAAACCACATGGTCAAGGAAGACCTGGACCCACCTAGCGAAAATGGCACTATCAGAACTGAGAAGCTGCTCTCAAGTTTCCCCAGAATTGACTCCAATAAAAGCTCAGCTGACTGTGAAAAATAGATAGAAACAGAAGTCAGTTTGACTGTTTCATCTTAAACAGTTAGCAAAGACAGTTAAAACGAAAATACAGCCATTCCTGGGCATTTTAATTAATAATAATAATCATCATCATCATAATAATAATAATAATAATAAAATTTTAAGGTATACAATTTATGTTAGCCTCCCAAAATAAGTAAGACTGGAAACTAAAAGAAGGATTCTCAGACAGGAATGCCTGATAACTATAAAAAGAGACTATCAAGAGGAGCTGCCAGAGGCAGATTTTTTAGGTTAAGACCTACTTATATTCCTAACCTAAACAGGTAGTCTTCGTGTCTGCTAGTACGATTATCCAGCCCTGAGTAACAGAAGTGAAGATTTCTCTATTAGACACAAAGGTCATACTAGTAAAAGGATTTTGCAAGATCAGATGACATGAAATTATTACACTGTATCTAATGGGGAAGGACAACTGTAACACTAAAATTAAAAGATTACGTTGACAGTCCAGATAACTGGGGAAACTAAAGTCTGGTGAGGGAACCTCAATACAGCGACATGTTCCAACTGCTGCAACATTTATTCAGTACTCATGGTTTTTGTTTCTCTCAACTTTCAGGGCAGCTGAACAATAGGTAATCTAACGGCCCAAAGCAGAGTTTCTCCACTGAGACTTTCATGGTCACACTGATATCTGAGTTTTCTGACATGGTCGCCATTCCTTTCAGCTATTCAGTACATGGCCATGTCACAGAGATTGGAGGTGGTACATACCTTGGACACAAAACCATGAGCCTATTCTACAGAGTGGCCAGAATTCAGAAAGAAAACAGGAACTTAGGAAGATAGCAGGTGTTGCCCATCGATAAGGCAAGCTGCAGTACATTCATAAATTGGGCAGGATGAATGCTGGGAAGCTTTCTACTAGACAGGACACATCAAATGATGCATCCTCTTTTCTAATATCTACAACCACGGACACAGTGGGTTACACAGACATAGAAACACTCGCCTTGTCAAATGACTTAGTAAAAGCTGTTCACTCCAAACCAAGTAAACCGCCTTTCCTACCTATTCTCAGAATATGAGACAAAACCACAAACCCACACCCACACCCACAAAAACACCTCCTTCCCCCAAGTAGGTCTGTGACTATCCGGAGTTTACTCTGAGTGGTGGACCATGCTATGTTCACCAGAAATGGCCTGTCCTATCTCAGATCTGGTCTCTTTGGCCACCTCTCTGAAATTGTCAGAAGCGAGCGCTGAGCCACTACCTGCTTTCTCAGAAAAGGACCCTCTTCAGAGCTTTCCTCGCATTTGGCCATCCTCACATCAGTAGGTACCAAAAAAGACTGACCCTGTCCTCGGTAAATCCAAACAAGTGAGACCAATGGGACTTGGATTAGGACTGCTTTTGGGTGCCTGGCTTTTCGAATCCCAAGTTCAGAGAATTCCATCACCAAGGAAGTGAGGTGAGGTCACTTCCTTCCTGAACTGAATGAGGTCACTGCCTTGGCAACCAGTTTGTCCTAACAGTTGCATCCAAGGGTCCCATGAGATGGAGGCTTCCCCTACTCTCTGTGACACTTTCACAAGTTAGAATGATAAATCAAACATAGGCACCCAGGAACAGCTCTCCATAATTGCCTGCTTTGGTCCATCTTCTCTACATTAAGATCAGAGAGGATGATTCAGACACAACCCTTCATCCTGACCAGGTTGCTTTCCATGGTAGATGACTTTTGCTCTCTCAGGTCCTTAATAGCTGCCTATATCTTCTCCAGGGATCATTTCTGCAAGGACCTTTGTGGTTATTAGCAGGTTAAAGATCCCCTACATTCCTGTATTTTAAGACCAACTCTGTCCCTGCTCTTCTGTAATGTAAGATTGAGGGAACAGTGTATGCTTAGGGTTAATAACAGATTCAATTTCAGTTAGGAATCATTCTACAGGATGAATAAAGGTATTGGGATCCTGCAATATTTACAACAATATATAGGTGAAATATAATTATGAAAACAGAAATCTAAGTAAGATTTGAAGCCCAGAAGGTCATTGGGCCCTTGATTGGTATACTTAGCTTTGAATTACTTTCTGCACAGATGTCTCAGATAAATCGATATACAATGGCATAGTATCTTGTACCTGGGATGATGGAATGTAGAAGAGAACATCCAGTCAAAAAGTGATAGAAGTTAGGATTAGGAAGATATTCGGTAGGTTTAGGAAGGAGGGAATAATAGATTTGGAACAAATGTTCTTTAGCAATTGGGTTTCGGTTAGAGGGTGAATGTAAGTGTCACCACATGTGAAGATTCAGTCACAATGATGAACTGGGGAAAATATCTAGGAAAGAAGATATCAATTGAGACATTACAAAATCAGGCAAAGTATAAAGTGAGTGACAGGATTAGACTTTTTCAAAAGGGTTGAGTTTGATTATATAATCTTTGGAAGAAACAAATATGTAGTCACCAATAGGATTTTCATTTGAGCACATTAGGCAACCTGGACATGGATGTTTTTAGCAATCCATGTTCAATTTCCGTTTAGGTTTGGTACAATCATAAGTGTGACGTTTGTGTTTTTTGTGTCCTGAATATTACTGTGATAAAATGTATATGTAGATCAGGTGACATGGGTATTTCTTCCACCATTTCTGGGAGCAATATGTTGAAGATGTATTAATTAGTACTGGAGTTCAATGAGGTGTATCCTGTGTCTATGAATATAGAGATAATGCATGAATAGACGATACTGTGAATAAATAATATAACTGATTCCACTTTAAATAATGGATTGAATTAATATCTGAAAATATATACGAAATCTTATATTGATATACATTCATTCATTTCAACCAGTTGTACATCTAATGTTAACATTAGGGTTATGGATTATCATGAAGGGTGTGTGAGTTTTGCTTCAAAAGTGATTATGGAAATCGAAAATAAAGTGTTTGGAAAGAAGTCTCACTGAAAGACCCGTCAAGAAACCTGGAGGAATACATGTGTTCTAAAACAGGAAGTGATTGAAAGTGAAACAAATGCCTATAATTTGCGAACTTGTGGATGAAATATATATCCTATGATGTGCATAAACTGAAGAAATTGTAAAGTACCAGTGTTAAATAAAAATGAATGTCAAAAGTCACATCATATCCCATAGGAATCTACTTGCATTGATGTTAAACAGGATGAGTTACTGTAGAAATATTAGGATTTGTATGCACCATTCACTGAAGTTAGTTGTCAGTACTAGGAAACAATATGTATTTCGGGTTGATGAATATTTTTGAGAATAATCTTGTGAAATATTGATTATAAATCCACATACATGAGCATCAATGAATTGATAGAGTGTACAGTAAGACACATATATTTTATATTTTGAAAAATCTGGAGTGTGTGTGTGTGTGTGTATATATGTATATATATATATACATATAACACAGAGACATTAAAAAGTAGCAATACATATGACAATCAAAATTTGTTGTGAAATATATATCATCCACATATATTTGGATATACATATAACACAGACATTAAAAAGTAGCAATATATATGACAATCGAAATTTGTTGTGAAATATATATCATCCACAGGTCCAAATATATTTATTTTACTCAACATGATTTATGTATAATGTTGTTCAACTAGGAAATTCACGAATAGTTTGAATTTTCAGTTCCAACAGCGTTTAGTAGGAGTGATCTCTGCTAACAATTTGTATCTGCCAAATCAGCCATCTCAAAAGAATGTACATGTGATACCAGGTAGGAATCTATATGTGCATATGAAATTACATGTGCTGAATAGGCTACAGAGAAAGGGAGACAGGATTTTTTTTATTTGTTAAATTAAAAACACATGGAGAACTATTTCAACAAAAAATTGACAAGTTTTACAACAGCTACACTTTATCATGCAAAAGGCAATTCCAACTGTACACCATGCCTCTTCTGAACTGCTTGCATTTCCAATCTGTTTGGGTTATTTTTCTCCATCATATTAGGATTAGTAGTCAGAGTCTAGTAGGGTTTGGGGTAGTGTCAGGGATAAAGTACTTCCAAAGGAAAATTAGAAAAAGAATTCAATGAGTAGGCAAATATGTGCTACAAAAATCCTCCCACACTCATCCAGAACAAAGCCTTGACATAACCATTACCCCAAGTATGACACAATTAGAAGAGAAGAGTTTGAAAATCCGTGATTATATATCTGGAATGGAACATGCTCAGGAGTTTACAAACTTGGAGGTGGTAGAGGAGATTCCAAAAGTAAGGGACAGGGTAAACACGCCACAAACATGGAGCTCTGGTGGAATAAAGACTTATTGAGAAACAGCCTCTGAGTTTGGACACATGAAATATATGTTGTTGTCAGGAGCTTTAGCTTCCTTTGTAGTGAGACCATCAAAGCTGGGTCTGCATCTATGTGACCTGGAGGAAGTGGTTTCTTATTTTCCAATGACCATGAGGCAGCAGTGCTGAATTCTATCTTTTTAGGTCAACTGTGGCCATTGGGGACTAAGTGTCTCCCCCCCTGTGGACCGTGAAGTCATTTGGTCATTCTCCATTTTTCCTTGTGTTTCTTGCAGCTGCACTGGGAGTTTGGTATTTGCTTCACGAAATACAAGGAATTCAACTGGGACACAGGGCTGGAGGGAGTTCTGTCACGTGTGGTGAAACAGGGTCAACAAGAGAATGCACCAACTAGGCTTCTATCCTATATAGCTTGCCCCCTTGACTATAGCAACCTGATTCTGAACATTGCCCTGAAACCTCTCCATATAACAAAATGCCTTTACTTATAAGGGTCTGTTGGCTGCACCATGTCAGTCACAAGCCATTTTGAAGACAATGGCAGATCCACATGGCCCCACCGCAGATGTTTTATCACACTCCTGCCCACCACTCCTCTAGGCCCACTACTCAGAAGGCACCAAGTTACTGGCATCTCTGTTCTACACCATTTTCATGGAACCCAGTCAATCAAGGCACTGTGTGGTACACTCATGATCAGAAACAGGACATCCAAAGATTCTCCAGTGCCACCTGTTCATGGGAATTTCAAAAATTTCATGGTATTTATCAGGAAACATTAAATGGTGAGGAAGCTCATTTCATAGAAAGCTGTGGAGAATTATCACAGGAAAGACTTCCCAAAGAGTGGCCAAAATGTCACATGAAGCCATGCCCATTGAGGTTTACAATGTGAGGTCCATGTGTGTTTTGCCTCTGAACTCTGCCTGTCAAGTTTTTCAGAATAAAATCATGTGATATCCTAGCTGAAATTCCTAGTGCTCTGTGGAAAGCAAACCTGGCCCTAGATCAGTTTCCAAGGGCAACTCTTATCCGTGGCCTCCTAAAATCCCAAAACAGTTCATGGCAATATTTCTCTGATGTCATTTCCTGAACTCAGTATCTAAGGGGAATCACACCAGAGTTCAAGCCAATGTGGACCCAGTCATCTCTTCCAACTGTCACACAAATAACCAAAATTAAAACCAAAACACTCCCACATGGCCCTCATCTTCTTCCATATAGGCACTCATCATAAACTCCGGTTGGTGGTTTCCATGAGGGACACAGCTCAAGACAGTGTCAAAAATATGCTCCCTTGCCACTCATTTGCCTAAAGTCAGAGTGGCCTGGACACACTTCCGGTGAACCAGGAGTGATCAAATACGCCTGCCATTAATACTGCTCTGCTTGTCCAATTTGAGGCCTACTGACTGTCAGGTATAAATTCTATATGAGATTTGGAGTAATGAGAAAACCCAAGAACTTCTGCATGGCTTTGAAGAACTCATTTGACCCAAAGGATCCCTATTCTCACTTGATAGAGGTCAGGAACCTAACAGAGGAAGGCAAGAGACTTCATCCACAATCACTGATCTTTTTGCCATTGTGGTTTTGGATGCACATATGGGATCTTTCTTTAGATAAATTAGGTGCTGAGAATCTAAGCCACAGCCTCACACAGGGTGAAGAGGCTGATTGAGACACATCCTTTTCCAAAGCATTTAATCAAAGAAACACAGGTGATGCCTATTCATTTCCATTTGAAAACTGTTTTCTTCAGGATTCAAAAAAGGGTGGCCTGAGGCAAAGACCTTCCTGACATTCAGGGCAACAGAACATTAGGTAAGCAAAAGGCCTAAAGCAGAGTGGCCAGAATTCAGGAAGAAAACAGGAACTTAGGAAGGTAGCAGGTGATGCACATCAATAAGGCTAGCCACACTCTATTCATAAATTGGGCAGGATGAACGCTGGAAAGCTGTCTACTAGACAGGAAACAATCATTGATGCATTCTCTTTTTTAATGTCTGCATCCACAGACACAGTGTGATACACAGATATAGAAACACTCCCCTTGTCAAATGACATTCTAGAAGCAGTCTAGTCCAAACCAAACAAACCGCCTTTCCTACCTATTCTCAGACCATGAGACATAACCACAAACACACACCCACACCCACAAAGGCACCTCCTTCCAGCAAGTAGGTCTGTGACTAACTGGAGTGTCCTCTGACTGACAGACTTTCCCTGAAATGTCCTGTCCTGTCTCAGATCTGGTTTTTTGGGCAAGTCTCCGAAGTTGTCAGTAGCCAGTGCTGAGCCACTACCATCTTTTTCAGGACAGGCCCCTCTTCAGAGCTTTCATGGCATTTGCCGATCCTCACATTAGAAGGTACCAAGAATGACTGACCCTATCCTTGTTAATTCCAATCAAGTGAGCACACTGAAACTGGGACTGGGACTGGCTCTGGATGCCTGGCTTCCTGGATCCCATTTTCAGAGAGTTAAATCAACAAGAAAATGAGGTGAGGTCACTTCTTTCAGGAACTGAATGAGATCACTGCTTTGGTAACCATATGTCCTAACAGTTGCTTCCAAGAGTCCCATGCGATGGAGGCTGCCCCTATTTCCTGTGACACTTTTACAAGTTAGAATGGTATATCAACCATAGGCACCCTGTAAGAGCTCTCAACACAGGCCTGGATTGGTCCACTTTCTCTACATTGAGAAGAGAGTGCCTCATTCAGACAATCCACATCAAGTTGTTTGCCATGGATGATGACTTTTGCCCTCTCAGATCCTTCATAGCTGAATACATCTTCTCCAGGGATCATTTCTGCATGGACCTATGAGGTTCTCAGCAGGTGGAAGATCCCCTACATTCCTGTATTTTAAGACCAACTCTGTCCCTGCTCTTTTGTAAAGTTAGATTGAGGAAACAGTGTATGGTTAGTATTAATAACATGTTCAATTTGGATTAGGAATCATTCTGCTGGATTAATAATGGTATAGGGAACCTGCGATATTTATAAGAATATAGAGGAGAAATATACGTATGAAAACAGAAATCTAGGTACGATTTGAAGCCCAGAAGGGCATTGGGCCCTTGATGGGGATACTTAGCTTTGAATTACTTTCTGCACAGTTGTCTCAGATAAATCGACATACAATGGTATAGGACCATTTACCTTGGATGATTGAATGTAGTGAAAGAGGAAGAGTCGGCAGGATTAGGAAGGTAATCGGTATATTTTGAAAGAAGAGTGAGTATAGGATTTGGACCAAAAGTTCTTTAGAAATAGGGTTTCTTGTAGAGAATGACTGTAAATGTCAGCACATGTGAAGAGTCAGTCACAATGATGAACTGGTGAAAATATGTAGGAAAGCAGATATCAATAGAGACATTAGGAAATCAGGCAAAGTATAAAGTGAGTGATTGGATTAGACAATTTCAACATGCTTGAGAGAATATATAATCTTAGGAAGAAACAAATATGTAATTACCAATAGGATTGACATTAGAGAGCATTAGGCAAACTGAACGTGGATGTTTTTAGTAATCCCTGCTCACTTTCCATTTAGATTTTGGTAGAAGCATAAGTGTGACCTTTGGTTTTTGTGTCCAGAATATTACTGTGATAAAATATATTTGTAGATAAGGTGACATGAGTATTTCTTCCACCAGTTCTCAGAGCAATATTTTGAAGACTTATAAATTAGTATTCGGGATACAAATAAGTTTACCCTGTATCTATGAATACAGAGATAATGCATTAATAAATCATAATGTGAATAAATAATATAACTAGTTCCAATTTTAAATAATGGATTTAATTGATATCTGAAAATATACAGGAAATCTTATATTGATATACATACATTCATTCCAACGAGTTAAACATCTAATGGTAATATTAGGGTTATGGTTTATCAGGAAGAGTGTGTGAGTTTTGCTATTGTGGGTGAAGGAAAACGCGAGCCAGATGCAGGTTGGCTAGCCTAGATTACTATGTTACCCGGCAGTTATCAAAGCGACAAAAGCCAAGGCTGTGTGAGGAAAAAGCCGACTTCTTCTGTGAGTCATAGGGATGTGAGCATATAGGGGCTGCCTAGAGGAACCCAAACTTTTCATCAAATTCAGTACACAGCATTGGCCATATTACCAATTAACAACCAAAACCGATGCCCCCCAGGGGGGTCTCTATAACCTCAAATTCTGTGTGACCTTTTTAACTGCGGCAAGTGCTCAATAGCGTGGAAGGAAATTCCCCTATGTGGAGGCCTTTTTCCTCCTTCACTCAAATCCTGAACTATACATCTCAAATAGATCCTCACCCTCTGCCATCTACTCCAGATGCTCTGCTGTCAATCCCACCTCAGCAACCTGACTTCTCCTCTCCAATTACTAGATCAAATACCCAAACCACCGCTGGTTCTTAGACAATTGCCCCCTTGCTGAGGTAGCAGGTACTGAGATACCCCTCTTCCCACTCACTCCTCTCTTCTCCTGTCAGTGTCCGCACCGGGTCCCAACAGGTCCTTTTACCAGCTAACCCAAAGCTCAAACAGGCAGAGGAGAGCCCTCAGACCCCTATCCAAGATGTAATGAAAATGGCCTTTAAAGTTGCTTTGTCAACACTGAAAACAGGTTACTAAGAATTTGAAGTCCCTCACAGGCTTTTTGAGATACTCACTCCCATCTTCCCCTCTGGTCTATCTGTTCTACTGCTCAACTTTTTGATGCTAGGAAAATCCCAAAGCCCTTTCCCATTATTCTTTTACATCTCTTCTTCCTCATTCTCAGATCCACGGAGCTGCTCTCACCACCCGCCTTTCACGTCTTCCCCCTCTGTACCAGGACCACAGAAAATTCTTAACTGACCTTCTCCAGAAGTCTTCACCATGGCTGAATTTAGGACTTTTAGCAAAAGAGTCCCAATGAAGGAGTTCAATGTAGATAAACTTCCTCTTTTCTTGTTGCCCTGTTCTACGTACCATGGGCTGGAAAAATCAGCTCTGCTATGCTAGACACCCCTTTACTAGTTTTTCACAAAATATGTGAACAAGGCCTCTGGCCTTGAGCTGGGGCTTCACAGAGATGGCTACATTTCTAAGATAAAGAAGTTACCAACTGGGCTCCATGGTAATAGCTGGCAGGGAGAAAAAAAAAGAGAAGACAAAATCTCTCCCCCTCCCAAGTGTCCTTAAAAACTAAACTTGCATAGAACAGAGGAAATAAAACAGAAACAAAAACAGCTTTTTGTGAACTTCTGCAGACTGTGAACTTCTGAGCCACTTTACCTACATGTTGGGTACAAAATTCTGAAACTACCTAAACTTGGGATTCAGCGGATTAATTGATTACAACAGAAGCAATTCCCTCTAAATCTGTTTGCAACCAAATAGGATTGTTTCCCTAGCTTCGGTGCTATCTTAGGTGCCTTGCCTTGTCTGTCCCTACAAAAGTGTAATTCTATATACTTAAACATTGTTAATGGGTTCATAAAATGGTCAACAGATGTGATTAATTATGTAATGGTGCAGATGATTCCCAGAGTGCTCTATCATTAAACAGGTTCATTTAAAAATCAAATAGGGGGGCAAAAAACTCGGTTCCGCTGGGAAGCTGTATTCCTCACTTTAGCCATCCTATTCGGAATAGGAGTTGCTGCAGGGGTGGGCACAGGAACCACTGCCCTAGTCCATGGGACACAACAAATAACCCAATGACAAGTACCAATAGAACAAAACTTAAAGATATTAAAAACCTCCATCACAGCTTTACAGGAATCTTTAACCTTGCTCTCTGAAGTAGTTTTACAGAACAGGCGACATTTGGAACTTCTCTTCATGAGAGAAGGGGCCTTTGTGCTGCATTGAGGGAAGAATATTGTTTTTATGCTGACGATACTGGAGTTGTAAAAGAATCTATGAGTAAATTAAAAAAAAACCGCCTTGAAGAGTGTCAACGAGAGACAGAGGCCCAAAAAGGGTGGTTTGAGTCTTGGTACACACAGTCCCCGTGGGTAACTACACTGTTATCAGCCTTGGCCGGTCCTTTAATAATCTTCATATTATTGCTAACTGTAGGGCCCTGTATGCTCAACCGTGTAGTTTCTTTTCTCCAAGCTCAAATTGGACAAGTTAAACTTATGGTAATCAGACAACAATGTTTCCGACTAGCAGACATGAATTGTGACACCCCCCAATGATCACTTTTATGATTAAAAGTAACCAGAACAAGAAGTGGGGAATGAAAGGATAATAAAATAGGTACTTGTCAATTTCTATTTTTCTGTATGCTTAACAAAACACTGTTGAAATCTTGAAAACTGTTTGCTTATCTTGTTCCCCAAATGTACTGTCCCCAATTGCCAAACTGCAGAATGTACTCCCTCACACATTTGCAAACAAACCGCCCACTTGCCATGACCCATCAATAAATTTCACTCCCTGCCCTCTCTAAGGAAAGTATATAAGCTCTGCTTAAGCTGTTCTCAGGGCTCTCTGCTAAATTCAAGTGAGCTCTGAGCCACAGCATGCTGGACCCCCAATAAACACTTTGCTGTTGCATGTGACAGTCTCTTGGTGGTCTCTTACTCCAACGCTCGACCAACCTTTACATTGGTACAATCATAAGTGTGACCTTTGCTTTTTGTGTCCAGAATATTACTGTGATAAAATGTATACATAGGTCAGGTGACATGAGTATTTCTTCCACCATTTCAAGGAGGAATATTTTGAAGACATGTAAATTAGTATTGGGGGTATAAAGAGGTGTACCCTGTGTCTATGAATATAGAGATAATGCATGAATAGACAATATTGTGTATAAATAATATAACTGGTTCCACATTAAATAATGGATTGAATTGATATCTGAAAATATATAAGAAATCATATATTGATATACAATCATTCATTCTAACCAGTTATACATCTAATCGTAATATTAGGGTTATGGTTCATCATGTAGGGTGTGTGAGATTTGCTTCAAAAGTACTTATGGATATCAAAAATAATGTGTTTGGAAAGAAGTCTCATGAAAAGACCAGTCAAGAAACATGAAGAAATATATGTGTTCTGAAGTAGAAAGTGATTGAAAGTGAAACAAATGCCTATAAATTTGCAAACTTGTGGATGAAATCTATATCCAATGATGTGCATAAACTAAAGAAATTGTAATGCACCAGTGTTGAAAAAAATTAACATCAAAATACACATCATGTTCCATAGGAGTCTACTTGCATTGATGTTAAACTTGGTCAGTTACTGAAGAAATATTAGGATTTGTATACACCATTCACTGAAGTTAGTTTTCAGTAGTAGGAAACAAATATGTATTTCAGGTGGATGAATATTTCTGAGAATAATCTTGTGAAAAGATAATTATAAATCCACATACATGAATATGAATGAATTTAGGAAATGTATAATAAGACAGATATATTTCATATTTTGAAAAATCTGGACAGTATATATATATATATATATATATATATATATATATATATATATATATATATACAGATATTAAAAATTAGCACTATATGCCAATTGAAATTCACCATGAAATATATATCATTCACAGATCAAAAATATTCATTTTACTGAACATGGATTTATATATAATGTTGTTCAGCTAGGAAACTAACCCATAGGTTGAATTTTCAGTTCCATCAGCATTTAGGAGGAGTGATCTCTTCTCACAATTTGTATCTGCCAAGTCAGCAACCACAAAAGAGTGTACGTGTGGTACCAGGTAGGATTGTATATGTGCTTATAAAAATACATATGCTGAATAGGCTACAGCAAAAGGGAGACAGGAATTCAAATATTGGTTAACTTTAAAAACAACTGGAGAACTATTTCAACAAAAAATTGACTAGATTTATAACTCCTACCCTATACAGTGCATAAGGCAAGTCCAAATATACACCAGGCCTCTTTTGAAATGCTTGTATTTCAATTTTTTGGGGATTATTTTTCTCCATCATATTAGGATTAGTACACAGAGTCTAGTAGGGTATGGGGTAGTGTCAGGGATTCAGTATTTCAATTGGAAAATTGGAAAATGAATCCAATGTGTATGCAAACATGTGCTACACAAAAATCCTTCCACTCTCAACCAGAACAATTCCTTGACATTTTCTTCGCTCCAAGTAAGACACAATTTGAGGAGAAGAGTTATAAAATCTGTGAATATATATCTGGAATGAAAATTGCTCAGGAGTTTAGAACTTTGAAGGTGGTAGACCAGTTTCCAAAAGTAAGGGACAGTGTAAACTCCACAATCATGGAGCTCTGCTGGCCTAAATACTTCTTCAGAAACTGCCTCTGAGGTTGGGCACTTGAAATATATGTTGTTGTCAGGAGCTTTAGCTTCCTTGGTAGTGAGACCATCAAAGCTGGGTCTGCATCTATGTGACCTGGAGGACATGGTCTCTTATATTCCAATGAACATTAGGCAGCAGTGCTGAATTCTCTCTTTGTAGATAATTGTGGCCACTGGGGGCTAAGTGTCTCCCCATGTGGAGTGTGAAGCTATTTGGTCACCTTCCACTTTTTGTGGTGTTTCTTGCCGCTGCACTGGGAGTTTGGTATTTGCTTCACGAAATTCAAAAAGTTCAACTAGGACAAACTGCTGGAGGGAGTTCTGTCACGTGTCGTGGGTCAGGGTCTACAGGAGAATACACCAATCTGGCTTCTATCCCACATAGCTTGCCCCCTTGACCATAGCAACCTGATTCTGAACATTGCCCTGAAACTTCTCCATATAAAAAGATGCCTCTACATACAAGGTTCTGCTGGCTGCTCCATGTCAGTCACAACCCATTTGAAAGCCAATGGCAGATCCACATGACCGCACCACAGATTTTTTAACACACACGTGCACAACACTTCTCTACGACCACTAATCAGCAGGCTCCAACTTACTGACATCTCTGTTCTACATCATTATCATGAAACCCTGTCAATCAAGGCAGTGTCTGGTACACTCAAATCAGCAACAGGACATTCATGGTTGTCCAGTGCCACCTGGTCATGGGAATTTCAAAAATGTCATGGTATTTATGTAGCCATTTTTCAAGGATGAATTTGGAGGCACTCTGGGTTTCAATTCATTCAGGTACCGTTAAATGGTGAGGAAGCTCATATCAATGAATGCTCTAGAGAACTCTCACAGGCAAGGTTTCCCAAAGAGTGGCCAAAAAGTTACATGAAGCCAGGCCCATAGAAGTCTACAATGTGAGGTCCATGTTTGTTTTGACTCTCAACTATGGCTGCCAAGTCTTTCAGAATAAAATCACATGATATCATTGCTGAGATTCCCTGTGCTGTGTGAAAAGCCACCCTTGGTCTAGATCTCAGTTTCCAAGGGTGACTCCCATGTGTGGCCTCCAAAAATCTCAACACATTTCATGGCAATAATTCTCTGAGGTCAGTTTCACAACACAGTCTCTAAGGGGAATCACACCAGAGTTTAAACCCCGGTGGACCCAGTCATCTCCCAACCGCCACACAAATGACCAGAATTAAAACCAAAACACTCCCACATAGCCCTCATATTCTTCCATATATACACTCATCATAAACTGTGGCTGGATATTTCCATGAGGGGCACATCCAAAGACAGTGTTCAAAAAAAGCTCCCTTGCCCCTCATTTGCCTAAAGTCATTGTGGCCTGGACACCCTTCCTGTGAACCAGGAGTGATCAAGTAGGCCAGCTCTTAATACTGCTCTGCTTCTCCAATTTGAGGCCTACTGCCTGTCAGGTATAGACTCTTCATGTGATTTGGAGTCATGAGGAAACCCAAGCACCTCTGCATGGCTTTCAAGAACTCATTTGACCCAAAGGATCCCTATTCTCACTTGATAAAGGTCATGAAACTAAGAGAGAAAGGCAAGAAACTTCATCCACAAAAACTGAACTTTTTGCCATTTTTTTTGGATGCACACATGGGATCTTTCTTTAGATCCATCTGGTCCTGAGAATTTAAGCCACAGCCTCATACAGGGCCAAGATGCTGATTCAGACGCATCCCTTTCCAAAGCAATTAAGCAAAGAGCCACAGGTGATGCCCATTCTTTTCCATATGAAAATTAATTTCTTCACACTTCACAAAGTGTGGCCTGAGGCAAAAACCATCCTGACATTAAGGGCAACAGTACAATAGGCAAGCAAAAGACCCAAAGCAGGGTTTCTCCTCTGAGACTTTCCTGGTCACACTGATATCTGAGTTTTCTGAGATGCCCCCATTCCCTTCAGCTATTCAGTACATGGCCATTTCACAGAGTGTGGAAGTGGTTTATATCTTGGACACAAAACCATGAGCCTATTCTGGAGAGTTTCGAGAATTCAGGAAGACAACTGGAACTTGGGAAGATAATAGGTTTTGCCCATCTATAAGGCAAGCTGCAGTCCATTCATAAATTGGGCCGGATGAATGATGGGAGCTTTCTATTAGACAGGACACATCCATTGATGCATTGTCTTTTCTAATGTCTACAACCACGGACACAGTAGGATACACAGATATAGAAACACTTGCCTTGTCAAATGACATACAAGAAACAGTCCACTCCAAACCAAACAAACCGACTTTCCTATCTATTCTCAGAACATGAGACAAAACCGCATACTCACACCCATAATCAAACGGCACCTCCTTCTCCCAAGTAGGTGTGTGAATATATGGAGTGTCCTCTGACTGGTGGGCCATACTCTGTTCCACCGAAATGCCCTGTAGGGTCTCAGATCTTGTCTCCTTTTCCAACTCTGTGAAGTTGCCAGGTGCCATTGGTGAGCAACTATCTGCTTTCCCTGGAAAGGCCCCTCTTCAGAGCTCTCCTGGCATTTGGCCATCCTCACATCAGTAGGTACCAAGAAAGACTGACCCTATCTTTGGTAAATCCAAACAAGTGAGGCCAATGTGACTGAGACTGGGACTGGCTCTGGATGCCTTGCTTCCTGGATCCCAAGTTCAGAGATTTCAAACACCAAGGAAGTTAGGTAGGTCAATTCTTTCAGAAACTGAAAGAGGTCACTGCCTTGACAACCACTTTGTGCTAACAGTTGTTTCATAGGGTCCCATGAAATGGAGGCTGCCCCTACTTCCTGTGACACTTTCAAAAGTAAGAATGGTATTTCAACCATAGGCACCTGGGAACAGCTCTCCACACAGGCCTGGTTTGGTCCATCTTCTCTATATTAAGAAGAAAGCGGCTGTTTCAGACACATCCCTTCGTCCTGACCAGGGTTTTTGCCATGGAAGATGATTTTTGCTCTCTTAGGTCCTCCATAGCTGCCTACATCTTATCCAGGGATCATTTCTGCATGGACCTTTGAGGTTCTCAGCAGGTGGAAGATCCCCTACATTCTTGTATTGTAAGACCAACTCTGTACCTGCTCTTCTGTAAAGTGAGATTGAGTGAACAGTGTATGGTTAGGGTTAATAACAGGTTCGATTTGGGTTAGGAATCCTTCTGCGAGATGAATAATGGTATTGGAACCAACAGAAATCTAGGTAAGATTTGAAGCCCAGTAAGGCATTAGGCGCTCGAGTGGGATACTTAGTTTTGAATTATATTCTGCACAGACGTCTCAGATGAATCGATATACAATGGCATAGGACCTTGTATCTTCGATGATTGAATGTTGAAGAGAACATCCAGTCAAAAAGGGATAGTAAGTAGGATTAGGATGATAGTTGGTAGGTTTAGAAACAAGAGTGAGTATAGGAGTGGGACCAAAATTTCTTTAGCAATAGGCTTTTGCGTAGAGATTGAATATAAATGTCAGCACATGTGAAGAGTCAATCACAATAATGAACTGGGATAACATCTTCACTCCATGGGTGCATCCTCCGCCAAGTGGAGGGGCCCATGGGGGACGAACCATTATGGCAAGGGCAGAAGATAGTTGGTCAGAGCTGTTACTCATACTTTTATATAAGAAAGAGAGATCTGTGGGGATGTAAACTTAAGAAATAAGCCTGTGAGAAGGGTAGAACATCCTTTTAAATGTTGGCAGCACGGTCTTCCATCTCCAGACGATGATGGACCTGTATGGGTTTAGAGGCCAAAATATTAATCTGTTCTTTAATAAATTGTACCAGCCTGTTTATAATGCAGGGTCCTATGGACCCAATTATAAGTAAACCCAACAAAGGGCCTAATAGGGGAAGAAGGTAGGGTAGAAATCCATAAAGCCCAGTCCAGAGGGGATTTTCAAATAGTTCGCGTCATCTCTTTCTAGATCTTATTGAAGGTGCTTAATTTTAGTGCATACTATGCCTGATTTTTTGGCATAAAAGCAGCATCGTTCCGCTAAGCCCAAGCAAATACCTCCCTGGTTATCTGTCAGCAAATCTAAGCCTCGTCTTTTTGAAGGAACACTTCTGCCTGGGAGTCTATTTGGTCCTGCAGATCTTTAATGGTTCCTGATAGAGTTTGTACATCATTTATAAGTTGTTGAGACAGGCGATGGTAAGAGTGTATAGCTGTGCCTAAGCCAGTGTACCTGTGCCCACAGCAGCTGTTATTCCAAAGCTGGCAATGAGTGGTAAGGCCTGTATTGCCCGCCTGTGTCTTTTGACTAAGGTGTCTAGGCTAGGAATGGGTAGAGGTTCATCTCCTGGGACTATAGTTATATCAGGGAGTAATAAGGCAAGAACAGAGCCACTGGTCCAATTCGCTGGAAGCCTGGGGAAGGCCAAGTTTCCTCCACCCATTAAAACTCTGCCATTGGGAGGACAAAGAGTTGGGGTGGGTGAGGAATAATTTTGTATGTTGAGCAATTTTCAAAGAAAGTAACTCCAAAATCAATATCATAGGTGTTATTCTGCATCGCGCCTAAAAGACATAATGTAATAGTGCCTATAAGTTGTACTTAAAAAGAAAATCCGGGTTGGCATGTATTATCATTGTCTATGATAGAATTAATAGGAACTGCCATAGTCATAATTGCCCCTGTTGTCATGCAGAGCCAGCAATCACCAGCAAGGGTGTGGTTGGAATTATTAAGCAAGTAGAAGGTAGTTTCCAAAATATCTAATGTATTGGTATCTAAACGTGGGAGCTGAGATTTAGGCAACATTAAGGGATGATATGTGATCTCAGGGATTTGGGGTTTCAAAAGTTTGATTATGTGAGGATGTTTGACAGCATCAGTGGTTCTTCCACCATCAGTGACCCCTGTAGGGGCCTTAATGGGCCAGCAGGAGGGTTTACCGACAGGGCCTTGGCAACCAGCTGACTGTAGCTTGGTGTATTTGCCTTCTACTCCCTGGTCAAATAGAACGGAGGTATAATGAATAGTGGTCCCCCCTGCTGCGTGAGTTTTAGTTTGGGAGGCTTCAAAAAATTGTTCTCCCTGCTTGTTAACACAAATTGAGGGCGACACATAACAAGAGTCATGCCTCGCCTGGGTATGTGAACAGGTTGCAGAAGAATTTTGGAGAGCTTTTCTTGTACTAGGGGGAATAAACTTTGGCTTGTTAACACATACCCATTTAGGCTGATGAACTCCTCCAAGTTTATGGTCAACCTCGGCATGGAGGTAAGCCACCTTAGTCACGCAGTCAGCAGTCTCGGTCCAACTAGTGGGAGCCTGAGTCCAAGATCATCACTTGCATTCACAGGGGGGCCCAAAAACTTACACCATGATGTTGGAACGTGGAGGGCCAAGGCCTCCATGTACAAACCTGTTAAGCAGAAGTGCCTAAATCAGGATCCTCACACAGATTGTTGGCTGCATCTGAAAAAGAACAAAATTTGTCCTCAGGGGGAGGCCCTCCATCCCTGTGTTGAGGTAAGTCATTAACCTGTTTAACCAGGCATTCTGGTAACCATCTTGGGGCTGATTGCTCTTGGTCCAAAAGACAAGCTGAGCCTCGTCCCCAGATGAGAACAGGATCTGGACCTTTCCATTTATTTGTAAGGGAATTGCACCACATAAGAGGTGGGCGAACAGAATTGGACAAGGGATGCCAGTTTCTGTCTGCGGCCGAATGGCCTTCACTGTCTAGGGTAAGAAAAATAAGGGGAAGTAAGGCATGGTTAAGGCGATGCCTGGGAGTGGTAAATACAAGGGCAGAAGCCTTATGGAGGGTTATCCAAGTCTATAAGGTAAGGTGGGCACGTTCCACAACGCCTTGGCCCTGAGGGTTGTATGGAATTCCAGTAGTATGACGAATTTGCAAGGTAGCACAAAACTATTTAAACTTGGCACAGGTATATGCAGGATAATTATCTGTTTTAATATGTATTGGTTTACCCATTATGGAAAAGGCTGAAATAAGAGGAGAAAGAACATATTTGGTAGTCTCTCCTGAATGTGGTGATGCAAAAATAAAGTCGCTGAAGGTATATATAGAAACGTGTATATATTTGGTAATTTCAAATTCAGGAAAATGAGTAACATCCATTTTCCAAAACTGATTGGGCAGTAATTCTCGGGGGTTAACTCTCATGTGTTGAATGGGGAGGGAGACAGTGCAACCTGGGCATGCTTTTACTATTTCTCGTGCCTGTTGCAT
Organism: Callospermophilus lateralis; assembly: GCF_048772815.1. Lineage (NCBI taxonomy): Eukaryota > Metazoa > Chordata > Mammalia > Rodentia > Sciuridae > Callospermophilus > Callospermophilus lateralis. Next base: position 485,551 of record NW_027512690.1, read on the forward strand.
GGTAATTTTACAAAGTAATTGAAGGCTCTTGGAATTTAGATGGTGAAGATTGTGTAACTCTGTGGCCTTTTGAATGGAGCCCACAAAAATTGGAAAGATGGAACGAGTTGCTGCATCAGCTTGGGCATTACCTTGTGTTAGAGGCCTGGGATGATCAGAGTGTGCCCTGATGTGTTCTAAGAAAAATGGGTGTTGTCTGGCCTGAATTAGCTGCTGAAGCTGATGAAAAAGAAAGGCCACATTGGAAGAAGCCTTAATGGTGGGGGAAATGTCCAGCAGGGGCACAGAATGAGCAATGTAGGCACTGTCTGTATAAATATTAACAGGATTATCAAAAAATATTATAAAAACTTGTGTTATGGCAAACAATTCCACAACCTGTGCTGACTGATAGATAGTATCAAAGATGGTAGGCTGGTTATTGACAACAGCCATTACTGGAACCGTCTGTAAAGACATTAAGGGCTTGAGGAATGGGATCCTTTTGAGTAATTTTGGGAAAAATAAATGGATGTAACTGGACAAAATGTAAAAGGGGGTCATTGGGGAGGTGGTTATCAATTGTTCCCCAAAAGCCTGATAGGGCAATACCCCATTCATCCCGTGTCTGTATTAAAAATTTGGTTTGGTCCTTCATATATGGAATTAAATTATTATGAGGTTCTTTGCCAAAATGTTGTCGAGAATCAAATGACCTTTAATAATAATAGAAGCTACCTGAGTAAGATTAACAGTAATAACCTTGGAGGATGTGGTGGGTTAATGGACCCAAAGCAAGGGGCAGCCTTTATTTTTAAAATGTGGATCTCGCTGCCAAATTATTCCTGTGGGTGTATGAGGAGTTTGTTAAATAACCAGAAACAGAGGAAGGTTATAAGAAATTTGTGTAACAAACTGTTGGGCAATGGCTTCTGTGACTTGGTTTAATGCCTGTAATGCCTCGTGTGTAAGCTTTTGAGAAGAGGAGGGGTGGGAATCACCTCTCAAAATATAATTAAGGGACAAAAGTACACAAGTGGGTAATTTTAAATATGTTCTTAGCCATTTAATATCCCCAAGTAATTTTTGAAAATTATTAAGAGTGTGAAGATGGTCCACACGTAGTTGTATTTTAGGAATTTGAATCTGATTATCTTGAAGTTTAAGGCCCAAATAGGTATAACAGTCCTGTGTTTGAACCTTATCAGAAGCTATCTGCAGTCCCAAGGTAGTGAGGGTTTTGTAAAGGTCCAGGTAACAATTATTAACATCATGGATATTAGGTGCAGCAATTGACAAATCATCCAATTAATGTAAAATATGAATTTGTGAACATTGCTCTCTCACAGGGTCTACTGCTTGAGCAACGTATTTTGGGCTAAGACTAGGGCTGTTGGCCATACCTTGGGGAAGAACCTTCCATTGAAATCTGTGCATAAGGCCCTGAAAATTAATGTGAGGGAGACTAAAGGCAAAATAGGGTCTATCCTCAGGATGTAAAGCAATGGTAAAAAAGCAATCTTTTAAGTCAACAACCATTTTACAATAGTTTTTGGGAATAGCCACTGGTGTGGGAATGCCTGGCTGTAGTGCTCCCATCAGGCATATAACTTTATTAATGACACACAAATCTTGTAAAAGGCGCCACCTGCCTGATTTTTTCTTGATAACAAAAATAGAATTATTCTATGGTGAGCTTCATGGCTCTACATAGCCAGCTGCCAGCTGTTCCTGCACTAACATGGAGGCAGCCTCCAATTTTTCTTGGGTAAGGGGCCACTGATCCACCGACACAGGAGTCTGAGTCTCCCAAATAATTTTATCTGCATGGGGTACAGGAGGGTCAGGGACCAACACTAAAAATCCAAATACCCAAGTCTATATGTATTTGTTTTTTGTAAGGGTTGTATAGGCTCAACCAGTCCTTGTCTCAGTCTCCCCATGCCTGTACCAGGGACAAAATTCATATGAAGCATTTGATGAGTCACCATGGAATTGGGACTGGAAAGAATAACTTACATTTGACTCAAAATATCTCGGACGTATAGGTTAAGATGAAGGTCAGGAACAAAGAAAGGAGTGACAGTTCCCATATTACCCTCTTTATGAGTCCAGCTAAAAGCCCTAGAGCTGACCAGAGGATTTTTTGACTGTCCTATCCCTTTAAGGTCTGTCAAGGATGGGGTGAGGGGCCAACCTGTTGGCCAGTATTTTTGAGAAATAATTGTGACATCAGCTCCAGTATCAAGAATTCCTTGGAATTCCTTTCCTTCAATAAGTAAGATAAGGGTGGGTCTATTGTGAGAAATGGGCTGAACCCAATATACATCAGAGGAGCCCAAGGAGGTAGTCCCCCTCGGTAGGTTTGAGTGGTGGAAGTGCCTCCTGAATCCAAGGGAAGGAGTATTAATTGTGCAAGTCTTGTTCCTGCTGGGATGGCCGCACCTCCATTAATAGCTGTGGCCAGTATTTTTATTTCTACAGTGAAATCATTATCTTTAATGCCAGGGAAGACCTGAACACCTTGTAAAGTAGTAGAGGCTCTTTCAAGAATAAGGGCACACATATGAGATGGAGTGGGACCCATAATTCCAGTGGGTATTATCTGGGGCCCTTGCATTGAGTCTAATATTGTATCGGTGGCGGCAAAAAGGTCCAATCCTGCGCTGCCTGGGGTGGCTAATTGGAATGAGGCAATTGTGGAGAAGGATTTTGAGATAGGCTGCTGAGGGCATTTGTCTTAGATCTACACTCACTGGCCCAGTGATGACCTTTACCTCATCTAGGGCAAAGGGTAGCTGGGGGCAGTTTAGCCTCAGTTTGAAAAGACACTATTCTTAGGCTTTGTTTGCCTGTCGGACACTCACGTGCAAAATGGCCAGGTTGTTTACAAGTAAAGCAACTACGTGAGCCAGGATTGTGAAAGGCCTTGGTAAAGGCGGCACCGAGGGTGAGACCCATGGCAAGGGCTACACCCAACCCTGCACAGAGTCCAATAAAGTCAGAAAGTTTCACTTTTTTCTTATGTGGTCGAAGAACATCCTGACATGCCAGGTTGGCATTTTCAAAGGCAAGATGTTTTACAAAGGTGCTTTCGCTTTCACTTGGTCCAAGCAAGAATCCCGCAGCTAGGTTAAGCCGGGGAACAAAGTCGCTATAAGGCTTGTCGGGCCCTTGTAGAATTTTTGCCAGGGAAGTCGTAGCAGAGGCCTTTTGAGGGAGGCGTCTCCAAGCATGAAAGCCAGCCATCTGAATCTGTGTCAAAAGTCCAGCAGGGAAACGTGCCAGTTAAGTTTTAGTGTCAAAAGGCGCATTGCCCACTAGCTAAACATAAGTCCAGGAATTAGAGGAGGGCTTAGTTAAATTTTTCTGAGCAGTTTCCTGACAGTGCTCTTTGAAATCTGCATTCCATAACAGGAAGTCTGCGGCATTGAGGGTAGCTTGGTCTAAAAATTTCCAATCATTGGGAGTAAGACATTGTGTCATGTAGCTTTCTAATAAAGCCTACGTGTAGGGTGCAATGGGTCCATAGTGAGCACAAGACTTTTTAAGTTTTTTCAAGAAAACGCAGGCTTAATGTTTTGTAGACACTCTGGGTTCCTTCCTGCCTAGGGATGAAGTCCTCATCCTCTGAGTCCTGATCTCCTTGATCCATTTCCCCCGCTTCCTCCTCTTGATCCTCGTCTAAGTCTTTGACATCAACCTGGGCAGGCTTAACTATCTAACTAAGGGTGACTGAAAAGTGAGAACAGTCCAATGGAGCGGCTTAGCCTTTGTATTAGACCACTTTGGGCCAGCTTGTGTTGACTCCAGCAATAAGGCTAATGAATAAAGCTCAGAGTCAAGGGATCTTAATTCTTTTTAAACTTGGATCTCTTCCAGTCTATGTTGGAGAGACTCTCCCAAGGGAGCCAGGTTAGGCAAGGGAATTGGGGAAAAAATATCTTCTGGGGGGATTTGGCCCCTGAAGGGCCAGAGCACAAAAAGCAGGAGAGATATAGGAGGGAGGTGGATGTGTAAGTCCTATAGGCTGTGGCTGGGTCCTAAGCAGTTTCAGGTCTTCTGTATCATAGGGAGTTGCTTCCTTCTCCAAGTTAGCCTTCTCCCCAGGGGTCAATGTGTCTCCAGGATTTAAAACTGGATAAAGGCGGTTGGTAACCATTGGAGCCCTATTCATTAGGGTGGTATTTTGAGGGGGACCAGGAAGGTTTCCAGGGTCCTGGGGAGACTGAGAATGGTCTATGTCTATACTAACTGATGGGCATGCGAGGGGGGATGAGAGGTCTTTTGCATAGTCTCTTTCCTAATCCTGAAAAGTTTTAAGGTACCATTGTCAAAGGGTGAACTTTTAAGAAATTCATTAATTAATTTCCAGTAAGAAAAGGTGGGAACAGGCAATTTTTCTGTCCAAAGGATTCATAATAATCTTTTAAACAGTCTGCTACTCTAAGCCATCTTTTACCATTAATGGTCCCTTCAAGGTGAAATCATAGACACAATTCCCCTATGTATGAAAAGAAAAATTTTAAGTCCTTTTTCTTAACACGTGCCCCTCATGTCTTGAAGGAATCCTTGAGGCCCGACAAATACAAATCATGTGACAAAACTGCTTGACCCATGGTGGGTCACTCCCCGTGCGTCATCCCCACTCTCCTCCTGGATCTGTCTCTCGGTGGTGTCTGCTGAGGCAATTGTGAGCTCCGCTTGACCAAGTTTTCCAGGAGGACGGGGTTCCCTATGACTCAAAGGCTCGAGCCCCAGTCAGTGGGCGCCAGATGTCCCGGCTGGCAGGACACATCGACGTGGGCAGCAAACCAAGATAGGGAGGAATGAAGGGACAAGAGACACGAGAGATGACAGCAAGACAGGAGTTCTGATCAACCTTCAAAATACATTGTTCACACAGGGGATTTTATATGCTGGAGATGGGAAAGCTCTCTTATCGGCAGTTCCTGGATGTCTACACAAGGTGAGATAACCTCAGGATATTTCAGGAAGACAGATGGCCACAGGATGTCTCAGGGACACAGATGGCTAAATGATGTCTCCAAGAGATGATGTCTCCCTGGGTGTTGTTTCTTGTAAGTGTCAGGCTATTCTTTGAAGGAGAATTTCTTCTACCCCTGACAGTCAGGGATTCAGTATTTCCAATGGAAAACTGAAAAAAGAATGCAATGTGTATGCAAATATGTGCTACCCCAAAATCTTCCCACTTTCATTCAGAACAATGCCTTGACATTACCTTCACCCCAAGTAAGACACAATTAGAGAAGATTTTAAAATCTGTGAATACACATCTGGAATGGAAAATGCTCAGGAGTTCACAAACTTGAAGGTGGTAGAGGAGTTTCCAAAAGCAAAGAACAGGGTAATAACTCCACAAACATGGAGCTCTGCCGGCATAAAGATTTCTTGAGAAACTGCTTCTGAGGTTGGGCACTTGAAATATATGTTGTTTTCAGGAGCTTTAGCTTGCTTTGTATTGAGACCATCAAATCTGGGTCTGCATCTATGTGACCTGGAGGACATGCTTTCATATTTTCCAATGGATATGAGGCAGCAGTGCTGAATTCTCTCTTTGTAGGTAAACTGTTGCAAATGGGGGCTAAGTGTCTCCCAGTGTGGACTGTGAAGACATTTAATCATCCTCCACTTTTGTGGTGTTTCTTGTAGCTGCACTGGGAGTTTGGTATTTGCTTCTCGAAATGCAAGGAGTTCCACTGGGACACAGTGCTCGAGGGAGTTTTGTCATGTGTGGTGGGTAAGGGTCTGCAAGAGAATGCACCAACCAGGCTTCTATCCCACATAGCTTGCCCCCTTGACCATAGCAATCTGATTCTAAACATTGCACTGAAACCTCTCCATATAACAAGATGTCTTTACATACAAGGATCTAGAGGCTACACTATGTCAGTCACAATCCATTTGGAAGCCAATGCAAATCCAAATGACCCCACCACAGATGTTTTAACACACACCTGCACTCCACTGCTCTAGGCCGACTACTCATCAGGTTCCAAATTACTGGCATCTCTCTTCTACACCATTTTCATGAACACCAGTCAATCAAGGCACTGTCTGATACACTCATGATCATCAATAGGACATACAAAGTTTCTCCAGTGCGACCTGGTCATGGGAATTCAAAAATTTAATGGTATTTATCTAACCATTTTTCAACAATGACATTGGAGGCACAGTGGGATTCAATTCACTCAGGAACCATTAAATGGAGAAAAAGCTCATTTCAATGAAAGCTCTAGAAAACGTTAACAGTAAAGGCTTCCCAAAGACAGGCCAAAAGGTCACATGAAGCCAGGTCCATTGAGGTCTACAATGTGAGGTCCATGTGTGTTTTGACTTGCAACAATGGCTGCTACGTCTTTAAGAATAAAATCATGTAATATCATTCCTGAGATTCCCAGTGCTCTGTGGAAAGCCACCCTGGGCCTAGATCTCAGTTTCCAAGGGCGAATCTCATGCGTGGCCTCCTAAAATCCCAACACAATACACAGCAATACTTCTTGGAGGTCAGTTCCAGAACTCAGTCTCTAGGGGAATCACACCAGTGTTCAAGCCCAGGTGGATCCAGTCAACTCTTCCAACCACGACTTAAATAAAAACAATTAAAACCAAAACACTCCCACATGGCCCTCATCTTCTCCCATATAGACACTCATCATAACCTCTGGCTGGAGTTTTCCATGAGGGTCGCAGGCCAAGACAATGTCCAAAATAATCTCCCTTGCACCTCATTTGCCTAAATTCAGGGTGGCCTAGACACCCTTCATGTGAACCAGAAGTGATCAAATAGGCCTGCCCTTAATACTGTTCCATTTCTCCAATTTGAGGCCTTCTGACTGTGGGGTTTAGATTCTTTATGTGAATTGGAGTCATGAGAAAACCAAGGTCCTCTGCAGAGATTTGAAGAACTCACTTGACCCAAAGGATCCCTATTCTCAATTGATGGATTTTAGGAACCTAAAAGGGGTAGGCAATAGAATTCATTAACAATGACTAAACTTTTTGCCATTTTGGTTTTGGATGCTCACATGGGATCTTTCTTTAGATCCATCAGGTGCTGAAAATCTAAGCCACAGCCTCACACAGGGCCAAGAGCCTGATCCAGACACATCCCTTTCCAAAGCAATTAAGCAAAGAGCCACAGGTGATGCCCATTCATTTCCATTTCAAAACTGTTTTCTTCAGGCTTCACAAAGGGGTGGCCTGAGGCAAAGACTTTCCTGACATTCAGGGCAAAAGAACAATAGGTAAGCAAAAGGCCCAAAGCAGGTTTATACACTGAGATTTTTCTGGTCACACGGATATCTGAGTTTTTTGATATGCTGGCCATTCCCTTCAGCTATCCAGTACATGGTCATGTAACAGACCTTGGAGTTGGTACATACCTTGGACAGAAAACCATGAGTGTATTCTGGAGAGTGGCCAGAATTCAGGAAGAAAACAGGGACTTATGAAGGTAGTAGGTGTTGCCCATCCATAAGGCAAGGCACACTCCATTCATAAATTGGGCAGGATGAATGCTGGGAAGCTTTCTACTAGACAGGACACATCCATTGTTGCATTCTCTTTTCTAATGTCTACAACCAGGGACACAGTGGGATACACAGACATAGAAACACTCACCTTGTAAAAGAATCTACTAGAAACAGTTCACTCCAAACCAAACAAACCACCTCTCTGATCTGGTTTCTTTGGCTAACTCTGTGAAGTTGTCAGGAACAAAGTGTTGAGCCACTACCTGCTTTCTCAGGAAATGTCCCTCTTCAGAACTCTCCTGGCATTTGGCTATCCTCACAGCAGTAGTTACCGAGAAAGACTGACTCTGTCCTTGGAAAATCCAAACAAGTGAGCCCACTGGGACTGGGATTTGGACTGCCTCTTGGTGCCTGGCTTCTTGGATACCAAGTTCAGAGAGTTCAATCACCAAGGAAATGAGGCATGTCACTTTCTTTGGAACTGAATGAGGCTACTGCCTTGGAAACCACATTGTCCTAAGAGTTGCTTCCCAGGGTCCCATGAGATGGAGGCTTCCCCTACATTCTGTGACACTTTCACAAGTTAGAATGATATATCATCCATAGGCACCCAGGAACAGCTCTCCACACAGGCTGGTTTGATCCATCTTCTCTACAATAAGAAGAGAAAAGCTGATTCAGACACATTGCTTCATCCTGACCAGGTTGCTTGCCATGGAATATGACTTTTGCTCTCTCAGGTCCTTCGTACCTGCCTACAACTTCTCTGGGTATCATTTCTGTATGGACCTTTGAGGTTCTCAGCAGGTGGAAGGTCCCGTACTTTCCTGTATTCTAAGAACAACTCTGTCCCTGCTTTTCAATAAAATGAGATTGAGGGAAGAGTGTATATTTAGGGTTAATAACAGGTTCAATTTGGGTTAGGAAATATTCTCTGTGATGAATTATGTTATTGGGAACCTGCGATATTTACAAAAATATAGAGGTGAAATATAAGAATGAAAACAGAAATCTAGGTATGATTTGAAGGCCAGAAGGGCATTGGGCCCTTGATTGGGATACTTAGCTTTGAATTATGTTCTGCACAGATGTCTCAGAAAATTTGATATACAATGGCATAGGACCTGTACCTTGGAAGATTGAATGTAGAAGAGAACATCCACTCAAAAAAGGATAGTCATTAGGATTTGAAAGATAGTCGGTACGTTTAGGAAGAAGAGTGAGTATATGATTTGAACCAAAAGTTCTTTAGCAATAGGGTTTCTTATTTTCCAATAAACATGAGGAAGCAGTGCAGAATCCTCTCTTTGTAGGTCAACTGTGACCACTGGAGACTAAGTGTCTCCCCGTGTGGACTGTGAAGCCATTTGTTCCTCCTCAACGTTTTGTGGTATTTTTGCTGCAGCACTGGGAGTTTGGTATTTGCGTCACAAAATACAAGGAGCTCAACTGGGACACAGTGCTGGAGGGAGTTCTGTCACGAGTGGTGGGTCAGAGTCTGCGAGAGAATGCACCAACCAGGCTCTATCCCTCATATCTTGTCCCATTGCCGCCTTGTCCATATCAACCTCATTCTGAACATTGCCGTGAAACCTCTCCATATAACAAGATGCCTTTACATATAAGGGTCTGCTGGCTGCACCATGTCAGTCAAAAGCCATTTGGAATCCAATGGTAGATCCTCATGGCCCTACCACTGATGTTCTTTCACACACCTGCCCACCACTCCTCTAGGCCCACTACTCAGCAGGCTCCAACATACTGAAATCTCTGTTCTACACCATTTTCATGAAACCCAGTAATTCAAGGCACTGTCTGGTACCCTCATGATCAGCAACAGGACATACAAAGCTTCTCCAATGAATTTCCAAAATTTTATGGTATTTTTCTAGCCATTTTTCAAGGATGAAGTTGGAGGCACTGTTGGTTTCAATTCATTCAGAAAACATTAAATGTTGAGGAAGCTCATTTCAGTGAATGCTCTGGAGAACTCTCACAGGCAAGTCTTCCCAAAGAGTGGCCAAATGAACACATGAAGCCAGGCCCATTGAGGTCTACAATGTGAGGTACGTGTGTGTTTTGACTCTCAACTATGGTACCGAAATCTTTCAGAATAAAATCATGTGATATCCTGCCTGAGATTCCCAGTGATCTGAGGAAAGCCACCCTGGGCCTAGATCTCAGTTTCCAAGGGCGACTCTCATGCGTGGCCTCCTAAAATCCCAACAAAATTCATGGCAATACTTCTCTGAGGTCAGTTCCAAAACCCAGTCTCTAAGGGGGAATCACACCAGAGTTCAAGCCCTGGTGGACCAAGTCATTTCTTCCAACCGCCTCACAAATGACCAAAATTAAAACCAAAACTCTCCCACATGGCCCTCATCTTCTTCCATATAGTCACTCATCGTAACCTTTGCCAGGAGTTTTCCATGAGGGGCACAGCCAAAGACAGTGTCCAAAATAAACTCCCTTGCCCCTCATTTGCCAATATTCAAGGTGGCCTGGACACCCTTCCTGTGAACCACGAGTGATCAAATAAGCCTGCCGTTAATACTGCTCTATTTCTCCAATTTGAGGCCTACTGACTTTTAGGTATAGATTATTTATGTGATTTGGAGTCATGAGAAAACACAAGAACCTCTGCGGGACTTTGAAGAACTCATTTGACCCAAAGAATCCCTAATACTTTAATCCCTAATACTCGTTAATACGGCACTGCTTCTCCAATTTGAGGCCTATTGACTGTGGGGTTTAGATTCTTTATGTGAATTGGAGTCATGAGAAAAACCAAGCACCTATGGGCTAGCCTCTGCAGGGTTTTGAGGAACTCATTTGACCCAAATGATCACTAGTCTCACTTGATGAAGGTCAGGAACCTTACAGAGGTAGGCAAGAGACTTCATTCACAATGACTGCTCTTTTGGCAATTTTTGTTTTAGATGCACACATTGGATCTTTTTTTTAGATCCTTCAGGTGCTGAGAATCTAAGACATAACCTCACACAGGGCCAAAAATCTGATTCAGACACATCCCTTTCCAAAGAAATTAAGTAAAGAGCCACAGGTGATGCCCTTTCATTTCCATTTGAAAACTGTTTTCTTCATGCTTCACAAAGGTTTGGCCTGAAGAAAAGACCTTCCTCACATTCAGGGCAACAGAACAATTGGTAAGCACAGAGCTTGGAGGTGGTACAAATCATGGAAACAAAATCGTGAGCCTATTCTGAGAGTGATCAGTTTTCAGGAAGAAAACAGGAACTTAGGAAGATAGTAGATGTTGCCCATCCATAAGTCAAGCCGCAGTCCATTCATACACTGGACAAGATAAATCCTGCAATGCTTTCTACTAGACAGGACACATCCATTGATGCATTCTCTTTTCTAATGTCTACAACCACGGACACAGTGGATGCACAGAAAAAGAAACACTCGCCTTGCAAAACGTCTTACCAGAAACAGTTCACTCCAAACCAAACAAACCACCTTTCCTAACTATTCTTAGAACATGAGACAAAACCTCAAACCCACACCCAAACCCACAAAGGCACCTCCTTCCCCCAAGTAGGTCTGTAACTATCGGGAGTGTCCTCTGAATGGTGGGCCATACTATGTTCCGCTGAAATGGCCTGTCCTGTGTCAGATCTGGTCTCCTTGGCCAACTCTGTGAAGTTTTCATGAGCCAGCGGTGATCCACTACCTGGTTTCTCAGGAAAGGCCCATCTTCAGAGCTTTCCTGACATTTGGCCATCCTCACATCAGTAGGTACCAAGAAAGACTGACTCTGTCCTTGGTAAATCCAAACAAGTGAGGACACTGAGACTGGGACTGGGACTGGCTCTTGGTGCCTCGCTTCCCGGATCTGAGACTTCCATCACCAAGAAGTAAGGTGAGGTTACTTCCTTCAATATCTTAATGAGGTCACTGCTTTGGCAACCACTTTGTCCTAACAGTTCCTTCCAATGGTCCTATGATGGAGGTTGCCCCTACTTCCTGTGATACTTTCACAAGTTAGAATGGAATATCAACCATAGGCATCCGGGAACAGCTTACCACACAGGACTGGTTTGGTCCATCTTCTCTACATTAAGAAGAGAGAGGCTTATTCAGAAGCTACCCTTCATCCTTACCAGGTTGTTTCCCATGGAAGTTGACTTTTGCTCTCTCAGGTACTTCATAGCTGCCTGCATCTTTCCCTGGGATCAAATCTGCATGGACCTTTGAGGTTTTCAGCAGGTGGAAGATCCCCTACATTCCTGTATTTTAAGATGAACTCTGACCCTGCCCTTTTGTAAAGTTAGATTGACGGATCAGTGTATGGTTAGGGTTAATACCTTGTTCGATTTGGGTTATAAATCATTCTGCAGGATGATTACTGCTATTGGTAACCTGCAATATTTATAAGATTATAGAGGTGAAATATAAGTACAAAAACAGAAATCTATGTAAGATTTGTAGCACAGAAGGGCATTAGGCCCTTGATTTGGATACTTAGCTTTGAATTATATTCTGCAGAGATGTCTCAGATAATGCGATATACAATTGCAAAGGACCTTGTACTTTGGATGATTGATTGTAGAAGAGAACATTTACTCAAATTGGGAGAGTCAGTAGGATTAGGAAGATAGTCTGTAGGTTTAGGAAGAAGAGTGAGTATAAAATTTGGAACAAATGTTCTTTAGCAATAGGGTTTTGGTTATAGAGTGAATGTAAATGTCAGCACATGTGAAGACTCAGTCACAATGATGAACTGGAGAAAATATAGGAAAAAAGATATCAATAGAGACATTACAAAATCAGGCAATTATAATGTGAGTGATAGGCTAGACATTTTCAACATGGTTAAGATTGAATGCATAATCTTAGGAAGAAAAAAAATATGTAGTTACCAATGGGAATAACATTTGAAAGCATTAGGCAACCTGGACATGGATGTTTTTAGTAATCCATGTTCACTTTCCATTTAGGCTTTGGTACAATCATAAGTGTGACCTTTGCATTTTCTGCCCAGAAAATTATTGTGATAAAATGTATCTGTGGATCATGTGATATGAGTATTTCTTTCACCATTTCTGGGAGCAATATTTGAAGACATATAAATTAGTATTGGGGGTACAAAGTGGTGTACCCTGTGTCAATGAATATAGAGATAATGGATGAATAGAATATACTGTGAATAAATAATCTAACTGGTTCCACTTTAAATAATGGATTGAATTGATATCTGAAAATATATAAGATATCATATATTGACATACAATCATTCATTCCAACCAGTTATATATCTAATGGTAATCTTAGGGTTATTGTTTATCATGAAGTGTGTGTGAGTTTTGCTTCAAAAGTGATTATGGAAATCGAAAATAATGTGTTTGGAAAGAAGTCTCATGAAAAGACCAGTCAAGAAATATGGAGGAATACATGAGTTGTGAAGCAGGAAGTGATTGAAAGTGAAACAAATGCCTATAAATATGCTAAATTGTGGATGAAATATATATCCAATGATGTGCATAAACTGATGAAATAGCAGTGTACCAGTGTTGAATACAAATGAACGGCAAAATACATATCATGTCCCATAGGAATCGACTTGCATTGATGTTAAACTGAGTCAGTTACTGTACAAATATTAGGATTCGCGTGCATCATTCACTGAATTTAGTTTTCTTTTTTTAAAACTTTTTATTAATGGTTGTTCAAAACATTACATAGTATTGTGGTGAGCGTCACAGGTTGGGGGGCCTGGCTTGAGGAAACAAAAGAGAAGGCCCTAGACACTCAGGATTGGAGATCCGCCCATTCTGGGATAAAGAGTTGCTGCACAGTGATTGCTTCCCACCTATTGAGAGGAGAAGCTTGGCCCAATGCACACAGCTCCACCTACTGGAAGAGAAGTTAATTGAACTCTATTACTGCATGTATTATTATTATTTTTCTTTTTATTTTCTTCTTTTTCTTTCATTTTCATTTTTTTGTTGTTGTTCTTTAACTTTTTTAATGTTTTTATTTTTTAAAATTTTTAAAATTTATTATTTTATGATTCTTTTAAATTTTAATTTTCATTTTTATAATTATCATTATTATTTCTAAAAAATTTTATTTCTTTCTTTATTTTCTATTTTTTTTCTTTTGTCTTTTCATTTCTTTTCAATTTTCTTATTCTCCCTTCCTTGAATTCTACCTGCCTACTCTCATTCTCTTTAGTGACTTCTTCCCATCCCTACTACTATCTTTCCTCCCAAGCTTCAAATAAATTTATAAGAGTAAGCAGTAACTCAGCAGTCAAACAGAACAAGAAGTAACATTAGCAGCATAAAAAAGCAAGGATGAAAATGTGTACAAACAATGAAGGACAACATAAATAATCAGGAGGACCTAGAATCATCAGGAAAATGGTCATATAAAGAACTCAAGGAATACCTTAGACAGATGGAATGGAACCTTAAAGAGGATACGAGACAGCAATTCCAAACAGTGAAAGAACACATTGAAAATGAATTACATAAACAGATAAAAGAAGAAGTTAAGCGTCTTTATCAGGAGATAGAGATTATAAAAGAAATCAAACAATAATTCTAGAAATGAAGGAAACGATAAACCAAATTAAAAACTCAATTGAGAGTATCACTAACAGAGTGGAGCAAGTAGAAGCCAGAACGTCAAATAATGAAGAAAAAATATATCATCTTGAAAGGAGTCTAGCCAACTCCGAAAAACTGGTAAAAAATCATGAGAAAAACATCCAAGAGATATGGGATAACATAAAAAAACAAACTTATGAGTCATCTGGATAGAGGAAGGTACAGAGATTCAAACCAAGGGAATGAGTAACCTGCTGAATGAAATAATTTTAGAAATCTTTCCAGAAATAAAAAAGGAAACGGATATACAAATTGTAGATGCATACAGGACACCGAGCACACAAAATCACAGTAGACCAATGCCAAGACACATTGTTACGAAAATATCCAATAAACAGACCAAAGAGAAATTATTAAAAGGTACATGAGAAAGGAGGCAGATGACATTCAGGGGTAAACCAATAAGGTTAACAACAGATTTTTCATCACAGACGCTGAAAGCGAGAAGATCCTGGAACAATGTATTTCAAATACTGAAAGACAATGGATGCCAACCAATAATTCTGTATCCAGCAAAATTAAGCTTCAGGTACGACAACAAAATAAAAATATTTCATAATTAACAAAAGCTAAAAGAATTTGCAGCCAGAAAACCAGCATTGCAAAGTGTCTTGAGCAAAACACTACACGAGGAAGAAATGAAAAACAACAACCAAAACTATCACTGGGAAGTGCCTCAGTAATAACAGAGGGCGGGGGAAAAGCTAATCATGGAGAAACAAACTAAATTTAAAAAAAAATAAATAATCAAAATGGCTGGCAGTACAAACCATATATAAATAGTAACTCTAAACCTTAATGGTTGTACTCTCCAATAAAGCGACATAGGCTGGTATCTTGGATTATAAAAACAAATCCAACAATATGTTGCCTCCAGGAGACACATCTGAATGGAAAAGGCATACACAGGCTGAAGGTGAAAGGTTGGGAAAAAATATACCATGCACACGGTCCTCGTAAGCAACCAGGGGTGGCCATCCTCACATAGAATAAAATCGACTTCAAGACTAAGTTATTCAAAAGGGATAAGTATGGATATTATATAACTTTAAAAGGAATCATTCACCAACAAGACATAAAAATTATCAATATTTATGAACCAAATAATGGTGCTGCGACCTTCATAAAACAAATTCTCCTCAAGTTCTGGAATCAAATAGACAACAACACAATAATTATCGGTGACTTCAACACAGCTCTCTCACCATTGGACAGATATTTCAAACAAAAGTTGAATTAAAAAAATGTAGAATTCAATATCACAATCAATAACCTAGACTTAACTGAAATATATAGAATATACCAACCATCATCAAATGGATATACTTTTTTTCAGCAGCACATGGATCCTTCTCAAAAATAGACCATATATTATACCATAGGGCAACCCTCAGTAAATATAAAGGGGTGGAGATAATACCATGCATTTTTTCTGACTATAATGGAATGAAACTGTAAATCAATGATAAAAGAAGGAAGAAAAAGTCCTACATCACATGGAAAATGAACGATATGTTACGGAATGATCAATGGGTTACAGAAGACATAAAGGTGGAAATCAAAAAATTCTTAGAGATAAACGAAAACACAGACACAACATATCGGAATCTACGGGACACAATGAAAGCAGTTTTAAGAGGGAAATTCATCGCCTGGTGGTCATTCCTCAAAAAAAAAAAAAAAAAGGAAAAACCAACAAATAAATGAGTCACAACACACGTTACAGAACTCTCTCCAGCACTCTGTCCCAGTTGAACTCCTTGTATTTTGTGAAGCAAAAACCATATTCCCAGTGCAGCAGCAAGAAGCACCACAAAATGTGAAGGATGACCAAATGTCTTCACAGTCCCCACCAGGAGACACTTAGCTTCCTGTGGTCACAGTTTACCTAGAAAGAGAGAATTCAGCAGTGCTGCCTCAGGTTCATTGGAATATAAGAAACCATGTCTTCCAGGTCACATAGATGCAGACCCAGATTTGATGGTCTCACTACAAAGGAAGCTAAAGCTCATGACAACAACATATATTTCAAGTGCCCAACCTCAGAGGCAGTTTCCCAAGAAGTCATAGGCCAGCAGAGCTCCATGTTGGTGGAGTGTTTACCCTGCCCCTTACTTTTGGAAGCTCTTCTACCACCTCCAAGGTTGTGAACTCCCGAGCATATTCCATTCAGATACATAATCACAGATTTTCACACTTTTCTCCTCTTATTGTGTCTTACTTGGGGCGAAGGTAATATCATGGCACTTCTCTGGATGTGAGTGGGAAGATTTTTGTGTAGCACATGTTTACATACACATTGGAGTCATTTTCCAATTTTCCATTTGAAATACTGAATCCCTGACATTAACCCCTACCCTACTGGACTCTGACTAATAATCTTAATATGATGGTGAGAAATAACCCAAAAAGAATAGAAATACAAGCAGTTCAGAGGAGGCATGGTGTGTAGTTGGAATTGCCTTTTGCATTATATAGTGTAGGAGTTATAAATCTAGTCAATTTTTTGTTGAAATAACTCTACATGTGTTTTTAAAGTTAACAAATATGTGAATTCCTGTCTCCCTTTCTCTGTAGCCTATACGGTGCATGTATTTTTATATGCACATAGAAAATCCTATCTGGTATCACACATATATACTTGTGAGGTGGCTGAATTGGCAGATACAAATTGTGAGAAGAGATCACTCCTCCTAAACGCTGTTGGAACTGAAAATTCAACCTATGGGTGAGCTTCCAAGTTGAATAACATTATACAAAAATCCATGTTCAGTAAATGAATATTTTTGCATCTGTGGATTATATATATTTCATGATGAATTTCGATTAGCATATATATTGCTACTTTTTTTCTTTTATTGGTTGTTCAAAACATTACAAATCTCTTCACATATCATATTTCATACATTAGATTCAAGTGGGTTATGAACTCCCATTTTTACCCCAAATACAGATTGCAGAATCACATCGGTTACACATCCACATTTTTACATAATGCCCTATTAGTTACTTTTGTATCCTGCTACCTTTCCAATACTCTACTATCCCCCCTCCTCTCCCCTCCCATCTTCTCTCATTACCCCATCTACTCTAATTCATTTCTCTCCTTGTTTATTTTCCCATTCCACTCACAACCTCTTACATGTAATTTTGTGTAACAATGAGGGTCTCCTTCCATTACCATGCAATTTCCCTTTTCTCTCCCTTTCCCTCCCACCTCATATCTTTGTTTAATGTTAATCTTTTCTTCCTGCTCTTCCTCCCTGCTCTGTTCTTAGTTGCAATCCTTATATCAAAGAAGACTTTTGGTATTTGTTTTTTAGGATTGACTAGCGTCACTAAGCATAATCTGCTCTAGTACCATCCATTTTCCTGCAAATTCCATGATTTTGTCATTTTTTAGTGCTGCGTAATACTCCAGGGTGTATAGAAGCCATATTTTTTTTTATCCATTCATCTACTGAAGGACAACTGTGTTGGTTCCACAGTGTAGCAATTGTGAATTGTGCTGCTATGAACATCGATGTGGCAGTATCCCTGTAGTACACTCTTTTAAGGTCTTAAGGGAATAGTCCAAAAAGGGCAATAGCTGGGTCAAATTGTTGTTCCATTCCCAGCCTTCCCCAGAATCTCCATACTGCTTTCCAAATTGGCCGCACCAGTTTGCGGGAACATCTCTCCACACAGGCCTGGTTTGGTCCTTCTTCTCTACATTAAGAAGAGAAAGGCTTATTCAGACACAACCCTTCATCCTTAAAAGGTTGTTTCCCATGGAAGATGACTTTTGCTCTCTCAGGTCCTTCATTGCTGCCTACATCTTTTTCAGGGATCAAATCTACATGGAACCTCAAAGGTTCTCAGCAGGTGGAAGATACCCTAAATTCCTGTATTGTAAGATGAACTCTGTACCTGCTCTTCTGTAAAGTTAAATTGAGGGAACAGTGTATGGTTAGGGTTAATAAAATGTTCGATTTGGGTTAGTAATCATTCTGCTGGATGAATAATGGTATTGGAAAACTGCCATATTTACAAGAATATACAGCTGAAATATAAGTATGAAAACAGAAATCTAGGTAAGATTTGAAGTCCACAAGGGGATTAGGCCCTTGTTTGGGATATTTAGCTTTTAATTACGTTCTGCAAAATTGTCTCAGATAAATCGATAATCCATGGCATAGGACCTTGGACCTTGGATGATTGATTGTAGAAGAGAACATCCACTCAAAATAAGATAGTCGGTAGGTTTAGGAAGAAGAGTGAGTATAAAATTTGGACCAAATGTTCTTTAGCAATAGGGTTTTGGTTATAGTGTGAATGTAAATGTCAGCACATGTGAAGAGTCAGTCACAATGATGAACTGGAAAAAATATAAGAAAGAAGATATCAATAGAGACAATACAAAATCAGGGAATTATAATGTGAGTGATAGGATTAGACATTTTCAACAGGATTGAGATTGAATACCTAATCTTAGGAAGAAAAAAATAGGTAGTCACCAATAGGAATGATATTTGAAAGCATTAGGCAACCTGGACATGGATGTTTTTAGTAATCCATGTTCACTTTCCATTTAGGATTTGGTACAATCATAAGTGTGACCTTTGCATTTGTGCCCAGAAAATTATTGTGATAAAATATATATGTAGATCATGTGACATGATTATTTCTTCCACTATTACTGGGAGCAATATTTGAAGACATATAAATTAGTATTGGGGGTACAAAGTGGTGTACCCTGAGTCTATGAATATAGAGATAATGCATGAATAGAACTTACTGTGAATAAATAATATAACTGGTTCCTCTTTAAATAATAGATTGAATTGATATCTGAAAGTATATTAGAAATCATTAATTGACATAAAATCAGTCATTCCAACCAGTTATGTATCTAATGGTAATCTTAGGGTTATTGTTTATCATGAAGTGTGTGTGAGTTTTGCTTCAAAAGTGATAATGGAAATGGAAAATATTGTGTTTGGTAAGAAGTCTCATGAAAAGACCAGTCAAAAAATATGGAGGAATACATGTGTTCTGAAACAGGAAGTGATTGAAAGTGAAACAAATGCCTATAAATTTGCTAAATTGTGGATGAAATATACATCCTATAATGTGCATAAACTGATGAAATAGTAGTGTACCAGTGTTGAATAAAAATGAATGTCAAAATGTACGTCATGTCCCATAGGAATCTACTTGCATTGATGTTAAACTGGGTCAGTTACTGTAGAAATATTAGGATTCGCGTGCATCATTCACCTAAGTGAGTTTTCTTTTTTTAATTTTTATTTATGATTCTTCAAAACATTACATAGTTCTTGATGTATCATATTTCACACTTTGATTCAAGTGGGTTATGAACTCCTATTTTTACCCTGTATACAGATTGCAGAATCAAATCAGTTACACATCCATTGATTCACATATTGCCTTACTACTGTATGTTGTATTCTTCTGCCATTCCTATCCTCTACTATCCCCCCTCCCATGCCCTCTCCTCCCCTCTTCTCTCTCTAATCCCACTACTCTAATAAATTTTCCCCCTTGTATTATTTTTCCCTTTCCCCTCACTTCCTCTTGTATGTAATTTTTTATAACCCTGAGGGTCTCCTTCCATTTCCATGCAATTTCCCTTCTCTCTCACTTTCCCTCCCACCTCACATCCCTGTTAAATGTTAATTTTCTTCTCATGCTTTTCGTCCCTTCTCTGTTCTTAGTTACTCTCCTTATATTAAAGAAGACATTTGGCATTTGTTTGCTAGGGTTTGGCTAGCTTCACTTAGCATAATCTCCTCTAATGCCATCCATTTCCCTGCAAATTCTATGATTTTGTCATTTTTTAATGCAGAGTAATACTCCGTTGTGAATAAATGCCACTTTTTTTTTATCCATTCATCTATTGAAGGGCTTCTAGGTTGGTTCCACCGTCTTGCTATTGTGAATTGTGGTGCTATGAACATCGATGTAGCAGTTTCCCTGTAGCATGCTCTTTTTAGGTCTTTAGGGAATAGAATGAGAAAGGGAATAGCTGGGTCAAATGGTGGTTCCATTCCCAGCATTCCAAGAAATCTCCATACTGCTTTCCAAATTGGCTACACCAATTTGCAGTCCCACCAGTAATGTACAAGTGTACCTCTTTCCCCACATCCTCCCCAGCACTTGTGTTTGTTTGGCTTCATAAATGCTGCCAATCTTACTGGAGTGAGATGGTATCTTAGGGTGGTTTTGATTTGCATTTCTCTGATTGCTGGAGATGGTGAGTATTTTTTCATGTACTTGTTGATTGATTGTATGTCCCCCTCTGAGAAGTGTCTGTTCAGATCCTTAGCCAATTTGTTGATTGGGTTATTTGTTATCTTATTGTCTAATTTTTTGAGTTCTTTGTATATTCTTGATATTAGGGCTCTATCTGAAGTGTGAGGAATAAAGATTTGTTTCCAGGATGTAGGCTCCCTATTTACCTCTCTTATTGTTTCTCTTGCTGCGAAAAACCTTTTTAGTTTGAGTAAGTCCCATTTGTTGATTCTAGTTATTAACTCTTGTGCTATGGGTGTCCTTTTGAGGAATTTGGAGCCCAACACCACAGTATGTAGATCGTAGCCAATTTTTCTTCTATCAGACGCCATGTCTCTGATTTGATATAAAGCTCCTTGATCCATTTTGATATAACTTTTGTTGATGGCGAGAGAAAGGGATTCAGTTTCATTTTGTTACTTATGGATTTCCAGTTTTCCCAGCACCATTTGTTGAAGATGCTATCCTTCCTCCATTGCATGCTTTTAGCTCCTTTATCAAATATAAGACAGTTGTAGCTTTTTGGATTAGTCTCTGTGTCCTCCATTCTGTACCATTGGTCCACCTGCCTGTTTTGGTACCAGTACCATGCTGTTTTTTTTTTATTTTTGCTCTGTAATATAGTTTGAAATCTGGTATCGCTATACCGCCTGATTCACACTTCCTGCTTAGAAATGCTTTTGCTATTCTGGGTCTTTTATTTTTCCATATGAATTTCATGATTGCTTTCTCTATTTCTACAAGAAATGCCCTTGGGATTTTGATTGGCATTGCGTTAAACCTATAGAGAACTTTTGGTAATATCACCATTTTGATGATGTTAGTTCTGCCTATGCATAAACAGGGTATATTTTCCATCTTCTAAGATCTTATTCTACTTCTCTTTTTAGGGTTCTGTAGTTTGCATTGTATAAATCTTTCACCTCTTTTGTTAGGTTGATTACCAAGATTTTTTTTTTTGAGGATATGTGAATGGAGTGTTTTTCCTCATTTCTGTTTCAGAAGTTTTGTCGCTGATATACAGAAATGCTTTTGATTTATGCATGTTGATTTTATATGCTGCCACATTGCTGAATTCATTTATTAGTTCTAGTAGTTTTTTTTGTAGACCCTTTTGGGTTTTCTATATAAAGAATAATGTCATCTGCAAATAGTGATGTTTTAAGTTCTTCTTTTTCTATTTTTATGCCTTTAATTTCTTTTGTCTGTCTAATTACTCTGGCCAGTTTCGAAAACTATATTGAATAGAAGTGATGATAGAGGACATCCCTGTCTTGTTCCAGATTTTAGAGGGAATGCCTTCAATTTTTCTCCATTCAGAATGATACTAGCCTGAGGGTTAGCATAGATAGCTTTTACAGTGTCGAGGTAAGTTCCTGTTATCCCTGGTTTTTCTAATGTTTTGAACATAAAGGGATGCTCTACTTTGTCGAATGATTTTTCTGCATCTATCTAGATGATCATATGCTTCTTATCTTTAAGTATATTTATGTTGTGAATAACATTTATTGATTTCTGTATATTGAACCGTCCTTGCATCTCAGGGATGAATCCTACCTGATCATGATGCACAATTTTTTTGATGTGCCTTTGTATCCAATTCGCCAGAATTTAATTGAGGTTTTTTGCATCTAGGTTCATCAGAGATATTGGTCTGTAGTTTTCTTTCTTTGAGGTGTCTTTGTCTGGTTTCGGAATCAGAGTGTTCTTGGCCTCATAGAATGAATTTGGCAGAGCTCCCTCTTTTTCTATTTCCTGAAATATCTTGAAAATTATTGGTATTAATTCTTTTTTAAAGGTCTTGTAAAACTCCGCTGTATACCCATCTGAACCTGGACTTTTCTTGGTTGGTAGTCTTTTGATTGCTTCTTCTATTTTATCCATTGATATTGGACTGTTTAAATTGTGTGTATCCTCCTGACTCAGTTTGTGCAAATCATATGACTTAAGAAATTTATCAATGTCTTCACTATTTTCTATTTTATTGGAATATAGGTTTTCAAAATAATTTCTAATTGTCTTCTTTATTTCTGTAGCATCTGTTGTTATATTGCCTTTTTGATCCCATATGTCAGTAATTTCAGTTCTCTCTTTCTTCGCTTAAATCCAAAACACTCAAACATGACACTCATCTTCTTCCATATAGACACTCATCATACCCTGTGGCTGGAGGTTTCTATGAGAGGCAAGGCCAAGAAAGTGTCCAAAATAAGCTCACTTGCCCCTCATTTGCCTAAAATCATGGTGGCCTGGGTACTCTTCCTTTGAACCAGGAGTGATCAAATATTCCTGCTGGTAAAGTGTTCCGCTTTTCCAATTTGAGGCCTACTAGCTGTCAGGTATAGATTCTTTATGTGATTTGGAGTCATGAGAAAACCCAAGCACCTATGGGATAGCCTCTGCAGGGATTTGAAGAACGCATTTGACCCAAAGGATCCCTATTCTCACTTGATGTAGGTCAGGAACCCAACCTAAGAAGGCAAAAAAATTTATCCACAATGACTGCTCTTTTGGCCATTTTGGTTTGGAAGCACATGGGATTTTTATTTAGATCTATCAGGTGCTGAGAATTTAAGCCACAACCTCACACAAGGACAAGAGGCTGATTCAAGCACATCCCATTCCAAAGCAATTAAGCAAAGAGCCACAGGTGATGCCCATTCATTTCCATATGAAAACAGTTTTCTTAAGGCTTCACAAAGGGGTGGCCTGAGGTAAAGACCTTCTTGACATTCAGGGTAATAGAAACATAAGTAAGCAAAAGGCCCAAAGCAGGGTTTCTCCACTAAGACTTTCCTGGTCACACTGATATCTGAGTTTTCTGAGATTCTCCCATTCCCTTCAGCTATCAGTACATGGCCATGTCACAGAGCCTTGTGGTGGTACATATGTTGGACACAAAACCATGAGCCTATTCAGGAGAGTGGCCAGAATTCACAAAGAAACAGGAACTTAGAAAGATAGTAGGTATTGCCCATCCATAGGCAAGCCACTCTCCATTCTTAAATTGGGCAGGATGAACGCTGGGACACTTTATATTAGACAGGACACAACCATTGATGCATTCGCTTTTCAAAGGTCTACAACCACGGATACAGTGGGATACACAAACAAAGAAACACTCGCCATGTCAAATGACTTATTAAAAACAGTCCACTCCAAACCAAACAAACTGCCTTTCCTACCTATTCTCATAACATGAGACAAAACCAAACTCACATGCACACCCACAAAGGCACCTCCTTTACCCAAGTAGGTCTGTGACTATCCAGAGTGTCCTCAGACTGATTGGCCATACTATGTTCCCACGAAATGGCCTGTCCTGTCTCAGATCTGGTCTTCATTACCAACTCTGTAAAGTTGTCAGGAGCCATCAGGGAGTCACTACCTGCTTTCTCAGGAAGGCCCCTCTTCAGAGCTTTCCTGGCATTTAACCATCCACAGATCAGTATTTACCAAGAAAGACTGACTCTGTCTTTGGTAAATCCAAACAAGTGAACCCAATGGGACTGGGACTGGGACTGGCTCTGTGTGCTTGGCTTCCTGGATCCCGAGTTCAGCAAATTGCATCAACAAAGAAGTGAGGTGGGTCAATTACTTCAGGAACAGAATGAGGTCACTGCCTTGGTAACCACTTTGTTCTAACAGATGCTTCGAAGGTTCCCATGAGATGGAGGTTACCCCTACATCCTGTGACACATTCAGAAGTTAGAATTGTATATCGACCATAGGCACCCGGGAACTGCTCTCCACACAGGCTGTGGTGAGCCGTTTCTGCAGATTATGGTCGCCATTGCAAGATGGCGCTGGCTCCACTGTGGTCTGTAATAAACAACTCCTTGTTTGGGAGAGTTGGTGCATGGTTTCTCAGCACCCTGTGAGAAAGTTCCACGTGGCAGCTTCGCATTGGGGCTTGGGATGCTTTATTAAGGCTGGGAGGGGCATCCGACGGGGAATTAGAAGAAATATCAAGGGCCTGAATAAACTGCTGAAAGAAGATTCCTGAGTTGCGTCTTCCTTGCGGGCAAGGGGTCACGACAAGTGGTTCTGAAAACCCGGGAACCAGAACTTTCAGCAGTCAGGGGTGGTGCACCAATTAGTCCCAGGTAAGTAGGACCCACGGTCAAAGCGGAGATCAGTCCTAGATAAGTAGGACCCGCTATCAAAGCGGAGATCAGTCCTAGGTAAGTGGGACCCGCGGTCAAAGCGGAGATTAGTCCCAGATTAATTGGGACCCGCGGTCAAAGCGGAGATTAGTCCTAGGTAATTAGGACCCGCTATCAAAGCGGCAGCTCCTCTGTAAAGCCAGAGAGAGCATTAAATCTTATTGCAGCTGCACTGTGTACTTTCGCTCTTACTTTCACTTTTGTTTGTTGTGTGTCTTTTGTTGTGTCATGGGTACCATATCTTCAAGTCCGCTTCTCCTGGCCCTAGATAATCTGTTACGTTCCAAGGGCCTAAAAGTGAAACCTAGTACTTTACAGAGATTTTTACAGAAGACAGATATTGTTGCCCCGTGGTTCGCATTTTCTGGCAGCCTCACTATACCTAGCTGGGATAAGTTAGGCACAGATCTTGACTTTGCTTCTGAGCAGGGCATATTAGAGGGTGGGGTGATAGCCCTTTGGAAGATGATCCGTAGTTGCCTCGCAGATGGCAGATGTCAGGAAGCACTTACTAAAGGACAAGAAGTTTTAGAGCAATTACATGAAGAAAGATCAGAAATGGCAGGCAGTGAGGTATTTCAGGAGGGTGGGAGTGTGCGAAGCGAGAAACAGGGGAGGAAACAATTATCTCCGGCAGGCAGTGACATATTTCAGGAGGATGGCAGTGTGCGGAACAAGAAACAGGGGAGGAGGCGATTGTCTCTGGCACGGAGTGAAATATTTCAGGAGGAAGGGAATGTGCAGAGCGAGAAACGGGGGAGGAAACGCTTGTATCCATATCTCAGTACACTGCGCACACTCCCATGCAAAAGTGGGTCAGAAGAGGAGGAGGATGAGAAGGAGGAGCTCGGGAGACTGTCTCGGCAGCTAGGGAGTTTAACTATGGGAGAAGGGAACAAAAATAAACAGGAGCTCAAGAAAAATGATCCTCCGGACCCGCCGCCGTACGGTGAGGGTGTTTCGAGGAGAGCTTTCCATGCCCAAGCATGGAGGGCTGTTAATGCTGAGATGGGTCTTGCTTATCCAGTTTTCCAGGATGACAATAGGGGAAGATTCCATGAGCCTTTAGATTTCAAAATTGTGAAGACCCTGGCAGAGTCTGTGCGCACTTATGGGGTGGATGCCGCCTTCACATTAACTCAGATGGAGAGTCTGTCTAGATACTGTATGACTCCCTCTGATTGGGTTAGCCTTGTTCGGGCTTGTGTTTCTCCAGGCAAATATTTGGACTGGAGAGCCTTTGTGCTAGAGGGCGCTGTAGAGCAGGCTGCCCAAAACTATGCGGCCGGACACCCCCATTGGGACAAGGAAATGCTTTTGAGACAAGGCAGATTTGCTAATCAACAAACAGGATACCCCCCTGAGGTATATGAACAGATCAATAACATTTGTATCCGTGCATGGAAATCACTCCCAAATAGAGGAGAAGTGTCTGGCAATTTAACAAAAATCATGCAAGGCCCCACAGAACCTTTCTCGGACTTTGTTGCTAGGATGGTGGATGCCGCAGGAAAAATCTTTGGTGACCCTGATAGAGCAATGCCCTTGATTAAACAACTTGTTTTTGAGCAATGCACCAAAGAATGTAAAGCAGCAATCGCTCCTTATAAAAACAAGGGCATAGAAGCTTGGATGAAAGTGTGTAGAGAGCTTGGAGGACCTTTAACTAATGCAGGTCTTGCAGCTGCTGTCCTTCGGATCGCAAAGGGGGCGGTCCTGGTGCCGGAACATGCTTCCATTGTGGTCAATCCGGCCATTTCAAACGTGACTGTCCCAAAAAATGCAATTTTACTGGACCTCCTCGCGGTGGCCCTTCTAATAGCCCTCGTCAACCGGGGCTGTGTCCAAAATGCAAAAAGGGGAAGCATGGGGCAAGAGAGTGTAGATCAGTGAGGGACATCCATGGACAGCCAATTTCAGCTGGGCCAAAAAACGGCCGAAGGGGCCCCCGACCCCAGGGCCCACGAATATATGGGGCAATGGAGAATGTCACACCCGAACCCGAGACATGGCCTTCTCTGCGCCATCCCACGAGATGCGGAGAGCCACTACAGGTGCCGCGGGATTGGACCTCTGTTCCACCTCCAGACTCGTATTAACACCTAAGATGGGAATCCAATTGGTGGAAACTGAGTTCAAAGGGCCTTTACCCCCTGGCACTGTAGGTTTGTTAATTGGATGTGAATCCTCTATCCTACAAGGTCTTCATGTTTTCCCCGGAGTTATAAACCCTGATACTTTAGGGGCAGTAAAAGTTATGGTGGAAGCTCCAAGGGGCATTGTGTCTACCTCCCCAGGGGATCGGATTGCTCAATTGCTAATTTTGCCTAGTTTGCATAATCACTTCCCTGCTGACTCAAGGTCACGGACAGGAAATCAGATTGGTACCACCGGAGGAAATTGTGCCTATTTGTCACTGGATATGAGCAATCGCCCCACTTTGGAATTAAGCATAGAAGGTAAATCTATTGTGGGATTGCTGGACACAGGAGCAGATCGTAGTATCATAGCCCTTAAGGACTGGTCTAAGGGATGGCCAGTGCAGGCTTCTGATCAATCCTTAAGAGGACTTGGATATGCCCAAGCCCCTCAAATCAGCTGTAGACATCTATCTTGGAAGGACTCGGAAGGACATGATGGTACCTTTCAGCCTTATGTACTTGATTTACCCATTTCTTTATGGGGCCGTGATCTGATGAAAGACATGGGGTTCACTCTTAGTAATGACTATTCCCCAGTGTCTCAACATATCATGCAAAATATGGGGTATAGGCCAGGTCTAGGACTAGGAAGGCACATACAGGGATGTAAGCATCCTGTGCAAGGTCATCAAAAGCTTAACAGGTTTGGTCTGGGTTTTTCCTAGGGGCCACTGGGGCTCAAATACCCATAACATGGCTCACCGAGGAGCCTGTTTGGGTGCCTCAGTGGCCTCTTCCCTCGGTTAAACTGGCAGCAGCCCATGATCTAGTCAAAGAACAACATGATTTGGGTCACATCCAACCTTCTACTTCTCCATGGAATACTCCCATATTTGTCATTAAGAAAGAATCAGGGAAGTGGCGCCTACTGCATGATCTACGAGCACTTAATGCTCAGATGCAGCTTATGGGGCCCATTCAAAGAGGGCTGCCTCTGCTCTACTCTGTTCCTCAAGGCTGGCATATAATTGTTATTGACATTAAAGACTGTTTCTTTTCCATTCCTTTGCATCCTAAAGATTCACAACGTTTTGCTTTCACCCTTCCCTCGTGTAATCACGAAGAACCAGATCAAAGGTTTGAGTGGGTGGTGTTGCCACAGGGCATGGCTAACAGTCCCAAGATGTGCCAGATGTATGTGGGGAAGGCACTCGCACCTCTCAGATGTAAGTATTCCTCCACCAAGATCATTCACTATATGGATGATGTGTTATTGGCCGCAAGATTAGAACAGACAGTTTATGAGGCTTATAAAGAACTTGTGATGCTGTTGGCTCAACATGGACTGCACATCGCACCTGAAAAGGTTCAAACGGGGGATTCTATCAGGTTTTTGGGAGCGACAATTGGATATGACAAATTAAAACCACAAAAAATTACCATCAGGACTCAAGATCTCCAAACTCTAAATGATTTTCAAAAATTGCTGGGAGATATTAATTGGATAAGAGGATATTTACATATTCCTAATATTGTGCTCCAGCCTTTGTATGCTACTCTTAAGGGTGATCCAGATCTTGCTTCCCCTCGTAGCCTCACTACTGAGGTTAGAGCGGTCCTTATAAAAGTAGAACAAGCTATACAGCATGCCACTCTATGCAGGCTCCAGAGTGATAAACCTTTCCAGTTATGTGTGCTTGCCACTATGCGGCAGCCTACTGGAGTACTGTGGCAAGATGGGCCTTTACTATGGATCCACCCACATGTATCCCCAGGAAAATCCTTAGAATATTATCCTGATGCTGTTGCAGCATTGGCACTTAAAGAGATTCAACAAAGCATTCAATTTTTCGGCCAATCACCTTCTTCTCTTATCATACCCTACACTAAAGCTCAACTTAATGTTTTATGTGCTACTCTAGACAACTGGGCTATTCTGTGTTGCTCGTTTCAAGCGGGTATTGATAATCACTACCCTTCTCATCCATTACACCATTTTGTTAAAGAACATCCCATCATTTTCCCTAAGGTAACTTCATCCAGTCCAATTCCGGGGGCTGTTAACATTTTTATTGATGGTTCCAAGTCTGGAATGGGAGCTTATGTAATTAATGACTCTCCCCCTATCCAGCATCAATTTGCTCCTGGAAATCCACAATGGGTAGAACTACAAATTGTTATTGAAGTTTTTAAACAGTGTTCTTTTCCTTTTAATCTTATTTCGGACTCCAGCTATGTGGTACAAGCACTAAAAGTCCTGGAGACCGTGGGAACTATTAGTGATGCCCACAATGTGTCTGTTTACTTTACTCAGCTTCAACAGCTTATCTCTAACCGCACTGCTTCTTTTTATCCAATGCACATCAGGGCTCACACCTCTCTTCCTGGTCCGTTATCCCAAGGTAATGCCTGTGCGGACTTAGCCACTAGAGGCCAATTGATATGCTTGGCTTCCTCCTTAGAGAGGGCTAAGTTGTTTCACCAAAACTTCCATGTTAATGCATTAATGCTGCACAGGCGTTTTTCCATTTCAAGAGCGGATGCTCGGCAGATAGTATTGCAATGTCCCCATTGTGTCACATTTCTTCATCCCCCTAATTATGGAGTAAACCCACGGGGATTAAAACCATTGATTGTTTGGCAAATGGATGTGACACATATACCTGACTTTGGTAACCTTAAGTATGTGCATGTTTCCGTTGATACGTGCTCTGGAATTATCCATGCTTCTGCTTTATCAGGAGAAAAGGCACGTAATGTCATTACTCACTGTTTAGAGGCATGGGCAGCATGGGGTGCACCTGCATCCCTTAAGACTGATAATGGACCTGCTTATACTGGCAGACAATTTACAGTTTTTTGTTCTACTATGGGAGTGCAACTTACTCATGGTTTGCCTTATAATCCTCAAGGACAAGGCATTGTTGAGCATGCTCATTGCACCTTAAAGGAAACTTTACAAAAACAAAAAGGGGGAATAGGAGATGAACACACTCCTAAAGATCGCCTGTTCTTAGCTCTCTTTACCATTAATTTTTTGAATTTGGATATTCATGGTCGCTCTGCGGCCGATAGACATGTGTCCCCTCAGCCCTCTGTGATTGGCTATGTTAAGTGGAAGGATGTTCTTACGGGCCAATGGAACGGCCCTGACCCCGTGCTGACATGGGCATGAGGATCTGTATGTGTTTTTCCCCAGGATCGTACGGAACCATTGTGGGTCCCTGAACGCTTGACAAGAAGAGTCTTGACATCAACTGACCAGCAACAAGAGATACCACAACAATCCTGTGATGAGGATCTTCATTCTACTAAGTGCTCTGGCTCTGGTGCTGGTGCCGATGGCACAGGCGACACCAATGCGGTGGTGGGCAGTGGCACGGGCATGGCCAATGCCGATGCCGGTTCATGGTAATTCTAGTGTCCTCCCCACTCTTTTTTCTACCTCATGTGAGATGTCTGCTCCCTGTGCCTCTCCTAGAGGGGACATGGAGAGAATTTTTAATCAATCTCAAGTTAATCTCACAGGAGTTTTTTGTTTCAGCCTTAGAAACGCTAATTGCATTAGCCTTAAGACCAAAAATTTGACTAACTGGGAGGACCCATTGCGGTCCAATCAGGTCTCAGGAAGCATTATCAGTGCTGTATTGAGCAAGGTAGCTTCGGGGAATCAATCAGGCTCAGAGACCCCTGCAAACAACAGCTCTGCTCTTAACATAACTACCTTGGCTATTATCTCCGAGGTACTAATCCCAGTGCCTCCTTTTTCTAGTAGTATTTATAATGCCACTCATTTCAAGGCCTCTCCTTACTGTTCCCCTAATCTTGGTTTCCCCCCAATATTTACGCCTTGTCAGGATCATTCTTGGGAGAAACATCAAGTTGCTAAAGGTTTCTCCCTTTCCCCCTCTCTTGATAGGTATGTTTATAACTTTAACAATAGTGCCAGCTCCTCTACAGGAGTAGGTTGGTCCTGGTTTTAATGGCTGATTTCCAATGAAAAGGGGGCTGCAGCCGATATTTCTGCACTGGCTCAGTTGGTAGGAGCCAAAAGTTGGCTGGCTAATATTTCTGGTACTGTTAGGGAAAGTGAACAAGGTAATAGACTTACATCTGTTTCATTCAACTCTCTGTTGTATAATGCCACATTGCCTCCTGCAATGGTCTGTGTCCAATCCCCCTTCTTATTCCTTTTGGCTAAGGCCACCTCATCGGGGATGCTGGATTGTTCTCATACTACCTGTCTCTTATCTGAGTGTTGGAATGGTTCCTGGACTGTAGCAGTGTTTATGAAGATTCCAACTTTTGTCCCAATTCCGGTCACTGTGGATCCTGATAAATTCCCTATTGTTGAGCTACTTAGAGTCTGCAGAGATTTTGGAATCACAGCGGCTATAGTGACAGCCGTGGCGGTATCTGCTGCTGCAGCGGTTACGGCCGGAGTGGCTATGGCCAATCAAGTACAAACTGCTGCCACTATTAATCAAGTTGTCCAACAAACTTCCACCATACTTGAATCCCAAAATACAATTAATCAACATATTTTGTCAGGGATTTTAGCTGCCAACCAAAGAATAGATTTACTCTAAGCTCAGGTAGAAGAATTGGCTGACTTAGTGCTTTTGGGTTGTGTTGACCAACATGCACATTTATGCATAACCTCTGTCAGATTTAATGATTCCAGGAATGCTTCCCGCACCATTGGCAAATATTTGGCTGGAAATTGGTCCATGGAAGCGGAAGACATGATCCAGTCTCAACTAACCCAGATAGCTGTCTTGAATAGCACCCGTGTTGATCCCGTGACTTTGGGTCAATTCACCGATTGGATATCTTCTGCCTTTTCCTTTTTTAAAGAGTGGGTGGGGGTAGGCATTTTTGGTGCAATGTGTTGCTTCGATATGTTTCTCTGTTTGTGGTTTCTCTGTTGCCTCAAGGCCCGCAATGCTCACGATAAGGCTATGATCATTCAAGCTCTTGCAGATTTAGAAAATGGCAATTCACCTTAAGTTTGGCTTGCGCATCTTAAACAGTAAATCTTTGACATGGCCATTGCACCCCAAGTTATTATAACATTGCACTGGGATCGGCATGTCTTTCCTCGTTATTCTCTTAGTGTTGGAAAGCCCTTGCACTCTGCCGGTCTTGCTGCCATTGCACGCAGGTGGGTTTCCACACTAATGCTTCTCTATCGCCTTAAAGTCCGTGCCTTTCTTTCGGGGTGCTGTCAACTCGTTTGTCGTTGTGTACAGCCACAGTTCAGCCTTAGCTGTCCCCCTTCGTCCACCTTCGTCACGATACAGGATGCGAGGCAAGGCACTGCACTTGAGTGATCCTTGAAGTGGACCTCAAGGAGAGCATGTCCTATTGCATGCGGGTTTGATGTCCACGCCCCACCCCACGAAAAAAGGCGTCGGCTGATATGGCTTCAGATCTGGGGAAGGGCCCTCCTTAGGACTGAGCCATACTATGCAGCCACTTCTGCACAGTGGGATAGGACCTCTACTCTCGCCTGTATTGTTTTCAGGAAACAGAAGCGGGGAACTGTGGTGAGCCACTTCTGCAGATTATGGTCGCCATTGCATGATGGTGCTGGCTCCACTGTGGTCTGTAATAAACAACTCCTTGTTTGGGAGAGTTGGTGCATGGTTTCTCAGCACCCTGTGAGAAAGTTCCACGTGGCAGCTTCGCATTGGGGCTTGGGATGCTTTATTAAGGCTGGGAGGGGCATCCGACGGGGAATTAGAAGAAATATCAAGGGCCTGAATAAACTGCTGAAAGAAGATTCCTGAGTTGTGTCTTCCTTGCGGGCAAGGGGTCGCGACAACAGGCCTTGTTTGGTCCATCTTCTCTACAATAAGAAGAGAGAGACTGATTCAGACACATCAATTCATCCTGACCTGGTTGTTTGCTGTGGAAGATGACTATTGCTCTCTCAGGTCCTACATAGCTGCCTACATCTTCTCTAAGGATCATTTCTTCATGGATCGTTGAGTTTCTCAGCCGGTGAAAGATCAGCTACATTACTATATTGTAAGACGAACTCTGTCCCTGCTCTTCTGTAAGTTATATTAAGGGAAGAGTGTATGGTTAGGTTCAATAATAGCATCAATTTTGGTTAGGAATCATTCTGCGGGATGAATAATGGTATTGGCAACCTGCGATATTTACAAGAGTATATAGGTGAAATATAAGTATGAAAGCAGAAATTTGGTAAGATTTGAAGCCCAGAAGGGCATTGGGCCCTTGAGTGGGATACTTAGCTTTGAATTATGTCCTGCACAGTTGTCTCAGATAAATCAATATACAATGGGATAGGACCTTGTAACTTGAATGATTGAATTTTGAACAGAACATCCAGTCAAAAAGCAATAGTCGATAGGATTTGGAAGGTATTCGGTAGGCTAAGAAGAAGAGTGAGTATAGGATTTGGACCAAAAGTTCTTAACAATAGGGTTTCGGGTAGAGAGTGAAGGTGAATGTCAGCACATGTGAAGAGTCAGTCGCAATGATGAACTGGGGAAAACATGTATGAAAGCACATATCAATAAAGACATTAGGAAATCAAGTGAAGTATAAAGTGAGTGATAGGATTACACATTTTCAACAGGCTGGAGCTTGAATTTATAATCTTAAGAGGAAACAAATATGTAGTCACAAATAGAATTGACATTTGAGAACATTAGGCAACATGGACATGGATGATTTTAGTAATCCATGTTCACTTCCCATTTAGGCTTTGATACAATTGTACATGTGACCTTTGCTTTTTGTGTCCAGAATATTTCTGTGATAAAATGTATATGCAGATCTGGTGACATGAGTATTTCTTCCACCATTTCAGGGAGCAATATTTTGAAGACGTATAAATTAGTATGGGGGTACAATTAGGCGTACCCTGTGTCTATGAATATAGAGATAATGCAAGAATACACCATTCTGTGAATAAACAAAATAACTGGATCCACTTTAAATAATGGATTGAATAGATATCTGAAAATATATCAGAAATGTTATATTGATATACAATCATTCATTCCAACCAGTTATATATCTAATGGTCATCTTAGGGTTATGGTTTATCATGAAGGGTGTGTGAGATTTGTTTCAAAATGATTATGGAAATCGATTATAATGTATTTGGAAAAAAGTCTCATTAAAAGACCAGTCAAGAAACATAGAGAAATACATGTGTTCTGGAGAAGAAAGTGATTAAAAGTGAAACAAATGCCTATAATTTTGCTAACTAGTGGATGAAATATGTATCCTATGATGTGCAAAAACTGAAAAATAGTAAGGTACCACTGTTGAATAAAAATGAACATCAAAAGATGCATCATGTCCCATAGGAATCTACTTGCATTGATGTTAAACTGGATCAGTAACTGTAGAAATATTAGGATTTGTATGTACCTTTCACTGAAGTTAGTTTTCAGTACTAGGAAACAAATATATATTTCAGGTGAATGAATATTTCTGAGAATAATGTTGTGAAAAGTTGATTATTAATCCACATACATGAACATGAATGAATTTAGGGAGTGTATATAAGACACATACATTTCATATTATGAAAATTCTGGAGAGTGTGTGTGTGTGTATATATATATATATATATATATATATACACACACACACAAACACACACACACACACAAACAACCACAGACAATAAACATACCAATTCATATGCCAAACAAAATTCACCATGAAATATATATCATCCACAGATCGAAAAACATTCATTTCACTGAACATGGATTTATGTATAATGTTGTTCTACTAGGAAGCTCACCTATAGCTTGAAATTTCAGTTCCAACAGCTTTTAGGAGGAGTAATCTCTTCTCACAATTTGTAACTGCCAAGTCAGGCACCTCACAAAAATTTACTTGTGATATCACGTAGGATTCTATATGTTCATATAAAAATACATGTGCTGAATACGCTACAGAGAAAGGGAGACAGGAATACACATATTTTTTAACTTTAAAAACACATGGAGAACTATTTCAATTAAAAATTGACTTGATTAATAACACCTACCATTTATCTTGCAAAAGGCAAGTCCAATATACACCATGTCTCCTCTGAACTGCTTGTATTTCAATTTTGTTTCGGTTATTTTTCTCCATCATATTAGTATTAGTTGTTAGAGTCTCATAGAGTATGGGTTATTGTGAGGGATATAGTATTTTGAATGGAAAATTGAAAAATGAATCCAATGAGTATGCATATATATGGTATACAATAATCTTCCCACTCTCATCCAGAACAATGCCTTGACATTACCTTCGCCCCAAGTAAGACACAATTAGAGGAGTAGAGTTAAAATATCTGTGAATACATATCTGGGATAGAAAATGCTCAGGAGTTCACAAACATGGATGTGGTAGAGGAGTTTCCAAAAGTAAAGGACAGGGTTGATCTCCCAACCTGATCTTTCAATAAAATTGGGAGTCATCTTGCCACACAGCCATGAGAAGATAATTTTTTCTTTACTATAAATTAGTGCAAATTCCAAACCTACTTTGAATTCCTGCCCATGCCTTGAACTCACCCATATCTGGCTTTCTGACCAGATTGCAGCCCTCTCTGAAACTTTAGTGACACCTCATAAATATTGGCCTTCCCTGGCCAAAGACCCTCTCTAGGCTCTAATGGTCCTCATAATTTTTGATGCTGGGGCCAGCAAATAAAAAATGTAACCTATAATTAGTGTGATGCTTGTCAAAGTTCTGTTTTCTGTAACTCCCCTTTTGTGTAACTTTCTTGGGTATAAAGCTGGGCTGTAGGAAATGTGGGGATGCTGTCTTGTTTCCGCTGTTTGAGAGGGAGAGGCAGCCCACCCGGATGAAATAATAAGCTTGCTTTAATTTGATTTTAATTGGAGTCAGTGGTCTTTTCTTGCATCCTGGTCTAATATTTTAGAGTTCCCCAGTGAGATGACCCGACCAGATCACAAGACCAGACTCCTGGAAATTCTGAAGCTGGCCTTTCCTCCAAGGCTCCGGGCTGGAGAGCCAAGTTCAAAGGCCTTGGAGTGAGCCTTCAGTCCGGGGAGCACTGCAGTGAACCATCGCACTATAACTATTAGCAAGCACCTGGTGGAGGAGGCCTCCATATGTAAGTGGTATCTTTATAACATCTGATATCCGGTAAAGGGACATCTCTTCTGATGACAGAGAGGTGGCATGGGGAGGCTCACATATACTCCTGTCCGGGACAGTAAGAAGAATCATTCTGTCCTCTGTTCTGTTCTGTAGGGAATTCCTCTGAAAGGGTAGAGAGGTGCCAACGGGCATGCAGGAGCTCCTTCCCCGGAGCTTTAGCAAGACGTTGTATTGCTCCTCTGTTTTTCTGTTTCTTCACCGGTTTTCTGTTTCTTTGTGTTTTTTTCTGTGTTCTGTATGTTTTTGGTTTGTTAGTTTTTGTGCGTTTTGTTGTGTGATTTCTTTGGTAAAAACATAATGATATTGGATGTGAAAATGGGTTATAAAGCAAGTAAGCCTGACACCCCTTTGGACTGTGTTTTAAGGAACTGTGATGAACTTTCCCCCCCTTTGTCAAGCAGGATGAGAGAAGCCTCTAGCTGGTTGCCTGGAGCACACCCACTGCAGAGGGCAATGCCTGCTGGTGACCTAAGAACTGAGTATCTCTTAGGTGAAAAAGTGAAACTCCTTTAAAACCGCTTGTCCCTCCAGATCAAGAGAGTCACAACCTTTCGGCAGAATCCCCTGTGTTTCTCCTTTGTTAGCAAAGCAGTAAACCTCCCTTTTTCTTTTTCTCAAACACTGTCCTCATTATTAAATTGGTATTAATTGGCTTCAACATCAGGAACCAAAATTTAAGTTACAAATTTTGATACCCTCCCCCGGACCCTGGGACTTTTTGAGAGCTGACTACTGAAATATTAGGAGACGGAGCGTGCTCGGGGTGGAACTGAACCAGAGGAGCTAATCCTGTAAGTAAAAGGAGGGACTGAAGGACTCCCAGCAGCTGCCAAAGACCTGTTGCTTCAGAGAATTCCCTCCTTCTGTCCCTGCACTGTAAGAATTATGCCACCTCTGTCTTATTAAAAAAGAGAATAAGAAAAAGGGGACACTAAATGCAGTAAAGTCACCATGGAGACCCTTGATTTCACATTTCAGGTTGCTCCTCTTTGAAAACATCTGTTCCCCTTGTGGGGACATCTATCGTGCTACAGGTGTAGGAGATTTTTCTCTTATCTGTTATGTTTTAATGGCTTCTGTCTGTCAGCCATAGTCTGGAGCTCCTTTCTGTCTGTCTTGTGTCTTTGTTTCTGGCCCTTAAAGACATGTGCAATAATGTGTTCATATTATAAATTGTTTCTTGGGAATGATCTTAGCTCAATGTGTGTCTAAATGATGACGTTTTATTGTAACAATCTGGTATCTGAATGGGTTTTTGAAGCATTGTACAATCTTGCAGTTAAAAGTCTGGTTCATATAATTGTTTAGTTTATGATTTTAGATAATTCATGCAAGAGAACTTAAATACTTAGCATGGAAAACTAAAGAACTCTATTTCCAAGTTGGCAAGTAACTTCCCAAACATTCAGTCTTATTTTTCACCAGTTTTGAATTGGGTAGACTGGGAAAATATCACAGTGTGTACCAGTGCATTAATTTGGAAAAGGATAGTAAATCATAGTATGGTATCTGTTGACAGAACAAGATGTAAAGATATAAAATTTTGTGAATTGTAACTTAAAATTGTACCAGAATTTTCAACATCCAAACCTGAAAATTATGGTTAAAATGCCTTAGGCCTGAGGTATCTGCTCAGAATAGCAGTTTTTCCCTGGTCCTTCCAGACCTCAGCCAGGCCTTATGTTGAAATGCAAATGAAAGAAGCCTACTAGCTCAGTAGGA
Organism: Callospermophilus lateralis; assembly: GCF_048772815.1. Classification (NCBI taxonomy): domain Eukaryota; kingdom Metazoa; phylum Chordata; class Mammalia; order Rodentia; family Sciuridae; genus Callospermophilus; species Callospermophilus lateralis. The sequence continues at coordinate 523,161 of NW_027512690.1, forward strand.
GACTGATCTGAGGCCTAAAGGGGGGGGGGGGAGAAAAAATTACATTGTATGGTATTTACTAATAACTGCCCAGTCACTTTTTCTAGGACTCTTATTTTTTTTCCTTAGATTCTGTATTGTTTTTAACTCATGATTTTGATCCTACAGACCTAGGTTAATGTTTTTCTGATCAGTTCTATCTTTGACCAACAGTGGAGTTTTTGAAACATTGCAATGGAGATTTCACCTGCGAAAAGCTACAAGGCCTTTACTATAATTATGTGTGCACACTCTTGTTATGTGTTGTATGTGTATATATACATATGTCCGTATATCATGTATATTATATACAAATTAACATACATAAGGAGCGCTCATAAAAAAAGGAGCACTCACAAAAACAAATTTTAAAAAGCGGATCCAAAGATCTTTAATTTACGTGATTTAAATGGTTCACTTTAAATTGGATAAACAGATAAAAATAAATGTCTTTAAATTTAAGCTTACATGTTTTTCTAGGTGTTCAAAAATCTAATAAAATATTAATGTCGACAAAAGGTCTAATATGCCTTGGTTCTAGGACTTTTCCTTCAACAAAAAAATGGTCTACACTGTTCAATACTTTTGTCTAATATTTTGATAAATAAATAAATTAAATTTGATATTTGATTACTCATTCATGAGTATTCTTGTTAGATATGTTATTGATTTACTAAGGTCTGTATAAGTTTGTTCTAAAGTCTGTATAAGATTGTAAAAATCAGTCATGTGTAAAAGGCACAAAAATTTCTTAAAACATACGTTTACCAATAACATTGTGTTTATTAAGTTTTATTTTTCTAGAGCAAGCAACCATAAATATTAAACAACTTATTAAATACGATCTGTTATTTTAGAGCACTGTACTGCCATTTCTTTAAAAGCTAAACTTGGTTAATGTAGAAACATCAATGCAATTGTGATGCTATTAATGTGCTCATATCTTCCAGGAATACAAGTCTCTAAGGTAGAAACTTTAAAAGAGCATTATGTGAAGCTGGTGTTCTGAAGTTGTATGGTAAAAAAAAAAATATATTGGGCATTTATTTACCTTTTATCAATAAGATATATAAACTTTTATGTTACTTTTTACATTGGGGAACAATTTGAATGTATTTTTATGTTAATGAGAGCCTTAGCTATGAAAAGGATAAAACTTTCAGCGTTTATTTTATTCATGTTTTAAATGTTATATTATATGGTGTTAACTAATGTTCATGTGACCTCAAACAATTAATGTTAACTTTTTAAACTGATATTTAAAAACAAAGATCATCTTTAGAACTAAAACACTTAAGATTTATAAAGAGCCCTGCCTTACTTGAGATAAGGCTCTGTGTCCCAACTTACTACATGTGAGAATGACTACGAAAGCAGTGGGTCAGATGTTATTTCATTTAAAGTTACATTCAAAAGTTCTTTTTTTTTTTCATATCAAGATTATTAGGATCTCAAACAAGAAATATAATAAATAACTCAGCCTAAAAATTCAGGGTAGCTATTACACGAACTAAGTATATTTACTCTTGTTAATTTTATTTTGTAATTTCCTTATAAGTGATCTAAAGATTCCCTGTTAGTGTTTTACAGAAGTGTTGCTTTAAGAACACAACATGGGTTAATTAAAGATAACAAGTCATCACCAAAAGACAGACAGAAAAATACAGATCCCAATTAATAAAAAGATAAATAATTTTAAATTACAGACATTAAAGCCCAGTACTCTTAATATAAGGCTGCTAAAATTTATTTGCTGGATGTTTAAAATTAGGATTTAAAATTAAAGTTAAATGAAAAGGGCCAAGAAAACCAATATTTGATTCTTGCCCTCTGAGTCAGTCTGTATCCAGGGAACAGGGGACTTCCCTAAAGAGCTTTGCAACTCTGAGCCACTGGAGAACAGAAAGCCAATCAGTGCATTTTCTATGAAGAAGACAGTCATCAGAGAAGGGAGACATCCCTGATGCTTCCGAGGGAAGCCACAGGGTCAAGCAAGACCTGGACACACCTAGCGAAAATGGCACTAGCAGAACTGAGAAGCTGCTCTCAAGTTTCCCCAGGAATGACTCCCTTAAAAGCTCAGCTGACTGTTCATAATAGATAGAAACAAAAGTCAGTTTGACTGCTTCATCTTAAACATTTAGGAAAGACAGTTAAACGCAAAATACAGCCATTCCTGGGCATTTTAAATAATAACAGTAATAATAATATTTTAAGGTATACACTTTATGTTAGCCTCCCAAAATAAATAAGACTGGAGGCTACAAAGAAGGGTTCTCAGAGAGGAATGCCTGATAACTATAAAAAGAGACTATCAAGAGGAGCTGCCAGAGGCAGAAGTTTTTAGTTTAAGGCCTACAGATATTCCTAACCTACACAGGTAATATTGGAGTTTGCTAGTACAATTATCCAGCCTTGAGTAACAGAATTAAGGGTTTCTCTATTAGACACAGAGGTCATACTAGTAAAAGAATTTTGCAGGATCAGATGGTATTAAATTATAACACTGTATTTTATGGGGAGGGACAACTGTAACCCTAAATGTTAAATATTAAGTTGACAGTCCTGATAACTGGGGATATTTAAGACTGGTGAGGGAACTTCTATACAGTGACATGTTCAAGCTGCTGCAACATTTATTCAGTACTCATGTATTTTGTTTCTCTCATAGAAGAACCCATCCCCAGATGACTTTACAACGTGTACTTCCCCAACCAGACTTCAAACCGAACTGACTTCGAAAAGGCAACTCATGTCTCTCATACCGTACCCACTCACGTCACCCTCTCTCAGCTCAGAAGAAGTCAAAATGAGTGACGCCTCGCTTCTTACTACAATGGAGCCAAAAATAAATAGACTATCAATATAAGTAATTAATTAAGTCAGTAAAATCAGGGAGACCGGTTTTGGGTGAGTTCAAAAAATGGGGAGACTGTTACCTGAGGAATTAAATTTCCCTCAGTGCTCGTCCCCTACCCTATCAAAGATTTGAAAGGGACACATTAGAAAATGGGGGAATGATAGACCCATCCTGATATTTTATTTAAATTGGAGCCATCTTGACACAAAGCCATGAAAAGATAATTTTGGCTTAACTATAAATTACAGCAAATTCTGAACCTGCTTTGAATGCCTGCCCATCCCTTGAACTCACCCATGCATGGCTCTCTGACCAGATAACAGCCCTCTCTGAAACTTTATTTACACCTCATAAATATTGGCCTTCCCTGGCCAGACGACACTCTCTGAGGCTCTAATGGTTCTCATAAATTCTGATGTTGGGGCCAGCAAAAAAAAAAAAATGTAAACTATCATTAGTGTGATGCTTGTCAGAGTTCTGTTATCTGTAACCACCCTTTTCTGTAACATTCTGCGCTATAAAGCCATTCTGTAGGAAAGGTGGGGTTGCTCTCTTGTTCCCGCGGTTTTGGGAGGGAGACACAGCCCGGGTGGTGGAAATAATAAGTTTGCTTTAATTTGATTTTAATTGGACTCAGTGGTCTTTTCTTGCGTCCTGGTCTAAAAGGTAAACACTCCACCAACATGGAGCTCTGCCTGCCTAAAGACTACTTGAGAAACTGCCTCTGAGGATGGGCACTTGACATATATGTTGTTGTCAGGAGCTTTAGCTTCCATTCTAAGGAGACCATTAAAACTGAGTCTGCATCTATGTGACCTGGAGGACATTGTTTCTTATTTTCCAAATAACATGAGGCAGCAGTGCTGACTTCTCTCTTTGTAGGTAAACTGTGGCCACTGAAAGCTAAGTGTCTCCGCATGTGGACTGTGAAGCCATTTGGTCATCCTCCACTTTTCATGGTGTTTCTTGCTGCTGCACTGGGAGTTTGGTATTTGCTTCACGAAATACAAGGAGTTCAACTGGGACACAGTGCTGGAGGGAGTCCTGTCACGTGTGGTGGGTCAGGGTCTGCAGGAGAATGCACCAACCAGGCTTCTATTCCACATAGCTTGTCCCCTTAACCATAGCAACCTGATTCTGAACATTGCCCTGAAACATCTCCATATAACAAGATGCCTTTAATGGAGAGGATTCAGACATATACGTGATTCCTGTCTGCACCATGTCAGCCACAAGCCATTTGGAAGTCAATGACAGATCCACATGGCTTGACAAGAGATGCTTTATCACACACCTGCACATCACAGCTCTGGGCCCACTACTCAGCAGCCTCCAACATACTGGTATCTGTGTTATACACCGTTTTCATGAAACCCAGTCAATCAAGGCACTGTCTGGTACCCTCATGATCAGCAACAGGACATCCAAAGATTCTCCAGGGCCACCTGGTCATGGGAATTTCAAAAATTTCATGGTATTTATCTAGCCATTTTTCAAGGATGAATTTGGGGAAACTGTGGGTTTAAATTCATTCAGGAACCATTAAATTTTGAAGAAGCACATTTCAAGGAAAGCTCTGGTGAACTCTCAGAGGCAAGGCTTCCCAAAGAGTGGCCCAAAGGACACATGAAGCCAGGCCCATTGAGGTCTCCAATGTAAGGTCCATGTATGTTTTGACTCTCAACCATGGCGGCCAATCTTTCAGAATAAAGTCATGTGATATCCAGGCTGAGTTTGACAGTACTCTTTGGAAAGCCACCCTTTTCTATATCTCAGTTTTCAAGGGTGAATCTCATGCATGGCCACCTAAAATCCCAACACAATTCATGGCAATACTTCTCTGAGGTCAGTTCCATTACTCAGTCTCTATGGGAAATCACACCATAGTTCAAGCTCAGGTGGACCCAGGCATCTTTACCAACCACCACACAGCTGACCACAATTAAAACCAAAACACTCCCACATGGCCCTCATCTTCTTCCACATATACACTCATCATAACCTCTGGCTGGGGGTTTCCATGAGGGGCGCAGCCCAAGACACTGTCCAAAATAAGCACACTTGTGCCTCATTTGCCTAAAGTCAGCTTGGCCTGGACACCCTTCCTGTGAACAAAGAGTGATCAATTAGTCCTGCTCTATAACTGCTCCGCTTCTCCAATTTGAGGCCTACTGACTGTCTGGTATAGATTCTTCATGAGAATTTGTGTCATGAGAAAACTCAAGCACCTATCGGCTAGCCTCTAGAGGGCTTTGAAGAACTCATTTGACCCAAAGAATTCCTATTTTCACTTGATGGAGGTCAGGAAGGTTACAGAAGATGGCGAGACACTTCATCCACAAAGACTGCTCTTTTGGCCATTTTGGTTATGAATGCACACTTGGAAACTTTCTTTAGATGCATCAGATGCTGACAATCTAAGCCACTGCCTCACAAAGGGCCAAGAGGCTGATTCAGCCACATCCCTTTCCAAAGCAATTAAGCAAAGAGCCACAGGTGATGCCCATTCATTTCCGTTTGTAAACTGTTTTCTTCAGGCTTCACAAAGGGGTGGCCTGAGGCAAAGACCTTCCTGAAATTCAGGACAACAGAACAATAGGTAAGCAAAAAGCCCAAAGCAGTGTTTCTCCACTGAGACTTTACTGGTCACACAGAATTCTGAGTTTTTGAGATGCTCCCATTCCCTTCAGCTATTAAGTACATGCCCATGTCAGAGAGCTTGGAGGTGGTGCATATCTTGGAAACAAAACCATGAGGCTATTCTGGAGAGTGGCCCGTATTCAAGAAGAAGAGAGAAACTTAGGAAGGTAGTAGGTGTTTCCCATCCATAAGGCAAGCCACTCTCCATTCTTAAATTGGGCAGGATGATTGCTGGGAAGCTTTCTACCAGACAGGACACAACCATTGATGCATTCTCTTTTCAAATGTCTATAACCATGTATACAGTGGGATACACAGACATAGAAACACTCATGTTGTCAAACAAATTTCTAGAAACATTCCACTCCAAACAAACAAACCGACTTATTCTCAGAACATGAGACTAAACAACAAACTCATAGGGACACTTACAACAGCACCTCCTTCCCCCAAGTATGTCTGTGACTATACTCAGTGTCCTCTGACTGGTGGGCCATACTATGTTCCCCGAAGTGGCCTGTTCTGTCTCAGATCTGGTCTTCTTTGCCAACTCTTTGAAGTTTTCAGGAGCCATGGTTGAGCCACTACCTGCTTTCTCAGAAAAGGCTTCTATTCAGACCTCTCCTGGCATTTGGCCATCATCACTTAAGTAGGTACCAAGAAAGACTGACTCTGTCTTTGATAAATCCAAACAATTGAGACCACTGGGACTGGGACTGGGACTTCTCTGGGTGCCTGGCAGTCAATCACCAAGGAAGTGTGGTAGGTTACTTCCTTCAGGAAATGAATGAGGTCACTGCCTTGGCAACCACTTTGTACTAACAGTTGCTTCCAAGGATCCCATGAGATGGAGTCTGCCCCTACTTCCTGTGACACTTACACAAGTTAGAATGGTATATCAACCACAGGCACCCAGGAACAGCTCTCCACACAGGCCTGGGCGTGGTTTGGTCCATTTAATCTACATTAAGAAGAGAGAGGCTGATTCAGTCACATTCCTTCATCCTGACCAGGTTGTTTGACATGGAAGTTGACTTTTGCTCTCTCACATGCTTCATAGGTGCCTACATCTTCTTCAGGGATGATTTCTGCATGGAACTTTGAGGTTCTCAGCAGGCGGAAGATCGCCTACATTCCTGTATTGTAAGATCAACAATTTCCCTGTTCTTTTGTAAAGTTAGATTGAGGGAAGAGTGTATGGTTAAGGTTAATAACAGGTTCGATTTCGATTAGGAATCATTTTGCAGAATAAATAATGGTATTGGAAACCTGTGATATTTACATGAATATGCGGTGAAATATAAGTATGAAAACAGAAATCTAGGTAAGATTTGAAGTCCATAAGGGCGTTGGGTGGCATGGACCCCATCCTTTGAAACAGGAATGATCAAATAGCCCTGCTGCTAATACTGCTCTTCTTCTCCAATTTGAGGCCTACTGACTGTCAGGTATATATTCTTACTGTGATTTGGAGTCATGAGAAAACCCAAGCACCTATGGGCTAGCCTCTTCAGGTCTTTGAAGAACTCATTTGACTCAAAGGATTGCTATTCTCACTTGAAGGTAGTCAGGAACTGAAAAGGTCATCGAACGTTGGAGGAAAAGACCAACAAGAAACTGTCTCATGCCAAAAGAAATGGTTTATTGGGGGTCCAGCATCTGGGGCTCAGAGCTCACTCCAGAGGAGGAAAGAAAAAAGATCCCCGAGAACAACTTGAGCAGAGTTTATATACATTCTTTAGAGAGGGCAGGGACTTTACATACATCATAGCCTCCTTTAGGAAATCATCATACGCCGCAGGAAAATCAAATAGCAACTCTAAAACAAGATTAGCACATCCATTGGCGGGAACAGGTCGGGCAGGGGGTGATTTTTTAGCCCTGAGAAGGGGTATACATTTAAACTGGTTGGTTGAAGCCCTGAGATGTAATCGTGCTGAGCTGCAGGGTTTCTGGGAAGGGGTTGTTTAGCTACTAGGTGGTCAGGGAAGATTTCAACACACATCTAATGGGCAGTTCTGGGAATTGTCTTAACTGCCACAGGAATTTCAGGTTCTGAGTGCAGCTTGGAAACTTTACAAAACCTGGTTATTTACGTTTCAATTTAAATTTCTTTTATTCTTTCATTTTACACTCCTTTTTCTGACTACTTTTAATCTTAAAAGTAATGAATCATAATTATTGCGGGTTCTCAGATTCTATATCTGCCAGTGGATAGTATTTTTATCTGATTACCATGAGTTTTTTCCTGCCCAATCTGAACCTGGAGAAAGGAAACTATGCAGTTTAGCAAACAAGGTCCCACATTTAGTAACACCATAAGGATGATCAGGGGTCCAGCTAAGTCTGATAAAAGTTTAGTTAACCAAGAGGACTGGGTAAACCATGACTCAAAACACCCTTGTTGAATCTCCCTTTCTCTCTGGTGCTCTTCAAGGCATTTTCTCAATTTACTCATGGATTCTTTAAAACTCCACTATGGTCAGCATAAAAACAGCATTCTTCTCTCAGTGAAGCACAGATGCCCTCCTCCCTCATGAAGAGGAGGTCTAATCCTTGCCTTTTCTGTAAAACAAACTCAGAGAGAGAGGTTAAGGATTCCTGCAAAACTGTGATGGAGGTCTCTAACGTTTTCAAGTCTTGATCTATTGCTGTTTCTAATCGGGCCATTTGTTGTGACCCACGGATCATAGCAGCTGTTCCCGTACCCACTCCTGCAGTAACTCCTATGCCCAGTAGGATGGCTAGAGTAAGAGACACTGGCTCCCGGTGAAATCAGGTTGTTAGTCCCCCTAGTAGACCTTCAAATTATTCTGCATCATCATAGAGCACCCTGGGGAGTATCTGCACCATTACACAATAATTTACAGAGCTATCTAATACCTGGGCTGAAATGCAAGGAGTTCTGATTGTGTGGAGTTCAGTACCATAATGGTTCCTTTAATTAGTTCCCAGGGGGAGGAGTCAGCTGTATTCTGGACTGGGAAAGTAGGCAAAGACCGAAACCAGGAAGTATGAGATGGTAGAGGGGTTCTGGTAGATCTAGGCATGGGAGGTTTAGGAGGTTTAATTCCTGGCTTGAGGGGATTGGGCCCTATTGCTGTGGGCTTTTCTTCCTTTTTAAGCTGGATGGTGAACCAGAGAGCAAAGTCATAACCAGGGCCATAAATATAAAATCGCATTCCCCTAGTATTTCCCATAGGCCATGTTGTTCTGAGGTATCCCCTTCCTTTGGAAGTGAAAGTATTTTGAGGGGATAACGTAGACTATTCTTTCCACAGCGAGTTTTTGACACCGCTTGGCTAGCGGCACATTTCTTGGGATCAATCCAGGTGTCATTTGGTCCTACCTGAATCATACTGTCTGGAGAGTTTGGGTTCCACCATGCACTCCCGTTTGTTCACATCCCCAAGGTTAACAATAAAAGTCAATGGGTCCTCCACAGGTTTGGGCCTGTTTGCAACTTCGGAAATCAGCTGGGCACACATAAAAATCAAGACTGGCTAGTTTACACCTCAGTTGGGGAGATGACATCCATAATTCATGGGGTAAGGTGGTCTATGTTGCCCTGGTTTGGGTTTGAGTGGGATATGTGTGGGGTCCTCTATGTCAGGGAGATCCCAGTCAGAGAGGCCTATAACAAGCTGACAAATGTCTCGGTGGAGAGATGGCCACCTAGTCCATAAGGCGGCTGTATGTGAAATAGACCACACTACTTGCCCAGTAGGATTTATAACTTGCCATTGTTGCTGAACAGGCTGATGGGGATTAGGAATGCTGGTGGCCAGGGGAAGAATCCATAGCCCTATCCACACGACAGACATGCAACTTGAGAGGGTTACCAGTCAGTATCAGTTTCCAGCCGGAATCTGTACAGGGCACAGGCTTGAGATGTGAGGCATGTATCCAGGAAGTGATCCCATCCAATTTCACCACTGTAGGTGTTATAAGAAACACCTGGTATGGTCCTTTCCAGCGGGGTTCCAGGGATGACACCTGATGCCGTCTCACGTAGACTAAGTCTCCCACTTGATAACAATGTGGGGTTTCTTTGTCTCCAGGCTGATAAGCAGTGGGAACAGGTTGGTCTTGGTTTCAATGGTTAATTTCCAAAGAAAAGGGAGCCACAGCTGATATCTCCACTTTGGCTCAATTACGAGGAGTCAAAAGCTGGTTGTTTAATGTTTCTGGTAGTATCCAAGACTCAGATCGAGGTAGGAGACTTGGAAATATTTCACATAACTCACAATTAAGTAATGCTACGTTATCCTCTGCAGCAGTCTGTCTCCAATCTCCGTTCCTGTTTCTTTTGGCTAATGATACATCAAAGGGGATGCTTAATTGTTCTAATGTTACCTGTTATTTAACTGAGTGTTGGAATGGCTCTTGGACTGTGGCAGTGATTATGAAAATTCCAACCTTTGTCCCGATCCCAGTTACTGTGGATCCGGAATCTTTTCCTATTGTTGAACTGATTAGAGCCCGTAAAGATTTTGGTATTATGGCAGTTATAGTGACAGCTGTGGCGGTATCTGCTGCTGCAGCAGTTACAGCTGGAGTAGCCATGGCCAGCCAAGTACAAACTGCTGCCACTCTTAATGAGGTTATTCAACAAACATCCACCATACGTAAATCTCAAAGTAGAATTAATCAACACATTTTATCTGGGATTCTGGCTGCTAATCAAAGGATAAATCTGCTTCAAGATCAAGTTGAGAAATTGTCTGATCTAGTATATTTAGGTTGTGTTGATCAACGTGCACATTTATGTATAAACTCTGTCAGATTTAATGATTCCAGGAATGCCTCCCACATCATCGGGAAATATTTATCCGGAACCTGGTCCATGGAAGCAGAAAACTTACTCCAATCTCAACTAACTCAAATTGCTGTTTTGAATAGTACCCGTGTCGAACCAGTGACTTTGGGTCAATTCACCAGTTGGCTATCTTCTGCCTTTTCCTTCTTTAAGGAGTGGGTGGGAGTGGGCATTTTGGGGGCAATGTGTTGCTTCGGTATTATACTTTGTTTGTGGCTTCTCTGTCGCCTTAAAACTCGCCATACACAGGAGAAGGCTATGATTGTATAGGCTCTTGCGGCCTTGGAAAATGGCATATCTCCGCAAATCTGGCTTCCGCATCTTAAACAGTGATTTTCTGGGCATGGCCATTGCACCCCAAGTTAATTTCACAGTGCACTGGGATTGGCATGTCCTCTTTCTTATTCTCCCCCAGTACTGAATAGCCCTTGCACTCTGCAGGTCTTGTTACCATTGCACGCAGATGGGTTTTAGGACTGGTCTTTCTTCTCGGCTACAGACTCTTTACTTTCCTCTGGGGCTTAGGGATTGTGTTGCCAACTAAAAATTTGTTATTGTTACCAGGCTACCTGTGTTGCCCTACTTCTCGCCGTCGTCAAGATGCAGGATGCGAGGCAAAGCACTGCACTTGAGTGATCCCTCAACGGACCTCAAGGAAAGCATGTCCTATTGCATGCGGGTTTGACGTCCACGCCCCCGCCCTACGAAAAAAGGCGTCGGCTGATATGGGGTCAGGTCTGGGGAAGGCGCCTCCTTAGGACTGAACCATACATTGCAGCCGCTTCTGCACAGTGGGATAGGACCTCTAATTTCGCCTGCATTGTTTTATAAAATAGAAGGGGGAACTGTGGTAAGCCATTGTTGTAGATTGTGGCCGCCATTAGAAGATGGCGCTGGCTTCCACTGTGGCCTGTAGTAAGCAACTCCTTTTATGGAGAGTTGGCACGCTATCCCTTGCTACCCTATGAGAAAGATCCACGTGGCGGCTTAAGATTGGTACGTGGGAGGCTTTATTAGACTGTGCTTGGGCGCTCGGGAGGAGGGGGGTCACTAGAAGATACTTTAATCAAGGCCTGAATAAACTGCTGAAAGAAGATTTCTGAGTTGCGTCTTCCTTGCGGGCAAGGGGTCGCGACAATCATATACTGTGGGAAAATCAAATAACAACTGTAAAACATGATTAGCACATTCATGTGCGGGAACAGTTCGGGCAGGGGGTGATTGGTCAGCCCTGAGAAGGGGTATACATTTAAACTGATTGGTTGAAGCTCTGAGATGTATACGTGCTGACATGCACGGTTTCTGGGAAGGGGTTGTTAAGTAACTAGGTGGTCAGGGAAGATTTCAACACATCTAACGGGCAGTTCCGGGAATTGTCTTCACTGACACAGGAATTTCAGGTTCTGAGCACAGCTTGTAAACTTTACAAAACCTGTTTCTTTACGTTTCAATTTCAATTTCATTAATTCTTTCATTTCTCACTCCTTTTTCTGCCTACTTTTAATCTTAAAAGTAATGAATCATAATTATTGTGGGGTCTCACATTCTATTTCTGCCAGTGAAGTGTATTTCTGTCTGATTACCATGAGTTTTACCTGCCCAATCTGAGCCTGGAGAAAGAAAACTATGTAGTTAAGCAAACGAGGTCCCACAGTTATCAACACCATAAGCATGACCAGGGGTTCAGCTAAGGCTGATAGGAGTGTAGTTAACCAGGGGGACTGGGTATATCATGACTCAAACCACACTTGTTGAATCTCCCTTTCTCTCTGGTGCTCTACAAGGAATTTTCTCAATTTACTCATGGATTATTTTACAACTCCAGTATGGTCAGCATAAAAACAGCATTTTTCTCTCAGTACAGCACAGAGGCCCCCCTCCCTCATGAAATGGAGGTCTAATCCTCGACTGTTCTGTAAAACAACTTTAGAGAGAGAGGTTAAGGATTCCTGCAAAAGTGTGATGGAGGTCTCTAACGTCTTCAAGTCTTGATTTATTGCTGTTTCTAATCAGGCCATTTGTGGTGACCCATGGATCATATCAGCTGTTCCTGTACCCACTCCTGCAGCAGCTCCTAGCCCCAATAGGATGGCTAGAGTAAGGGACACTGGCTCCCGGCAAAATGGGGTTGGTTGTCCCCCTAGTAGACCTTCAAAGGATTCTGCATCATGATAGAGCACCCTGGGGAGTATCTGCACCATTATACAATAATGTACAGAGCTGTCAAATACCTGGGCTGAAATGCAAGGAGTTCTGACTGTGTGGAGTTCAGTACCATAAAGGTTCCTTTAATTAGTTCCCAGGGGGAGGAGTCAGCTGTACTCTGGACTGGGGAAGTAGGCAAAGATGGAAACTGCGAAGTATGAGATGGTAGAGGGGTTTTGGTAGATCTAGGCATGGGAGGTTGAGGAGGCTTAATTCCTGACTTGAGGGGATTGGGCCCTATTGCTGTGGGATTTTCTTCCTTTTTAAGCCGGATGGTGAACCAGAGACCAAAGTCATAACCAGGGCCATTAATATAGAATCGCATTCCCCAAGTATTTCCCATAGGCCATGTTGTTCTGAGGTAGCCCCTTCCTTTGGAAGTGAAAGTTATATTGAGGGGGTAACATAGACTATTTTTTACACAGCAAGTTTTTGACACCACTTGGATAGCGGCACATTTATTGGGATCAATCCAGATGTCATTTCATCCTACCCAAATCATACTGTCTGGGGAGTTTGCGTTTCACAATGTAGGTCCCGTGTGTTCACAAACCCAAAATCTACAATAAAAGTCACTGGGTCCTCCACAGGTTTGGGCCTGTTTGTGACTTCAGAAATCAGCTGGGCACACTTAATACACAAGACTGGCTAGTTTACACCTGAGCTGGGGGAGATGACATCCATAATTCATGGGGTAAGTTGGTCTATGTTGCCCTGGTTTGGGTTTGAGTGGCATCTGTGTGGGGTCCACTATGTCAGGGAGATCCCAGTCAGAGAGGCCTATGGCAAGCTGACAAATATCCGGGTGGAGAGATGGCCACCAAGTCCATAAGGAGGCTGTATGTGAAATAGACCACACTACTTGCCCAGTAGGATTTATAAAACTTGCCATTGTTGCTGAACAGGCTGATGGGGATTAGGACTGCTGGTGGTCAGGGGAAGAATTCATAGCCCTACCCACACCACGGACATGCAACTTGAGAGGGTTACCAGTCTGTTCCAGTTTCCAGCCAGAGTCTGGAGAGGGCGCAGGATTGAGATGGGAGGTATGGATCCAGGAAGTGATCCCATCCACTTTCACCACTGTAGGTGTTATAAGCAGCACCTGGTATGGTCCCCTCCAGCAGGGTTCCAGGGATGACACCTGACACTGTCTCATGTAGACGAAGTCTCCCACTTGATATCAATGTGGAGTTCCCTCGTCTCCAGGATGATAAGCAGTGGCCAACTGTTTTCACAGGTATCGCTGGGTGCTGGGTTTGTTCAAGGGCTTTAAGTCTGTCTAGCAAGGGGTGTTGAAGGAATCATTAATCTCAGAGTTGGGGTTAGGTCCCTTAATGGAGGAGGGGCACCGTAGAGAATTTCATAAGGGGTGAGGTTACACAAAGAGGCGGAGGGGTATTTCTTGCACGAAAAAGTGCATGAGGGAGGAGCACAGTCCAATTTTTTATGCCGGTCTCCAAGATTAATTTCGTTAAGTCTCTTTGATGGTTCTATTCATCGTTTCTATATGTCCTGAGCTCTGGGGTCTATAAGCACAATATAACTTCCAATTAATCCCCAGGGTCCTGGAAAATCCCTGACTTACCTTGGCCATGGATGACGGTCCGTTATCAGACCCTATTACCTTAGGCAGGCCGAACCTTGGAAAACTGTCTTCTAGGATCTTTTTGACCACCATCTGAGCTGTTTCTTTCTTCATGGGGAAGGCTTCGACCCATCCTGAAAAAGTATCTACAAAGACTAGGAGATATTTAAGTCCATACCTTGCTGGCTTAATTTGAGTAAAGTCCACTTCCCAGAATTGTCCTGGTCTGGTTCCTCATATGCGCATCCCTGCAGGACTCTTGGATGGGAAAGTATTAACTAATTGGAAGACTTGAAAAGCTCTAGTCACCAGCTCAGCTATTTTTTTCCTCTGTGAGTCAGTCAATAATAAGTCCTTTATTCGGTCCTTTAAGAGTGCTTATAACTTCTTTGAGCCTAAGTGGTTGAACTGGTGTACATCTTTGACATAAAGGTGGGCTTTTTGAAATTGTAAACTTGGCTCTGTAGGGTCCCAGAGTTCTCTATCTGTCTCCTCAGATGATAAGTTGCCTGAATGTTCCGGGGCGGCCAAGTCTCCTGATTTTTGTTCCCCCCGGTGTGAAAAAAGTTAACAGAGTCACTCCGTTTAGGGCTGCCAATTAAGCTTCCTCATCTGCCCTTCTGTTTCCAACTGCCACGGGATTGTTTCTCTTCTGGTGCCCTGGACAGTGCACTATAGCTAGTTCCTTATGGCCCTGCACTGCTGAGCGAAGGTGGAGGATCTCATCTTTATTCTTTATTTCTTTCCCGGCAGAGGTTAATAGCCCCCATTGTTGGTAAATAGTCCCGTGCATATGAACAGTGGCAAATGCATAGTGGCTAACAGTTTATATGGTGGCCCTTTTGCCTGTTGCTAGTTCCAATGCTTTCATAAGGGCAATCAGTTCTGCTTTTTGGACTGATGTCCCTTCTGGGAGACCAGAGTATCAGATGAAATTAGTTTTGCTAACTGCTGCTGCTCCAGCCCGCTGTTTACCAACTTGGAGGAAGCTGCTGCCATCCGTAAACCATATGACTTCAGGGCGAGGCAGTGGCTGATCCTTCAAGTCTTGTTGTATACTAGTTTCCTTGCCAGTATGTGTTGACACTCATGAGTGACGGGTCCTGATGATTCTTCTGGCAGCAGTGTAGCTGGGTTGAGTGGAGCAGGGGGTCCCAGCGTTATTCTGTCTTTGTCAAGCAAGAGGCTCTGGTAGTGGTTTATTCTGGAGTTTGATAGCCACCTCTCTGGAGGCTAACAGATCATGCTCTCCAGGGCATGGGGGGATATAATGGTTAGCTTCTGTCCCAACGTTAATTAATGAGCATCTTTTATTAGAAGGGCTGCCGCTGCTATAGCACTTAAGCAATGGGGCCACCCGCTAGCCACTGGGTCCAGTTTTTTGGATAAATACGCTACCGGCTTTTTCCAAGGTCCAAAAGACTGAGTGAGCACTCCCCGTGCTATTCCTTTCTTTTCCTCGATGTAGAGAGTGAAGGGTTTTCTACATCTGGGAGTGCTAAGGCCGGAGCAGATAGCAGCATCTTTTTTTGACATTATCAAAAGCTTGTTGGTGCTCAGGGGTCCATTGGAAGTGGGCATCCCCCTTTATCAGCGGGTATAAAGGGGCAGCCAAAGATGTTAACCCAGGAGTCCATAACCTGCAAAAGCTGGCAGTCCCAAGAAACTCTCTGAGTTTTCTCTTATTAGATTGGGGCAGTATCTGCACAACAGTTTTTTTTCTGGGCTCAGGGAGCCATCGTTTGCCACCCCTGAGAGAATAACCCAGGAAGATTACTTCTTGCTGACAAATTTGGGCCTTTTGGCAGAAGCCTTATATCCAAGCCTAGCAAGCTCAAATAATAGTGCTTGGGTCCCAGACTCATAGGTCTCCTTGGTGTCGGCTGCCAGTAGAAGATCATCCACTATTGGAGTAGGGTGACTTCGGGGTGTGCAGTTTTGAAGTCATTGATGTCTCTGTGGAGGGCTTCATCAAAGAGAGTGGGGGATTTTTTGAACCTCTGTGGGAGTCTAGTCCAGGTTAGTTGGCCAGATGTTCCAGGTTCTGGGTCTATCCACTCTAAAGCTAACAGCAACTGACAGTACTTATGTAGAGGCGAGCAGAAGTAAGCATCTTTTAAGTCCAGCACAGTGTACCATTTCCACTACGGATTCAGAGTGCTAAGCAAATTATATGGATTGGGTACTGTGGGGTGAATGTCCTGCACTCTGTTGTTGATCTCTCTTAGGTCTTGAACAGGACGGTAGTCCCCAGTTCCTGGCTTTCTTACTGGTACCGGGGGGTGTTCCAGGCTGATTGACAGGGCCTTAGGACCCCAAGAGCCAGGTATTTATGAATATGGGGCCTTATCCCATCCTTAGCTTCTTTGCTTAGAGGATATTGTTTAACACTAATTGGAGACGAAGAGGCTTTTAATTCTACTACTATTGGAGGTTGTTGATGGCTAGACCTAACCCAGCAGTTTCTGCCCAGGCATTAGGATAATCTTTTATCCATTTATGGGTTACTTTGCCTTTTTGATTAGTCCTATGGGGCGCAAAGTGTTGATGTTCATCTTCTACGGACATAGTCAAAGATGTGACTATGGGAGTTTATACTGAACGCTATAGAACCTCCACTTGGGGACCATTAGGTTTAAAGGTTATTCTAGTCCGGATTTTGGTAAGCAGATTCCTGCCCATCAATGGGGCCGGGCATTCTGGAATTACTAGGAAACAGTGGTGGACTTTTCCCTTTCCGAGGTCCATGTTCATCTTAGTTGTCCAAGCCCGATATATACTGCCATTAGCCCCTTGAACTAGGGACCATTTAATTGATAGGGGGGCCAGTGAAGTCTTAAGGGCTGAGTATACTGCTCCTGTAATCACTTCAAAGTTCACTGTGTTCCCCTCAACTTCAAATGTTACTATGAGCTGGGGAAGGGGATCTGAGCCCCGAATTTTCTAGTCCTCTTCTAGAGTCAGCACGGTGGGCTGGCGTGGCTGCTTCTTTTGTGGGCACTCTTTGGCCCAGTGTTCTTTTTTATTACAGTGGGCACATTGATTTGAGGCCAGGGGCAGCCTTTGGCGTGGGCCCAGGTAACCCTTTATGTATCCCTGCTTTTTAACTTCTGGCCTATTTGCTGCTGTGACCCGAACCTTAGGCAATGCTTTACTCTGCCATTTGCTTCTTTCCTCCTTCTTTTGTTCCCTTTCCTTCTCTCTCTCCTCTATTCCCTTTCCTCCTCAGTTTCTCTCTTATAATATGCTTTCTCAGCTTCTCTGACTAAATCTCTTAAGGTCATATCTTATAATCCATCTAGACGTTGTAACTTTCTCTTAATATCTAGGGCAGTCTGCTCGATAAAGGCCATTGCAACAGATGCCTTTTGGTCTTCTGCCTGAGGATCAAAAGGAGTATATTTCCTATAGGCTTCCATAATTCTCTCCAGAAACATAGAAGGAGACTCATTAGGCCCTTGGATAATCTCTCTTACCTTGGACAAATTAGTCGGCCCTCTGGCGGCCGCTCAGAGACCCACTATTAGAGAACGGCGATAAGTGGACAGATGCTACCTACATTTAAAGGTGTTGGGGTCCCAGTTGGGTCGGTTCATGGGCCCGTAGGGATGGAGAGAGAGCATCACAGGGGCTTCCGAGTTTTCTATTATCCATCTCCTGCGGGTTTTTTTAGGTGGCCCAGCTTCCTTCAGGGGAGCAGGGGCTGCTGCTGCTGCGGGGAAGTCCCCTGGAGGGCTTGGGTCTGGCCCAATTGCCTCTAGCGGCGGAGAGGCTGAGTCAGCGGCGGGAGGATCATCTGGAACATGTTGTGGGTTGGGGAGTGAGGGTAGAGGATAAGGAGAGAGAGGAGTGTCCAGTCTTGTGACTCAGAATGGAGGGAAGAGGGGGAAGAGCAGAATGTTGGAATGATAGGATCGTGGGGCAAGGGGTATATGGCTGTTGATCTGGGTGGCCACGTGGCCCCGGTGAAAGACAATATCTCTGACTTTTCGGATTAGAGGGAAGTGGAAGGATTCTTCTGGGGGCCATCCGACTCCTAGGATGGGCCATTCTGAAGCACAGAGAGTCTGCCAGGTCCGGCATTTTACTGAAAAAGAAAGATTCTTGGTACTTGAGCGGACATCAGTCCAATGATCAAGGTTAAGGGACAGAGGCATGGAAGTGCTTTGTCCCATAATGTCCCATAATGGTAGTTACTCAAACAGGGACAGTGAATACACAAACATGACACAGACAAAGACAAACAGTAAACGTTTAACATGAGTCCAAGACAAAGATTAGAACTGAGTAACTGGCAAAACATGATGGGTTAGACAATAAAGACAGACAGTAAACTCAACATGAGTTCCTGACAATGAACAAAACTGAGTAGCCAGCAAAACCTGATGGGCTGGAAAACCGAATCGTGAAGCAAAAAATAACCGAGTTGAGGAAACTACTAATCCTCTATTTCCCGAGTCCTCTGGAGTGTCCCCCAGGGACGTGGCCTGTGGCTCTGTGACACATCTGTCAGCCACCGTCGCAGAGAGCTAATGTTCTTCACCGACAGCCATTTTGCCAAGCCCTAACCTGAAACCTGAAACCAGAAAGAGGCACCTTACTTACTCTGAAAGGAGTCCGTTGGGGTCTTTTTTTCGTCACTGCTGGATTTCTCAGCTAGGGCCTCCAGATGAAAAGGTGGGCCGAACGTCGGAGGAAAAGACCACCAAGAGAATTTCTCATGAAACAGCAAAGGGTTTATTGGGGGTCCAGCATGCTGGGGCTCAGAGCTCACTTCAGAGGAGCAAGGAACAAAGAGCCCCGAGAACAACATGAGCAGATTTTATATACATTCTTTAGAGAGGGCAGGGACTTAACATACATCATAGCTTCCTTTAGCAAATCACCGTATACCGTGGGAAAATCAAATAACAACTCTAAAACCTGATTTGCACATTCATTGGTGGGAATAGTTCAGGCAGGGTGTTATTGGTTAGCCCTGAGAAGGGGTATACATTTAAAATGATTGGTTGAAGCCCTGAGATGTATATGTGCTGAGCTGCACGGTTTTTGAGAAGAGGTTGTTAAGTAACTAGGTGGTCAGGGAAGATTTCAACACACATCTAAAGGGCAGTTCCAGGAATTGTCTTAACTGCCACAGGAATTTCAGGCTCTGAGTGCAGCCTGGATACTTTACAGAACCTGGTTCTTTACGTTTCAATTTCAATTTCTTTTATTCTTTCAGAACCTTACAAAGGAAGGCGAGAGACTTCATCAACAATGACTGCAATTTTGGTCATTTTGGTTTTGGAAGCAGACATGGGATCTTTTTTTAGATCCTTATGGTGCTGGTAATCAAAGCCACAGCCTCACACAGGGCCAAGAGGCTGATTAAGACATATCCCATTCCAAAGCAATTACTTCTCTGAGGTCAGTTACAGAACTCAGTCTCTGAGGGGAATCACATCAGAGTTCAAGCCCAGGTGGACCCAGTCATCTCTTCCAAACTCCACACAAATGACCACAATTAAAACCAAAACACTCCCCCAAGGCCCTCATCTTCTTCCATATATACATTCATCATAACCTCTGGCTGGATGTTTCCATGAATGTCACAGCCTAAGAGAGTTTCCAAAATAAGGTCTCTTTCCCTTCATTTGCCTAACCACAGGGTACCCTGGACACCCTTTCTGTGAACCAGGATTGATCACATAGGTCTGCCGTTAATACTGCTCTGCTTCTCCAATTTGAGGCCTACTGACTGTCAGGTATAGTTTCTTCATGTGATTTGGAGTCATGAGAAAACCCAATCATCTCTGCAGGGCTTGAAAGAACTCATTTGTCCCAAAGGATCCCTATTCTCACTTGATGGAGGTCAGGAACCTAAAAGAGGAAGGTGAGAGACTTCATACACCATGACTGATCTTTTTTGCATTTTGGTTTTGGATGCACACATTGGATTTTCTTTAGATCCAACTGGTGCTGAGAATCTAAGCCACTACCTCACACAGGGCAAAGAGGCAGATTCAGACACATCCCTTTACAAAGCATTTAAGCAAAGAGCCACAGGTGATGCCCATTTATTACCATTTGAAAACAGTTTTCTTCAGGATTCACAAAGGGCTGGCCTGAGGCAAAGACCTTCCTGATATTCATGGCAACAGGCAAATAGGTTAGCAAAAGGCCCAAAGCATGGTTTCTCCACTGAGACTTTCCTGGTCACACTGATATCTGAGTTTTCTGAGATGCTCGCATTCCCTTCAGCTATCCAGTACATGGCCATGTCACAGAGCTTGGAGGTCGTACATATCTTGGACACAAAACCATGAGCCTATTCTGGAGAGTGGCCAGAATTCAGGAAGAAAACAGGATCTTGGGAAGATAGTAGGTGTTGCCCATCAATAATGAAACCTGCAATCCATTCCTAAAATGGGCAGGATGAATGCTGGGAAGCTTTCTACTAGACAGGACACATCCATTGATGAATTCTTATTTCTAATGTTTTCAACCACGGACACAGTGAGATACACAGACATAGAAACACTCACCTTGTCAAACGACTTTCTAGAAACAGTCCACTCCTAACCAAACATACTGACTTTCCTACCTATTCTGAGAACATGAGACAAATCCACAAACTCACACCCACATTCACAAAGGCCCCTCCTTCCCCCAAGTGAGTCTGTTACTTTCCAGAGTGTCCTCTGACTGGTGGACCATACTATGTTCCCCCGAAATGGCCTGTCCTGTCTCAGATCCGGTCTCCTTGTCCAACTCTGTGAAGTTGTCAGGAGCCTGGGCTGACCACTACCTGCTTTCTCCGGAAAGGCCCGTCTTCAGAGCTCTACTTGCATTTGGCCATCCTCAAATCATTAGGTATCAAGAAAGACAGACTCTGTTCTTGGTAAATCCAAACAAGTGAGCCAACTGGGACTGGGACTGCGACTGGCTCTGTGTGCCTGGCTTCCTGGATAACAAGTTCAGGGAGTTCCATCACCAAAGATGTGACTTAGGTCAATTCCTTCAGGAACGGAATGAGGTCACTGCCTTGGCAACCACTTTGTCCTAACAGTGGCTTCCAAGGGTTCCTTGAGATAATGGCTGCCCCTACTTCCTGTGGCACTTTCACAAGTTAGAATGGTATATAAACCATAGGGACCGAGGAGAATCTCTCCACACAGGGCTGTTTTGGTCCATCTTCTTTATATTAAGAAGAGAGAGGCTGATTCAGACACATCGTTTCATCCTGACCAGGTTGTTTGCAATGGAAGATGACTTTTGCTCTCTCAGGTCCTTTATATCTGCCTACATCTTCTCCTGGGATCATTTCTGCATCAACCTTTGAGGTTCTCAGCAATTGGAAGATCACCTACATGCCTATATTGTAAGACCAACTCTGTCTATGCTCTTCTGTAAAGTTAGATTGAGAGAACAGTGTATGGTTAGGGTTAATAACGTATTCTATTTGGGTTAGGCATCATTCTGCGGAATGAATAATGGTATTGGGAACCTGCAATATTCACAAGAATATATTGGTGAAATATAAGTATGAAACCAGAAAATCTAGGTACGATTTGAAGCCCTGAAGGGCCTTGGGCCCTTTAGTGGGATACTTAGCTTTGAATTATGTTCTGCACAGATGTCTCAGATAAATCGATATGCAATGGCATAGGACCTTGTACCTTGGATGATTGAATGTAGAAGAGAACATCCAGTCAAAAATGAATAGTCCGTAGGATTAGAAAGATAGTCGGTAGGTTTAGTAAAAAGGGTGAGTATAGGAATCGGACCAAAAGTTCATTAGCAATATTGTTTAGTTTAGAGAGTGAATGTAAATATTAGCACATGTGAAAAGTCATTCACAATGATGAACTGGAGAAAATATGTAGGAAAAAGATATCAATAGAGACATTAGAAAATCAGGCAAAGTATAAGGTGAGTGATAGGATTAGACATTTTCAACATGGTTGAAGTTGAATGTATAATCTTAGGAAGAAACAAATATGTAGTCACCAATACGATTGATATTTGAGAGCATTAGGCAACCTGGACATGGATGTTTTTAGTAATCCATGCTCACTTTCCTTTTAGGCTTTGGTGAAAGGTGAATAAAATATGTACTTGTCACTTCCTATTTTTCTGTATGCTTAACAAAACACTGTTGAAATCTTGAGAACTGTTTGCCAATCCTGTTCCCAGAATGTGTTGTCCCCAACTGCCAAACTGCAGAATCTACTCCCTCACCTGGTTGCATGCAAACCACCCACTCGCCCTGACCCATCAAAAATTTCCTTCCATGCCCTCTCCAAGAAAAGTATATAAGCTCTCTTTAAGCTGTTCTTAGGGCTCTCTACTCTTTTCATGTGAGCTCTTAGCCCCAGCATGCTGGACCCCCAATAAACCGTTTGCTGTAGCTGAGTGAAAATGGTATACTCTTCTGGAATTAAAAGATGCTTTCTTTTGCTTGACTCTGCATAAAGATAGTCAGTTTCTGTTTGCTTTCGACTGGGTAGACCCAGAAACTGGA
Organism: Callospermophilus lateralis; assembly: GCF_048772815.1. Taxonomy (NCBI): domain Eukaryota; kingdom Metazoa; phylum Chordata; class Mammalia; order Rodentia; family Sciuridae; genus Callospermophilus; species Callospermophilus lateralis. The sequence continues at coordinate 545,797 of NW_027512690.1, forward strand.
ACGTCTGGTCAACTAACTTGGACTAAACACCCACAGGGGTTCAAAAATTCCCCCACTCTCTTTGATTCAGCCCTCCACAGAAATCTCAACAACTTCAGAACTACGCACCCCAAAGTCACTCTGCTTCAATATGTGGATGTCCTGCTACTGGCTGCCAACACCAAGTAAAACTGTGAGTCTGGGACCCAAGCACAATTATCTGAAATTGCTGAACTCGGGTATAGAGCTTCGGCCAAAAAGGCCCAAATTTGCCAGCAAGAAGTAATCTTCCTGGGGTATTCCATTAGGGGCGGTAAATGATGGCTCACTGAGCCCAGAAAACAAACTGTTGTGCAGATACCACTGCCATCTAACAGGGGACAACACAGAGAGTTTCTTGGGACTGCTGGCTTTTGCAGGTTATGGATACCTGGGTTTGTGTTCTTTGCGGCTCCTTTATACCCTTTGTTAAATGAGGATGCCCAATTCCAATGGACCCTTTAGCACCAGCAAGCTTTTTATAACATTTAAAACACTGACACTGAACTCCTCAACTTCACTGAGCCCAGCCTGCAATTTCAGAAAGCCCTACACTACATTAAAAATGTACATCAACTTACTCACCTTGGTTCAAAGAAACTGCAGGCATTCCTGAAGGATCAGGAACAGAGATTTCGACTAACTCACTCACAGTGAAAGGAAATAACTCACAAAAGCCTGTCGGTTCTGTCAATTGGTTAAGGCTTACACTTCCAAGCTTCCTGCAGGAAAGCACCTACGAGGAACCAGACCAGGACAATTCTGGAAAGTGGACTTCACTGAAATTAAGCCAGCAAGGTATGGACTTAAATATCTCTTAGTCTTTTTAAATACAATTTCAGGATGGATTGAATCCTTTCTCACAAAAAAAAAGAAAAAAAAAAAAAACCGCTGAAACGGTGGTCAAGTACATCCTGAAAGATATTTTTCTAAGACACGGCCTGCCTAAGGTAATAGGGTCTGTTAATTGAACGGTGTTCATGGCCCAGGTGAGTCAGAGCTTAGCCAGGACCCTGGGGATTAATTGGAAGTTACATTGTGCATATAGACCCCAGAGCTCAGGACAGGAAAAAATAAATAAATAGAACCATTAAAGAGACCTAAACGAAATTAAGCTTAGAGACCGGCATAAAAGATTAGAGTATGTTCCTGCCTTATGCACTGTTTCATGCAAGAAATACTTGCTTGACAGACTAAAAGCTCTTGAAAGAACTCAGCGATACCTGTGGAAACAGCTGGCCACTGCCTACCACCCTGGGGACGAGGGGACTCCACATGGATATCAAGTAAGAGACTTTGTCTACATAAGACGACATCAGGTGTCATCCCTGGAACCCGGCTGAAAAGGACCATACCAGGTGCTACTTATAACACCTACAGTGGTATATGTAGACGGAATCACTTGCTGGATCCATGCCTCTCATCTCAAGCCTGCGCCCTCTCCAGACTCTGGCTGGATACTGGAAAAGAGTGGTAACTCTTTCAAATGGTGTATTCACCAGGTGGATAAGGCTATAGATTCTCCCCTTGGCCACAAGTAGTCCTAATGCTCATCAGCCCGTACAGCAGCGATGGCTAATCACAAATCCTACTAGACAAGAAGTATGATCTATCTCGCATACAGCCCCCTTAGGGACCTGGTGGCCATCTCTCCACCCAGATATTTGTCAGCTGGTTATAGGTCGTTCCTATTGGGATATCCCTGAAGAAGAGGATCCCACTAAAATTCCGTTAAATGCCTTCTGTACCATAGATAATGGAAACAAACATTATGGATGTAGGGACACACGAGCCAGATGCAGGTTGGCTAGCCTAGATTACTGTTTTCCCGGCGGACTATCAAAACCACAAACAGCCATGGCTGTGTGGGGCAAAAGCCGACTTCTTCTGTAAGTCATGGGGATGTGAGGATACAGGGGCTGCCTGGTGGAATCCAAACTCCTCATCAAATTCAGTACACAGCATTGACCATATTACCAATTAGACAATCAAAACTGATGGCCCCCAGATGGGTCTCTAGATCCTCAAATTCTGTGTGACCTTTTTAACTTCTGCAAGTGCTCAAAAGGGTGAAAGGAGATTCCCCTATGGGCAGGCCAATTCCCTCCTTCTCTCACATCCTGAACTATGCTTCTCCAATAGATCCTCACCCTCTGCCTTCTGCTCCAGAATCTCTGCTGTCACTCCCACCTCAGCAACCTGATTTCTCCCCTCCAATTTCTAGATCAAAACCCAAACCTCGGTTCTCAGACAATTGCCCCCTTGCTGAGGTAGCAGGTAGTGAGGCACCCCTCCACCCACTAACTCCTCTCTTCTTCTGTCAGTGCCCGCACCGGGTCCCACCAGGTCCTCTTACCAGCTATACCAAAGCTCAAACCAGCTGAGGAGAGCCCTCAGAACCCTATCCAAGATGTAATAAAAATGGCTTTTAAAGTTGCTTTGTCATCACTGAAAACAGGTTACTAAGAATTTAAAGTCCCTCAGAGACTTTTTGGGATACTCACTCCCGTCTTCCCCTCTGCTCTACCTGTTCTACTGCTCACGATTTTGTTGCTAGGAAAATCCCAAACCCCTTTCTCATTATTCTTTTACATCTCTCCTTTCTCATACACAGATCCATGTAGCTGCTCTCGCCCCCGCCTTCCCCATCTTTCCCCTCTGTAAAAGGCCCACAAAAAAGTCTTAACTGACCTTCTCCAAAATTCTTCACCAAGGCTGACTTTAGGACTTTCAGCAAAAGAGTCCCTATAAAAGAGTTCAATGTAGACAAACTTCCTCTTTTCATGTTGCCTGTTCTACTTGGCAACTGACTGGAAAAATCAGCACTCCTAAGCTAGACAGCCCCTTACTAATTTTTCACAAAATATGTGAACAAGGCCTCTGGCCTTGAGCTGGGGCTTCACAGGGATGGCTACATTTGTAAGATAAAGAAGTTACCAACTGGACCCCATGGTAACAGCTGGCAGGGAGAAAACAAAAAAAAGAAGAAAAAAGCTCTCCCTCTCCTAGGTGTCCTTAAAAAGTTAACTTGCCCAGAACAGAGGAAAAAAAAAAAAGAAACAAAAACTGCTTTTTGTGGACTTCTGCAGACTGTGAACTTCTGAGCCCCTTCCATTACATATTGGGGACAAAATTCTAAAACTACCTAAACTTGGGGTTCAAGGGATTAATTGATTACAACAGAAGCAATGCCCTCTATATCCGGTTGCAACCAAATAGGACTGTTTCTCTGTTTTCGGTGCTATCTTAGGTGCCTTGCCCTGTCCATACCAACAAGAGTATTATTCTATATACTTAAACATTGTTTATGTTTTCATAAAATTGTCAACTGGTGCAATTAATTATGTAATGGTGCAGATGTTTCCCAGAGTGCTCTATCATGATGCAGGTTTATTAAGATCAAATAGCGGGGGGCATACAACCCGGTTCTGCCGGGAATCTGTATTCCTCACTTTAGCCATCCTATTAGGAATAGAAGTTGCTGCAGGGCTGGGCACAGGAACCACTGCCGTAGTCCATGGAACACAACAAATGACCCAATTAGAAGCAGCAGTAGAACAAAGCTTTAAGATATTAAACCTCCACCACAGCCTTACAGGAATCTTTAAAATCTCTCTCTGAAGTTGTTTTACAGAAAAGGCGAGGGTTGGACCTCCTCTTCATGAGAAAAGGGGGCCATTGTGCTGTATTGAGGGAAGAATGTTGTTTTTATTCCGATCATACTGGTTGTAAAATTATCTATGAGTAAATTGAGAAGACACCTTAAAGCGCATCAACGAGAGAGAGAGGCCCCAAAAGGGTGGTTACAGTCTTCGTTCACAAAGTCCCCCTGGTAAACTACGCTTTTATCAGCTTTGGCCGGTCCATTAATAATCATCATATTATTGCTAACTCTAGACCCTGTTTGCTCCACCGTGTAGTTTCATTTCTTCAAGCTCAAATTGGACAAGTTAAATTTTGGTAATCAGACAACAATATACCCCACTAGCAGACATAAAATGTGACACCCCTCAATGATCACTTTTATGATTAAACGTAACCAGAAGAAGAAGTGGGGAATGAAAGATTAATAAAATAGGTATTTGTCACTTCCTGTTTTTCTGTATTCTTAACAAAACACTATTGAAATCTTGAGAATTGTTTGGTAATCTTGTTCCCAGAATGTGCTGTCCCCAAATGCCAAACTGCAGAATGTAATCCCTCACTCAGTTGCACACAAACCGTCCATTCGCCCTGAACCACCAATAAACTTCCTTCCCTTCCCTCTCCAAGTTAAGTATGTAAGCTCTGCTTAAGATGTTCTAAGGGCTCTAGGCTCTATTCAAATTAGGTCTGAGCCCCAGCATTCTGGACCCCGAATAAACCCTTTGCTGTTGCATGAGACAGTCTCTTGGTTGTCTCTTCCTCCAATGCTAGAATGACTTTTACATTGGTACAATCATAAGTATGACCTTTGCTTTTTGTGTCCAAAATATTACTTTGATAAAATGAATATATAGATCAGGAGACATGAGTATTTCTTCCACCATTTCTTGCAGCAATATTTTGAAGACATAAAATTAGTATTGGGTGTACAAATAGGTGTACTCTGTGTCTATGAATATAGAGATAATTCATGAGTAGACCATACTGTGAATAAATAATATAACTAGTTCCAACTTTAAATAATGGATCGAATTGATATCTGAAAAAATACAGGAAATCTTATATTGATATACATACATTCATTCCAACGAGTTATACATCTAATAGTAATATTAGGGTTATGGTTTATCATGAAGAGTGTGTGAGTTTTGCTTCAAAAGTGATTATGGAAATCAAAAATAATGTGTTTGGGAAGAAGTCTCATGAAAAGACCAGTCAAGAAACATGGAGGAATACATGTGTTCTGAAGCAGGAAGTGATTGAAAGCGAAACAAATGCGTACAAATTTACTAACTTCTGGATGAAATATATATACTATGATGTGCATAAATTGAAGAAATAGTAATGAACCAGTGTTGAATAAAAACTATCATCAAAATATACATCATGTCCCATAGGAATCTACTTGCATTAATGTTAAACTGGATCAGTTACTGGAGAAATATTAGGATTTGTATGCAACAGTCACTGAAGTTAGTTTTCAGAACTAGGAAAAAAAATATGTATTTCAGGTGAATGAATACTTCTGAGAATAATCTTGTGAAAAGTTTACTATAAATCCACATACATGAACATGAATAAATGTAGGGAGTGAATAATAAGATGCATATATTTCATATTTTAAAAAATCTGGAGAGTATATATATATATATATATATATATATATATATATATATATATATATATATACAAAACACAAACAAAGACATTAAAAAGTAGCAATATATATGCCAATCAAAATTCATCGTGAAATATATATCATCTACAGATCCAAAAATATTAATTTTACTGAACATGGATTTATGTATAATGTTGTTCAACTAGGAAGCTCACTCACAGTTCGAATTTTCAGTTCCAAAAGCGTTTAGGAGGAGTGATCTCTTCTCACACTTTGTATCTGCCAAGTTAGCCACCTCACAGGAATGTACGTGTGATACCAGGTAAGATTCTATATGTGCATATGAAAATACATGTGCTGAATAGCCTACAGAGAAAGGGAAACAGAAATTCACATATTTGTTAACTTTCCAAACACATGGAGAACTATTTCAACAAAAAATTGACAAGATTTATAACTCCTAACCTATATCATGCAAAAGGCAAAACCAAATATACACCGTGCCTCCTGTGAACTGCTTGTATTTCTATTCTATTTGGGTTATTTTTCTCCATCATATTAGGATTTGTAGTCAGAGTCTAGTACGGTATGGGTTAGTATCAGGGGTTCAGTATTTCGAATGGAAAATTTGAAAATGAATCCAATGTGTATGTAAATATGTGCTACACAAAAATCTTCCCACTCTCATCCAGAACAATGCCTTGAGAATACCTTTGCCCTAAGTAAGACACAATTAGAAGAGAAGAGTTAGAAAATCTGTGAACACATATCTGGAATGGAATATGCTCAGGAGTTCAAAACCTTGGAAGTGGTAGAGGAGTTTCCAAAAGTAAAGGACAGGGTAAACACTCCACAAACATGGAGGTCTACTGGCCTAGAGAATTCTTGAGAATCTGCCTGTGAGGTTGGGCACTTGAAACATATGTTGTTGTCAGGAGCTTTAGCTTCCTTTCTAGTGAGACCATCAAAGCTCTGACTGAATCTATGAGACCTGGAGAACATGGTTTCTTCTTTTTCAATGAACATGAGTCAGCAGTGCTGAATTCTCTCTTTTTAGGTAAACTGTGGCCACTGGGGGCTAAATGTCTACCATGTGGACTGTGAAACCATATGGTCATCCTCCATTTTCATGGTGTTTCTTGCTGTTGCACTGGGAGTTTTGTATTTGCTTCATGATATGCAAGGTTTTCAACTGGGACACAGTGCAGGAGGGAGTTCTGTAACGTGTGGTGGGTCAGGGTCTGCAGGAGAATAAAAGAACAAGACTTCTATCCCACATAGCTTGCCTCCTTGACTATAGCAACCTGATTCTGAACAATGTCCTGAAACTTCTCCATATATCAAGATGCCTTTACATATAAGGGTCTGCTGGCTTCACCATGTCAGTCACAAGCCATTTGGAAGCCAATGGCAGATCCACATGGCCACCCCACAGATGTTTTATCACACACCTGCCCACCATTGCTCTAGGCCCACTACTCAGCAGGATGCAACTTTCTGGCATCTCTGTTAAAAACCATTTTTATGAAAACCAGTCAATCAAGGCACTGTCTGGTATATTCATTGTTGGGAAAAATATACACGGCAGCCATAACCCAGAGAAAATTCCCAACATGGCGCCTAAGGACTTTTTCTTCCTACCTTCTTCTTTCCTGCAGTGGCGTGAAAAGTTCCCGCCCGTGTGAACTCTCCCGCCTCCTCCAATTTCAAATCTCGCTGGCGGAGAACCTTAGCCCCAATGAGAACAAATTCCTGGGCTCCGGAGGTGATATCTGAAAGAACTTGCCAATAAATGGGTTGCCTGCCATTTATCTAAGCCCTTCCATCTCCCCCTTAGTTATATATAAGCACACAGCTTTTTGCAATAAAATTGGAATTTTCTGGTGAAGTGTCTTTGCATGGGGAGTTCTTTCATTCTGGTGCCCCGTGAGAGGATACAGGTGAGCTCTTTCCAACAAGAGCCCCGTCCCCCACTCCGCCGAGACACTCTGCCCTAGTCCGCTCTTTTCAGACGCCAGCTTTCTGCACTCACCACTGATCTGATGTAAGTAATCCTCCCCTGATCCCGGCTCGCCAACTCCCTTCAGGCTGCCACTGGTTTTGTGACAGTGATCCTCAGGCACACTCCAGATGCCTGGTAGGGGAGAGGGAATTCCTCCCACTAAGACCTTTACTAGTTGCAGTGGACCCTCTGGTGTTTCGTTTCTTTTTGGGGCATGAGGCTTCTGAGTTTACACGAGAGGCTTTATGGATTTTCCTGCTCCACTGCCGCTGCTGCTGCTGGCTAGAGTTGCTGTATCCTGTGGGGTTGCTGTGTCTGGCTGAAGCTGCCTCTCTGCTCTGCAAAAACTGAACTCCCGGCCTGGAATTGCATTCTGTCAGAGCCAGAGTTTTGTTTTCATTACTGACTTCTTCTGCTGCAGTTGAAAACTTTCCTGACGTCAGGTTGCCCTTGGCTCCAATTCCTTTTGGTTTCACAGATCGCACTTCACTGGTGATGACCAGGTAGTGCCCTCTGTATTTCCTCGTGATGGCTTGTCATTTTGGGGACGCCCACCTGACCCCCGTTTGCCCTGAGCTTCCTGGAAGCCGTTCCAGCCCGGGTTTTCTCTTTGTCTTTCTTGCTTACTCCTATTCTCTCTCTCTCTCTCTCTCTCTCTCTCTCTCTCTCTCTCTCCCATCTCTCCCTGTGACTATGGGCACCTCTTAGTCTGCACCTGAAGACTCACCTCTCAAATGTTTAATAAAAAATCTGGCCACACTCTCCCTCACACCAGACATCAAGCCCAAACTTTTAATCAAAATCTGTACCCATGATTGGCCTACATATCCACTGGATAATGGCAATCATTGGCCACCAGAAGGCTCCTTAGATCCAAACCTCTTCCGGGACCTTTTTAACTACTGCCAGCATCTGAAAAAGTGGAGTGAGATTCCCTGCATTTAAGATTTTAGCCTTCACACACAGCACCCTGCTCTCTGCTCCTTTTGCCCTCCCTCTCAGGTCCTCTTTGCTTGAAAACCCCTCTCTTCCCCTACTTCTATTCCTGACTTCACAGATTCTTCCTTATTCGACCAAGCAGATGAACCCCCACCTTATCCCCCAGCCCCATCTGCCCCTTCTCTCTCGCTATACCTTCCTCTTCCTCTGCCTAATTCCATGGATCCTCCGCCTTCCGTTTCATCCCTCTTTCCTCCGCCCTCTTCTGCCTGCTCCACCTCCTCCTCCTCCACAGAGACACTCCCTTCCTCTCCCTCTCCTTCCTGTTCACCGCCTTCCTCTTTCAGTCCTCCTGTTACCAGGTCTAAGGGACTCCTTCCCACCCCCAAGACAATTGCACCCCTTCGTGAGGTAGCTGGTCCCGAGGGTGTCATCAGAGTCCACGTTCCGTTTTCCATGTCAGACATTACTCAGCTAGAGAGGAAGTTAGGATCTTTCACCACTGACCCCACCACTTACATTCGGGAGTTTCAATGGGTCCTGCAAGTATGTAGCCTCACTCATCATGACATCTACATGCTCTTGGCCAATACACTTCTCCCCAAGGAAAGGCAATGAGTCTGGGAGCTAGCCCAAGCCCATGCTGATGAAAATCATAGGACCAATCCTACCCACCCCACAGGCCCTCATGCTGTCCCAGAGCAGGATCGCCTATGGGATTACAAGACCCGTGAAGGCTTACAGTTTCGTGACCTTTTTACATCCTGTCTCTTGGCGGGGCTGAAAAAGGCCACCCGCAAGGCTGTTAACTTTCAAAAGGTGCAGGAGGTCATTCAAAGGAAGGAGGAAACACCTTCAGATTTCCAGGATAGACTAACCAAGGCCCTTCAACAGTACACAAAACTCGACCCAGAAACCCCAGATGGCCGTCATGTCTTAATGACATACTCTCACTATTAAAAGTCACCATTCACATATCACCCCACATTATTCTACCTCTCATTTCCTCATGATGTTCCTAGGGGCAAACACACCTCCTTCATGCAGTCTCCCACGACTATCTAAACCAGTTAACCCTGAGGTTTGGGACACAACTACACCCTCTATGGCTAAATGAAGTCCTATTCATATTGTCTTACACGACCCTTCAAGATATATTAGTCAACCACAATATCTACTCACAACCACAGCCTTCTTCGGATTAGAACCCATCATCCAGGATTTATTATGAAAGGGGTATCTTAGGCCTACACAATCTCCTTTCAACACCCCCCATTCTGGCAGTTAAGAAACCTAACGGGTCCTACAGGCTGGTTGAAGACCTTCACCTTGTCAACTCCTCTGTGGTCCCCATCCACCCGCTAGTGCCCAACCCTTACCCCTGCCTCTCTCAGATCCCTGCCACTACTACCCACTTCTTGATCCTAGATTTCAAAGATGCATTCTTTTCTATTCCCTTGTCATCAGAATCTCAGGATATCTTTGCTTTTACGTGGACTGACCCTCACACCCGCCATTCTCGTCAGCTTACCTGGACTGTCCTCCCACAGGGATTCAGGGATAGGCCCCATCTCTTTGGCCATGTTCTTGCCCAGGACCTCACATCCTTTCACCCGACCTGTCCTGACTCTACTCTCCTTCAATATGTCGATGACCTTCTTCTATGTAGTCCCTCTTGGGAACACTCTCAATCCCACACTGCTCAGCTTCTTAATTTCCTAGCATACAAGGGATATAGGGTGTCTCCCCACAAGGCCCATGTTTTCCAGTTTTTTCTCATCTATCTTGTTTTTTGCCTTACACCTAGGAAAAAGGAAATAACACTGGATAGGAGGCAACTCCTTTCTGATCTTCCAGTGCCCCATACGAAAGCCGAAATACTATCATTCCTAGGACTAGCATTTATTTTAGGGCCTGGATCCCAAATTATTCTCTTCTAGCCAAAAGCCTGTATGACCTAGCAAAGGGACCCCCTAGTGAATCTCTTGCCTCCTCCCCTAACTACCACTTCTGCAGGCTTCAGCAACTCCTCTTAAAGGCACCTGCCTTGCACCTTCCTGATATTTCAAGACCATTTCATCTATATGTCCATGAAAAAGGGGAGCAAGCATTTGGGGTCTTAGGTCAAAACTATGGGCCTACATTTGCACCTCTGGCATATATGTCCAATAAAGTAGACCATACAATCTGTGGGTAGGCCCCTTGCTTAAAAGCTCTGGCTGCTGAACAAATTTTACACAAAGAAGCCTCTAAGCTGACTTTTGGGGCCCCTTGAACTATTCACTCCCCACATCACTTGAAGGATCTTTTAGCTTATAAGGGCCTTCAAACCCTTCCTCAATCCAGAGTTCTGTCGCTCCCCACTTCATTTCTGGAAAACCCTAATATTACTTTCCTCCCCTGCTCTGTACTGAACCCTGCCTCACTGCTCCCAATGACTCCCACGTCTAACACAACAATTCATAATTGCTTGGAAACCTTAGATGATTTCCTTCCCTGTCATTCTTCAATTTCTGAGGGACCACTCACCAAGCCTGACCTTATCTGGTTCACTGACGGCAGTTTCTTTAGGCAGAATGGCACTCATTACTCTGGATACACTGGAGTTTCAGCCACTGAGATTATAGAGGCCAAAGCTCTACCTTCAGGAACTACCAACCAGCAGACTGAACTCATAGCAGCCACTCGTGCCTGCCTTCTAGCACAAGGCAAATCCCTCACCCTTTATACTGACTCAAAATATGTCTTCCATATCTTATTTTCCCATGCTGCAATATGAAAGGAGCGAGGACTACTTACCACCAAAGGTAATGTGATCACTAATTCGGCTCTTATAAGCAATCTGATAGAGGCCTCCCACTTTCCCACCCAGTTGGGAGTTGTCCATTGTAGGTCCCATCAGAAGGACGGCTCTCTTATCACTGAGAGTAATGCCAAAGCTGACCAGGCGGCACGAATGGCTGCCACCACTTCCAGTTATTCCCCCCATTGGGGGACATATAATGGCCACTTTAGACATCTCATCTGAAGCCACTACTTCTTCCAGTAAGAACAAGGATCTTTTCAAGTTCCTTTATACTCTATTCCATTCCGATTCTCAGTCTTTGACCCTCTTTTTACAGAGCTTCTTCTCCCTCACCCCCTCTGACAAAGCCATGCTACAGAATATAGCCTCTAATTGTCAGATCTGTCAGCGGACCAACCCTCATACTTTTTTAAGGCCCAAACCTTTCCCTTCCCACCAAGCCCGGGGACACATTCCCACTGCTGACTGGCAGGTACACTTCACCAACATGCCCAAAGTATGGCACACTAAATACCTCCTTGTCTTTGTGGACACTTTCTCTGGTTGGGTTCAGGCATTTCCCATTTCCAATAAAAGGCTTCCACTGTAGCTTCAATCTTTCTGACAGTCATCATCCCTAGGTTTGGAATGTCCACTTTCCTACAATCTGACAATGGCCCTGAGTTTATTTCTAGGATCACACAAAAGGTCTCTCAAGCCCTCTCCTTCAAGTGACATTTTCACTGTCCATATCATCTTCAGGCTTCAGGGAAAGTGGAAAGGGTAAATCGTACTCTAAAGGAAGTCCTTACCAAATTGACAATGGAATTAAACTTAGACTGGGTCAAACTCCTTCCCTTGGATTTGTTTCGAATCAGAGCTCTACCTAAGAAACCATCTTTACTGTCTCCCTTTGAGATAATGTATTCAAGACCTCTTATCCCCCCTGGGTTGGTCATTTCACAAGGACCTCTCACCCGAGATTTGTCTTTGCCTCTCTTGTTTTATCTTCGCTCGGAACTCTGGAAATATCAGGACTGGCTTCTTCTGGACCCAGTCCCCACTCCAAACACTCCTCCCTTAACAGCTGGGAGTCTAGTCTATTATAATACCCCAGAGGAGAACGGGCCTCTTGCCCCAAAATGGGAAGGCCCCTATCCTGTCATTCTCTGTACCCCCAACTCCACCTAACTCTCCTTATCAGACAACTGTCTCACCCCTTGGATTCACATATCTAGGTTGAAGCCATATCACCAAGAGGCCCACCTGATGACGACAGGACCACCCCAGAGGAACTCCAAGAATCACCTCCTGAACCTCCCCTTTACTCCTGCTCTCCACTCCCATCTCACCCATTTAAGTTGCGGCTAACACGGTGTTCCCCGCAGAACAATTCCTCTTAAAGAAGGCACAATGAGCTCTCCCAACACCCTAGTCTTCTCTAACTGCTTGTTTTTTGTGCTCTGCTTATTTTCTGTGCTCTGTCAGGACTGGTATCTACCCTCCTCTGCTACAATGTATTTTTTCACTCTTCGGGAATGATACTCAGAACATGGCATGCAGAATGTCCACGCAGTGTATGCAACTGCTTGCTTCATCCACAACTGCACATCTATTTCCCTAAAATTGTCACCTTCAAGGACCTTCATCCCTGGTAGCTGGAACTGGCCTTTCATTTGCTTCCTTTTTCATCAAACCAAAGACTATTGTCATTGGTGGCCTGAGATATATAATGGGTGTCCCTATAAGTCATGCAGGTTCCATCATGAACGTGGTAGCTATTCTTACCACTCACTTGGTTACCATGAAGGGTGGACTTCTAGTTACCTAAAGTGGCATAAAGGCTCTTCATCCAATAACAATGGATGGTATACTTTAGATAAACCTGACCCCAAGGACTATGTTGAGTTTGCTGTCTATGCTCGGACAACCTCAGCCAGACCCACAATGTGGATGACTGTTGGCCGTACCCTTATTACGCCACCTAAGGCAACCATCCAGGTAGTCGAACACATTAAGGAGTCAGAATCAAAACTTCGAGATCTTATCCATAGCTCATTTAAAGAGGATTCAGAGCCTTCAACCCCCTCAGGTCCCCCTCCCACATGGCTCAATTTGCTACACCAAACTCTTTGATTATTAAACTCCACCCCTCTTTCTGTGCCTACTTCTCAGTTCTTTCTCTGTGCTTCACTTAGTCGTCCACTTCTAGCAGCGGTCCCATTAGCGGCAGGAAATATTTCAGCAAAAACCTACAATTTCTCTAAGAAAGGAAAACCCCTACATGTGACACGTATCCCACTATGGGAAAGTTGTTCCACCAATACTTTATTTCCTTTCATCTGTTTCCAGCTGACAATAATGAATTCTTTACCCATTTGTTCCTTGAGCTTTAGCACCCCATCGAGCCCTGATTTATGAAACCTGGACATTTTCTCTGGTGTAACGTGTCTATAAGTACCTCAACGATCAATGTCTCTGGCATCTGTTTCTTGGTTACGGTAGTTCCTCAGCTGTCTTTGTATACTCCCATCGAATTCCGACAGGTGACCCTACATTCCTGCACCCTTAGGGCAGTCTTTCTGCCGGTTCTGGTAGGCCTCACATTAACAACCTCAGCGGCGAGTCTCGAACTCTCTGGTGAAGCTATAGGTCATGCTCTATGGGCATCCAATGACCTGCAACAAAAACTGCAGGAAGCACTTGATAACACTGCTCAGTTTCTGGGCTCCTTGCAGTGACGGTTACTTCATTGGCACAACTGGCTTTACAGAACCGAAGGGCAATTGATCTTCTCATTGCTGAAAAAGGGGAACATGCCTGTTCCTCAGAGAGGAATGTTGTCATTATGTTAATGAATCTGGCCTAATAGAAAAAAATGTTGTTAAATTGCAGGAATTATCAACCCAATTGCTTCCAATCCTTTCTTGCCATGTACTTACTACCAATCTTGGGGCCCCTTATTGGGATGCTCCTTTTTTGTGCTCTCTTGCCCTGCATAATGAAGTGCCTTCAAACCCAACTGAAAAAAAATTTCTAATCAAACATTCAACCAGCTTTTGCTTAGGCACTAGCAGCCTCTGATGACTGATGAACCCCCAACATCTCCAAGACAACAGTTCACTCAGTGCTGAAGCTCACTACCAGGCACGATGGAATGCAACGGACATCAGACGGCGAGAGACAACGAGCTCGGAGAACCTTTTAATCTGCCATCCTGGATTAATGAGTCTTTATGTCCTTCTAAGTTTCCTCATGGCCCTTGGCCTCTTCTCTGTCAGTCCCCCAACATGGTACTTCTGCCAAAAATTGACCTTTGCTTTAATTTTTATCTTAATTCTGTTTTTATTCGCTCTGATCTTCTTCAGGTGCTGGTGATGTTATGTCCAGGCAACGCTTCCAGTATTTCCCAGAGTCTCTGAAACAGGACCAGTGACTGATACCAACAAACTCCTCCATCCAGGACTGGTTCAATGCCATCGACACCTTGAGGCTTCAGGGAACTTTCATAGACTTCACCTCTATGGAAGTAGCTGTCTGTAGCCACTGGGTTTTCTTTCTGGCTGCCATGATATCCCCAGACCTGCCCCCCGAGAATTCCTCCACTTCCAATTCTAGGCCCCACAGCGCCCCCAAACAGCAAGAAGCAGCCGGATCTGACCAACGACGCCACACTTCCTAAGAAAACAAAAAGGGAGGAATGTTGGGAAAAGTATAAACGGCAGCCATTCCCCAGAGTAAAAACCCAACATGGTGCCTAAGGACATTTTCTTCCTACCTTCCTCTTTTCTGCAGTGATGCAAAAAGTTCCCGCCCGTGTGAACTCTCCCGTCGGCGCCAATTTCAAATCTCTCTGGCCGGGAACCTTAGCCCCAATGAGAACTAATTCCTTGGCTCCGGAGCTGATATCTGAAAGAACTTGCCAATAAATTGGTGCCCTGCCATTTATCTAAGCCCTACCATCACCCCTTTATTTCTTTGTAAACACACAGCTTTTTGCAATAAAATTGGAATTCTCCTAGTGAAGTGTCTTTGTGTGGGGAATTCTTTCACTCATGATCAGCAACAGGATATCCAAAGGTTCTCCAGTGCCACCTGGTCTGGGAATTTCAGAAATTTGATGGTATTTATTTAGCCATTTTTGAAGGATGAAGTTGGAGTTACTGTGGGTTTCAATTCATGCAGGAAACATTATATGGTGAGGAAGTTCATTTCAATGAAATCTCTGGAGAACACTCACAGGCAAGCTTCCCAAAGAGTGGCCAAAAGTTCACATGAAGCCAGAATCACTGAGGTCTACAATGTGAGGTCCATGTGTGTTTAGACTCTCAACTTTGCCTGCCAAGTCTTTAAGAATAAAATCATGTGATATCCTGGCTGAGATTCCCAGTGCCCTGTGGAAAGCCTCCCTGGACCTCGATCTCAGTTTCCAAGGGCGATTCTGATGCGTGGCCTTCTAAAATCCCAACACATTTCATGGCAGTACTTCTCTGAGGTCAGTTCCAGAACTCAGTCTCTAAGAGGAATCACACCAGAGTTCAAGCCCAGGTAGGCCCAGTCATCTCTTCCAACCGCCACAAAAATGACCACAATGAAAACCAAAACACACCCACAGGGCCCTCATCTTCTTACATATAG
This sequence comes from Callospermophilus lateralis, assembly GCF_048772815.1. Lineage (NCBI taxonomy): Eukaryota > Metazoa > Chordata > Mammalia > Rodentia > Sciuridae > Callospermophilus > Callospermophilus lateralis. Next base: position 561,442 of record NW_027512690.1, read on the forward strand.
ACACTCATCATAACTTCTGGCTGGAGTTTTCCATGAGGGGTGCAGCCCAAGACGGTGTGAAAAATAAGCTCCCTTGCCGCTCATTTGCCTAAAGTCCGGGTGGCCTGGAAACCCTTCTTGTGAACCAGGAGTGATCAAATAGGCCTGCTGTTAATACTGCTCTGCATCTCCAATTTGAGGCCTACTGAATGTCAGGTATAGATTCTTTATATTATTGGGAGTCATGAGACAAACCAAAAACCTCTGGGCTAGCCTCCACAGGGCTTTGAAGAACTCATTTTACCCAAAGGATGCCTATTCTCACTTGATGGGCCTCAGGAACCTTAGAAATGAAGTCAAGAGACTTCATTCACAATAACTGCTCTTTTGGCAATTTTGGTTTTGGATGCACACATGGGATCTGTCTTTGGATTAATCAGGTGCTGAGAATCTAAGCCACAGCCTCACACAGGGCCAAGAGGCTGATTCAGACACATCCTTTTCCAAAGCAATTAAGCAAAGAGCCACAGGTGATGCCCATTCATTTCCATTTTAAAACTGTTTTCTTCAGGGTTCACAAAGGGGTGGCCTGAGGCAAAGACCTTCCTGACATTCAGGGCAACAGAACAATAGGTAAGAAAAAGTCCAAAGCAGGGTTTCTCCACTGAGACTTTCCTGGTCACACTGATATCTGAGTTTTCTGAGATGCTCGCCATTCCCTCCAGCTATCCAGTACATGGACATGTCACAGAGCTTGGAGGTGGTACATATTTTGGACAAAAACCATGAGTCTATTCTGGAGAGTGGCGAGAATTCAGGAAGAAAACAGGAACTTAGGAAGTTAGCAGGTGTTGCCCATTTATAAGGCAAGCGGCAGTCCATTCATAAATTGGGCAGGATGAATGCTGGGAAGCTTTCTACTATACAGGACACATCAATTGTTGCATTCACTTTTCTAATGTCTACAACCACGGACACAGTAGCATACACAGACATAGAAACACTCGCCTTGTCAAACGTCTTACTAGAAGCAGTCCACTACAAATCAAAGAAAAAAACGCCTTTCCTACCTATTCTCAGATCATGAGACAAAACCACAAAATCACACCCACACCCACGAAGGCACATCCTTCCCCCATTAAACTCTGTGACTATCCAGTTTCCTCTGACTGGTGGGCCACAGTATGTTCCCCCGAAATGGCCTGTCTTGTCTCAGATCTGCTCTTCTTTCCCAACTCTGTGAAGTTTTCAGGAGCCAGTGGCCAACCACTACCTGCTTTCTCAGGAAAGGCCCCTATTCAGAGCTCTCCTGGTATTTGGCCATCCTCATATCTTAAGGTATCAAGAAAGACTAACACTCTCCTTTGTAAATCCAAACAAGTTAAACCCCTGGGCCTGAGACTTGACTGGCTCCGGGTGCCTGGCATCCTGGATCCCAAGTTCAGAGAGTTCCATCACCAAGGAAGTGAGGTAGGTCAATGCTTCAGGAACTGAATGAGGTCACTTCCTTGGCAACCACTTTGTCCTAACAGTTGCTTTCAAGTGTCCCATTATATGGAGGCTGCCCCTACTTCCTATGACATTTTCACAAGTTAGAATGGTATATAAACCATGGGCACCCGGGAACAGCTGTCCACCTAGGACTGGTTTGGACCATCTTCTCTACATTAAGAAGAGAGAGGCTGATGCATACACATCCCTTCATGCTGACCAGGTTGTTTGCCATAGAAGATGACTTTTCTCTCTCAAGTTTTCATAGCTGCCCACATCTTCTCAAGGCATCCTTTCTGCATGGACCTTTGACGTTCTCAACAGGTGGAAGATCGCCTACATTCATGTATTGTAAGACCAACTCTGTCGCTGCTCTTCTGTAAAGTTAGATTGACGGAACAGTGTATGGTTAGGGTTAATAACATGTTCAATTTGGGTTAGGAATCTTTCTGCATGATGAATAATGGTATTGGGAAACTATAATATTTACAAGAATATATAGGTGAAATATAAGTATAAAAACAGAAATCCAGGAAGATATGAAGCCCAGAAGGGCATTGCACCCTTAATTGGTATGCTTAGCTTTGAATTATGTTCTGCACAAATGTCTCAGATAAATCGATGTACAATGGCATAGGACCTTGTACCTTTGATGATTGAATGTCAAAGAGAACATCCACTCAAAATGGGATAGTAGGTAGAATTAGGAAGATGGTCGGTAGGTTTAGAAAGAAGAGTGAGTATAGGATTTAGACCAAAACTTCTTAAGCAATAGGGTTTCGGTTAGAGAGTGAATGTAAATTTCAGCATACATGAAGTGTAAGTCACAATGATGAACCGGGGAAATATGTAGGATAGCAGATATAAATAGAGACATTACTAAATCAGGTAAAGTATAAAATGAGTGATAGGATTAGACATTTTCAACAGGCATGAGGTTGAATATATAATCTTAGGAAGAAACAAATTTGTAGTCACCAATAGGATTGATATTTGAGAGCATTAGGCAACCTGGACATGGAAGTTTATGTAATCCATGCTCACTTTCCATTTAGGCTTTGGTAAAATCTTAAGGGTGACTTTTTTTTGTCTAGAATATTACTGTGATAAAATGTATATGTAGATCTGGTGACATGAGTATTTCTTCCACCATTTCTTTTAGGAATATGTTGAAGATGTATAAATTAGTATCTAAGGTAAAATAGGTGTACCCCTTGTCTATGAATAGAGAGATAATGCATTAATAGACCATACAGTTAATAAATAATATAACTGCTTCCACTTTAAATAATGGATTGAATTGATAACTGAAAATATATAAGAAATCATATTTTGATATAGAATCATTCATAACAACTAGTTATACATCTAATTGTAATATTAGGGTTATGGCTTTTCATGAAGAATGTGTGAGTTTTCCTTCAAAATGATTATGAAAATCAAAAATTATGTGTTTGGAAAGAAGTCTCATGAAAAGTCCAGTCAAGAAACATGGAGGAATACATGTTTTCTGAAGCAGGAAGTGATTGAAAGTGAAATAAATGCTTATAAATTTGTGAACTTGTGAATGAAATATATATATACTGTAATGTGCATAAACTTAAGAAATAGTAATGTACCAGTGTTGAATTAAAACGAACTCCAAAACACATATCATGTCCCATAAGAATCTACTTGCATTGATGTTAAACTGGGTCAGTTACTGTAGAAATATTAGGAGTTATATGCACCATTCACTGAAGTTAGTTTTCAGTACTAGGAAACAAATATGTATTTCAGGTGAATGAATATTTCTGAGTATAATCTTGTTAAAAGTTGATTATAAATCCACATACATGAACAGAAGTTATTCACTCCAAACCCAACAAACCGCCATTCCTACCTATTCTCAGAACATGAGACAAAATCCGCAAACTCACACCCACACCCTCAAAGTCACCTACTTCCTGCAACTAGGTCTATGACAATCTGGAGTGTCCTCTGACTGGTGGGCCACACTATGTTCCCCTGAAATGACCTGTTCTGTGTCAGAACTGATCTCCTTGTCCAACTCTGTGAAGTTGTCAAGAGTCAGCGGTGAGCCACTACCTGCTTTCTCAGGAAAGACCCCTCTTCAGAGCTTTTCTCACATTTGGCCATCCTCACATCAGTAGGTACCAAGAAAGAGTGAATCTGTCCATGCTAAATCCAAACAAGTGAGACCACTGGGACTGGGACTGGGACTGGGACTGGCTCTGGGTGCCTGGCTTCCTGGATCCCATGTTCAGAGAGTTCCATCAACAAGGAAGTGTGGTGAGGTCACTTTCTTCAGAAACTGAATGAGGCCACTACCTTGGCAACCACTTTGTCCTAATAGTTGCTTCCAATGGTCCCATGAGATGGAGGCTGCCCCTACTTCCTGTGACACTTTCACAAGTTAGAATGCAATATCAACCATAGGCACCCGGGAACAGCTCTCCACACAGGCCTGGTTTTGTCCATCTTCTCTACATTAAGAAAAGAGGGGCTTATTCAGACACTACCCTTTATCCTGACCAGGTTTTTGCCATGAATGATGACTTTTGCTCACTCAGGTCCTTCATATCTGCCTACATCTTCTTCAGGGATCATTTATTCATGGACCTTTGAGGTTCTCAGCTGTAGGAAGACCACCTACTTTCCTGTATTTTAAGACCAACTCTGTTCCTGCTCTTCTGTAAAGTTAGATTGAGGGAACTGTGTATGGTTAGGGTTAATAACATTTTTGATTTGGGTAAAGAGTCATTCTGCTGGATGAATTATAATATTGGTAACCTTTAAGATTTATAAAAATATAGAGGTGAAATATATGTATGAAAACAGAAATCTAAGTAAGATTTGAAGCCCAGAAGGGCATTGGGCCCTTGATTGGGATACTTTACTTTGAATTACATTCTACTAAGATATCTCAGATAAATCGATATACAATGGCATAGGACCTTGTACCTTGGACGATTGAATGTTGAAGAGAACATCTAGTCAAAAAGGGATAGTAGGTAGGAATAGAAAGATAGTTGGAAGTTTTAGGAAGAAGAGTGTGTATAGGATTTGGAAAAAAAGTTCTTTAACAATAGGGTTTTGTTTAGAGAGTGAATGTCAATGTCAGCACATGTGAAGTGTCAGTAACAATGGTGAACTTGGAAAAATATGTAGGAAAGCAGATATCATTAGAGAGATTAGGAAATCAGGTAAGGTATAAAGTCAATCATAGGACTAGATATTTTCAACAGGGTTGAGTTTGAATATATAATCTTAGGAAGCAACAAATATGTAGTCACCAATATGATTGACATTTGAGAGCATTAGGGAACCTGGACATGGATGTTTTTAGTAATCCATGTTCACTTTCCATTTAGGCTTTGATACCATCATATTGTGTCTTTTGCATTTTTGTCCAGAATATTTCTGTGATAAAATGTTATGTAGATCATATATTTCATATTTTGATTAGTTTGGAGAGTGTGTATATATATATATATATATATATATATATATATATATATATATATATATATATATATATATATATATAAAACCACTGAGACATTAACAATTAGCAATATATATTCCAATCGAAATTCATCATGAAATATATATCATCCACTGATGAAAAAATATTTATTTTACTGAACATGGATTTATGTATAATCTTGATCTCTTAGGAAGCTCACAAATAGGTTGAATTTTCACTTCCAACAGTGTTTCTGCTGAGTGATCTCTTCTCACAACTTGTATTTGCCAAGTCAGCCACCTCACAAATATGTACGTGTTATACCAGGTAGGATTCTATATGTGCATATAAAAATACATGTGCTGAAGAGGGTACAGAGAAAGGGAGACAGAAATTCACATATTTGTTAACTTTAAAACACATGGAGAACTATTTCAATTAAAAATTTACTAGATTTTTTACAGCTGCCTTTTATCCTGCAAAAGGCAAGTCCAACTATACTCCATGCCTCTTCTGAAATTTTTTATTTCTATTCTGTTTTGGTGTTTTCCTTATCATATTAGGATTAGTAGTCAGAGTCTAGTAGCGTATGGATTAGTGTCAGGGATGCAGTATTTCGAATGGAAAATAGGAAAATGAATCCAATGTGTATGCAAATATGTGCTACAAAACAATCTTCCCACTCTCATCCAGAATAATGCCTTGACATTACTTTTGCCCCAAATAACACACAAATAGAGGAGAAGAGTAAAAAAATCTGTTAATATATATATGGAATGGAAAATGCTCAGGGTTTCACAACATTGGATGTGGTAGAATAGTTTCCAATAGTAAGGGACAGGGTAAACATTCCACAAACCTGGAGCTCTTTCGGCCTAAAGACTTCTTGAGGAACTGCCTCTGAGGTTTGACACTTGAAATATATATTGTTGTCAGGAGCTTTAGATTCTTTTCTAATGAGACCATCAAAGCTGCGTCTGCATCTATGTGACCTGGAGGACATGGTTTCTTCTTTTCCAATGAACATGAGGCAGCAGTGCTGAATTCGCTCTTTGTTGGTAAAATGTGGCCACTGTGGGCTAAGTGTCTCCCCGTGTGGACAGTGAAGCCATTTTTTCGTCCTCCACTTTTCGTGGTTTTTCTTCCTGCTGCATTGGGAATTTCATATTTGCTCCACAAAATACAAGGAGTTCAACTGGGACACAGTGCTGGAGCGGGTTCTGTCACGTGTGTTGGGTCAGGGTCTGCAGGGGAATGCATCAACCAGGCTAATATCCCACAGAGCTTGCCCCCTTATACATAGCAACATGATTCTGAACATTGCCCTGAAATCCTTCCATATAACAAGATGCATTTACAAATAAGCTTCTGTTGGCTACACCATGTCAATCACAAGCCATTTGGAAGCTAATGGCAGATCCACATGGCCCCACAACAGATGTATTATCACACACCTGCACACCACTGCTCTAGGCCCACTAATCAGCAGGCTCCAACTTACTGGCAAATCTGTTCTACACCATTTTCATGAAACCCAGTAAATCAAGGCACTGTCTGGTACACTCATGATCAGCAACAGGACATCCAAAGGTTCTCCAGTGCCACCTGGTCTTGGGAATTTCAAAAATTTCATGGAATTTATCTAGCCGTTTTTCAAGGAAGATGTTGAAGGCACTGTGGGATACAATTCATTCAGGAACCATTAAATGGTGGGGAAGCTCATTTCAATGAAAACTCTGGAGAACTCTCACAGGCAAGGCTTCCCAAAAAGTGGCCAATAGGTCACATGAAGCCAGGCCTATTGCAGTCTACAATGTGAGGTCCATGTGTGTTTTGACTGTCAACTATGGCTGCCACGTCTTTCAAAATAAAATCATGTGATATTCTGGCTGAGATTCCCAGTGCTGTGTGGAAAGCCACTCTGTTCCTAGATCTCACTTTTCTTTCCAAGGGCGACTCTCATGCGTTGCCTCCTAAAATCCTAACACAATTAATGGCAATATTTTTCTGATGTCAGCTCTAGAACTCAGTCTGTAAGGGGAATCACACCAGAGTTCAAGCCTGGTTTGGTCCATCTTCTATACATTAAGAAGAGAAATGTTGATTCAGACACATCCCTTCATCTGACCAAGTTGTTTGCCATGGAATATGACTTTTGCTTTCACAGGTCCTTCATAGCTGCCTATATCTTCTCCAGGGATCATTTCTTTGTTGACCTTTGAGGTTCTCAGCAGGTGGAGGATCCTCTAAATTCCTGTATTGTAAGACCAACTCTGTCCCTGCTCTTTCGTAAAGTTAGATTGAGGGAACAGTGTATGGTTAGGGTTAATATCATGTTCCATTTGGGTTAGGAATCATTCTACGGGATGAATTATGGTATTGGGAATCTGAAATATTCATAGGAATATAAGTGTAATATAAGTATGAATACAGAAATCTAGGTAAAATTTGAAGCCCAGAAGGTCTTTGGGCCCTTGACTGGGATACTTAGCTTTGAATTATATTCTGCACAGATGTCTCAGATTAATCAATATACAATGGTAGCGTTCCTTGTACCTTGGATGATTGAATGTCGAAGAGAACATCCACTCAAAAAGGGATAGTCGGTAGGATTAGGAATTAGTCGGAAGAGTGAATATAGGATTTGGTCAAAAAAATCTTTAGCAATAGGGTTTTGGGTACAGAGTGAGTGTAAATGTGAGCACATGTGAAGAGTCAGTCACAATGATGAACTGGGGAAAATATGAAGGAAATCAGATAATAATAGAGACATTAGGAAATCAGGCAAAGTATAAACTGAGTGATAGGATTAGACATTTTCAACTGGCTTGATGTTGAATATATAATCTTAGGAAGAAACAAATATGTAGTCACCAATCGGGTTGACATTTGAGAGCATTAGGCAACGTGGACATGGATGTTTTTCGTGATCCATGCTCACTTTCCATTTAGGCTTTGGTACAAACTTAAGTGTGATCTTTGTAATTGTGTCCAGAATATTACTTTGATAAAATGTATATGTACATCAGGTGATATGAGTATTTCTTCCACCATTTCTGGGAGCAATATTTTGAAGATGTATAAATAAGTATTGGGGGTATAAAAAGGTGTACCCTGTGTCTATGAATATAGACATAATGCATGAATAGACCATACTGTGAACAAATAATATAACTTTTTCCAACTTTAAATAATGGATTGAATTGATATCTGAAAATATACAGAAAATCTATATTGATGTACAATCCTTCATTCCAACCAGTTATACATCTAATGGTAATATTAGGGTTATGGTTGATCATGACGTGTATGTGAGTTTTGCTTCAAAGGTGATTATGGAAATAGAAAATAATGCGTTTGGAATGAAGTCTCATGAAAAGACTGTGAATCAGGCGGTATAGTGATACCAGACTTCAAACTATACAACAGAGCAATAGTAACAAAATCAGCATGGTACTGTACCAAAACAGGCTGTTGGACAAATGGTACAGAATAGAGGACACAGAAACCAATCCACTAAACTACAACTATCTTATATTTGATAAAGAGGCTGAAAGCACACAATGGAGAAATGATAGCAGCTTCAACAAATGTTGCTGGGAAACCTGGAAATCCATATGCAACAAAATGAAACTGAATCACTTTCTCTTGCCATGAACAAAAGTTAACTCAAAATGGATCAAGGAGCTTGATATCAAATCAGAGACACAGTGTCTGACACAAGAAAAAGTTGGCTATGATCTACATACTGTGCGGTCGGGCTTCAAATTTCTTAATATGACACCCATAGCACAAGAGTTAATAACTAGATTCAACAAATGGGACTTACTCAAACTAAAAAGTTTTTTTCTCAGCAAAAGAAACAATAAGAGAAGTAAATAGGTAGCCTACATCTTGGGAACAAATCTTTACTCCTCAAACTTCAGATCGAGCCCTAATATCCAGAGTATACAAAGAACTCAAAAAATTAGACAATTAGATAACAAATAACCCAATCAACAAATGGGCCAAGGACCTGAACAGACACTTCTCAGAGGAGGACATTCAATCAATCAACATGTACATGAATAAATGCTCACCATCTCTAGCAGTCAGAGAAATGCAAATCAAAACCACCCTAAGATATCATCTTGCTCCAGTAAGATTGGCAGCCATTATGAAGTCAAACAACAACAAGTGCTGGTGAGGACGTGAGGAAAAGGGTCCACTTGTACATTGCTGGTGGGAGTGCAAATTGGTGCAGCAAATTTGGAAAGCAGTATGGAGATTTCTTAGAAAGCTGGGAATGGAACCACCGTTTGACCCAGCTGTTAACCTTCTCGGTCTATTCCCTAAAGACCTAAAAAGAGCATGCTACAGGGACACGGCTACATCGATGTTCATAGCAGCACAATTCACAATAGCAAGACTGTGGAACCAGCCTAGATGCCCTTCAATAGACGAATAGATAAAAAAATGTGGCTTTTATACAAAATGGAGTATTACTCTTCATTAAAAAATGACAAAATCATAGAATTTGCAGGGAAATGGATGGCATTATAGCAGGTTATGCTAAGTGAAGCTAGCCAGTCCTTGAAAAACAAATGCCAAATGTCTTCTTTGATATAAGGAGAGTAACTAATAACAGAGTAGGGACAAAGAGCCTGAGAAGATCAACACTAAACAGGAATGAGAGGTGGGAGGGAAAGGAAGAGAGAAGTGAAATTGCATGGAAATGGAAGGAGACCCTCAGGGTTATACAAAATTGAATACAAGAAGAAGTGAGGGGAAAGAGGAAAAAAACAAGGGAAAGGAATGAATAACAGTAGAGAGGGTAGAGAGAGAAGAGGGGAGGGGAGGGAAGAAGAGGGGGATAGTAGAGGAGAGGAAAGGCTGCAGAATACAACAGACACTAGTATGGCAATATGTAAATCAATGGATGGGTAACTGATGTTTTTCTGCAATGTGTATGCGGGGTAAAAATGGGAGTTTATAACCCACTTGAATCAAAGTGTGAAATATGATATATCAAAAACTATGTAATATTTTGAACAACCAACAATAAAAATTTTAAAAAAAAGAAACCTGGAGGAATACATGTGTTCTGAAGCAGGAAGTAATTGAAAGTGAAACAAATGTCTATAAATTTATGAACTTGTGGATAAATATATATCTTATGATGTGCATAAACTGAAGAAATAGTAATGTACTAGTGTTGCATAAAAAAAACTTGTCACATAGGAATCTACTTGCATTGATGTTAAACTGGGTCAGATACTGTAGAAATATTAGGATTTGTGTGCACCATTCACTAAAGTTATTTTTCAGTACTAGGAGACAAATATGTATTTCAGGTGGATGACTATTTTTGAGAATAATCTTGTGAAAAGTTTATTATAAATCCACATACATGAACATGAATGAATGTGGGGAGTGTATAATAAGGCATATATATTTCATATTTTGAAAAATCTGGAGAGTGTGTGTATATGTATATATATATATATATATATATATATATATATATATATATATATGTATATATATATATATATATATACATATACACACACTCACACACAAAACACACACAGGAACATTAAAAATTAGCAATACATATGCCAATCGAAATTCATCATGAAATATATATCTTTCACAGATACAAAAGTATTTATTTTACTGAACTTGTATTTATGTATAATGTTGTTCAACTAGGAAGCAAACACATAGATTGAATTTTCTGTTAAAACAGTGTTTAGGAGGAGTGATCTCTTTTTACGATTTGTATCTGCCAAGTCAGCCACCTCATAAGAATGTATGTGTGATACCATGTAGGATTCTATATGTGAACCTAAAAAATACATGTGCTGAATAGGCTTCAGAGAAAGGGAGACAGGAATTCACATATTTGTTAACTTTAAAAACACATGGAGAACTATTTCAATTAAAAATTGACTAGATTTATAACACCAACACTTTATCAGGCAAAAGGCAAGTCTAACTATACACCATGCCTACTCTGAACTGCTTCTATTTCTATTCTCTTTGGGTTGTTTTTCTCCATCATATTAGAATTAGTAGTCAGAGTCTAGTCTGGTTTTGGTTAGTGTCATGGATTCAGTATTTTGAATGGAAAATTAGATAATGAATCCAATGTGTATGCAAATATGTGCTGCACAAAAATTTTTCCACTCTCATCCAGCACAATACCTTGAAATTATCTTTGCCCCAAGTAAGACACAATTAGAGTAGAAGAGTTAGAAAATCTGTGAATACATATCTGTACTGGAAAATGCTCAGGAGTTCACAACCTTGGAGGTGGTAGATTAGTTTCCAAAAGTAAGGGACACGGGTTGATAGACCCAACCTGATCTTTTATTAAAATTGGGAGCCATCTTGCCACAAAGCCATAAAAAGTTAATTTTGGCTTTACTATAAATAACTGCAAATTCTGAACCTGCTTGGAATGCCTGCCCGTGCCTTGAATTCATCCATGCTTGACTCTCTGACCAGATAGCAGCCCTCGCTGAAACTTTAGTGACACATCATAAATTTTGGCCTTCCCTGGCCAGACAACGACCCTCTCTGAGGCTCTATTTGTCCTCATAATTTCTGATATTGGGGCCACCAAAAAATAAATAAATAAATAAATGAACTACCATTTTTGTGATGCTTGTCAAAGTTCTGTTATCTGTAACCCCCATTTTGTGTAACTTTCTGGGCTATATAGCTGTCCTGTAGGAAAGGCGGGGTTGCTGTCTTGTTCCTGCCGTTTTGGGATGGAGAGGCAGCCCAGCCGGTTGATATAATAAGCTTGCCTCAATTTGATTTTAGTTGGAGTCAGTGTTCTTTTTTTGTGTCCTCATCTAATTTTTTTGAGTTCCCCAGCAAGATGACCCTGCCGACCAGATCACAAGACCAGACTGCTGGAAAATCTGAATCTGGCCTTCCCTTCAGGGCTCCGGGCTGGAGAGCCACTCTAGTGGGTGCACATCTTGAGCTGTTCCAAGGTCATGGAGTGAGCGTTAGGTCCCAGGAGCACTGCGGTGAACCACCGCACTAAAACTATTAGCAATCACCTGGTGGAGGAGGCCTCAAAAATTAAGTGGCACCTTTATAACATCTGATATCCGTTATAAAGGATATCAGATGTTATAATATCATCTGTTCTGATGACATAGAGGTGTCCTGGGGAGGCTCACATATGCTCGTTTTCGGTACAGTAATGAGAATCGTTCTGTCCTCTGTTCTGTTCTGTAGGGAATTCATCTGGAATGGTAGAGATGTGATGACTGGCATGTACGTGGTCCTACTTCGGAGCTTTAGCAAGACGTTGCATTGCTCCTATGTTTTTTGTTTCAAGTTCGGGTTTCTGTATTTTGTGTTTTGTTCTGTGTTCTATATGTTTTTCTTGTTTGTTTTGTGTGTTTTGTTCTGTGATTTCTGTGGTAAAAACATAAGTATATTGGACGTGAAAATGGGTAACAAAGAAAGTAAGCCTGATATTCTTTCGGACTCTGTTTTAAGGAACTGCGATGAACTTTACCCCCCTTTGTTAAGCAGGATGAGAGAAGCTCCAAGCTAGCTGCCTGGAGTACACCCACTGCAGAGGGCAATGCCTGCTGGGGACCTAAGAACTGAGTATCTCCCAGGTTAACAAGTGAAACTCCATTAAAACCCCTTGTCCCTCCAGATCAAGAGAGTCACAACCTCTGGGCAGGGTTCCCTGTGTTTCTTCTTTGTTACCAAAGCAATAAACCTCCCTTTTTCTTTTTCTAAAAACCTTGTCCTCATTATTAAATTGGCATTAATTGGCTTCAAGGTCAGGAGCCGAACTTTAAGTTACAAATTTTGATAAATCCCTCCCCCACCCCCTGTCCCGGAACATTTTCAGAGCTGACTACTGAAATGTTACTAGATGGAACATGCTTGGGGTGGAACCGAACCAGAGGAGATAATCCTGTAAGTAAAAGGAGGGACTGAGGGACTCCCAGCAGCTGCTGAAGCCCTGTTGCTTCAGGGAATTCCCTCCTTCCTTCCCTGCACTGTAAGGATTATGCCACCACTGTCTTGTTAAAAAAGAGAAAAAGAAAAAGGGGACACTAAATGCATTAAAGTCACCATGGAGACCCTTAATTGTACATTTCAGGTTGCCCCTCTATTAAAACATCTGCCCCCCCCTTGTGGACATCTATGGTGCCACTGGTGTAGGAGATTTTTTTTCTTATCTGCTCAGGTTTAAAGGATTCTGTCTGACAGCCATAGTCTGGACCTTCTTTCTGTCTGTCTTGTGTCTTTGTTTCTGGCCCTTTAAGACATGTGCAATAATGTGTTGATATTATAAATTGTTTCTTGGGAATGATCTTAGCTGAATGTGTGTCTAAATGATGATGTTTTCTTGTAACAATCTGGTATTTGAATGGGTTTTTGAAGCATTGCAAAATCTTGCAGTTAAAAGTCGTGTTTAGGTAATGGTTTAGTTTATGATTTCAGATAATTCATGCCAGAGAACTTAAATACTTAGGATGGAAAACTAAAGAACTCTACTTCCAAATTGGCAAGTAACTTCCCAATCATTCAGTCTTTATTTTTCACCAATTTTGAATTGGGTAGCCTGTGAAAATATCACTGTGTGTTCGAGAGCATTAATCTGGACAAGGATTGTAAATCATAGTATGATATCTGTTGACAAAACAAGATGTAAAGATATAAAATTTTGTGAATTGTATCTTAAACTTGTACCATAATTTTCAACATCCGAACCTGAAAATTATGGTTAAAATGCCTTAGGCCTGAGGTGTCTGCTCAGAAAAGCAGTTTTTTCCTGCTCCTTCCAGACCTCAGCCATGACTTATTTTGAAAGGCAAATGAAAGAAGCCTGCAAGCTTAGTAGGAGACTGATCTGAGGCCTAAGAGAAAAAAAGGTAAATTGTATGGTATTTACTAATTACTGGCCAGTCATTTTTTCTAGGACTCTTATTTTTTTCCTTAGATACTTTATTTTTTTTTGAGCTCATGATTTTGATCATACAGACCTAGGTTAATGTTTTTCTGATCAGTAATATCTTTGACCAACTGTGGACTTTTTGAAACATTGCAATGGAGATTTCACCTGCGAAAAGCTACAAGGCCTTTACTATTATTATGTGTGCTCAATTTTGTTATGTGTTGTATGTCTATATATACATATGTCCGTATATTTTATATATGATATACAAATTAATATATATAAGGAGCACTCATTAAAAAAAAGCACTCATAAAAACAAATTTTAAAAAGTGGATCTAAAGATCTTCAATTCACGTGATTTAAATAATTCAATTAAATTTGATAAACAGATAAAAATAAATGTCTTTAAATTTTAGCTTTCAAGTTTTTCTAGGTATTCAAAAATCTGATAAAATATTAATATCTACAAAATGTCTAATATGCCTTGGTTCTAGGACTTTTCCTTCAACATAAAAATGGTTTACACTCTTCAATACATGTGTCTAATATTTTGATAAATAAGTAAAGTAAATTTGATATGGGATTACTCATTCACGAGTACTTTTGTTAGATATCTGATTGACTTACTAACGTCTGTATAAGTTTGACTAAATTCTGTAAAAGATTGTAAAAATCAATCATGTGTTAAAGAGACAACAATTTCTTAAAACATAAGTTTACCCATAACATTGTGTTTATTAAGTTTTATTTTTTCTTGTGGAAGCAACCATAGAAATTAAACAACTGATTAAATGAGAACTGTTATTTTAGAGCACTGTACTGCCATTTCTTTAAAAGCTAAACTTGGTTAATGTAGAAACATCAATGTAATTGTGATGCTACTAATGTGCTCATATCTTACAGGTATGCAAGTCTGTAAGGTAAAAATTTTAAAAGAGCATTATATCAAGCTGGTGTTCTGAAGTTTTATGGGGATTTATTCACCTGTTATCAATAAGATATGTAAAGTTTAATCTTACATTTACATTGGGGAACAATTTAAATGTACTTTATGTTAATGAGAGCCTAATCTATGTAAAGGTTAATAACTTTCAGCATTTGTTTAATTCATATTTTAAAGTGATTTTATATGGTGTTAGCTAATGTTCATGTGACCTCAAACAATTTATGTAAACTTTTTAAAATAATATTTAAAAAATAAAGATCAGCTTTAGAACTAAAACACTTAAGATTTATAAAGAGCCCTGCCTTACCTGAGATAAGGCTGTGTGTCCCATCTTATTTCATGTGAGAATGAATACAAAAGCAGTAGGTCAGATTTTATTTCTTTAAAGTTATGTTAAATGTTCTTTTTTAATGTCAAGATTCCTAGGATCTCAAACAGGGGATATAATGTATGACTCAGCCAAAAAATTCAGGGTAGCTATTAAACGAACTAAGTATTTTTACTGTTGTTAAAAAATTTTATTTTGTAATTTTCTTATATGTGATCTAAAGATTCCCTGTTAGTGTTTTAAAGAAGTGTTGCTTTAAGAACAAAACATGGGTTAATTTCAGAGAGTAAGTTATCACCTACAAGACAGACAGAATAATACAGATCCCAATTAATAAAAAGATAAATAATTATAAAGTTATAGACATTAAAGCCTGGTGCTCTTAATATCAGGCTGTTAAAATTTATTTGATAGATGTTTAAGATTAGGATTTTAAATTAAAATTAATTGAAAAGGGCCAAGGAAACCAATATTTGGCTCTTGCCCTCTGAGTCAGTCTGAATCCAGGGAACAGGGGACTTCTCTAAAGAGTTTTGCAACTTTGGGCTATAAAAACTCCCCATCAGGGAGATTAATGAGACCACTGGAGAACAGAAAGCCAATCAGTGCATTTGCTATGAAGAGAAGAGTCATCAGAGAAGAAAGAAATCCCTGATGCTTCCGAGGGAAGCCACATGGTCAAACAAGACCTGGACCCACCTAGCGCAAATGGCTCTAGCAGAACTGAGAAAGTGCTCTCAAGTTTACCCAGTTTATGACTCCCATAAAAGCTCACCTGACTGTTAACAATAGATAGAAACAAAAGTCAGTTTGAATGCTTCATCTTAAACACTTAGCAAAGACAGTGAAAACCAAAATACAGCCATTCCTGGACATTTTGAATAATAATAATAATAATAATAATAATAATAATAATAATAATAATAATATTTTAAGGTACACACTTTATGTTAGCCTCCCAAAATAAGTAAGACTGGAGGCTACAAAGAAGGATTCTCTGACAGGAATGCCTGATACTTATTAAAAGAGACTATCAAGAAGAGCTGCCAGAGTCAGAAATTTTCAGTTTAAGGCCTAAATATATTCCTAACCTACACAGGTAAGCTTGGTGTTTGCTAGTACGATTATCCAGTCCTGAGTATCAAAATTAAAGGTTTCTCTATTAGACACAGAGGTCATACTGGTAAAAGGATTTTGCAAGATCAGATGACACTAAATTATTAAACTATATCTTATGGGGAGGGACAACTCTAATACTAAAAGTTAAATATTAAATTGACAGTCTTTATAACTGGGGATATTAAAGACTGGAGAGGGAACTTCTATACAGTGACATGTTCCAGCTGCTGCAACATTTATTCAGTACTCATGGTTTTTGTTTCTCTCATGTAATAACCAATCCCCAGATGACTTTACAACCTGTTCTTCCCCAACCAGACTTCAAACCGAACTGACTTCTAAAAGGCAACTCATGTCCCTCAACTACTTCTAAAAGGCAACTCATGTGTCTCACACCGTGCCTACTCATGTCATCCTCTCTCAGCTCAGAAGAAGCCAAAATGGGTGACGCCTCTCTTATTACAACAATGGAGCCAAATATAAATAGACAATCAATATAAGTAATTAATTAAGTCAGGTAAAATCAGGGAGACTGGTTTTGGGTGAGTTCTAAAAATTTGGAGACTTTTACCTGAGGGATTAAAATTTCCTCAGTGCTCTACCCCTAATCTATCAAAGATTTGAAAGGGACACAGAGAAAAGGGGGGAATGATAGACCCAACCTGATCTTTTATTAAAATTGGAAGCCATCTTGCCAAAAAGCCATGAAAAGATAATTTTGGCTTTACCATAAATTACTGAAAATTCTGAACCTGCTTGGAATGCCTGCCAGTGTTTGAACTGAGCCATGTCTGGCTCTCCAACCTGATAGCAGCCCTCTCTGAAACTTTAGTGACATATCATAAATATTTGCCCTCCCTGGCCAGACAACAACCCTCTCTGAGGCTCTAATGGTCCTCATAAATTCTGATGTAGGGACAGCAAAAAAAAAAAAAAAAAAAAAAAAAAATATATATATATATATATATATATATATATATATATATATATATATATATATATATATATATATATATAAACTACTATTAGTGTGATGCTTGTCAGAGTTCTGTTAAATGTAATGCCCATTTTGTGTAAATTTCTGGTCCATGAAGCTGGGCTGTAGGAAAGCTGGGGTTGCTGTCTTGTTCCCGCCATTTTGGGAAGGAGAGGCAGGATGGCCAGTGGAAATAATAAGCTTAATTTAATTTAATTTTTATTGGTGTCAGTGGTCTTCTCTTGTGTCCAGATCTAACAGGAAAACACTCACAAAACATGGAGCTCTGCCGGCCTAAAGACTTCTTGAGACACTTCCTCTGAGGTTGGGCACTTGAAATATATGTTGTTGTAAGGACCTTTAGCTTCCTTTCTAGTGGGACCATCAAAGCTGGGTCTGCATCTGTGTGACCTGGAGGCCATGGTTTCTTATATTCTAATGAACATGAGGCAGCAGTGCTGAATTTTCTCGTTGTAGGTAAACTGTGGCCACTGGGTCCTAAGTGTCTCCCCCTGTGGACTGTGAAGACATTTTGTCATCCTAAACTTTTAGTGGTGTTTCTTGCTGCTGCACTGCGATTTTGGTATTTACTTCATGAAATACAATGAGTTTAACTGGGACCCAGTGCTGGAGGGAGTTCTGTCACTTGTGGTGGGTCAGAGTCTGCAGGAGAATGCACCAACCAGGCTTCTATCCCACAGAGCTTGCCCCCTTGTCCATAGCAATCTGACTCTGAAATTTGCCCTGAAACCTCTCCATATAAAAAGATGCCTTTACATAGAAGGGCCTGCTGGCTGCACCATGTCACTCACAAGCCATTTGGAAGGCAATGGCAAATCCTCATGGCCACACCACAGATGTATTATCACACACCTGCCCACCACTCCAATAGGCCCACTACTCTGCAGGCTCCAACTTACTGGCATCTTTGTTCTACACCATTTTCATGAAACCCAGACAATCTAGGCATTCTATGGTACACTCATGATCAGCAACAAGACATCCAAAGGCTCTCCAGTACCACCTGGTTAAGGGAATTTCAAAAATTTCATGGTATTTAACTAGCAATTTTTCATGGATGAAGTTGGAGGCACTGTGGGTTTCAGTTAATTCAGGAACCATAAAATGGTGAAGAAGGTCATTTCAATGAAAGCTGTGGAGTACTCTCACAGGCAAGTCTTCCCATAGAGTGGCCAAAGGCTCATATGCATCCATGCCCATTAAGGTCTACAATGTGACGTCCATGGGTGTTTTGACTCTCAACTATGGATGCCTAATCTTTCAGAAAAAAATCTTGTGATATCCTGGCTGAGATTCTCAGGCTCTGTGGAAAACAAACCTGGTCCTTGATCTCAGTTTCCAAGGGCGAATCCCATGCGTGGCCTCGTAAAATCCGAACACAATTCATGGCAATATTTCTCTGAGATCAGTTCCAGAACTCAGACTCTAAAGGAATGACACCAGAGTTCAAACCCAGGTAGAACCAGTCATCACTTCCAACTGCCACACAAATCCCCACAATTAAAACCAAAACACTCCCACAAAGCCCTCATCTTTTTCCATATAGACACTCATCATAACCTGTGGCTGGAGTTTTCCATGAGGGACTCATCCCAAGACAGTGTACAAAATAACCTTCCTAGCCCCTCATTTGCCTAAAGTCAGGGTTGCCTGGACACCCTTCCTGAGAACCAGGAGTGACCATAGGCCTGAAGTAAATACTGCTCTGCTTCTCCAATTTGAGGCCTACTGACTGTCGGGTTTAGATTTTTTATCTGAATTGGTGTCATAAAAAAACCCAAGCACCTAAAGACTTGCCACTGCAGAGTTTTGAAGAACTCATTTGACACAAAGAATCCCTATTCTCACTAGATGGATGTCAGGAACCTTATAGAGAAAGGCGAGAGACTTCATCCACAAAGACTGCTTTTTGGGCCATTTTGGTTTTGGAAGCACACATGGAATCTTTCTTTAGATCCATCAGGTGCTGAGAATATAAGCCACAGCCTCACACATGGCCAAGAGGCTGATTCACAAACATCCCTTTCCAAAGCAATTAAAAAAAGAGGTACAGGTGATGCCCATTAATTTCCATTTGAAAACTGTTTTCTTCAGGCGTCCCAAAGGGGTGGCCTGAGGCAAAGACCTTCCTGACATTCAGGGCAACAGAACAATAGGTAAGCAAATGGCCCAAAGCAGGGTTTCTCCACTTAGACTTTTTTGGTCACACTGATATCTGAGTTTTCTGATATTCCCCCAATCCCTTAAGCTATCCAGTACATGGCCATATCACAGAGCTTGGAGATGGTACATATATTGGACACAAAACCATGAGCCTATTCTGGAGAGTGGCCCAAATTCAGGAAGAAAACAGGAACTTAGGAAGATAGTAGGTGTTACCCATCCATAAGGCAAGCCAAAGTCCATTCATTAATTGGGCAGGATGAATGCTGTGAAGCTTTCTACTAGACAGGACACATCCATTGATGCATTCTCTTCTCTAATGTCTACAACCACGAACACAGTGGGACATACAGACATAGAAACACTCATCTTGTCAAACGACTTACTAGAAACAGTCCCCTCCAAACCAAACAAACCGCCTTTCCTCCCTATTCTCAGAACATGAGACAAAACCATAAACTCCCACCCACACCCACAAAGTCATGTCCTTCCCCCAAGTAGGTCTGTGACTATCCGGAGTATCCTCTGACTCGTGGGTCTTAGTATGTTTTCCGGAAATGGCCTGTCCTGTCTCAGATCTTGTCTCCTTGGTCAACTCTGTGACGTTGTCAGGTGCCAGTGGTGAGCCACTACCTGCTTTCTGAGGAAAGGGCCCTCTTCAGAGCTCTGCTGGCATTTGGCCATCCTCACATCAGTAGGTACCAAGAAAGACTGACACTGTCCTTGGTAAATCCAAACAAGTGTGCCTACTGGAACTGGGACTGAGAGTGGCTCTGAGTGCCTGGCTTACTGGACCCCAAGTTCAGAGAGTTTTTTTCGCAAGGAAGTGAGGTAGGTCACTTCCTCCAGGAACTGAATGAGGTCACTGCCTTGGAAACCACTTTGTCCTAACAGTTGCTTCCATAGGTCCCATGAGATGGAGGCTGCCCCTACTTCCTGTGACACTTTCACAAGTTCAAATAGTGTATCCACCCTACTCACCTGGCAATAGCTCTCCACACTGGCCTGGTTTGTTCCATCCTCTCTACATTAAGATCAGAGAGGCTGATTCAGACACAACCCTTCATCCTGCCCAGGTTGTTTGCCATGGAAGATGACTTTTGCTCTCTTAGGTCCTTCATAGCTGCCTACGTCTTCTCCAGGGATAATTTCTGCATGGACTTTTGAGGTTCCCAGCAGGTGGAAGATTCCCTACATTCCTGTATTGTAAGACCAACTCTGTCCCTGCTCTTCTGTAAAGTTATATTGAGTGAACAGTGTATGGTTAGGGTTAATAACATGTTTGATTTATGTTAGTAATCATTCTGCAGGATGAATAATGGTATTGGGAACCTGCCTTGTTAATAAGAATATAGAGGTGAAATATAAGTATGAAAACAGAAATCTAGGTAAAATTTGAAGCCCAGAAGTGCATTTGGCCCTTGATTGGGATACTTAGCTTTGAATTACGTTCTGCACAGGTGTCTCAGATAATTCAACATACAGCGTCATAGGACCTTGTATCTTGGATGATTGAATGTCGAAGAGAACATCCAGTCCAAAAGCGATAGTCAGTAGGATTAGGAAGATAATTGGTAGGTTTAGAAGGAAGAGTTAGTATAGGATTGATACCAAAAGTTTTTTAGCAATAGGGTTTCGGGTAGAGAGTGAATGTATATGTCAGCCCATGTGAAGAGTCAATCACAATGATGAACTGGGATAAATATGTAGGAAAGCAGAAATCAATAGAGACATTAGGAATTCAGCCAAAGTATAAAGTGAGTGATAGAATTAGATATTTTGAACAGGGTTGAGGTTGAATAGAAAATCTTAGGAAGAAACAAATATGTAGTCACCAATACGATTGATATTTGAGAGCATTAGGCAACCTGGACATGGATGTTTTTAGTAATCCATGCTCACTTTCCTTTTAGGCTTTGGTGAAAGGTGAATAAAATATGTACTTGTCACTTCCTATTTTTCTGTATGCTTAACAAAACACTGTTGAAATCTGGAGAACTGTTTGCCAATCCTGTTCCCAGAATGTGTTGTCCCCAACTGCCAAACTGCAGAATGTACTCTCTCACCCATTTGCTCACAAACCGACCAGTTGCCCGGACCCATCAATAAACTTCCCTCCCTGTCCTCTCCAAGAAAAGAATATAAGCTCTGCTTAAGCTCTTTCAGGGCTCTCTGCTCTATCCAAGTGAGGTCTGAGCCCCAGCATGCTGTACTCCCTATTAACCCTATACTATTGCATGAGGCAGTCTCTTGGTGGTCTCTTCCTCCAATGCTTGCCAGAACTTCACATCTGAAACCCCCAGCAAGATCCATCAGTGGTGTACGAAAGACTCCCAACGAGCTCCTATCAGGATAAGTAAGGTACCACTTTCGTGTTTCAGGTTTCAGGTTAGGGCTTTGCAAAATGGCTATCGGTGATGAGCGTGAGCTCTCTCAGATGCTGGCTGACAGACGTGTCACCGAGCCACAGGTCACGTTCCTGGGGGATGCCCCCAGAGGATTCGGAAAATAGAGGAACAATAGTATCCTCGACTCAGTGATTTTTTTGTTTCGGATTTGGTTTTGCCAGCACATCAGGTTTTGCTGGCTAATCAGTCCTGGTCTCAGTATTGGACGTCCATTGCCTGTCTTTATTGTCTTGTCTTGTCTGTGTTGTGTGTCATTGCTTTCACTGTTTGTATATCTTTCATTATGGGACAGAGCACTTCAATGCCTCTGTCCCTGACTCTTGTTCAGTGGACCAAAGTCCACTTAAGGGCTCAGAATCTTTCTGTTTCAGTAAAACGCCGGAACTGGAAGACTCTCCGTGCCTCAAAATGATCCACCTTTGGAGTCGGATGGCCCCTAAAGAAACTTTCTACTCCCCACTAATTCAAAAAGTCAGAAATATTGTCTTTCAACTGGGGCCACATAGCCATCCAGATCAAAAGCCATATATCTTAACTTTGCAGGACCTCTGCAAATCTCCTCCTCCATTTGTGAAGCCTTTCCTTTTCCCTCCCCCCGCTCCTCCACCTTCCCCCATGATTCTATCTCTCAAACCCTCTGCTCCTCCTCCTCCACCCTTTGTTCTTTCTAAGTCTCAAGACTCAACTAGACTCTCCGCACCCTCCTTATCCCCTACCCTCTTCCCCCAACACCCAACACCCTCTAAGTGATTCCCTTGCTGCTGACTCAGCCTCTCCACCATTGGAGGAAGCTAGGCCGGCCCAGCGCCCTCCAGATTACAAGCCGGCAGCACACAAAGCCACTCCTTCCCTGGACAAAGCTGGCCCCGGTAAAAGAACTCAAAGAACTTGCCGGCGTTGTCACACCTGCCTACTTGGGATGACTGCCAACAACTCCTACAGACTCTCTTCATGACAGAGGAACAAGAGAAAAACCTTCTGGAAGCTAAAAAAAAAAATCCTCGGACAAGATGGGTGACCGACACCTCTTCCCACATCATCAAAGCCGGCTTCCCATTGAACCAACCGAACTGGGACACCAACACGTTTGAAGGTAGGTAGCATCCGTCCACTTATTGCCGGGCTCTAATAGCGGGTCTCCAAGCAGCTGCTAAGGTGACCAACTAATTGGGCCAAGGTTAGAGAGATTATTCAAGGGCCTGATAAATCTCCCTCTATGTTTCTAGAGAGATTTATGGAGGCATATAGGAGATATACTCCTTTCGATCCTCAGGCAGAGGATCAAAAGCCATCTGTCATGATGGCCTTCATTGGGCAAGCTGCCCTGGATATTAAAAGAGAGTTACAATGCGTAGATGGATTACAAGATATGGCTTTGAGAGATTTAGTCAGAGAAGCCTAAAAAAGTAAACTATAAGAGATAAACTGAGGAAGAGAAGGAACAAAGGAGGAAGAAAGAAAGGGAGCAAAGAGAGGATGCGAGAAGCAAAAGATAGACTAATGCATTGACTAAGGTCCTGGTCACAACAAAAAATAGGACAGAAATTAAGAAACAGGGATACAGGAAGGGATACCTGGGCACACGCCAAAAGAAACCCCTGGCCTCAGATCAATATGCCTACTCAAAAGAAAAATACACTGGGCCAAAAAGAGCCCGAGAATGAGACAGCCACACCAGCCAGACATTCTGACTCTGGAGGATGACTAAGAAAGTCGGGGCTCAGATCCTCTTCCCGAGCTCAGGGTAACTTTTGAAGTGGAGGGTACCCCAGTACACTTTGAAGTGGATACAGGGGCAGTATACTCAGCCCTTAAAGCCCCATTGGGCTCTCCATCAAATAAAAGGTCTCTATTTCAAGGGCTAATGGCAGTAAATATCGGGCATAGACAACTAAGAGGATCATGGACCTGGGGAAAGGAAAAATCCATCACTCCTTCCTAGTAATCCCAAGATGCCCGGCCCTATTAATGGGCCGAGATCTGCTCACCAAGCTCCGGGCCAGAATAACTTTTATCCCTGAAGGCCCCAAAGTGAAAATTATAAATCCTTCAGTAAAAACTCCTATAGTCACAGCTTTAACTGTCAGTAGAAGATGAATATCAACTCTTCACACCACACAAGACTGATCAAACAGGCACGTTACCCCAGAATTGGATAACATATTACCCAGATGCCTGGACAAAAACTGATGCCTTAGGCCTGCCCATTAAAAAACCTCCAATAACAGTGGAGTTAAAAACCTCAGCCTCTCCAATCAATGTCAAAAAATATACTCTGGGAAAAAATCTAAAGATGGGATAAGGCCCCATATTCAGAAATATCAGATCTTAGGGGTCCTAAGGCCCTGTTAATCAGCCTGCAACACTCCCCTGCTACCATTAAAAAATGCCAGGAACCGGGGACTATCACCCTGTTAAAGACCTACGAGAGATCAACAACAGAGTGCAGGACATTCACCGCATGGTACCTAATCTGTGCAATCTGCCTAGCACTCTGAACCCTGAGCAGAAATGGTATACTGTTCTGTACTTAAAAGATGCTTTATTTTGCTTGCCTCTGCATAAAGATAGTCAGTTGCTGTTTGTTTTCGAGTGGGTAGACCCAGAAACCGGAACGTCTGGTCAACTAACTTGGACTAGACTCGAACAGGGGTTCAAAAACTCCCCCACTCTCTTTGATGAAGCTCTCCACAGAGATCTCAACAACTTCAGAACTATACACCCTGCTTCAACATGTGGATGGCCTGGTACTGGCAGCCAACACTAAGGAAAACTGTGAATCTGGGACCCAAGCACTATTATCTGAGCTTGCTAAACTGGCGTGTAGAGCTTCTGCCAAAAAGGCCCAAATTTGCCAGCATGAAGTAATCTTCCTGGGCTATTCACTTAGGGGCGGTAAAGGATGGCTCACTGAGCAAAGAAAACAAACTGTTGTGCAGATACCACACAGATCTAACAGCAGACAACTCAGAGAGTTTCTTGGGACTGCTGGCTTTTGCAGGTTATGGATACCTGGGTTTGCATCATTAGCTGCTCCTTTATACCCGGTGCTAAAGGGAGATGCCCAT
The DNA here is from genome assembly GCF_048772815.1 of Callospermophilus lateralis. Taxonomy (NCBI): domain Eukaryota; kingdom Metazoa; phylum Chordata; class Mammalia; order Rodentia; family Sciuridae; genus Callospermophilus; species Callospermophilus lateralis. Next base: position 586,338 of record NW_027512690.1, read on the forward strand.
TTCCAATGAACCCCTGAGAACTAGGAAGCTTTTGATAACACCTAAAGACTCTGACACTGAACCCTCAACTTCACTGAGCTTAGCCTGCAATTTCAGAAAGCGCTACACTAAGTTAAAATGTATATCAACTCACTCACCTTGGTTCAAAGAAATTGCAGGCATTCCTGAAGGATCAAAAACAGAGTTTTCCACTAACCGATTCAAAGAGAAAGGGAAGAACTGAATGGGTAACAAAAGCCTGTCAGGTCTGTCAATTGGTTAATGCTTACACTTCCAAGCTTCTTGCAGGAAAGCACCTATGAGGAACCAGACCAGGACAATTCTGGGAATTGGGAAGTTGACTTTACTGAAATTAAGCCAGCAATGTATGGACTTAAATATCTCCTAGTCTTTGTAGATACATTTTCAGGATGGATTGAAGCATCCCCAACAAAAAAAAAAAAAAAAAAAAAAGAAAAGAAAAGAAAAGAAAAAAGAAAGAAAAGAAAAGAAAAGAAAAGAAAAAAACCGGCCCAAATGGTGGTCAAAAAGATCCTGAAAGATATTTTTCCAAGATTCTGCCTGCCTAGGTAATATGGGTCTGATAATGGGCCGGCGTTCATGGCCCAGGTAAGACAGGGGTTAGCCAGAATTCTAGGGGTTTATTGGAAGTTACATTGTGCTTATAGACCCCAGAGCTCAGGACAGGTAAAAAAAATAAAAAGAACCATTAAAGTGACCTTAACGAAATTAAGCTTAGAAACTGGCATAAAAGATTGGACTATGCTCCTGCCTTCTGCACTGTTTCATGCAAGAAATACTCCCTCTGTTTCTTTGTCTAACCTCACCCCCTATGCAATTCTCTATGGTGCCCCTGCTCCAGTAAGGGACCTAACCCCAACTCTAAGACCTAACGATCCCTTCCACACCCCCTTGCCTGACAGACTTAAAGCTCTTGAAAGAACTCAGTGGTACTTGTTGAAACATCTGGCCCCTTCCTACCAACCAGGGGATGATGGGACTCCACATCAATATCAAGTAAGAGACCTCATCTACTAAAGACGACATCAGGTGTCATTCCTGAAACCCCGGTGTAAAGGACCATACCAGGTGCTACTTATAACACCTACAGTGGTAAAGGTAGACGGAATCACTTCCTGGATCAATGCCTCTCATCTCAAGCCTGCACCATGTCCCCACTCTGGCTGGAAGCTGGAAAAGACTGGTAACCCTTTCAAACTGTGTGTTCGCCATGTGGATAAGGCTATAGACTCTCCCCTTGGCCACCAGTATTCCTAAGCATCATCAGCCCGTTCAGCAGCGATGGCTGATCAAAAATCCTACTAGACAACAAGTATGGTCTACCTCGAATACAGCCCTCTGAGGGACCTGGTGGCCATCCCTCCACCCAGACATTTGTCAGCTACCTATAGGTCTTTCATATTGGGATAGCCCTGATGAACAGGATTCCACTAAAATTCCATTAAATCACTTTCGTACCATGGGTAATGGAAACCAACATTATGGATGTAGGGACACGTGAGCCAGATGCAGTTTGGCTAGCCTAGATTACTATGTTTGCCTGGCGGACTATGAAATCCACAAACAGCCATGGCTATGTGGGGAAAAGCCGACTTCTTCTGTAAGTCATGGCGATCTGAGCATACAGGGGCTGCCTGCTGGAACCCAAACTCCTCATCAAATTCAGTACACAGCATTGGCCATATTACCAATTAGACAACCAAAATCCATGTCCCCCAGAGGGGTCTCTAGATCCTCAAATTCTGCATGGACTTTTTAACTTCGGCAAGTGCTCAAAAGGGTTGAAGGAAATTCCCCTATGTGCAGGCCTTTTTCCTCCTTTGCTCACATCCTGAACTATGCTTCTCTAATAGATCCTCACCCTCAGATTTCTGCTCCAGACTCTCTGCTGTCACTTTCACCTCAGGAATTTGATTTCTCCCCCCCAATTACTAGATCAAAAACCCAAACCTCTACCCTTTCTCAGACCATTGCCCCCTTGCTGAGGTAGCAGGTACTTAGGTACCCCTAAACCCAGACACTCCTCTATTCTTCTGTCAGTGCCCACAATGGGTCCCAACAGGTCCTCTTACCTGCTAACCCAAAGCTCAAACCAGCTGAGAAGAGCCCTCAGACCCCTATCCAAGATGTAATAAAAATTACCTTTAAAGTTGCATTGTCAACACTGAATACAGGTTACTAAGAATTTAAAATCCCTCACAGGCTTTTTGAGATACTCACTCCCATCTTCCCCTCTGCTCTACTTGCTCTACTGCTCAAGATTTTTTGCTAGCAAAATCCCAAACCCCTTTCCCAATAGTCTTTTAATCTCTCCTTCCTGATTCTCAGATCCATGGAGCTGCTCTCACCCCCTGCCTTCCACTCTTCCCCCTCTGTACCAAGACCACAGAAAATTCTTAAGTGACATTCTCCAGAAGTCTTCACCATGACTGACTTTAGGACTTTCAGCAAAATAATTCCTATGAAAGAGTTCAATGTAGATAAACTTCCTCTTTTCTTGTTGCCCTGTTCTAGTTGCCACTGGCTGGAAAAATCAGCACTCCTAAGCTAGACACCCCTTACTAGTTTTTCACAAAATATGTGAACAAGGCCTCTGGCCTTGAGCTGGAGCTTCACAGAGATTGCTACATTTCTAAGATAAAGAAGTTACCAACTGGGCTCCATTTTAACAGCTGGCAGGGAGAAAAAAAAAAAGAGAAGACGAAAGCTCTCCCCCTCCCAGGTGTCATTAAAAAGTTAACTTGCCAAAATAGAAGAAATAAAACAGAAACAAAAACTGCTTTTTGTGAACTTCTGCAGACTGTGATATTCTGAGCCCATTCCCTTACATGTTGGCTACAAAATTCTGAAACAACCTAAACTTGGGGTTCAGAGGATTAATTGATTACAACAGAAGCAATGCTCTCTACATCCTTTTGCAACCAAATAGGACTGCTTCCCTAGCTTCGGTGCTATCTTAGGTGCCTTTCCTTGTCTGTTCCTTCAACAGTATAATTCTATATACTTAATTATTGTTTATGTGTTCATAAAATGGGCAATAAATGTGATTAGTTATGTAATGGTGCAGATGTTTCCCAGAGTGCTCTATCATTACACAGGTTCATTTAAAGTTCAAATAGGGGGGGCATAAAACCCGGTTCCGCTGGGAACCTGTATCCCTCACTTTAGCCATCCTATTTGGAATAAGAGTTGCTGCAGGTGTGGGCACAGGAACCACTGACCTAGTCCATGGGACACAACAAATGACTCAATGAGAAGCAGCAATAGACCAAAGCTTAAAGATATTAAAAACCTCAATCCCTGCTTTACAGGAATCTTTAACCTCTCTCTCAGAAGTAGTTTCACAGAATAGGCGACGGTTGGACCTCCTCTTCATGAGAGAGGGGGCCTTTGTGCTGCAATGAGGGAAGGATTTTTTTTTTATGCTGACAATACTGGAGTTGTAAAAGAATCTATGAGTAAATTAAGAAAACGCCTTGAAGAGCGTCAACGAGAGACAGAGGCCCAAAAAGCGTGATTTGAGTCTTGGTTCACACAGTCCCTTGGGTTAACTACGCTTTTATCTGCCTTGGCCAGTCCATTAATAATCCTCATATTATTGCTAACTGTGGGGCCCTGTTTGCTCAACCGTGTAGTTTCCTTTCTCCAAGCTCAAATTGGACAAGTTAAACTTATGGTAATCAGACAACAATATAACTCACTAGCAGACATAAAATGTGACACCCCCCAATGATCACTTTTTTGATTAAAAGTAACCAGAACAAGAAGTGGGAAATGAAAGGTTTATTAAATAGGTACTTGTCACTTCCTGTTTTTCTGTATGCTTAACAAAACACTGTTGAAATCTTGAGAACTGTTTGCTAATCTTGTTCCCAGAATGTGTTGTCCCCAACTGCCAAACTGCAGAATGTACTCCCTCACACATTTGCAAGCAAACCGCCCACTCACCCTGACCCATCAATAAACTTCACACCCTGCCTTCTCCAAAGAAAGTACATAAGCTCTGCTTAAGCTATTCTCAGGGCTCTCTGCTAAATTCAAGTGAGCTCTGAGCTGCAGCATGCTGGACCCCCAATACACACTTTGCTGTTGCATGAGACAGTCTCTTGGTGGTCTCTTCCTAAAATGCTCACTCGACCATTCCATTAGTACAATCATTAGTGTGAACTTTGCTTTTTGTGTCCAGAATATTAATGTGATAAAATGTATATGTAGGTCAGGTGACATGAGTATTTCTTCCACCATTTCTGGGAGGAATATTTTCAAGACCTAATAATTAGTATTGGGGTTATAAAGACGTGTACCCTGTGTCTATGGATATAGAGATAATGCATGAATAGACAATACTGTGTTTAAATAATATAACAGGTTCCACTTTAAATAATGTAATGAATTGATATCTGAAAATATATAAGAAATCATTTATTGATATACATCATTCATTCCAACCAGTTATACATCTAATGATAATATTATGGTTACGGTTCATTATCTAGGGTGTGTGAGATTTCCTTCAAAAGTAATTATGAAAATCAAAAATAATGTGTTTGGAAAGAATTCTCATGAAAAGACCAGTCAAGAAACATGGAGAAATATATGTGTTCTGAAGTAGAAAGTGATTGAAAGTGAAACAAATGCCAATAAAATTGCAAACTTATGGATGAAATATATATCCAATGATGTGCATGAACTAAAGAAATAGTAATGTACAAGTGTTGAAAAAAATGAACTTCAAAATACACATCATGTCCCATAGGAGTCTACTTGCATTGATGTTAAACTGAGTCAGTTACTGTAGAAATATTAGGATCTGTATACACCATTCACTTAAGTTAGTTTTCAGTGTTGGAAACAAATAGGTATTCCAGGTGGATGAATATTTCTGAAAATAATCTTGTGAAAAGATTATTATAAATCCACATACATGAATATGAATGAATTTAGGAAATGTATAATAAGACACATATATTTCATATTTTGAAAAATCTGGAGAGTATATATATATATATATATATATATATATATATATATAAACACAGATATTAAAAATTAGCACTATATGCCAAATGAAATTCACCATGAAATATATATTATCCACAGATCAAAAATATTTATTTTACTGAACATGGATTTATATATAATGTTATTCAGCTAGGAAGCTCACCCATAGGGTCAATGTTCAGTTCCAACAGCTTTTAAGAGGAATGATCTCTTCTCACAATTTGTATCTGCCTATTCAGGTACCACACAATAGTGTACATGTGGTACCAGGTAGGATTATACATGTGCTTATAAAAATACATGTGCTGAATACGCTACAGCGAAAGGGAGACAGGAATTCATATATTTGTTAACTTTAAAAACACATTGAGAACTATTTCAACAAAAAAATGAGTAGATTTATAACTCCTACTCTATATAATGCAAAAGGCAAGTCCAACTATACACTGTGCCTTTTCTGTACTGCTTGTATTTCAATTCTGTTTGGGTTATTTTTCTCCATCATATTAGGATTAGTAGACAGAGTTTAGTAGGGTATGGGGTAGTGTCAGTGTTTCAGTATTTCAAATGGAAAATTGGAAAATGAATCCAATGTGTATGCAAATATGTGCTACACAAAAATCCACCCACTCTCATCCAGAACAATTACTTGACATTACCTTCACCCCAATTAAGACACAATTAGAGGAGAAGAGTTATAAAATTTGTGAATACATATCTGGAATGGAAATTGCTCAGGAGTTCACAACTTTGGAGGTGCAAGAGGAGTTTCCAAAAGTAAGGGACAGGATAAAACTCCACAATCATGGAGCTCTGTTGGCCTAAAGACTTCTTGAGAAACTTCCTCTGAGGTTGGGCACTTGAAATATATGTTGTTGTCAGGAGCTTTATCTTCCTTTGTAGTGAGACCATCAAAGCTGTGTCTGCATATATGTGACCTGGAGGACATGGTCTCTTATATTCCAATGAACATTAGGCAGCAGTGCTGAATTCTCTCTTTATAGATATCTGTGGCCACTGGGGGTTAAGTGTCTCTCCGTGTGGACTGTGAAGCTATTTGGTCATCCTCCACTTTTTGTGGTGTTTCTTGCTGCTGCATTGGGAGTTTGGTATTTGCTTCTCGAAAAACAAAAAGTTCAACTGGGACACAGTGCTGGAGGGAGTTCTGTCATGTGTCGTGTGTCAGGGTCTGCAGGAGAATGCACCAAATAGGCTTCTATCACACATAGGTTGCCCCCTTGACCATAGCAACCTGATTCTGAACATTGCCCTGAAATTTCTCCATATAACAAGATGCCTTTACATACAAGGTTCTGCTGGCTGCACCATGTCAGTAGCAACCCATTTGGAAGTAAATGGCAGATCCACATGGCCCCACCACAGATGTTTTATCACACCCATGCACAACACTGTTCTATGACCACTAATCAGGAGGCTCCAACGTACTGACATCTCTGTTCTACACCATTATCATGAAACCCAGTCAATCAAGGCACTATCTTGTACACTTGAATTAGCAACAGGACATCGAAGGTTCTCCAGTGCCACCTGGTCAAGGGAATTTCAAGAATGTCATGGTATTTATGTAGCCATTTTTCAAGGATGAAGTTGGAGGCACTGTGGGTTTCCATTCATTCAGGAACCATTAAAGGTTGAGGAAGATCATTTCAATGAAAGCTCTGGAGAAATTTCACAGGCAAGGCTTCCCAAAGAGTGGGCAAAAGGTTACATGAAGCCAGGCACATAGAGGTCTACAATGTGAGGTCCATGTGTGTTTTGACTCTCAACTATGGATTCCAAGGCTTTCAGAATAAAATTATATGGTATCATGGCTGAGATTCCCTGTGCTCTGTGGAAAGCCGCCCTTGGTCTAGATCTCAGTTTCCAAGGGCGACTCTCATGCGTGGCCTCCAAAAATCCCAACACAAATCATGGCAATTCTTCTCTGAGGTCAGTTCCACAACGCAGTCTCAAAGGGGATTCACATCAGAGTTTAAACCCCGATGGACCCAGTCATCTTTTCCAACCACCACACTAAAGACCACAATTAAAACCAAAACACTTCCACATAGCCCTCATATTCTTCCATATAGATACTAATCATAACCTCTGGCTGGAGGTTTCCATGAGGGGCACATCCAAAGACAGTGTCCAAAATACGTTCTCTTGCCCCTCATTTGCCTAAAGTCATTGTGGCCGGGACACCTTTCCTGTGAACCAGGAGTGATCAAATAGGCCTGCTCTTAATACTGCTCTGATTCTCCAATTTGAGGCCTACTGACAGTCAGGTATAGATTCTTTATGTGATTTGGAGTCATGAGGAAACCCAAGCACCTCTGCAGGGCTTTGAAGTACTAATTTTACCCAAAGGATTCCTATTCTCACTTGATGGATGTCAGGAAACTAATAGAGAAAGGCAAGAAGCTTCATCCACTATAACTGATCTTTTTGCCATTTTGGTTTTGGATGCACACATGGCATCTTTTTTAGATCCATCTGGTTTTGAGAATCTAAGCCACAACCTGACACAGGGCCAAGATACTGATTCAGACACATCCATTTCCAAAGCAATTAAGGAAAGAGCCACAGGTGATGCCCATTCATTTCCATTTGAAAACTATTTTCTTCAGGCTTCACAAAGTGTGACCTGAGGCAAAGACCTTTCTGACATTCAGGGCAACAGAAAAATAGGTAAGTAAAAGGCCCAAAGCAGGGTTTCTCCACTGAGACTTTTCTATTCACACTGATATTTGAGTTTTCTGAGATGATCACATTTCCTTCAGCTATTCAGTACATGGCCATTTCACAGAGCTTGGAGGTGGTACATATCTTGGACACAAAACCATGAGCCTATTCTGGAGAGTTGAGAGAATTCAGGAAGAAAACTGAAACTTAGGAATATAATAGGTGTTGCACATCAATAAGGCTGCCCACTCTCTATTCATACATTGGGCAGGATGAATGCTGGGAGCTTTCTACTAGACACAACACATCCATTGATGCATTCTCTTTTCTATTGTCTACAACCACTGACACAGTAAGATACACAGACATAGAAACACTCGCCTTGCCAAACGACATACAAGAAACAGTCTACCCCAAAACAAAGAAACCGACTTTCCTACCTATTCTCAGAACATGAGACAAAACCACATACTCACACCCACACTCAAAAAGGCACCTCCTTCCCCCAAGTAGGTCTCTGACTATATGGAGTGTCCTCTGACTGGTGAGCCATACTTCATTCCCCCGAAATGGCCTGTACGGTCTCAGATCTTGTCTCCTTTTTCAACTCAGTGAAGTTGCCAGCAGCCAGTGGTGAGCAACTACCTACTTTCCCAGGAAAGGACCCTCTTCATAGCTATTCTGTCATTTGACCATCCTCACATCAGTAGGTACCAAGAAAGACTGACTATGTCCATGGTAAATACAAACAATTGAGCCCACTGGGACGGGGACTGGGACTGGCTCTGGGTGCCTGGCTTCCTGGATACCAAGTTCAGAGAGTTCCATCAACAAGGAAGTTAAGTAGGTCAATTCTTTCAGGAACTGAGTGAGGTCACTGCCGTGACAACCACTTTGTCCTAACAATTGCTTCAGTTGCTTCCAAGTGTCCCATGAGATGGAGGCTGCCCCTACTTCCTGTGACACTTTCAGAAGTTAGAATGGTATGTAAACCATAGGCACCCAGGAACAGCTCTCCACACAGGCCTGGTTTGGTCCATCTTCTCTACATTAAGAAGAGAGAGGCTAATTCAGAAACATCCCTTCATTCTGACCAGGGTTTTTGCATTGGAAGATGACTTTTGCTCTCTTAGTTCCTCAATAGCTGCCTACATCTTATCCAGGGATCATTTCTGCATGGACATTTTAGGTTCTCAGCAGGTGGAAGATCCCCTACATTCCTGTATTGTAAGACGAACTCTGTACCTGCTCTTCTGTAAAGTGAGATTGAGAAAAGAGTGTATGGTTACGGTTAATAACAGGTTCTATTTGGGTTCGGAATCATTGTGCAAGATGATTAATGGTATTGGGAACCTGCAATATTTTCAAGAATATACAGGGGAAATATAAGTCTGAAAACAGAAATCCAGGTAAGATTTGAAGCCCAGAAAGGCATTAGGCCTTTGAGTGGGATACTTAGCTTTGAATTATATTCTGCACAAATGTCTCAGATGAATCGATATACAATTGCCTTGTACCTTGGATGATTGAATGTCAAAGAGAACATCCAGTCAAAAAGTGATAGTCGGTACGATTAAGACGAAAGTCGGTAGGTTTAGAAAGAAGAGTGAGTATAAGAGTGGGACCAAAAGTTCTTTAGCAATAGGCTTTCGGGTAGACACTGAATGTAAATGTCAGCACATGTGAAGAGTCAGTCACAATAATGAACTGGGATAATATGTAGGGAAGCAGAAATCAATAGAGACATTAGGAAATCAGGCAAAGTATAAATTGTGTGGTAGGATTAGACATTTTCAACAGGATTGAGGTTGAATATATAATCTTAGGAAGAAACAAATATGTATTCACCAATAGTATTGACATTAGAGAGCATTAGGCAACCTGGACATGGATGTTTTTAGTAACGCATGCTCACTTTCACTTAGGCTTTGGTACAATCATACGTGTGACATTTTCATAATGTGTCCAGAATATTACTGTGATAAAATGTATATGTAGATCAGGTGACATGAGTATTTCTGACAACATTTCTGGGAGCTACATTTTGAAGATGAATAAATTAGTATTGGGGATACAAATAGATGTACCATGTGTCTATAAATATAGAAATAATGCATGAATAGACCATACTGTGAATAAATAATAAAAGTGGTTCAAACTTTAAATAATGGATTGAATTGATATCAGAAAATATACAGGGAATCTTATATTGATATACAATCATTCATTCCAATCAGTTACACATATAATGGTAAAATTAGGGTTATGGTATATCATGAAGAATGTGTGAGTTTTGCTTCAAAATGATTATGAAAACCAAAATGAATGTGTTTGGAAATAAGTGTCATGAAAAGATCATTCAGGAAACTAGGAGTAATACATGTGTTCTGAAGCAGGAAATGATTGAAAATGAATCAAATGCGTATAAATTTGTGAACTTGTGGATGAAATATATATCCTATGATGTGAATAAACTGAAGAAATTGTAATGTACCAGTGTTGAACAAAATGAACTTCAAAATACACATCATGTCCGATAGATTTCTACTTGCATTGATGTTAAACTGTGTCAGTCACTGTAGAAATATTAGGATTGTATGCACCATTCACTTAAGTTAGTTTTCAGTACTAGAAAACAAATATGTATTTCAGGTGGATGAATATTTCTGAGAATAATCTTGTGAAAAGTTGATTATAAATCCACATACATGAACATAAATGAATTTAGGGAGTGTATATAAGACACATATATTTCATATTTTGAAAAATTTGACGAGTGTATATATATACAAAACACACACACAGACAATAAAAAGTAGCAATATATATGCCAAACAAAATTCATCATGAAATATATATCATCCATAGATGCAAAAATATTTATGTTACTGAACATGGATTTATGTAAAATGTTGTTCTACTAGGAAGCTCACCCATAGATTGAATTTTGAGTTCCAACAGCGTTTATGGGGAGTGATCTCTTCTCACAATTTGTATCCGCCAAGTCAGCCTCCTCAAAAGAATGTACGTGTGATTCCAAGTAGGATTCTATATGTGCAGATAAAAATACATGTGTTGAATAGGCTACAGAGAAATGGAGACAGGAATTCACATATTTGTTAACTTTAAAAACACATGGAGATCGATTTCAATTAAAAATTAACTAGATTTATAACACCTACCCTATATCATGCAAAAGGCAAGTCCAAATATACACCATGCCTCCTCTGAACTGCTTGTATTTCTATTCTGTTTGGGTTATTTTTCTCCATCATATTAGGATTAGTAGTCAGAGTGTAGTAGGGTATGGGTTAGTGTCAGTTGTCCCGGCCGGCCGCACACATCAATGTGGGCAAGGAACCTAGTTGGGGAGGAATGAAGGGACAAGAGACACGAGAGATTACAGCAAGACTGGAGTTCTGATCATGCTGCAAACTTTTATTGTTCTCACATGGGAATTTATATGTTGTGGATGGGAAAGCTCTCTTATCTGCAGTTGCTGGATGTCTTCAGAAAGTTTGATAACCTCAGGATTTTGCAGGAAGACAGATGGCCGCAGGATGTCTCAGGGAGATAGATGGCTGCGGGATGTCTCCCAGGCAGGATATCTCCCAGGGGGCTGTTTCTTTTCAGTGTCAGGCTATTCTTTGAAGGAGAACTTCCTTCTAGCCCCTGACCTCTCTTTCTTATATAAAATATTTGACCATAACTTACCGGCCAATGTTTTAGGGGGTGATAGAGGCTCTGTTTCTCTAGCAGGCCTTAGAATATCTCCTGATTCGAGAGAGCATGTTTACTAGGAGATTTCGTGGTGGCCTTGGCATGTTTTGGGAGGAGACGGCTTTGAGGGGGAAGCAGGCTGACCACCATGCACCAGAGCGTGTCACTAAGAGGTCTTCTGTTTTGGGATCCGTGGATACATCCTCCTGCAGTCCATCCTGCACCCTCCGTTATTATGGCCTAACGTCCTCACTCCATGGGTGCATCCTCCCCCAAGTGGAGGGGCCCATGGAGGACGAACCCTTATGGCAATGGCAGAAGATGGTTGGTCAGAGCTGTTACTTATAGTTTAATGTAAGAAAGAGAGATCTGTGGGGATGTAAACTTAAGAAATAAGCCTGTGAGAAGGGTAGAACATCCTTTTAAATGTTGGCAGCATGGTCTTCCATCTCCAGGCGATGATAGTGGACCTGTATGGGCTTAGAGGCCAAAATATTAATCTGTTCTATAATAAATTGTACAAGCCTGTTTATAATGCATGGTCCTATGGACACCATTAAAAGTAAACCCAACAAAGGGCCTAATAGGGGAAGAAGGTAGGGTAGAAATCCATTAAACCCAGTCCAGAGGGGATTTTCAAAAAGTTCCCTTCATCTCTTTTCTAGATCTTCTTGAAGCTGCTTAATTTTAGTGCGTACTATGGCTGATTTATTGGCATTAAAGCAGCATCGTTTCCCTAAGGCCAAGCAAATACCTCCCTGGTTAGCTGTCAGTAAATCTAAGCCTTCTCTGTTTTGAAGGAACACTTCTGCCAGGGAGTCTGCTAGGTCCTGCAAATCTTTAATGGTTCCTGATAGAGTTTTTACATCATTTATAAGTTGTTGAGACAGGCGACGCTAAGAGTGTATAGCCATGCCTAAGCCAGCTGTACCTGTGGCCACAGTAGCTGTTATTCCAAGGCTGGCAACGAGTGGTAAGGCCTGTATTGCCCGCCTGTGTCTTTTGACTGAGGTGTCTAGACTAGGAATGCATAGAGTTTCATCTCCTGGGACAATAGTTATATCAGGGAGTAATAAGGCAAGAACACAGCCAACGGTCCAATTCGATGGAAGCCTCGGGAAGGCCGAGTTTCCTCCACACATAAAAACTGTGCCATTGGAGGGACAAAGAGATGGGGTGGATGAGGAATAGTTTTGTACTGTTGAGCAATTTCCAAAGGAAGTAACTCCAACATCAATATCATAGGTATTATTTTGCATCGCGCCTAAAAGACATATTGTAAAAGTGCCTATAGACTGTACTTTTAAATGAAATCTGGGTTGGCATGTATTATCATCGTCTATGATAGAATTAATAGGAACTGCCATAGGCATGATTGCCCCTGTTGTCATGGAGAGCCAGCAATCACCAGCAAAGTTGGGGTTGGAATTATTAAGCAAGGAGAAGGTAGTTTCCAAAATATCTAATGTATTGTTATCTAAACCTGGGAGCTGGCATTTTGGCTATATTAAGGGATGATATGTGAGCTCAGGGATTTGGGGTTTCAAAAGTTTGATTATCTGAGGATGCTTGACAGCATAAGGGAATCCTCCACCATCAGTGACCCCTGTAGGTGCCTTAATGGGGCAGCAGGAGGGTTTACCAACAGGGCCTTGGCACCCAGCTGACTGTAGCTTGGTGTATTTGCCTTCTCCTCCCCGGTCAAAAAGAACGGGGGTATAATGAATAGTGGTCCCTCCTGCTGCATGAGTTTTAGTTAGGGAGGCTTCAAAAAATTGTTCTCCCTGCTTGTTAACACAAATTGAGGCCGACGCATAACAAGTGGCATGCATCGCTTGGGTATGCGTTCAAGTTGCAGAACAATTTTGGAGAGCTTTACTTGTACTAGGGGGAATAATCTTTGGCTTGTTAATACATACCAATTTAGGCTGATGAACTCCTCTGAGTTTATGGTCAACCTCGGCCCGGAGGTAAGCCACCTTAGTCACGCAGTCAGCAGTCTGGGTCAAACTAGTGGGAGCCTGAGTCCAAGATCCTCCCTTGCGTTCACAGGGAGGGCCAAAAAGGTACTCCATGATGTTGGAAGGTGGAGGGCCAAAGCCTCCGTGTACAATCCTGTTCAGCAGAAGTGCCTTAAGTAGGATCCTCACACAGATTGTTGGCTGCATCTGAAAAAGAGGAAAACTTGTCCTCAGGGGGAGGGCCTCCATCCCCGTGTTGAGGTAAGCCATTAACCTGTTTAACCAGGCGTTCTGGTAACCATCTTGGGGCTGCTTGCTCTTCGTCCAAAACACAAGCTGAGCCTCGTCCACAGATGAGGACAGGACCTGGGCGTTTCCATTTATTTGTAAGGGGATTGTGCCACATAACAAGTGGGCGAACAGAATTGGACGAGGATTGCCTGTGTCAGTCTGCAGCCGAATGGCCTTCATTGTCTAGGGAAAGAAAAATAAGGGCAAATAATGCATGATTAAGGCGATGCCTGTGAGTGGTAAATACAAGTGCAGAAGCATTAATGCGGGTTAGCCAAGTCTTTAGGTAAGGTGGGCACGTTCCACAATGCCTGAGGCTTGTATGGAATTCCAGTAGTATGCCAAATTTGCGAGGTAGCACAAAACTGTTTAAACTTGGCACTGGTATATGCAGGACAATTATCTTTTTTTAATATGTATTGGTTTACCCATTACAGAAAACGCTGAAACAAGATGAGAAAGGACATCTTTGATAGCCTCTCCAGAATGTGGTGATGTGAAAATAAGGCCACTGAAGGTATCTACAGAAACGTGTACATATTTGGTTTTTCCAAATTCAGAAAAATGAGTAACATCCATTTGCCAAAACTGATTGGACAGTAATCTTCGGGGGTTAACTCCCAAGTGTTGAATGGGGAGGGAGACAGGGCAACCAGGGCATGCTTTTACTATTTCTCTAGCCTGTTGCCTGGTAATTTTACATAGTTATAGAAGGTTCTGGGAATTTAGATGGTGAAGATTGTGTAACTCCATGGCCTTTTGAGTGCAGCCAACAAAAATTGGAAAGATGAAACGAGTTGCTGCATCAGCTTTGGCATTACCTTGTGTTAGAGGGCTGGGAAGATCAGAGTGTGCCCTGCTGTGTCCTAAGAAAAATGGGTGTTGTCTGGCCTGAATTAGCTGCTGAAGCTGGTGAAACCGATGGGCGACATTGGAAGAAGCCTTAATGGTGGGTGAAATCTCAAGCAGGCGCACAGAATGAGCAATGTAGGCACTGTATGTATAAATATTAACAGGATTATCAAAAAATGTTTTAAAAACTTGTGTTATTGCAAACAATTCCACAAACTGTGCTGAATCATAGACAGTATCAAAGGTGTTAGGCTGGTTATTGACAACAAAGACTGCTCGGCCATTACTGGAACTGTCTGTAAAGACAGTAAGGGCTTGAGGAATGGGAGACTTTTGAGTAATTTTGGCAAAAATAAATGGATGTAACTGGACAAAATGTAAAAGGGGGTCATTGGGTAGGTGGTTATCAATTGTTCCCAAAAAGCCTGATAAAACAATACGCCATTCATCCTCCGTCTGTAGTAAAAATTGGATTTGGTCTTTAGTATATGAAATTAAAATATTATCATGGTCTTTGCCAAAATGTTGTCGAGATAGCAAACGACTTTTAAAAATAATAGAAGCTACCTGAGCAAGAAAAACAGTAATAACCTTGGAGAATGTGGTGGGTAAATGGACCCCAAGCAAAGGCAGCCTTTATTTCTAAAATGTGTATTTCGTTGCCAAAATATTCCTGTGGGTGTATGAGGAGTGTGTAAAATAACCAGAACCAGAGGAAGGTTATAAGAATGTTCTGTAAAAAACTGTTTGGCAATGGCTTCTGTGACTTGGTTTAATGCCTGTCATGCCTCGGGAGTAAGTTTTTGAGGGGAGGAGGGGTGGGAATCACCTCTCAAAATATCATTAAGGGACAAAAGTACACAAGGTGATAATTTTAAATATGTTTTTAGCCATTGAATATTCCCCAGGAATTTTTGAAAATCATTAAGGTTGTGAAGATGGTCCACCCATAGTGGTATCTTAGGAATTTGGATCTGATTATCTTGAAGTTTAAGGCCCAAATAGGTATAACAGTCCTGTGTTTTAACCTTATTAGGAGCTATCTGTTGTCCCAAGGAAGTGAGGATTTTGTAAATGTCCAAGTAACAATTATTAAGGTCATGGTTATTAGGTGCAGCAATTAACAAATCATCCATATAATGTAAAATATAAATTTGTGGCCATAGCTCTCTCACAGGGTCTACTGCTTGAGCAACGTATTTTTGGCAAAGACTAGGGCTGTTGGCCATACCTTGGGGAAGAACCTTCCATTGAAATCTCTGCATAGAGCCCTGAAAATTAATGCGAGGGAGACTAAAGGCAAAATAGGGTCTATCCGCAGGATGTAAAGGAATGGTAAAAAAACAATCTTTTAACTCAATAATCATTTTACAATAGTTTTTGGGAATAGCCACTGGTGTGGGAATGCCTGGCTGTAGTGCTCTTATTGGGCACATAGCTTTATTAATGGCAAACAAATATTGTAAAAGGCACCACTTGCCTGATTTTTACTTGATAACAAAAATTGGAGTATTCGATGTTGAGGTTGAGGGCTCTACATGGCCGGCTGCCAGCTGTTCCTGCACTAACATGGAGGCAGCCTCCATATTTTCGTGGGTAAGTGGCCATTGATTCACCCACACAAGAGTCTGAGTTTCCCAAATAATTTTATCTCCATGGGGTACAGGAGAGTCAGAGACCGACACTAAAAATCCGAATACCCAAGTCCATATGTATTTGTTTTTTGTATGGGTTTTATTGGCTCAACCAGTCCTTGTCTCAGTCTCCCAAGGCCTGTACCAGGGACAAAATTTATATGAAGCATTTGATGAGTTACCATGGAATTGGGACTGGCATGAATAACTTCCATTTGACTCAAAATATCTTGGGCCCATTGGTTAACAGGGAGGTCAGGAACAACGAAAAGAGTGACAATTCCCTTATTACCCTCTTTATAAGTCCAGCTAAGAGCCGTAGAGCTGACCAGAGGATTTTTTGACTGTCCTATCCCTTTAAGGTCAGTCAAGGATGAGGTGAGGGTCCAAGCTGATGGCCAATATTTTTGAGAAATAATTGTGTCATCAGCTCCAGTATCTAGAATTCCTTGGAATTCCTTTCCTTCAATAAGTAAGGAAATTGTGGGTCTTTTGTGAGAAACGGGTTGAACCAAATTTACATCAGAGCAGCCCAAGGAGGCAGTCCCCTGTGTTAGGTTTGGGCGGTGGAAGTGCCTCCTGGATTCAAGGGAAGGAGTATTAATTGTGCAAGACTTGTTCGTGCTGGGATGGCCACAACTCCATTAATAGCTGTGGCCAGTATTTTTTTTCTCCAGTGAAATCATTATTATTAATGCCATGGAAGACCTGAACACCATGTAAGTTAGTAGAGGCTCTCCCAAAAATAAGGGCACACATATGAGATTGAGGGGGACCCATAATTCCAGTGGGTATTATCTGGGGTCCTTGCATTGAGTCCAATATAGTATCGGTGGTGGCACAGAGGTCCAATCCTGCGCTGCCTGGAGTGGCTAGTTGGAGGGAGGCAATTGTGGAGAAGAATTTTGAGGTAGGTTGGGAGTTTGGGAGGGAACAAATCTTATTGCCCCTGGGTTTGTCCTGGGGGATGTCGTGGCCCGGGGCTGGCCGCGCAGGGAGTTTCCCAAGAAGCAGGAAAAAATAGGCTGTCTGAGGGCATTTGTCTTAGATCTACACTCACTGGCCCAGTGATGACCTTTACCACATCTAGGGCAAAGGATAGCTTGGGGCGGTATAGCCCCAGTTGAAGGAGACGCCTTTCCTAGGCTTTTTTTGCCTGTCGGACACTTGTGTGCAAAATGGCCAGGTTGTTTACAAGTAAAGCAAGTACGTGAGCCAGGATTGTGAAAGGTCTTGGTAAAGGTGGCACCTAGGGCAAGACCCATGGCATGGACTGCACCTACCCCTGCATAGAGTCTAATAAAGTCAGAAAGTTTCCCTTTATCCTTATGTGGTTGAAGAACATCCTGACATGCCGGGTTGGCGTTTTCAAAGGCAAGATGTTTTACAAAAGCGCTTTTGCTTTCGCTTGGTCCAAGCAAGCATTCCACAGCTAGGTTAAGCCTGGGAACAAAGTCGCTATAAGGCTCGTCGGGCCCTTGTCAAATTTTTGCCAGGGAAGTGGTAGCCGAGGCTTTTGAGGGAGGTGTCTCCAAGCATGTAAGCCAGCCATCTGAATCTGCATCAAAAGTCCAGCAGGGAAATGTGCCTGTTTAGTTTTATTGTCAAAAGGCTCATTGCCCACTAGCTTAACATAAGTCCTGGATTTAGAGAAGGCCTTAGTTAAAATTTTTTGAGCAGTTTCCCGACAGTGCTCTTTGAAATCTGCATTCCATAACAGGAAGTCTCTGGCACTGAGGGTAGCTTGGTCTAAAAATTTCCAATCATTGGGAGTAAGTCATTGTGTGCTGTGGCTTTCTAATAAAGCCAACGTGTAGGGTGCAATGGGGCCATAGTGAGCACAAACCTTTTTAAGTTTTTCAGGAAAATGCAGGCTTAATTTTTTGTAGACTCTGGGTTCCTGCCTGCCTAGGGCTGAACTCCTCATCCTCTGAGTCCTGATCTCCTTAATCCATTTCCCCTCTTCCTCCTCTTTATCCTCGTCTAATTCTTTGACCTCAGCCTGGGCAGGCTTATCTATCAGACTGGTGGTGACTGGGAAGGCGAGCACAGGTCAATGGAGTGGCTTCGCCTTTGTATTAGACCACTGTAGGCCAGTTGCTTTGACTCCATACCTAAGGCTAATGAAGAGAGCTCAGAGTGAAGGGATCTTAATTCTTTTAAAGGTTGGATCTGTTCCTGTGTATGTTGAAAGGATGCTCACAAAGGAGCCAGTTTAGGCAAGGAAAGTTGGGAGAAAATATCGGGGGGGGGGGGGCATTTGTTCCCTGAAGGGCCAGAGCACAAAAGGCAAGAGGGATATAGGAGGGAGGTGGATGTGTAAGTCCTATAAGCTGTGGCAGGGTCTTGAGAGGTGGAGGGTCTTCTGAATGGTAGCGAGCTGCTTCCTTCTCCAAGGTAGCCTCCTCTACAGGGGTCAATGAGTCTCCGGTATTTAAAAGTGGATAAAGGCAGTTGGTAATCATTGGAGCCTTATTCATTAGGGTGGTATTTTGGGGGGGACCAGGAAGGTTCCCACGGTCCTGGGGAGCCTGAGAAGGGTCTATGTCTATACTAACTGATGGGCATGCCGAGGGGATATGAGAAGTATTTGCATAGTCTCTTTCCCAACCTTGACAACTTTTAAGGTACCATTGTCAAAGGGTGAACTTTTAAGAATTCTATTAATTAAGTTCCAGTAAGAAAAGGTGGGAACAGGCACTTTTTCTGGGCCAAAGGATTCATAACAATCTTTTAAACAGTCTCCTACTCTAAGCCATCTTTTACCATCAATGGTCCTTTCAAGAGGAAACCATGGACACTGCTCTCTTATGTGTGAAAAGAAAAAAAATTTAAGTCTTTTTTCTTAATACGCGCCCCCATGTCTGGAAGGACTCCTTGTAGCCTGACAAAAACAAATCATGTGACGAAACTGCTTGCCCCATGGTGGGTCAATCACCGTGTGTCATCCCCACCCTCCTCCTGGATCTGTCTCTCGGTGGTGTCTTCTGCGGTTATTGCAAGCTCCGCTTGACCAAATCTTCCAGGAGGACGGGGTCCCCCTCAATCAAAAGCTCGAGCCCCAGTCAGTGGGCGCCAGATGTCCCGGCCGGCAGGACACATCAACGTGGGCAGCGAACCTAGATAGGGAGGAATGAAGGGACAAGAGACACGAGAGATGACAGCAAGACAGGAGTTCTGATCAAGCTGCAAACTTTTATTGTTCACACAGGGGTATTTGTATGCTGGATGTGGGAAATCTCTCTTATCGGCACTTCCTAGATGTCTTCACAAGGTGAGATAACCTCAGGAAGTTTCAGAAAGACAGATGGGCACAGGATGTCTCAGGGAGACAGATGGCTACAGGATGTCTCCCAGACAGGATGTCTCCTGGTGGCTGTTTCTTGTAAGTGTCAGGCTATTCTTTGAAGGAGAATTTCTTCTACCTCTGACAGTCAGGGATTCAGTATTTTGAATAGAAAATTGGAAAATGAATCCAATGTGTATGCAAATATATGCTACCCAAAAGTCTTCCCACTCTCATTCAGAACAATGCCTTGACATTACCTTCACCCCAAGTAAGACACAATAAGAGGAGAAGAGTTAGAAAATCTGTGAATACACATCTGGAATGGAAAATGCTCAGTAGTTAACAACCTTGGAGGTGGTAGAGGTGTTTCGAAAAGTAAGGTACATGGTAAAAACTCCACAAACATGAAGCTCTCTTGGCCTAAAGACTTCTTGAGAAACTGCCTCTGAGGTTGGGCACTTGAAATATATGTTGTTGTCAGGAGTTTTAACTTCCTTTGTAGTGAGACCATCAAATCTGGGTCTGCTTCTGTGTGTCCTGGAGCACATGGTTTCTTTTTTTCCAATAAACATGAGGCAGCAGGGCTGAATTCTCTCTTTGTAGGTAATTTGTTGCCATTTGGAGGCAAAGTGTCTCCCAGTGTGGACTTTGAAGCCATTTGGTCTTCCTCTATTTTTATGGTGTTTCTTGCAGCTACACTGGGAGTTTGGTATTTGCTTCATGAAATACGAGGAGGTCAACTAGGACAGAGTGCTGGAGGGTGTTCTGTCACGTGTGTTGGTTAAGGGTCTGCAGGAGAGTGCACCAACCAGGCTTCTATCCCACATAGCTTGCCCCCTTGACAATAGAAATCTGATTCTAAACATTGCCCGGAAACCTCTCCGTATAACAAGATGCCTTTACATACAAGGGTATGGGGGCTGCACCATGTCAGTCACAAACCATTTGGAAGCCAATGGCAGATCCACATGACCCCATCACAGATGTTTTAACAAACACCTACACTCCACTGCTCTAGGACGAATACTCATCGGGCTCCAAATTACTGGAATCTCTGTTCTACACGATTTTCATGAAACCCAGTCAATCAAGGCACTGTCTGGTACACTCATGATCATCTATATGACATCCAAAGGTTCTCCACTGACACCTGTTCATGAGAATTTCAAAATTTTAATGGTATTTATCCAGCCTTTTTTCAAGGATGAAGTTTGAGGCACTGTGGGGTTTAATTCATTCAGGAACCATTAAATGGAGAGGAAGCTCATTTCAATGAAATCTCTGGAGAATTCTAACAGGCAATGCTTCCCAACGACAGGCTAAAAGGTCACATTAAGCCAGGCGTTTGAGGTCTACAATGTGTGATCCTTTTGTGTTTTGACTTGCAACAATGGCTGCCAATTCTTTAAGAATAAAATCATGTGATATCCTTCCTGAGATTCCTAGTGCTCTGTGGAAAGCCACCCTGGGCCTTGATCTCAGTTTCCAAGGGCGACTCTCATGTGTGGCCTCCTAAAATCCCATCACAATACATGGCAATACTTCTTTGAGGTCAGTTCCATAACTCAGTCTCTAAGGGGAATCACACCAGTGTTCAAGCCCAGGTGGCCTCAGTCATCTCTTCCAACGGCCACAAAAATGACCACAATTAAAACCAAAACACTCCCACATGGCCCTCATCTTCTTCCATATAGACACTAATCATAACCTCAGGCTGTAGGTTTCCATGAGGGCCAAAGCCAAAGACAGTATCCCAAATAAGGTCCCTTTCTCCCATTTGCCTAAAGTCAGTGTGGCAGGAACACCCTTCCTGTGAACCAGGAGTGATCTAAGAGGCCTGCCCTTAATACTGCTCTGATTCTCCATTTTGTGGCCTAATGACTGTGGGGTTTAGATTCCTTATGTTAATTGGGGTCATGAGAAAACCCAAGCACCTATGGCCTAGCCTCTGTAGTGATTTGAAGAACTCATTTGACCCAAAGGATCACTATTCTCAAAGATGGAGGTCAGGAACCTTACAGAGGAAGGTGAGAGACTTCATCCACAATGACTGCTCTTTTGGCTATTTTGGTTTTGGATGCACACATGGGATTTTTTTAGATCCATTAGGTGCTGAGAATCTAAGCCACATCCTCACACAGGGCCAAGAAGCTGATTCAGACACATTCCTTTCCAAAGCAATTAAGCCAAGAGCCAAAGGTGATGCCCATTCACTTCCATTTGAAAACTCTTCAGTCTTCACATGGGGGTGGCCTGAGGCAAAGACCTTCCTGACATTCAGGGCAATAATACAATAGGTAAGCAAAAGGCCCATAGCAGGGTTTCTCCACTGGGACTTTCCTGGTCACACTGATATCTGAGTTTTCTGAGATGCTCACCATTGCCTTCAGCTATCCAGTACATGGCCATGTAACAGAGCTTAAAGGTGGTACATATCTTGGACACAAAACCATGAGCCTATTTTGGAGTTTGGCCAAAATTCAGAAAGAAAATAGGAACTTAGGAAGATATTAGGAGTGGCCGATTCATATGGCAAGCCGCAGACCATTCATAAATAGGACAGGATGAATGCTGGTAAGATTTCTACTATATAGGACATATGTATTGATGCACTCTCTATTCTAATGTCTACAACCACGGACACAGTGGGATACACAGACATAGAAACACTCGCCTTGTCAAAAGACTTACTAGAAACATTTCACACCAAACCAAACAAAACGACTTTCCTACCTATTCTCAGAACATGAGACAAAATGACAAACCCACACCCACACCCACACCCACACCCACACAGACCCCCAAGTAGGTCTGTGAAAATATGGAGTGACCTTTGACTGGTGGGCCATAACATATTCCCCCATAATGGGCTGTCCTGTCTCAGATCTGGTCTCCGTGTCCAACTCTGTGAAGCTGTTAGGAGCCAGCGGTGAACCAGTACCTTCTTTCTCAGGAAAGGCCCCTCCTCAGACCTTCCTGGCATTAGGCTATCCTCACATCAGTAGGTACCAAGAAAGACTGTCTCTGTCCTTGGAAAATCCAAACAAGTTTGAACACTGGGACATGAACTGGGACTAGCTCTGGGTGCCTGACTTCCTGTATCCCAAGTTCAGAGAGTTCCTTCATCAAGGAAGTGAGGTGAGGTCACTTCCTTCAGGAACTAAATGAGGTCACTGCCTTGAAAACAACTTTGTCCTAAAAGTTGCTTCTAAGAGTCCCATGAGATGGAGGATGCACCTACTCGCTCTGACATTTTCACAAGTTAGAATGGTATATCAACCATAGGCACCCGGGAACAGCTCTCCACACAGGCCTGGTTTGGTCCATCTTCTCTACATTAAGATGAAAGAGGCTGATTCAGACACATCCCTTCATCTTGACCAGGTTGTTTACCATGGAAGTTGACTTTTCCTCCCTCAGGTCCTTCATAGCTGCCTACATCTTCTCCATGGATCATTTCTCCATGGACCTTTGAGGTTCTCAGCAGGTGGAAGTTTCCCTACACTCCTGTATTGTAAGGCCAACTCTGTCCCTGCTTTTCTATAAAGTTAGATGGAGGGAACAGTGTATGGTTTGGGTAATAACAGGTTTGATTTTGTTAGGAATCATTCTGAGCGATGAATAATTTTATTGGGAACCTGCGATATTTATTAAATTATATTGGTAAAATATATGTATGAAAACAGAAATCTAGGATTTGAAGCCCAGAAGGGCATTGGGCCCATGATTGGGATACGTAGTGTTGAATTAGGTTCTGCACAGATGTCTCAGATTTACAATGGCATAGGACCTTGTACATTGGATGATTGAATGAGGAAGAGAACATCCAGTCAAAAAGGGATAGTCGGTAGGATTAGGTAGATAGTCGGTAGGTTTAGGAAGAAGAGTGAGTACAGGATTTGGACGGAAATTTCTTTAGCAATAGGGTTTCAGTTAGAGAGTGAATGTAAATGTCAGCACATATGAAAATTCAGTCACAATGATGAACTTTGAAAAATATGTAGAAAAGCAGATAATAATAGAGACTTTAAAAAATCTGGCAAAGTATAAAGTGAGTGATAGGATTAGACATTTTGTACACTGTTGAGTTTGAATATATAATCTTAAGAAGAAACAAATATGCAGTGACCATTTGGATTGACATTTGAGAGCATTAGGAAACCTGGACATGGATGCTTTTAGTAATCCATGTTCACTTTCCTTTTAGGCTTTGGTACAATCATAAGTGTGACCTTTGCATTTTTTGTCCAGAATATTACTGTCATAGAATGTATATGTGGATCAGGTGACATGAGCATTTCTTCAAGCATTTCTGGGAGTAAGGTTTTCAAGAGCTATAAATTAGCATTGAGGGTACAAAGAGGTGTACCCTGTGTCCATGAATATAGACATAATGCATGAATAGACCAAATTTTGAATAAATAATTTAACTGTTCCCACTTTAAATAATGCATTGAATTAATATATGAAATATTATAAGAAATCTTGTATTGATATAATATCATTCATTTCAACCAGTAATACATCTAAATGTAATATTAGGGTTATGGATTATCATGAAAGGTGTGTGAGTATTGCTTCAAAAGTGATCCTAGAAATCGAAAATAATGTGTTTGGAAAGAAGTCTCATAAAAAGACCAGTCAAGAAACATGGAGGAATACATGTGATCTGAAGAAGAAAATGATTGAATGTGAAACAAATGCCTATAAACTTGCGAACTTGTGGATGAAATATATATCCCATGATGTGAATAAATTGAAGAAATAGTAATGTATCAGTGTTGAATAAAACGAACATCCAAATACACATCATGTCCCATAGGAATCTACTTGAATTGATGTTAAACTAGGTCAGCTACTGTAGAAATATTAGGATTTGTATGCACCATTCACTAAAGTTAGTTTTCAGTACTAAGAAACAAATATGTATATCAGGAGAATGAATATTTTGAGAATACTCTTGAGAAAATTTGATTATAAATCCACATACTTGAATATGAATGAGTTAAGGGAGTTTATAATAAGACACATATTTCATATTTTGAAAAATCTGGAGAATATATATATATATATATATATATATATATATATATATATATATATATATACACATACACACACACAAACACACACGGACATTAAAAATAGCATAATATATGCTATAGGAAATTCACCATGAAATTTATATCATCCAGAGATCCAAAAATATTTATTTTATTTAACATGGATTTATGTATAATGTTGTTCAACTAGGAAGCTCACGCATAGGTTGAATTTTCAGTTCTAAAGCGCTTAGGAGGAGTGATCTCTTAAAATTTGTATCTGCCAAGTCAGCCACTTCACAAGAATGTACGTGTGGTATCAGGTAAGATTCTATAATTGCATGTAAAAATACATGTGCTGAATAGGCTACAGAGACAGGGAAACAGGAATTCACATATTTGTTAACTTTAAAACACATGGAGAAATATTTTAACAAATAATTGACTAGATTTATAACTCCTACCCTAAATAATGCAAAAGGCAATTCCACTATACACCATGCCTTCTCTGAACTGCTTGCATTTCTATTTTTTTGGTTTATTTTTCTCCACCTTATTAGGATTAGTTGTCAGAGTCTAGTAGGGTAGGTGTTAGTGTGAGGTATTCAGTATTTTGAAAGGAAAATTGGAAAATGAATCCAATGTGTATGTAAATATGTGATACACAAAAATCTTCCCACTCTCATCCAGAACAATGCCTTGACATTACAATCGCCCAGAGTAAGACACAATTAGAAGAGAAGAGTTAGAAAATCTGTGAATAAATATCTGGAATGGAATATGCTCAGGAGTTCACAACCTTGGAGGAGGTACAGGAGATTCCAAAAGTAAGGGACAGTGTAATCGTTCCAAAAACATGGAGCTCTGCTGGCCTAAAGACTTCTTGAGAAACTGCCTCTGAGGTTGGGCACTTGGAATATATGTTGTTGTCGGGAGCTTCAGCTTCGTTTGTAGTGAGACCATCAAATCAGGGTCTTCATCTATGTGACCTGAAGGACATGGTTTCTTATTTTCCACTGAACATGAGTCAGCAGTGCTGAATACTCTCTTTGTAGGTAAACTGTGGACACGGGGGGCTAAGTGTATCCACATGGGCCTGTGAAGCTATTTGGTCATTCTCCACTTTTCGTGTTGTTTCTTGGTGCTGCACTGGGATTTTGGTATTTGTTTCACGAAATACAAAGAATTCAACTGTTACTCTGTGCGTGAGGGAGTTCTGTCACGTGTGGTGGGTCAGGGTCTGCAGGAGAATGCACCAAACAGGCTTATATCCCACATAGTTGCCCCCTTGACCATAGCAACCTGATTCTTAATATTTCCCTAAAACCTCTGCATATAACAAGATGCCTTTACATTGAAGGGACTGCTGGCTGCACCATATCAGTCACAAGCAATTTGGAAGCCAAAGGCAGATCCACATGACCACACTGCAGATGTTTTATCACACACCTGCCCACCACTGCTCTAGGCCCACTCCTCAGGAGTCTCCAACTTCCTGGCATCTCTGTTCTGCACAATTTTTATGAAAACCAGTCAATCAAGGCACTGACTGTTATTCTCATGATCAGCCACAAGATATTCAAAGAATCTCCAGTGCCAACTTGTCACGGGAATTTTAAAAATTTCATGATATATTGACCTAGCCATTTTTCAAGGATGAAGTTGGAGGCATTCTGGAACTATTAAATGGTGAGGAAGCTCATTTCAATGAAATATCTGGAGATGTCTCACAGGAAAGGCTTCCCAAAGAGTGGCCAAAAGGTCACATGAATCCTTGAAAATTGAGGTCTACAATGTGAGGTCCATGTGTGTTTTGACTCTCAACAATGGTTGCCAAGTTTTTTAGAATAAAATCATGTGATATCCTGGCTGAGATTTCCAGTGCTCTGTGAATAGCTACCCTGGGCCTAGATCTCAGTTTCCAAGGGCGACTATCGTGCGTGGCCTCCTAAAATTCCAACACTATTCATGGCAATACTTCTCTGAGTTCAGTACGAGAACTCAGTCTTTATGCGGAATCCCACCAAAGTTCAAGCCAAGGTGGACCATGTCATCTCTACTAACCGCCACAAAAATGACTACAATTAAAACCAAAACACTCCCACATGGCCCTCATTTTCTTCCATACAGACACTCATCATAACCTCTGGCTGGAGGTTTCCGTGAGGGGTGCAGCCCAAGACAGTGTCCAAAATAAGCTCCCTTGCCCCTCATTTGCATAAAGTCAGGGTGGCCTGGACACCCTTCCTGTGAACTAAGAGTGATCAAATAGGCCTGCCGTTTATTTTGCTCTGCTTCTTAAATTTGAGGAATACTGATGGTGGGATTTAGATTCTTCATGTGAATTGGAGTCATGAGAAAACCCAGTCACCTATGGGCTAGAATCTGCAGGGCTTTGAAGAACTTATTTGACCCAAAGGAGCCCTATTCTCACTTGATGGAGGTCAGGAACCTTACCAAGGAAGGAGAGAGACTTCATCCACAATGATTGCTCTTTTGGACATTTTGCTTTTGGATGCATACATGGGATCTCTCTTTAGATCCATCAGGTTCAAAGAATCTAAGCCACAGAATTACACAAGGTCAAGGGGCAACAGAACAATAGGTAAGGAAAAGGCCCAAAGCATGGTTTCTCCACTGAGTCTTTACTGGTCACACTGATATCTGAGTTTTCTGAGATGCTCGCCATGCCCTTCATTTAACCAATACATGGCCGTGTCACAGAGCTTGGAGGTGGTACATATCTTGGACACAAAACCATGAGCCTATTCTGGAGAGTGGCCAGAATTCAGGAAGCGAACAGTAACTTAGGAAGATAGCAGGTGTTGCCGATCCATAAGGCAAGACGCAGTCCATTCATAAATTGGGAAGGATGAATGCTGGGAAGCTTTCTACTAGACAAGACTCATCCATTGATGCATTCTCTTTGCTAATGTCTACAACCACGGACACAGTGAGATACACAGGCATAGAAACACTCGCCTTTTCATACGACTTTGTGGAAACACTTTACTTCAAACCAAACAAACCGACTTTCAGACATATTCTCAGAGCATGAGAAAAAAACCACAAACCCACACCCACAGCCAGATAAGCACCTCCTTCCTCCAAGTAGGTTTGTGACTATCCGGAGTGTTCTCTGACTCATAGGCCATACTATGTTCCCCCGAAATAGCCTCTCCTATCTCACATCTGGTGTCCATGGGCAATTCTGTGAAGTTGTCAGGAGCCAGCAGTGAGCCACTACCTTCTTTGTCAGGAAAGGCCCCTCTTCAGAGCTTTCCTGTCATTTGTCCATCCTCACATCAGTAGATACCAAGAAAGACTGACTCTGTCCTTGTTAAATCAAACAAGTGAGACCACTAGGCCTGGGACTGAGACAGGCTCTAGATGCCTGGCTTCCTGGATCCCAAGTTCAAAAAGTGCCATCACCAAAAAAGTGAGGTGAGGTAACTTCTTTCAGGAACTGAATGAGGTTACTGCCTTGGCAACCAGTTTGTCCTAACACATGCATCCAAGGTTCCCATGACATGTAGGCTGACCGTATTTCTGTGACACTTTCACAAGTTAGAATGGTATATCAACCATAGGCACCCGGGAACAGCTCTCCACACAGGCCTCATTTGGTCCATCTTATCTACATTAAGAAGAGAGAGGCTGATTCAGACAAAAGCCTTCATCCTGACCAGGTTGTTTGCCATGGAAGATGACTTTTGATCTCTCAGGACCTTCATACCTGCCTACATCTTCTCCAGGGATCAATTCTGAATGGACCTTTGAGGTTCTCAGCAGGTGGACAATCCCCTACTTTCCTGTATTGTAAGACCAACTCTGTCCCTGCTCTTTTATAAAGGTAGATTGAGGGAACAGTTTATGGTTAGGGTTAATTACATGTTTGTTTTGGGTTAGGAACCATTTTGCTGGATGAATAATTGTATTGGGAATCTGTGATATATATAAGAATATGGAGTTGAAAAATATGTATGAAAACAGAAATTTAGTAAGATTTAAAGTCCATATTGGCATTGGGCCTTTGATTGGGATACTTAGCTTTGAATTACATTCTGCAGTGATGTCTCAGAAAAAATCGATAATCAATGACATAGGACCTTGTACCTTGGATGATAGATTGTAGAAAAGAACATCCACTCAAACAGGGATAGTCCATAGGATTAGGAAGATAGTCAGTAGGTTTTGCAAGAAGTGTGAGTACAGGATATGGACCAAAAGTTCTTTATCAATAGGGTTTCGGTAATAGAATGAATGTCAATGTCAGCACATGTGAAGAGTCAGTCACATAGGTAAACTGGGGAAAATATGTAGGAAAGGAAACATCAATAGAGACAGTAGGAAATCAGGCAAAGTATAAAGTGAGTGATAGGATTAGACATTTTAACAGGGTTGATATTCACTATATAATCTTCAAAGAAACAAATATGTAGTCACCAATAGGATGGACATTTGAGAGAATTAGGCAACCTAGACATCAATGTTTTTAGTAATCCATGCTCCCATTCAATTTAGGCTTTTGTACAAACATATGTGTGATCTTTGCATTTTGTATCCAAAATAGTACTGTGATAAAATGTATATGTAGATCAGGTGACATAAGTATTTTTTCCACCATTTCAGGGAGCAATATTTTGAAGATGTATAAATTAGTATTGCAGGTACAAAGAGGTGTACCCTGTGTCTATGAATATAGAGATAATGCATGAATAGATGATACTGTGGATAAATAATATAACTGATTCCACTTTAAATAATGGATTAAATTGATATCTTAAAATATATAAGAAATCTTATATTGATACACAGTCATTCATTCCTATCAGTTATACATCTAATGGTAATATTAGGGTTATGGTTTGTCATTAAGGGTGTGTGAGTTTTGCTTCAAAAGTAATTATGGAAATCGAAAATAATGTGTTTGTAAAGAAGTCTCATGAAGAGACTAGTTAAGAAACATGGAGGAATACATGTGTTCTGAAGCAGGAAGTAATTGAAAGTGTAACAAATAGATATAAATTAGCAAACTTGTGGATGAAATATATATCCTATGATGTGCATAAACTAAAGAAATAGTAATGTACCAGTGTTGAAAAAAAATGAACATCAAAATACATGTCATGTCCCATAGGAATCTACTTGCATTGATCTTAAACTTGGTCAGTAACTGTAGAAATATTAGGATTTGTATGCATCATTCACTGAAGTTAGTTTTCAGTACTAGGAAACAAATATGTATTTCAGGTGGATGAATATTTCTGAGAATAATCTTGTGAAAAGTTGATAATAAATCCACATACATGAACATGAATAAATTTATGGAGTGTATAATAAGACACATATATTTCATTTTTTCAAAAATCTGGAGAGTGTATATATATATATATATGTAAATATATATATATATATATATATATATATATATGTATATATATACACACACACACACTCACACAGACATTAAAAAGTAGCAATATATATGCCAATCAAAATTTATCATGAAATATATATAATCCACACATCCCAAAATATACTTTTTACTGAACATGGATTTATATATAATTTTGTTTAGCTAGGAAGGTCACCAATAGTTTGAATTTTCAGTTCCAACAGCATTAAGAGGAGTGATCTCTTTTCACAATTTGCATCTGCCAAGTCAGCAACCTGTCAAGTATGTACATGTGATACCAGGTAGGATTCTATATGTGCATATAAAAACACATGTGCTGAATAGGCCACAGAGAAAGGGAGAGAGGAATTCACATATTTGTTAACTTTAAAAACACATGGAGAACTGTTTTAATTAAAAATTGACTAGATTTATAATTCCTACCCTATATAATGCAAAAGGCAAGTCCAATTATACAACATGACTCCTCTGAACTGCTTGTATTTCTATTCTGTTTTGGTTATTATTCTCCATCATGTTAGGATTAGTAGTCAGAGTCTAGTGAGGTATGTGTTAGTGTCCAAAATAAGCTCTCTTACCCCTAATTTGCCTAAAGTCATGGGGGCCTGGACACCCTGCATTTGAAGCAGGAGTGATAAAATAGGACTGCAGTTAATACTGCTCTGCTTCTCCATTTTGAAGCCTACTGCCTGTCAGGTATAGATTCTTTATGTGATTTGGAATAATGAGAAAACCCAAGCACTTCTTTAGGGCTTTGAAGATTTCATTTGACCCAAAGGATCCCTATTCTCACTTGATGTAGGTGAGGAACCTAACAAAGGAAGGCAAGACACTTCATCTACCATTACGGATCTTTTTGCCATTTTGGTTTCGATGCACACATGGGATCTTTCTTTAGATCCTTCAGGTGCTGAGAATCTAAGCCACAAACTCACACAGGTCCAAGAGGCTGATTAAGACACATCCCTTTCCAAAGAAATTAAGCAAAGAGCCACAGGAGATGGCCATTCATTTTCATTTGAAAACTGTTTTCTTCAGGCTTCACAAAGAGGTGGCCTGAGGCAAAGACCTTCCTGACATTCAGGGCAACAGAAACATAGGTAAGAGAATGGCCCAAAGCAGGGTTTCTCCACTGAGAATTTCCTGGTCACACTGATATCTGAGTTTTCTGAGATGTTCCCATTCCTTACCGCTATCCAGTACATGGGCATGTCACAGAGCTTGGAGGTGGTACATATCTTGGACACAAAACCATGAGCCTATTCTGCAGAGTGGCCAGAATTCAGGAAGAAAACAGAAACTTAGGAAGATAGTAGGTGTTGTCCATCCATAAGGCAAGCTGCAGTTCATTCATAAATTGGGCAGGATGAATGCTGGGAAGCTTTCTACTAGACAGGACATATCCATTGATGCATTCTCTTTTCTAATGTCTACAACCAAGGACACAGTGGGATACACAGATATAGAATCACTCACCTTGTCAAAAAACTTACTAGAAACAGTCTATTCCAAACCAAACAAACTGTCTTTCCTACCTATTCTCAGAATATGAGACAAACCACAAACTGACACTCACACTCACAAAGGCATCTCCTTCCCGCAAGTATGTCTCTGACTATCTGGAGTGTCCTCTGTCTGTTGGGCCATATTATGTTCCAATGAAATGTCCTGTCATGTCTCAGATCTGTCTCCTTTGCCAACTCTGTGAAGTTCTCAGGAGCCAGCGGTGAGCCACTACCTGCTTTCTCAGGAAAGGCCCCTCTTCAGATCTGTCCTGGCATTTGGCAATCCTCACATCAGTAGATACCAAGAAATACTGACTCTGTCCTTGGTACATCCAAACAAGTGAGCCCACTGGGATTGGGACTGGGACTGGCTCTGGGAGCCTGGCATCTTGGATTCCAAGTTCAGAGAGTTACATCACCAATGAAGTGAGGTAGGTCACTTTCTTCAGGAACTGCATGAGGTCACTACCTTGGCAATCACTTTGATTTAACATTTGCTTCCAAGGGTCCCATGAGACAGAGGCTGCCCCTACTTTCGGTGACAATTTCACAAGATAGAATGGTATATCAAACATAGGCGCCTGGGAACATCTCCCCACACAGGCCTGGTTTGGTCCATCTTCTCTACATTTAGAATAGAGAGACTGATTCAGACACATCCCTTCATCCTGACAAGGGGGTTTGCCATGCAAGATGACTTTTGCTCTCTCAACTCCTTCATAGCTGCCTACATCTTCTCCAGGGATCATTTCTGCATGGACCTTTGAGGATCTCAGCAGGTTTAAGAACCCCTACATTCCTGTATTGTAAAAGCAACTCTGTCCCTGCTCTTCTGTAAAGTTTGATTGAGGGAAGAGTGTATGGTTACGGTTAATAAAAGTTCGATTTGAATCATTCTGCGGGATGAATAATGGTAATGGGAACCTGTAATATTTACAAGAATGTAAAAGTGAAATATAAGAATGAAAACAGTAATCTAGGTAAGATTTGAAGCCCAGAAGGGCATTGGGCCCTTGATTGGGATACTTAGCTTTGAATTATGTTCTGCAGAAATGTCTCAGATAAATCGATGTTCAATGGCATAGGACTTTGTACCTTGAATGATGGAATGTCAAAGAGAACTTCTAGACAAAAAGGGATAGTCGGTATTATTAGAAAGATAGTCGGTAGGTTTAGAACGAAGAGTGAGTATAGCATTTGGACCAAAAGTTCTTTAGCAATAGGGCTTCTGGTAGAGATTGAATGTAAATGTGAGCACATGTGAAGAGTCAGTCACAGTGATAATCTGGGGAAAATATGTAGGAAAGCAGATATCAATAGAGACATTAGGAAATCAGGCAAATGATAAAGTGAGTGATAAGATTAGACATTTTCAAGGGGCTTGAGGTTGAATATATAATCTTAGGAAGAAACAAATATGTAGTCAAGAATAGGATTCACATTTGAGAGCATTAGGCAACCTGGACATGGATGTTTTTAGTAATCCATCTTCACTTTCCATTTAGGTTTGGTAAAATCATAAGTGTCACCTTTGCTGTTTGTGTCCAGAATATTACTGTGATAAAATGTATATGTAAAACAGGTGACATGTGCATTTCTTCCACCATTTCTGGGAGCAATATTTTGAAGACGTATAAATTAGTATTGGGGGTACAAAGAGGTGTACCCTGTGTCTATGAATATAGAGATAATGCATGAAAAGACCATACTGAGAATAAATAATATAACTGGTTCCACTTTAAATAATGGATTTAATTGATATCTGAAACTAAGTAAGAAATCTTATATTGATATACAATCATTCATTCCAGCTAGTTGTACATCTAATGGTAATATTAGGGTTTGGTTTATCATACGGGTGTGTGAGTTTTGCTTCAAATGTGATAATGGAAATCGACAATAATGTGTTTGGAAAGAAGTCTCATGAAAAGGGCAGTCAAGAAACATAAGAAATACATGTGTTCTGAAGCAGGAAGTGACTGAAAGTGAAACAAATGCGTATAAATTAGCGAACTTGTGGATGAAATATATATCCTATGATGTGCATAAACTGAAGAAATAGTAATGTTCCAGTGTTGAATAAAAATGAATGTCAAAATACACATCATGTCCCATAGGAATCTGCTAGCCTTGATATTAAACTGGGTCAGTTACTATAGAAATATTAGATTTTTTTGGGGTGTTATAATAGAATTTATTTTACCACTAGCATGCCACAGAATGTTGAGGAAAGAGCAATGGATTTTTAGTTATTGCACTAATAATCTAACATTTAATGACTCTTTTGGATAGTCTAGAAATTACATAAGGCTATGTTACATAATTTTTTTTTTTAAATTTAACATTCATAAAAGCTTGGAGTTTTGCTAATATTTCTACTTTTTTATTTTTTATTTTTTCAGTTGTGATTGACCTTTATTTTGTTTATTTGTATGTGGTGCTTAGAATAGAACCCAGTGTCCCACACATGCTAGAAAAGCATGTTACCACTGAACCACAAACCCAGCCCCTCCACTTTTATCTTTACATCGAACACGCCTCTCCCTCATCTTTACTCACTTTCTTCCTCATTTTCCCCCTTCTCTCTCTTCCTTTTTCGTTTTCCTTTCATATCTGTTTTTCTCTCATGTCATTACAAACAGTAGTATGCTATGAAATTTAAATTTAAGACTGTTTTTTATAGTCATTGTTTTTTTCTTGAGAAAATTTAATAATTATGATCACCTGATAGATATATTAAAATACATTTTATACATATGTATCTATATTCATGCATATGCATTACATATTATATATATATATATACATATATATTTAAAAGTACTTTGATTAGCCTGTTAAAAATAATATAGACCAAAACTTTCTTAATTCTCAAGCCTTCCAGAATAAACATCTTACAGTGAAAATCAAATAAACATATTTAAATAAACAGGTATCATTCTTTTTTATCAATACTGATAATTTAAGGTTTTATATCACATTAAGCTGTAATATGGCATATTAAATCTTATGAATTAAAAAAAAGATTTTGAATTACCTATTATTTAAGGACCATATGCACTGACATTTTAAATGGCTTTCTTGTGATTTTAATTTCTATCAATTGTGTATTAATTGCCAAATCCTTATTTTAGTACTTTTCATATTCATAATTGATATAAAGTCAATTGTTTAATTCTTCTTGTAAGTAATTACTTATTACAGTAGGGACATATTGATAATTCTAAATCTGTATAAGAAAATAGTACAAAGATATTTTCATGCAAAATTAAGAATAATTGCGTGCTCTAAATGTCTGATTGTTGATACATATAACAAAGAGCTTTTGATCAGTCTCTTCCCCAGTAAAACATAAAATGCAAAGATATTGTTGGGTATATACGTACAAATAAAGATAAAGAAAATACACATTATCAGCTAGAAACTATTAAATAAAAGGTGAAAACAACAATCCAACAGATTGTACGAATTTGTCAGATGAGGTAGTATTCTGGAAGAATAGCCTAAGACTAGACCTGGTCCATGACAAAATATTCACGAAAAAAATAAAATTTGAAAAATATAGGAAATGCTATGAATTTTTCAAGAAGGTAGGTGAATTATCCTTTAATCTCAATTTATGTGCATTTTCAAAAGCCAATTTCCTGGTAAAATAAATTTGTGATAGTTACAACTAAACAAAACAAAGTTTTGCTTAGCAAAATGAATGCATCTCAACCCATTTTTAGCTGATTTCTTCCCACTCAATTTTAAACCGTTATTTATTTATTTATTTCTATTGGTTGTTCCAAACATTACAAAGCTCATGATATATCATCTTTGATACATTTGACTCAATTGGGTTATGAACTCCCATTTTTTCCCCAAATATGAATTGCAGAATCACATTGGTTACACATTCACATTTTTACATAATAGCATATTAGTGACTGTTGTATTCTGCGACCTTTCCTATCCCCCAATATCCCCCCTCCCCTCCCCTCCCATCTTCCCTCTCTACCTCATCTGCTGTTGTTCAATTCTCTCCACTGTTTCCCCCCCATTTCCCCTCAAATCCTCTTATATGTAATTTTGTGTAACATTGAGGGTCTCCTACTATTCCCATATGCTTTCCCTTCTCTCTCCCTTTCTCTCCCCCCACTCGTCTTTGTTTAATGTTAAACTTTTCCTCATGCTCTTCCTCGATGTTCTTTTCTTAGTTGCTCTTTTAATATCAAAGAAGACATTTGGCATTTGTTTTTTAAGGATTGGCTAGCTTCGCCTAGCATAATCTGCTCTAATGCCATCCATTTCCCTGCAAATTCTATGATTTTGTCATTTTTTAATGAAGAGTAATACTCCATTTTGTATAAAAGCCACATTTTTTTTTATCCATTCATCTATTGAAGGGCATCTAGGTTGGTTCCACAGTCTAGCTATTGTGAATTGTGCAGCTATGATCATTGATGTGGCAGTATCTCTATAGTACGCTCTTTTAAGATCCTCAGGAAATAGTCTGAGAAGTGTGATAGCTGGGTCAAATGGTGGATCCATTCCCAGCTTTCCCAGGTATCACCATAGTACTTTCCAAATTGGCCTCACCAATTTGCAGTCCCACCAGCAGTGTACAAGTGTACCCTTTTCCCCACATTCTCACCAACACTTATTTTGTTTGACTTCATAATGGCTGCCGATCTTACTGGAGTGAGATGGTATCTTAGGGTGGTTTTGATTTGCATTTCTCTGACTGCTAGAGATGGTGAGCATTTTTTCATGTACTTGTTCATTGATTGATTGTCCTCCTCTGAGAAGTGTCTGTTCAGGTCCTTGGCCCATTTGTTGATTGGGTTATTTGTTATCTTATTGTTTAATTTTTTGAGTTTTTTGTATATTTTGGATATTAGGGCTCTATCTGAAGTGTGAGGGGTAAAAATTTGTTCCCAGGATGTAGGCTCTCTATTTACCTCTCTTATTGTTTCTCTTGCTGAGAAAAAAAAACAATTTAGTTTAAGTAAGTCCCATTTGTTTATTCTTGTTATTAACTCTTGGGCTATGGGCATCCTGTTAAAGAATGTGGAGCCCGTCCCCACAGTATGTAGATCGTAGCCAACTTTTTCTTCTATTAGACACAGTGTCTCTGATTTAATATCTACCTCCTGGATCCATTTTGAGTTAACTTTTGTGCATGGTGAGAGAAAGGGATTCAGTTTCATTATGTTGCATATGGATTTCCAATTTTCCCAGCACCATTTGTTGAAGATGCTATCTTTCCTCCATTGCATGTTTTTAGCCCCTTTATCAAATATAAGAAAGTTGTAATTTTATGGATTGGTTTCTGTGTCCTCTATTCTATACCATTGGTCCAGCTGCCTGTTTTGGTACCAGTACCACGATGTTTTTATTACTATTGCTTTGTAGTACAGTTTGAACTCTTGTATCGCTATACCTCCAGATTCACACTTCCTGCTTAGAATTGCTTTTGGTATTCAGGGTCTTTTGTTTTTCCATATGAATTTCATGATTGCTTTATCATTTCTACAAGAAATGCTGTTGGGATTTTTATTGGCACCGATTTAAACCTGTAGAGAACTTTGGGTAATATCAACATTTTGATGATGTTAGTTCTGCCTATCCATGAACAGGGTACATTTTTCCATCTTCTAAGATCTTCTTCTATCTCTTTCCTTAGGGTTCTGTAGTTTTCATTATATAAATCTTTCACCTCTTTCGTTAGGATGATTCCCAAGTATCTTATTTTCTTTGTGGATATAGTGAATGGAGTGGTTTTCCTCATTTCCATTTCAGAAGTTTTGCTGCTGATATACAGGAATGCCTTTGATTAATGCGTGTTGACTTTATATCTTGCCACTTTGCTGAATTCATTTATTAACTCTAGCAGTTGCTTTGTAGACCCTTTTGAGTCTGTTAAATATATTATCATGTCATCTGCAAATAGCGATAATTTACGTTCTTCTTTTCCTATTTTTATGTCTTTAATTTCTTTTGTCTGTCTAATTGCTCTGGCTAGTATTTCAAGAACTAAATCGAATAGAAGTGGTGATAGAGGGCATCCCTGTCTTGTTCCAGATTTTAGAGGGAATGCCTTCAGTTTTTCTCCATTTACGATGATGCTAGCCTGAGGTTTAGCATATATAGCTTTTACAATGTTGAGGTAACTCAACATTGTTATCCTAGTTTTTCTAGTGTTTTGAACATAAAGGGAGGCTGAACTTTGTCGAATGTTTTTTCTGCATCTATCAAGATGATCATATGGTTCTTGTCTTTAAGTCTATTGATGTGGTGAATAGCATTTATTGATTTCCGTATATTGAACTAGCCTTGCTTCCCTGGGATGAATCCTACTTGATCATGGTGCACAATTTTTTGATATGCTTTTGTATTACATTCACCAGGATTTTATTGAGAATGTTTGCATCCTAGTTCATTAGAGACATTGGTCTGTAGTTTTCTTTCTTTGAAGTGTTTTTGTCTGGTTTTGGGATCAGGGTGATTTTGGCCTCATAGAATGAATTTGAAAGAGCACCTTCTTTTTCTATTTCTTGAAATAGCTTGAAAAGTATTGGTATTGATTCTTCTTTTAAGGTTTTGTAGAGCTCCGCTCTATACCCATCCGCTCCAGGGCTTTTTTTGGTTGGTAGTCTTTTGATGGCTTCTTATATTTCTTCCTTTGTTATTGGTCTGTTTAAATTGTGTGTGTCTTCCTGACTCAATCTGGGCACATCGTATGACTTAGGAAATTTATTGATATCTTCACTATCTTCTATTTCATTTGAATATAGGGTTTCAAAATACTTTCTAATTATCTTCTGTATTTCTGTAGTGTCTGTTGTGATAATGCCTTTTTCATGCCGTATGTTAGTAATTTGAATTCTCTTTCTTCTTCTCTTCGTTAGCATGGCTAAGGGCCTGTCAATCTTATTTATGTTTTCAAAGAACCAACTTTTAGTTTTATCAATTTTTTCAATGTTTTTTTTGTTTCAATTTCGTTGATTTCTGCTCTAATTTTAATTATTTCTTGTCTTCTACTACATTTGCTGTTGTTTTCGTTTTCTTTTTCTAGGTTTTTGAGGTGTAGTGTGAGTTCATTTATTTGTTTTTTTTTTTTTTTTTGAGGAAAGAACTCCAAGAAATGAATTTCCCTCTTAAAACTGCTTTCATTGTGTCCTATAGATTCCAGTATGTTGTGTCTGTATAGTCATTTGTCTCTAAGAATTTTTTATATCCTCCTTTATGTCTTCTGTAACCCATTGAACATTCAGTAGAATATTGTTCATTTTTCCATATGATGTAGGATTTTTCCTTCCTTCTTTATCATTGATTTCCAGTTTCATTCCAATATGATCAGATATGGTGCATGGTATTATCTCCATGCCTTTATATTTACTAAGGGTTGCCCTATGGCATAATATATGATCTATCTTTGAGTAGGATCCTTGTGCTGCTGAGAAGAACGTGTATCCACGTTCTGCATGTTGGCTATCTTCATAATTCTATGTCTTGGAGTTGGTCTATTATGGTTTTGAATGTTTGAGGTCATGTAGGCTTCAAGGATTTGGCAATCCATTCCATCTTTCATCTCTGGGAAGTTTTCTAGAATTATTTCATTTAATATGTTGTCCATTCCTTTGGTTTGAATCTCTATGCCTTCTTCTATCCTAATGACTCTCAAATTTGTTTTTTTATGACATCCCATATATCTTAAATAGATTGCTCATGGGATATAAGCATCTTTTCTGTGTTGACTATATTCTTTTCAAGTTGATAAACTTTGTATTCATTATCTGATCTTCTGACTTCTACTTGATCTAGTCTATTTACAATATTCTCGTTTGAATTTTTAATGTGGTTTATATTTTTCTGCATTCCTAGGATTACTGTTTGATTTTTTTTAAGATCTCTGTCTTTTGGTGAAGCTCGTTCTTTGCCATTTGAATTTGTTTGTTTAATTCATTTTCAAAATATTCTTTTATTGCTTGGACTTGCTGCCTCATGTCTTCTCTAATATTTCTTTCCATCTGAGTTAGGGATGCATTGAGTTTTTTCCCTATCCCTGTTTCTGATGATTCTAGGTCCTCCTGTAAAATTAAGTTGTCCGGCATTATTTGTACACCTTTTTCCCTTGTTTTTTCATGAAGTTCCCATTACTTTCCAGCTCCATTTGATTGCTGTGTTTCTGCTCTCTTCTATATATTTGTTTTGGTTTTATATATCTCTATTGACTCTCCTTTGTGTTGGTAGACTGTGAATGCTAAAGTGGATTCCACTGGGAAGGAATTCCGACGGCCGAGCTCCAGTGATGTCACCTCTCTGCTATGGTGGGCCCCAGGCTCTTTGCCCGGGTGTTCGCATGGGGGTGTGGGACTGTACTGTCTCTGTTTGGTTTCAGCTCCCGGTTGCCGGCGTGCAGGTGGTCACGAGCTGTCTAGTCGCGCAGTCAGCTGGTGGGCTGTCACCGGCAGTTGTGCGATCTCTAGCCACCCATTAGGGTGGGCATATGGCAGGCGATTGGTCGCTGGTGGGCAGGCAGTCTCCAGCCGTCCAGTCGCACCTGCAGCGGGCCGGCTGTTGTCGGCGGGCGAGCGTTCTCCAGGCGCCCAGTCATGCGGGCCTGGCCTCTAGTCCCCTGGTTTCTCCTGCTAGTCCTGGTTTCTCCTGCTAGACCAGATTTCCCCTGAGTAATGCCCTCGGCAGCTCAAACTGTACTCTGGCTTGCTGTTTCTTGGGTGTGGATTGTGTCTATTGGGAACCCCAGCACTCTATTTTTATTATTTTTTCCGTTTGCCCTTTCCCCCATCCTTGGCTAGACAGATTTCGTTTTCAACACTGATGGGAGGGGGAGTTGAAGGTCAGGTGCCTCTCATTCCCCCCCCCCCAATCTTTATGCAGGCTCTCTCTGAAAATCCCTCCCCTGGAAAGCTTAGGAGAGATTTTATGCAAATTTCCTACTGTATGGGAGATGAGCGGAAAACACACAACTGTTTAATTGTTGCAATCTATCGGAGAGTGGCGGTGGTTACTTCAGCTCTCCAAGATGGTGGCCATTGGTTTCCTTGGTGGAGTTTCCGTTGTGGGGGATAGAACTGTAGAGCTTCCTTCCCTGACTGAAATCCCGAACTCGGCCTGGGGCTCAGTGCGGTGTCAGCCGGCAGGATTCCACAGAATCTGCAGCAACGTTTCTCCCTGGATGCTAGTAGCTTCTCGGTGGTGCCTCGATGTCTGCAGCCATGGGGCGGGCCACAGGGATCAATAAGCCCGGATCTCTGGTTGCATATTCAGCTCACGTTTGAGACTCAATTACCT
Organism: Callospermophilus lateralis; assembly: GCF_048772815.1. Taxonomy (NCBI): domain Eukaryota; kingdom Metazoa; phylum Chordata; class Mammalia; order Rodentia; family Sciuridae; genus Callospermophilus; species Callospermophilus lateralis. Next base: position 627,058 of record NW_027512690.1, read on the forward strand.
AACCTCGTTGGTGGAAATCATTCTTTTAGGTTTCGGTGCACACCCATTTTTCTATAAGATCCTAACAAGATAGCCTTTTGTCATTTTAACTCGTTATTCACCTGCAATGTGGCGTGGTACACTGGGTGTGATGCACTCTATTTGCGGCCAACATGCAATGTTGAAATATTATGTTTTGTATGCACCATTTACTGAAGATAGTTTTCAGTACTAGGCAACCAATATGTATTTCAGGTTGATGAATATTTCTGAGAATAATCTTTTGAAAAGTTGATTATAAATCCACATACATGAATATGAATGAATTTGGGGAGTGCACAATAAGGCACATATATTTCATATTTTGAAAAATCTGGAGAGTATATATATATATATATATATATATATATATATATATATATATACACACAGAGAGACATTACAATGTAGCATTATGTATGCCAACCGAAATTTATCATGAAATACATATCATCCACGGATCCAACAATATTAGTTTTACTGAACATGGATTTATGTATAATGTTGTTCAAATAGGAGGCTCACCCATAGGTTGAATTTTCAGTTTCAACAGCGTTTAGGAGGAGTGATATCTTCTCACAATTTGTATCTGCCAAGTCAGCCACCTCACAAAAATGTACGTGTGATACCAGGTAGGATTCTATATATGAATATAAAAATACATCTGCTGACTAGGCTACAGAGAAAGGGAGAAATAAATTCACATATTTGTTAACTTTAAAAACACACGGAGAACTATTTCAACAAAAAAATTGACTAGATTTATAACTCCTACCGTATATAATGCAAAAGGCAAGTCCAACAATACCAAACATGCCTCCTCTGAACTGCTTGTATTTCTATTCTGATTGGGTTATTATTCTCCATGATATTACGATTAGTAGTCAGAGTCTAGTAGGGTAGGGGTTAGTGTCAGGGATTCAGTATTTCAAATGGAAAATTGGAAAATGAATCCAATGTGTATGCAAATATGTGCTACAGAAAAATGTTCCCACTCTCATCAAGAACTATGGCTTGACATTACTTTTGCCCCAAGTAAGACACAATTAGAGGAGAAGTGTTAGAAAATCTGTGAATACATATCTGGAATGGAATATGCTCAGTAGTTCACAACACTGGATGTGGTAGAGGAGTTCCCAAAAGTAAGGGACAGGGTAAACACTCCACAAACATGGAGCTCTGCTGGCCTAAAGACTTCTTGAAGATCTGCCTCTGAGGTTGGGCACCTCAAAAATATGTTGTTTTCTGGAGCTTTAGCTTCATTTGTAGTGAGACCATCAAAGCTGGGTCTGCATCTATGTGACCTGGAGGACATGGTTTCTTATTTTCCAGTGAAGATGAGGCAGCAGTGCTGAATTTGTTCTTTGTAGGTAAACTGTGACCACTGGGGTCTAAGTGTCTCCCCATGTGGACTGTGAAGCCATTTGGTCATCCTCCAAATTTCATGGTGTTTCTTGCTGCTGCACTAGGAGTTTGCTATTTCATTCAAAAATACAAGGAGTTTTAGTGGATCACAGTGCTGGAGAGAGTTCTGTCACATGTGGTGGGTCAGTTTCTGCAAGAGAATGCACCAAACATACTTCTAGCCCACATATATTGCCCCATTGACGATAGCAACATGATTCTGAACATTGCCCTGAAATCTCTCAATATTACAAGATGCCTTTACATAGAAGGGACTGCTCGCTGCACCATGTCAGTTCCAAGCCATTTGGAAGCCAATGGAAGATCCACAAGGCCCCACCACAGATGTTTTATCACACACCTGACCACCACGGCTCTAGGCCCACTACTCAGCAGGCTCCAACTTATTGGCATCTCTGTTCTACACGATTTTCATAAAACCCAGTCAATCAAAGCACTGTCTGGTATACTCATGACCAGCAACAGGACATCCAAATGTCCTCCATTGCCACCTGGTCATGGGAATTTCAAAAATTTTATGGTATTTTTGTAGCCATTTTTCAATGATGATGTTGGAGGCACTGTGGGTTAAAATTCACTCCAGAACCATTAAATGTAGAGGAAGCACATTTCAATGAAAGCTTTGGAGAATTCTCACAGGCAAGGCTTCTCAAAAAGTGGCCAAATGGTCACATGAAGCCACGCCCATTGTGGTCTACAATGAGGACCATGTGTGTTTCGACTCTCAACTATGGCTGCCAAGTCTTTCAGAATAAAATCACGTGATATCTTGGCTGTGATTCCCAGTGCTCTGTTGAAAGCCACCCTGGGCCTTGATCTCAGTTTTCAAGGGGGACTCTCATGCATGGCCTCCTAAAATCCTAACACAATTCATGGCAATAATTCTCTGAGTTCAGTTCCAGAACTCAGTCTCTAAGGGGAATCACACCAGAGTTCATGTCAAGGTGGACCCAGTCATCTCTTCCAACCACCAAACAAATGGCCACAATTAAAACCAAAACAGTCCCACATGGCCCTCATGATCTTTCATATAGACACTCATCATAACCTCTGGCTGGATGTTTCTATGAGGGGCGAAGCCCAAGACAGTCTCCAAAATAATCTCCCTTGCCCCTTAATGGCCTAAAATCAGGGTTGCCTGGACACACTTTCTGTGAACCAGGAGTGATCAAATAGGCCTGCTGTTAATACTTCTCTGCTTCTCTAATTTGAGGCCTACTGACTGTGGGGTTTATTTTTTTATGTGAATTGGAGTCATTAGAAAACCAAGCACTTATCGGCTAGCTTCTGCAGGGTTTGAAGAAATCATTTGACCCAAAGGATCCCTATTCTCACTTGATGGAGGTCAGGAACCTAACAGAAGAAGGGGAGAGACTTCATCCACAATGACTGCTCTTTTGGCCATTTTGGTTTTGGATGCACACATGGGATCATTCTTAAGATACATCAGGTCCTGAGAATCTAAGCCATTGCCTCAAACAGGGCAAAGAGGCGGATTCAGACACATCCCTTTCCAAAGCAATTAAGCAAAGAGGCACAGGTGATGGCCATTCATTTCCATTTGAAACCTGTTTTCTTCAGGTTTCACAAAGGGGTGGACTGAGGCAAAGACCTTCCTGACATTCAGGGCAACAGAACAATAGGTAAGCAAAGCAGGGTTTCTCCACTGAGACTTTATTGGTCACACTGATATTTGAGTTTTCTGAGATGCTCGCCATTCCCTTCAGCTATCCAGTACATGGCCATGTAACAGGGCTTGGAAGTGGTACATATCTTGGACACAAAACCATGAGCCTATTCTGTAGAGTGGCCAGAATTCAGGAAGAACACAGGAACTTTGGAAAATAGCACGTGTTGCCCATCGATAAGGCAAGCCAAAATCCATTCATCAATTTGGCAGAATAAATGATGGGAAGCTTTCTACTAGACAGGACACATCAATTGATGCATTCTCTTTTCTAATGTCTATAACCATGGACACAGTGGGATACACAGACATAGAAACACTCGCCTTGTCAAATGACTTACTAGAAATAGTTCACTCAAAACCAAACAAACCGCCTTTTCTATCTATTCTCAGAACATGAGACAAATCCACAAACACACAGCGACACCCACAGAGGCACCTCCTTCCCCAAAGTAGGTCGGTGACTATCCAGAGTGTCCTCTGACTGGTGGGCCATAGTATGTTCCCCAGAAATGGCCTGTCCTGTCTCAGATCTGGTCTCCTTAACCAACTCTGTGAAGATGTCAGGAGCCAGTGGTGAACCACTATCTGCTTTCCTCAGGAAAGGCCCCTCTTCAGAGCTTTTCTGGAATTTGGCCATTCTCATATCAGTAGGTACCAAGAAAGACTGACTCTGTCCTTGGTATATACAAACAAGTGAGACCACTGTGACTGGGAATGGGACAGGCTCTGGGTGCCTGTCTTCCTGGATAACAAGTTCTTAGAGTTCCATCACCAAGGAAGTGAGGTGAGGTCACTTCCTTCAGGAACTGAATGAGGTCACTGCCTTAGCAACCAATTTGTCCTAACAGTTGCTTCCAAGGGTCCCATGAGATGGAGGCTGCCCCTACGTACTGTGACACTTTCACAAGTTAGAATGTATATCAACCATAGGCACCCAAGACCAGCTCTCCAAACAGGACTGTTTGGGTCCATATTCTAATGGGTGGCACTAGAGCAGATTATGCTTAGTGAAGCTGGCCAATCCCTAAAAAACAAATACCAAATGTCTTCTTTGATATAATGAGAACAACTAAGAATAGAGCAGGGAGGAAGAGCAGGAAGAAAAGATTAACATTAAACAGAGACATGAGGTGGGAGGAAAAGAGAGAGAAAAGGGGAATTGCATGGAAATGGAGGGAGACCCTCATTGTTAAACTAAATTACATATTAGAGGTTGTGAATGGAATGGGAAAATAACAAGGTGAGAAATGAATTACAGTAGATGGGGTAGACAGAGAAGATGGGAGGGGAGGGGAGGGGGGATAGTAGAGGATAGGAACGGTAGCAGAATACAACAATTACTAGTATGGCATTATGTAAAAATGTGGATGTGTAACCGATGTGATTCTTCAATCTGTATCTGGGGTAAAAATGGGAGTTCATAAATCACTTGAAGCTAATATATGCTAATGTATGAATATGTTATGTCAAAAGATTTGTAAGGTTTTGAACAACCAATAATAAAAAAAAGAACAGAGAGGCTGATTCAGTAACAACCTTTCATACTGACCAGGTTGTTTGCCATGGAAGTTGACTTTTGCTCTCTCAGGTCCTTCAGTGGTGCCTATATCTTCTCCAGGGATCACTTCTGAATGAAACTTTGAGTTTTTCAACAGTGGAAGATTCCCTACATTCCTCTATTTTAGGACCAACACTGTCCCTGCTCTTCTGTAAAGTTAGATTGAGGGAACAGTGTATGGTTTCGCTTAATAACAGGTTTGATTTGGGTTAGGAATCATTCTGCTTGATGAATAATGGTATTGGGAACCTGTGATATTTATAAGAATATATAGGTGAAATATAAGTATGAAAACAGAAATCTAGGTAAGATTGGAATGCCAGAAGGGCATTGCACTCTTGATTGGGATACTTAGCTTTGATACATGTTCTGCAAAGATGTTTCAGATAAATCAATAATCAATGGCATAGGACCTTGTACCTTCGATGATTCAATGTAGAAGTGAGTATCCACTCAAACTGTGATAGTCGGTAGGATTAGGAAGATATTCTGTAGGTTTCAGAAGAAGAGTGAGTACAGGAATTGGACCAAAAGTTCTTTAGCAATAGGGTATCACATAGACAGTGAACGTAAATGTCAGCACATGTGAAGTGTTAGTCAAAATGGTGAACTGATGAAAATATTTAGGAAAGCAGACATCAATAGAGACATTAGGAAATCAGGGAAAGTATAAAGTGAGTGATAGGATTAGACATTTGAACAGAGTTGAGGTTGAATATATAGTCTTAGGAAGAAAAAAATATGTTGTCATAAATAGGATTGACATTTGAGAGCATTAGGCAACCTGGACATGAATGTTTTTAGTAATCCATGCTCACTTTCCATTTAGGCTTTGGTACAATCATAAGTGTGACCTCTGCTTATTGTGTCCAGAATATTACTGTGATAAATGCATACGTACATCAGGTGACATGAGTATTTCTTCCACCATTTCTGGGAGCAACATTTTGAAGACGAATAAATTAGTATTGGGGTTACAAATAGATGTACCCTTTGTCTATGAATGTAGAGATAATTCATGAATAGACCATACTGTGAATAAATAATATAATTGGTTCCAACTTTAAATAATAGATTGAATTGATATCTGAATATATACAGAAAATCTTATATTGATATACAATTATTCATTCTAAGCAGTAATACATCTAATGGTAATATTAGGGTTATGTTTTATCCTGAAGAGTGTGTGAGTTTTGCTTCAAAATGATTATGGAAATTGAAAATAATGTGTTTGAAATAAAGTCTCATGAAAAGACCAGTTAAGAAACCTGGAGGAATACATGTGTTCTGAATCAGTAAATGATTGAAAGTGAATCAAATGCCTATAAATTTTTGAACTTATGGATGAAATATATGTCCTATGATGTTCGTAAACTGTAGAAATTGTATTGTACCAGTGTTGAATAAAAGAAACTTCAAAATAAACATCATGTCCCATAGGAATCTACTTGCATTGATGTTAAACAGGGTCAGTTAATGTAGAAATATTAGGATTGTATGCACCATTCACTGAAGTTAGTTTTCAGTAATAGGAAACAAATATGTATTTCAGGTGGATGAATATTTCTGAGAATAATCTTGCGAAATGTTGATTATAAATCCACATACATGAACATGAAAGAATTTAGGTAGTGAATATAAGACACATATATTTTATATTTGGAAAAAATTGAAGATTGTATATATATATACAATACGATGTAGCAATATATATGCCAATCGAAATTCTTCATGAAATGTACATCAGCCACAGATGCAAAAATATTTATTTTACTAAACATGGATTTATGTATGGCTTGTTGTTCTACTAGGAGGCTCACCCATAGGTTGAATTTTCTACTAGGAGGCTCACCCATAGGTTGAATTTTCAGTTCCAACAGAGTTTAGGAGTAGTGATCTCTTCTCACAATTTGTATTTGCCAAGTCAGACACCTCAGAAGAATATACGTGTGATACCAGGTAGGATTCTATATGTGCATATAAAAATACATGTGCTGAATTGGCTACAGAGAATGGGAGACAGGTATTCACATATTTGTTAACTTTAAAAACATGTGGAGAACTATTTCAATTATAAATTAGCTAGATTTATAACACCTACCCTATATCATTCAAAAGGCAAGTCCAACTATACACCATGCCTCATCTGTACTGCTTGCATTTCCATTCTGTTGGATTATTTTTCTCCATCATATTAGTATTAGTAGTCAGAGTCTAGTAGGTTATGGTTTAGTGTCAGGTGTCCGGGCCGGCTGGACACTTCAACGTGGGCGTTGAACTTGTTGGGGAGGAATGAAGGGAAAAGAGTCATGAGAGATGACAGCAAGACAACAGTTCTGATCATGCTGAAAACTTTTATAGTTCTCACAGTGTATTTATATGCTGCGGATGAGAAAGCTCTCTTATCGGCAGTTGCTGGATGTCTTCACAGGGTGAGATAACCTCAGGATATTTCAGGAAGACGGATAGCTGCAGGATGTCTCAGGGTGATAGATGGCTGCGGGATGTCTCCCAGGCAGGATATCTCGCAGGGGGCTATTTCTTGTAAGTGTCAGGCTATTCTTTGAAGGAGAACTTCCTTCTAGCTCCTGACATCTCCTCCCTTTCTTATATAAAATATTTGACCATACCTTACAGGCCAATGTTTTAGGGGTTATAGAGGCTCTGTTTCTCTAGCAGGCCTTAGAATATCTCCTGATCTGATCGAGCATGTTTACTAGATTTCGTGGTGGCCTTGGCATGTTTTTTGAGGAGACGGCTTTGAGGGGGAAGCATGCCAACTGCCATGCACCAGAGCGTGTCACTCAGAAGACTTGGATTTTGGGAACCATGGATCCATCCTCCTGCAGTCCTTCCTGCACCCTCCGTTATTATGCCCTAACGTCCTCACTCCATGGGTGCGTCCTCCCCCAAGTGGAGTGGCCCATGGAGGACGAACCCTTATGGCAAGTGCAGAAGATCGTTGGTCAGAGCTGTTACTTAGAGTTTTATGTAAGAAAGCGAGATCTGTGGGCATGTAAACTTAAGAAATAAGCTTGTGAGGAGGGTAGAACATCCTTTTAAATGTTGGCAGCACGGTCTTCCATATCCAGGCAATGATAGTGGACCTGTATGGGCTTAGAGGCCAAAATATTAATCTGTTCTTTAATAAATTGTACCAGCCTGTTTATAATGCAGGGTTTTAGGGACACCATTAAAAGTAAACCCAACAAAGGGCTTAATAGGGGAAGAAGGTAGGGTAAAAATCCATTAAGCCCAGTCCAGAGGGGATTTTCAAATATTTCCCTTCATCTCTTTTCTAGATCTTCTTGAAGCTGCTTAATTTTAGTGCATACTATGCCAGAATTATTGGCATAAATGCAGCATCGTTCCCGTAAGGCCAAGCAAATACCTCCCTGGTTAGCTGTCAGCAAATTTAAGCCTCGTCTTTTTTGAAGGAACACTTTTGCCAGGGAGTCTATTTGGTCCTGCAAATCTTTAATGGTTCCTGATAGAGTTTTTATCAGTTGTTTCTGATAGAGTTTATAATTTGTTGAGAGAGGCGATGGTAAGAGTGAATAGACGTGCCTAAGCCAGTGTACCTGTGCCCACAGGAACTGTTATTCCAAGGCTGGCAGATTGTTGGCTGCATCTGAAAAAGAGGAAATTTTGTCCTCATGAGGAGTGCCTCTGTCCCTGTTTTGAGGTAAGTCATTAACCTGTTTAACCAGGAGTTCTGGTAACCATCTTGGGGCTGTTTGATCTTGGTCCAAAACACAAGCTGAGTCTCCTCCCCAGATGAGGACAGGATCTGGGCCTTTCCATTTATTTGTAAGTGGATTGTGTCACATAACAGGTGGGCGAACAGAATTGGACGAGGGATGGCAGTGTCTGTCTGCTGCCGAATCGCCTTCATTGTCTAGGGTAAGAAAAATAAGGGCAAATAATGCATTGTTAAGGCGATGCCTGGGTGTGGTAAATACAAGGGAGGAAGCCTTAAGGAGGGATAGCCAAGTTTTTAAGTTAAGGTGGGCAAGTTCCACAATGCCTTGGCCCTGAGGGTTGTATGGAATTCTAGTAGTATGACAAATTTGCAAGGTAGTACAAAACCGTTTAAACTTGGCAATGGTAAATGTAGGATAAATATCTGTTTTAATATGTATTGGTTTACACATAACAGAAAAGGCTGAAACAAGATGAGAAAGGACATCTTTGGTAGCCTCTCCAGAATGTGGTGATGCAAAAATAAAGCCGCTGAAGGTATCTACAGAAACGTGTATATATTTGGTTATTACAAATTCAAGAAAATGAGTAACATCCATTTGCCAAAACTGATCGGGCAGTAATCCTCGGGGGTTAACTCCCAAGTGTTGAATGGGGAGGGAGACAGCACAACCAGGGCATGCTTTTACTATTTCTCGTGCCTGTTGCTGGTAATTTTACAAAGTAATCAAAGGCTCTCGAAATTTAAATGGTGTATATTGTGTAACTCCATGGCCTTTTGAATGGAGCCAACAAAAATTGGAAAGATGGAACGAGTTGCTGCATCAGCTTGGGCATTACCTTGAATTAGAGGGCTGGGAAGATCATAGTGTGCCCTGATGTGTCCTAAGAAAAATGGGTGTTGTCTGGCCTGAATTATCTGCTAAAGCTGGTGAAACAGAAAGGCCGCATTGTTAGAAGCCTTAATGGGGGGTGAAATCACCAGCAGGTGCACAGAATGAGCAATGTAGGCACTGTCTTTATAAATATTAACAGGATTATAAAAAATGTTATAAAAACTTGTGTTATGTCAAACAATTCCACAAACTGTGGTGACTGATAGACAGTATCAAAGGTGGTAGGCTTGTTATTGACAACAAAGACCGCTCGGCCATTACAGGAACCGTCTGTAAAGACAGTAAGGGATTGAGGAATGGAAGCCTTTTGAGTAATTTCAGGAAAAGTAAATGGATGTAACTGGACAAAATGTAAAAGGGGGTCTTTGGGGAGGTAGTGATCAATTGTTCCCAAAAGCCTGATAGGGCAATACCACATTCATCCCTTGTCTCTAGTAAAAATTGGGTTTGGTCCTTAGTATATGGAATAAAAATATTATCAGGTTGTTTGCCAAAATGTTGTAGAGAAATCAAGTGACCTTTAAAAATAATAGAAGCTACCTGAGGAAGATAAACAGTAATAACCTTCGAGGATGTGGTGGGTAAATGGACCCAAAACAAGGGGCAGTCTTTATTTTTAAAATGTGGATCTCGCTGCCAAAATATTCCTGTGGGTGTATGAGGAGTGTGTAAAATAACCAGAACCAGAGGAAGGTTATAAGAAATTTGTGTAACAAATTGTTGGCAATGGCTTCTGTTACTTGGTTTAATGCCTGTCATCCCTTGGGAGTAAGATTTTGAGGGGAGGAGGGGTGGAAATTACCTCTCAAAATATCATTAAAGGTCAAAAGTACACAAGTGCATAATTTTAAATATGTTATTAGACATTGAATATCCCTCAGTAATTTCTGAAAATCTTTAAGGGTGTGAAGATGGTCCACACGTCCTTGTATTTTAGAAATTTGGATCTGATTTTCTAGAATTTTAAGGCCCAAACTCTTATAAGAGTCCTGTGTTTGAACCTTATTAGGAGCTATCTGTAGTCCCAAGGTAGTGAGGATTTTGTAAAAGTCCAAGTAACAATTATTAAGGTCATGGGTATTAGGTGCAGCAATTAACAAATCATCCATATAATGTAAAATAAATTTGTGGCCCTCACTCTCTCACAGGGTCTACTGCTTGAGTAACCTATTTTTGGCAAAGAGTAGGGCTGTTGGCCATACCTTGGGGAAGAACCTTCCACTGAAGTCTCTGCATAGGGCCCTGAATATTAATGCAAGAAAGACTAAAGGCAAAATAGGGTCTATCCTCAGGATGTAAATGAATGATAAGAAAGCAAACTTTTAAGTCCATAACCATTTTACAATAGTTTTTGTGAATAGCCACTGGTGTGGGAATGTCTGGCTGTAGTGCTCCCATCGGGAGTATAACTTTATTAATGGCACACAAATCTTGTAAATGGCACCACTTGCCTGATTTTTTCTTGATAACAAAAATAGGAGTGTACGATGGTGAGGTTGAGGGCTCTACATGGCGGGCTGCCACCTGTTCCTTCACTAACATGGAGGCAGCCTCCAAATTTTCATGGGTAAGGGGCCACTGATCCACCCACACAAGAGTCTGAGTCTCCCAAATAATTTTATCTGCATGGGGTACAGGAGGGTCAGGGACCGACACTAAAAATCCAAATATCCAAGTCCATATGTATTTTTTTTTATGGGTTGTATAAGCCCCACCAGTCCTTGTATCAGCCTCCCAAGGTCTGTACCAGGGACAAAATTCATACGGAGCATTTGATGAGTCACCATGGAATTGGGACTGGCAAGAATAACTTCCATTTGAATCAAAATATCTCGGGCCCATAGGTAAACAGGGAGGTCAGGAACAACGAAAGAAGTGACAGTTCCCTTATTACCCTCTTTATCAGTCCAGCTAAGAGCAGTAGAGCTGACCAGAGGATTTTTTGACTTTCCTATCCCTTTAAGGTCAGTCAAGGATGGGGTGAGGGGCCAACCTGATCGCCAGTATTTTTGAGAAATAATTGTCGCATCAACTCCAGTAACTAAAATTGCTTGGAATTTCTTTCATTCAATAAGTAAGGTAAGGGTGTGTTTATTATGAGAAATGGGATGAACCCAATATACCTCAGAGGAGCCCAAGGAGGCAGTCCCCCACAGTAGGTTTGGGTGGTGGAAGTGCCCCTTAATCTAAGGGAAGGAGTATTAATTGTGCAAGACTTTTTCCTCCTGGGATGGCCGCAACTCTATTAATAACTGTGGCCAGTATTTTTATTTCTCCAGTGAAATCATTATCATTAATGCCAGGGAAGACCTGAACACCTTCTAAGGTAGTAGAGGCTCTTCCAAGAAGAAGGGCACACGTATGAGATGGAGGGGGACCCATAATTCCAGTTGGTATTATCTGGGGCCCTTGCATTGAGTCTAATGTTGTATCAGTGGTGGTACAGAGGTCCAATCCTGCACTGCCTGGAGTGGGTAGTTCGAGGGAGCCAATTGTGGAGAAGGATTTTGAGGTAGGTTGGGAGTTTGGAAGGGAACAAACCTTATTGCCCCAGGGAGTTTCCTGAGAAGCAGGAAGAAATAGGCTGTCCGAGGGCATTTGTCATTGATCTACACTCACTGACCCAGTGATGAACTTTACCATATCAAGGACAAAGTGTAGCTGGGGGCGGTTTAGCTCCAGTTTGGGGAGACGCTATTCTTACTCTTTGTTTGCCTGTCGGACACTTGCGTGCAAAATGGCCTGGTTGTTTACAAGTAAAGCAAATACGTGAGCCAGGATTGTAAAAGGCCTTGGTAAAGGGAGCACTAAAGTGAGACCCATGGCATGGGCTGCACCCACCCCTGCACAGACTCTAATAAAGTCAGAAAGTTTCCCTTTATCCTTATGATGTCGAAGAACATCCTGATATGCTGGGTTGGCGTTTTCAAAGGCAAGATGTTTTACAAAGGTGCTTTCGCTTTCGCTTGGTCCAAGCAAGCATTCCGCAGCTAGGTTAAGCCGGGGAACAAAGTCGCTATAAGGCTCGTTGGGCCCTTGTCGAATTCTGGCCAGGGAAGTGATAGCTGAGGCCCTTTCAGGGAGGCGTCTCCAAGTATGTAAGCCAGCCATCTAAATCTGCACAAAAAGTCCAGCAGGGAAACGTGCCTGTTTAGTTTTAGTGTCAAAAGTTGCATTGCCCACTAGCTTAACATAAGTCCAGGATTTAGAGGAGGCCTTTGTTAAATTTTTTTTGAGCAGTTTCTGACAGGGCTCTTTGAAATCTGCATTCCATAGTAGGAAGTCTCCGGCACTGAGGGCAGCTCGGTCTAAAAATTTCCAGTCATTGGGAGTAAGAAATTGTGTGTTGTGGCTTTCTAATAAAGCCAACGTGTAGGGCACAGTGGGGCCATAGTGAGCACAAGCCTTTTTAAGTTTTTCAAGAAAATGGAGGCTAAATTTTTTGTAGACACTCTGGGTTCCTTCCTGCCTAGGGGTGAACTTCTCATCCTCTAAGTCCTGATCTCCTTGATCCATTTCCTCCGCTTCCTCCTCTTGATCCTCTTGTAAGTCTTTGACCTCAGCCTGAGCAGGCTTATCTATCTGACTGTTGGTGACTGGGAAGGCGAGCACAGGCCGATGGAGCGGCTTCGCCTTTGTATTAGACCACTGTGGGTCAGCTTGTGTTGACTCCATTCCTAAGGCTAATGGAGAGAGCTCAGAGTCAAGGGATCTTTATTCTTTTAAAAATTGGATCTGTTCCCATCCATGTTGGAGAGACTCTCTCAAGGGAGCCGGATTAGGCAAGGGAAGTGGGGAAAAAATATCTGGGGGGACATTTGGCCCCTGAAGGGCCAGAGCACAAAAGGCAGGAGGGATATAGGAGGGAGGGGAATGTGTAAGTCCTATAGGCTGTGGCAGGGTCCTGAGAGGTGGCGGGTCTTCTGAATGGTAGCGAGCTGCTTCCTTCTCCAAGGTAGCCTCCTCCCCAGGGGTCAATGTTTCTCTGGGATTTAAAACTGCATAAAGGCTGTTGGAAACCATTGGAGCCTTATTCATTAGGGTGGGATTTTGAGGAAGATCAGGAAGGTTCCCAGGGTCCTGGGGAGACTAAGAAGGGTCTATGTCTATACTAACTGATGGGCATGCCGAGAAGGGACGAGAGGTCTTTTGCATAGTCTCTTCCCCAATCCTGACAAGTATTAAGGTACCATTGTCAAAGGGTGAACTTTTAAGAATTTCACTAATTTATTTCCAGAAAGAAAAGGTAGGAACAGACACTTTTTCTGTGCCAAAGGATTCATAATAATCTTTTAAAATGTCTCCTACTCTAAGCCATCTTTTACCATCAATGGTCCCTTCAAGGGGAAACCATGGAAACAATTTTTCAATGTATGAAAAGAAAAATTTTAAGTCATTTTTCTTAACACGTGCCCCCATGTATTTAAGGATTCCTTTTGGCCTGACAAAAACAAATCATGTGACGAAATTGCTTTTCCCATGGTGGGTCACTCACTGTGCGTCATCCCCACTCTCCTCCTGGATCTGTCTCTCAGTGGTGTCTGCTGAGGCAATCGTGAGCTCCACTTGTCCAAATCTTCCAGGAGGACGGGGTTCCCCCTCAGTCAAAGGCTCGAGCCCCAGTCGTTGGGCGCCAGTTGTCCCAGCCTGCAGGACACATCAACGTGGGTAGCAAACCTAGATGGGGAGGAATGAAGGGACAAGAGACATGAGAGATGACAGCAAGACAAAAGTTCTGATCAAGATGCAAACTTTTATTGTTCACACAGGGGAATTTATATGCTGGAGATTTGAAAGCTCTCTTATCGGCAGTTCCTGGATGTCTTCACAAGGTGAGATAACCTCAGAATATTTCAGGAAGACAGATGGCCACAGGATGTCTCAGGAACACAGGTGACTACAGGATGTCTCCCAGACAGGATGTCTCCCTGGGGGCTGTTTCTTGTAAGTGTCAGGCTATTCTTTGAAAAAGAATTCCTCTACCCCTTATAGTCAGGGATTCAGTATTTCAAATGAAAAATTGGAGAAAGAATCCAATGTGTATGCAAATATGTGCTACCCAAAAATCTTTACACTCTCATTCAGAACAATTCCTTGACATTACCTTCACCCCAACTAAGACACAATTAGAGGAGAAGAGTTAGAAAATCTGTGAATACACATCAAGAATGGAAAATGCTCAGGAGTTCACAACTTTGGAGGTGGTAGAGGAGTTTCCAAATGTAAGGGAGAGGGTAAAACTCCACAAACATGGAGCTCTGCTGGACTAAAGACTTCTTGAGAAACTGCCCCTGAGGTTGGGCACTTAAAATATATGTTGTTGTCAGGAACTTTAGCTCCCTTTGTAGTGAGACCATTAAGCTGGGTCTGCATGTATGTTACCTGGAGGACATGGTTTCTTATTTTCCAAAGGACATGAGGCAGCAGTGCTGAATTCTCTTTTTGTAGGTACGCTGTTGTCACTGGGGGCTAAGTGTCTTCCAGTTTGGAAGCCATTTGCTCATCCTCCAATTTTGTTGTGTTTCTTGCAGCTGCACTGGAAGTTTGGTATTTGCTTCATGAAATACGAAGAGTTCAACTGGGACACAGTACTGAAAAGAGTTCTGTCACATGTGGTGGGTAAGGGTCTGCAGGAGAATGCACCAATCAGTCTTCTATCCCACATAGCTTGCCCCCTTCACCTTAGCAATCTGATTCTAAACATTGCACTGAAACCTCTCCATATAACAACATGCCTTTACATACAAGGGTCTGGGGGCTGCACCATGTCAGTCACAAACTATTTGAAAGCCAATGGCAGATCCACATCACCTAACCACAGATGTTTTAACACACACCTTCACACCACTTTTCTAGGCCAACTACTCAGCAGGCTCCAAATCACTGCCATCTCTGTTCTACACCATTTTCATGAAACCCAGTCAATCAGCCACTGTCTGGTACACTCGTGATCATCAATAGGACATCCAAAGATTCTACAGTGCGAAGTGGTCATGGGAATTTCAAAAATTTCATGTTTTTTATCGGGCATTTGTCAAGGATGAAGTTGGAGGCACTGTGGGTTTCAATTCATTCAGGAACCATTAAATGGAGAGGAAGCTCATTTCAATAAAAGCTCTGGAGAATTCTAACAGGCAAGGCTTCCCAAAGACAGGCAAAAAGGTCACATTAAGCCAGGCGTTTGAGGTCTACCATGTGTGGTCCATTTGTGTTTTGACTTGCAACTATGGCTGCCAATTCTTTAAGAATAAAATCATGTGATATTCTTCCTGAGATTCCCAGTGCTCTGTGGAAAGCCACCCTGGGCCTAGATCTCAGTTTCCAAGGGCAACTCTCATGCGTGGCATCCTAAAATCCCAAAACAATACATGGCAATACTTCTTTGAGGTCCATTCCATAACTCAGTCTCTAAGGGGAATCACACCAGTGTTCAAGACCAGGTGGACCCATCATCTTTTCCAACAGCCACAAAAATGACCACAATTAAAAGCAAAACACTTCCACATGGCCCTCATCTTCTTTCATATTGACACTCATCATAACCTCAGGCTGTAGTTTTTCATGAGGGGCACAGCCAAAGACAGTATCCAAAATAAGGTCCCTTGCCCCCATTTGCCTAAAGTCAGTGTGGCTGGGACACCGTTCCTGTGAACCAGGAGTGATCAAAGAGGCCTGCCCTCAATACTGCTCTGATTCTCCATTTTGAGGCCTAATGACTGTGGGGTTTAGATTCTTTATGTTAATTGGAGTCATGAGAAACCTATGAACGTATGGTCTAGTCTCTGCAGGGCTTTGAAGAACTCATTGGACCCAAAGGATCCCTATTCTCATAGATGGACGTCAGGAACCTTACAGAGGAAGGTGAGAGACTTCATCCACAATGACTGCTCTTTTGGCTATTTTGGTTTTGGATGCACACATGGGATTTTTTTAGATCCATTAGGTGCTGAGAATCTAAGCCTAGCCTCACACAGGGCCAAGAGGCTGATTCAGACACATCCCTTTCCAAAGCAATTCAGCAAGGAGCCACAGATGATGCCCATTCATTTCCATTTGAAAACTCTTTTCTTCAGGCTTCCCAAAGGGGTGGCCTGAGGCAAAAAACTTCCTGACATTCAGATCAACAGAACAATAGGTAATTAAAAGTACCAAAGCAGGGTTTCTTCACTGAGACTTGTCAGAATCCAGTGGTGAGCCACTATCTCTTTTCTCATACAAGCCCCCTCTTCAGAGCTTTTCTGGCATATGGCCATTCTCACATCTGTAGGTACCAAGATAGACTGACTCTGTCCTTGGTAATTCAAAACTAGTGACACCACTGGGAGTGGGACTGGGACAGGCTCTGTGTGCTTGGCTTCCTGGATGTCAATTTCCATCACCGAGGTAGTGAGGTGAGGTTACTTCCTTCAGGATCTGAATGAAGTCACTGCCTTGGCAACCACTTTGTCCTAACAGTTGCTTCCAAGGGTCCCATGAGATGGAGGCTTCCCCTACTTAATGTGACAATTTCACAAGTTAAAATGGTATATCAACCATAGGCACCTGGGAACAGCTCTCCATACAGGCCTGATTTGGTCCATCTTCTCTACATTAAGAAGAGAGAGGCTGATTAAGACACAACCCTTCATCCTGACCAGGTTGTTTGCCATGGAAGATGACTTGTGCTCTCTCAGGTCCTTCATAACTGCCTACATATTCTCCAGGGATCCTTTCAGCATGGATCTTTGAAGTTCTCAGCAGGTAGAGGATCCCTACATTCCAGTATTATAAGACCACCTCTGTCCCTGCTCTTCTGTAAAGTAAGATTGAGGGAACAATGTATGTTTAGGGTTAATAACAGGTTCAATTTGGGTTAGGAATTATTTTGTGGATGAATAATGGTATTGGCAACCTGCGAAATTTATAAGAATATAGAGGTGAACAGTGTGTATGAAAACAGAAATCCAAGTAAGATTGGAAGCCCAGAAGGGCATTGGGCCCTTGATTGTGGTACTTAGCATTGAATTACATTCTGCACAGATGTCTCAGATAAATCAATATACAATGGCATGGGACCTTGTACCTTGGATGATTGAATGTAGAAGGGAACATCAAGTCAAAAAGGGATAGTCAGTAGGAATAGGAAGATAGTAGGTAGGTATAGAAAAAAGGGTGAGTGTATGATTTGGAACAAAATTTCTTTAGCAATAGGGTTTCGGTTAGAAAATGAATTTAAATGTCAGCACATGTGAAGAGTCTGTCACAATGATGAAGTGGGAAAAATATGTATTTAAGCAGATATCAATAGGGACATTATGAAATCAGGCAAAGTAAAAAGTGAGAGATCGGCTTAGACATTTTCAAAGGGTTGAGTTTGAATATGCAATCTTAGGAAGAAACAAATATGTAGTCATGAATAGGATTGACATTTGAGAGCATAAGTAATCTTGGACATGGATGATTTTAGTAATCCATGTTAATTTTCCATTTTGGCTTTGGTACAATCATAAATGTGAACTTTGAATTTAGTGTCCAGTATATTTCTCTGAATAAATGTATATGAAGATCAGGTGACATGAGTATTTCTTCCACCATTTCTGGGAGCAATATTGACTGACTACTTCTGATTGATAGGTACAGATTCTTTATGTGAATTGGAATCATGAGAAACCCAAGCACCTCTTTAGGGATTGAAGAACTCATATGACCCAAAAAATCCCTATTCTCAATTGATGGAGGTCAGGAATCTAATAGAGGAAGGGAAGATACTTCATCCAAAATGAGTGAACTTTTTGCCATTTTGGTTTTGGATGCACACATGGGATCTTTCTTTAGATCCATCAGGTGCTGAGAATCTAAGTCACAGCCTCACACAGGGCCAAGAGGCTGATTCAGACACATCCCTTTCCAAAGAAATTAAGCAAAGAGCCATAGGTGATGCCCATTCATTTCCATTTGAAAACTGTTTTCTTCAGGCTTTACAAAGGGTTAGCCTGAGGTAAAGAACTTCCTGACATTCAGGGCAACAGAAAAATAGGTAAGCAAAAGGCCCAAAGCAGGGTTTCTCCACTGAGACTTTCCTGGTCACACTGTCCCTGCTCTTCTGTAAAGTTAGATTGAGGAAACAGTGTATGGTTAGGGTTAATAACACGTTCGATTTGGGTTAGGAATCATTCTGCAGGATGAAAATTCGTTCTGGGAATCTGCAATATTTACAAGAATATATAGGTAAAATAAAAGTATGAAAACAGAAATCTAGGCAGGATTTGAAGCTCAGATGGGCATTGGGCCATTGAGTGGTTTACTTATCTTTGAATTATGTTCTGCACAGATGTCTCAGATAAATCGATATACAATGACATAGGACCTTGTACCTTGGATGATTGAAAGTTGAAGAGAACATCCAGTCACAAAGGGAAAGTCCGTAGGTTTAGGACGATATTCTCTATGTTTAGAAACAACAATGAGTATAGGATTTGGACCAAAAGATTTTTAGCAATTGGTTTTCAATAAGAGAGTGAATGTAAATATCAGCACATGTGAAGAGTGAGACACAATGATGAAATGGGGAAAATATGTAGGAAAGCAGATATCAATAGAGACATTAAGAAATCAGGCAACGTATAAAGTGAGGGATAGGATTAGACATTTTGAACAGGGTTGAGTTTGAATATATAATCTTAGAAAGAAACAAATCCATAGGATTTATCAATAGGATTTACATTTTACAGCATTAAGAAACCGGGACATCGATATTTTTAGTAATCCATGCTCACTTTTCTTTTAGGCTTTGCTACAATCATAAGAGTGACTTTTGCTTTCTGTGTCCAGAATATTACTGTGTTAAAATTTATATGTAGATCAGGTGACATGAGCATTTCTTCCACCATTACTGGGGGCAATATTTTGAAGACGTATAAATATTGGGGGAAAAAAGTGGAGTACCCTGTGTCAATGGATATAGAAATAATGTATGAATAGACCATACTGTGAATAAATAATATAACTGGTTCCAACTTTAAATAGTGGATTGATTTGATATCTGAAAATATACTGGAAATCTTAAATTGATATTCATACATTCATTACAACCAGTTATACATCTAACGGTAATATTAGGGTTATGGTTTATCATGAAGAGTGTGTGAGTTTTGCTTCAAATATGATTATGAAAATCAAAAATAATGTGTTTGGAAAGAAGTCTCATGACAAGACCAGTCAAGAACCCTGGAGGAATATATGTGTTCTGAAGCAGGAGGTGATTGAAATTGAAACAAATGCCTATAAATTTGTGAACTTGTGGATGAAATATATATCATATGATGTGCATAAACTGAAGAAATAGTAATGTACCACTGTTTAATAAAAATGAACTGCAAAATACACATCATGTCCCATAGGAAAATGCTTGCATTGATGTGAACTAGGTTTTACTGTAGAAATATTAGGATTTGTGTGCACCATTCACTGAAGTTAGTCTTCAGTACTAGGAAACAAATCTGTATTTAAGGTGGATGAATATTTCTGAGAATAATCTTGTGAATAGTTGATCATAAATCCACATACATAAATATGAATGATTTTAAGGAGTGTATAATAAGATTTATATATTTCATATTTTGAAAAATCGGGAGAGTGCAAAAATATTGATTTCACTGAAAATGGATCTATATAT
The DNA here is from genome assembly GCF_048772815.1 of Callospermophilus lateralis. Taxonomy (NCBI): domain Eukaryota; kingdom Metazoa; phylum Chordata; class Mammalia; order Rodentia; family Sciuridae; genus Callospermophilus; species Callospermophilus lateralis. The sequence goes on from NW_027512690.1 coordinate 647,004, forward strand.
AATGTTGTTCTACTAGCAAGCTCACCCATAGGTTGAATTTTCAATTCCAACAGTATTTAAGAGGAGTGATCTCTTCTCATAACTTGTATCTGCCTAGTCAGCAACCTCACAAAAATGTACGTGTGATAACAGGTAGGATTCTATATGTGCATATAAAAATACACGTGCTGAATAGTCTACAGAGAAAGGAGACACCAATTTGTTGAAAGCCACAGCATCAGGGGCCCCATTAAACTTCCAGCTACCAGCAACATTCCCCTGCCAGATGATTATTGGCTCACAGCGGCCCCAGCAACATCTAGCTGATTGGCTCCTCTGCGGTGATGCTCATTGGGCAGTTTCCCTACCCTTTCAGACCACAGAGCTGCTCATTGTGGGACTTTTTTGGCTCCACCCACCTGACCCAGCTAAATAGCCTCAAGAGCAGAAGGATTGTGGGAGGTGGAGAGGCTTGTGGGTGTGACGGAAACTTTGCAAGGAAGCCAGTGGTGGCAGTTGGGCTCTGAGGGTTTTTCCTGACGAGCTGTTTTGTTTGGCATGTGTGGTTCTAAAAATAAAGTTTGTTTCTTTTGAAAAGTGGCGCTTGAATCGTGCCCAGCCAGACTGCAGCATTTTTATGGCTTGCACGGGGAGCCACTGAGGGTAAGTGATAAGGTAAACTGCTCGCCCCTGAGTGAAGGGCGAGAGGATGGGTAGCCATTTAAGATTCCTCTTTTGTTTTGCTTCACTTTTGTTGCCTGTCCATGGAGATGAGTGAGATGGATGAAAAACCGCTCACATCTGAGAAAAAATTATTTACTTCTGAGGAACAGATAGGGAGAAAGGACGGATGCACATGTCAGTAGGATATAAAGGCTATAATGACTTTTTGTTGTTCCCTTTTTATTTTATTCTGTCTCGGTTTTGTTTGGCATCGTCTTGTTGGGTTGTATTATAGTAGAAATACGGGATCAGAAATTAGTAAAAAAAAACAAACTGAAAGAGTGTTAAGTAAATTGTTAGAGGAAGGAGGCATCTCAGTAAAGTCAAGAACAGTCAGGGCATACGTTGATACAATACAAAAATGTAGCCCATGGATTTTTAAGGAGTTGTTAAATATACCATAATGGAACCATCATGGTGAAGATTTAAAAGGGGGTAAAAGAACAGCCCAGGGACTCTGCCAGTTGGCACATTGCCATTGAGGACGTTCATATCTGGTTTGCTTAGTCCAAAGACTTCAGTTCAGACAAAGATAGAAGAACAAAGCTTAGGGCAGAAAAAGACATCAGGGGCAAAGTTACAAAAGGAGACTGCTACTAACAACTTTCAATCACTAGAGGGCGTAAATGTCCAACCAACAGTGCCTCCTCTACAGGAGACTGTTACTAACACCTTTCTATCACCAGAGGATGTAAATGTCCAAATAACAAGGCCACCTCCATATGCTGGGAGGCCCCCAAACCCCACAGTTGATAGTTCGGATCCTGAGACAGGATCTCAAGTATGAACATGCCCTGATTTTGAGGTAGGAGGGCAGCGAATTCACCATGCTTTAAATTTCAAAATAGTGAACAGCTAAAAGGGGCTGTAACAACCTATGGTCCTCAAGCACCCTTCATTGTAAGCTTGGTCGAATCCATTAACAAATTGAATATGACGCCAGTAGATTGGGCTAATATGTGTAAAGCTGTGCTAAATGGAGGTCAATACCTTTTATGGAATGTTGCCAATGAGGAATTTTGCAAGGAGACGGCTAGGCGTAATGCAGAAACTGGTTATCCTCAGAGAAATCTAGATATGTTGTTAGAAAGGGACCTTATGAGGATCAGCAGCAACCAATTGCATATCATCCTGGCGTATACGCAAAAATTGCTGCAGAGGCGGTTAGGGCATGGAAGACTTTACAACGACATGGAGGTTTACAAGGTCAATTATCTAAGGTAATTCAAGGAGCTAATGAATCTTACACTGAATTTGTAGATAGGCTTATTCAAACAACTACCAGAGTTTTGGGGAATACAGAACAAGCAATGCCATTAATAAAAAACTGGCTTATGACCAAGCGAATCGTTGGTGCAGAGATATCACTAGACCATGGAAACATGAAGATTTAAAAACATATATTAAATTATGTAAAGACATTAATGAATAAGAGAAAGTCATGGCAGCTGCAGTAAAACAGGCTTTAGATGCCAGAGACATCAATGAACAAGGGCAATTTGTGGCAGCTGCAGTAAAACAGGCTTTAGATGCCAGACCAGGAACATGCTACAATTGTGAACAAACAGGACATTTTAAAAGGAATTGCTCGATAGGAATAGGGTTTAACAAAACTAGGTACCAAAGGAGTAGAATACGTGGGTATTTGCCCACGATGCCATAGAGGGAGACATTGGGCTAATGAATGCCATTCTCAAACCACCATAGAGGGTACTTCATTATCAAAAATGAACAAGGACTAGCTGTTTATCCACGATATCATGGAGAAAGGCATCGGGCTCCATTGCCAAAAAATGGACAGGGGAGCCCAATGCTCTGGGGCCCAAAACCACAAATATACAGAGCACTGGAAGAACCCAGCAACCCCATCAGTGTAGTGCCCAGGACACATTGTCCATCAGACGCCTCATCAGACAAATCAGAGGGAGCGCAGGGTTAGATATCTGCACCTCCGTCAGATCAGTACTAACTGTAGAGATGGGGGTTCAAATCATTCACACAGGGTGAGAGGACCTCTTCTCAAAGGAACGGTAGGCTTATTATTGGGACGCAGCTCTTCTAATCTAAAAGGACTTATGATAAGTCCTTGGGTAATTGATCCCGATTATGAAGGTGAAATAAAATTATACCCAGTTCTCCAAAGGACATATCAGTAATTTCACCAGGAGATAGAATAGCACAGTTACTAATAATACTCAGTCTGCATGATCAATTTTCCAGTCGTGCTGTAGAAAGAGGTTCCAAGGGATTAGGCTCCACAGGTGTAGATTTGGTTATGCTTTCATTAAATTTAGATTCTCGCCCCAGGCTAAAACTAAATATTCAAGGACATGAATTTAATGGGCTACTTGATACAGGTGCAGATGTTAGCATCGTCTCTCATCAAGAATGGCCAAAACATTGGCCATTACAACAGTACACTAAAATACTTTGAGACCTAGGAGTGGCAACTAATCCCCATAGAAGTGCAATGGCATTGGATTGGAAGGATCCTGAAGAAGGTGAAAGAACTATACAGCCATATGTATTGGATCATCTTCCCGTAAATTTATGGGGATGAGATGTCCTAGATCAATTAGGTTTGACATTAACAAATAACATCAATCAAAATGCACCCACTATTATGGCTAGAGAAGGTTTTAGGAAAGGAAAAAGATTAGAAAAACAAGATCAAGGTATATCAGCACCAATACAAATAGACCAAGCAACAGACAGACATGGGTTGGATTTTCAGAAAGGGCCACTGAGACAATAAAAATTACTTGGAAATCAGAAAGACCAGTATGGGTTCTTCAGTGGACCCTGACTAAAGAAAAGATACAAGCAGCCCAGTTCCTGGTCAAACAACAATTAGCGGAAGAACATATACAACCTTCTGTATCTCCCCATTATACTTTCATTTTTGTCATCAAAAAGAAATCTGGTAAATGGAGATTATTGGAAGATTTAAGAGCCATTAATAATGAGATGGTTATTTTGGGACCTGCTCAATCAAGGATTCCTCAATTGTCTGCTTTGCCAAAAACTTGGTATGTTTTAGTTATAAATATTAAAGATTGGTTTATTTTTTTCATTTCCAATTCTTCCTGAGGATAGTCCAAGTTTTGCATTTACTATCCCTGCACTGAATCATGAAGGTCCTGATCAGAGTTATGAGTGGAAAGTATTCCCTCAAGGGATGGCTAACAGCCCAACTATTTGTCAAATTTATGTTAACAAAGTAATCCAGCCACTTAGAAATCAAAATCCTGAACTACAAATATTTCACAATATGGATGATGTGTTATTAGCACACAAGTTAGAAAACCCATTGCTAGAATGTTATGCCACACTTACAAACTTATTAAAAAATTATAATCTAGGGATATCAATTGATAAAGTACAATTAAATTTTCCAATTAATTATTTAGGAGTTCTATTATCCTCAACCATGGTCAGCCCACCAAAAATTCAAATACGAGTAGATCAACTCAAATCAATTAATGACTTTCAAAAGTTATTAGGAGACATTAATTGGATAAGGCCTTATCTAGGTATACCAACAGGAGAGTTGGGACCTATATTTGATATCCTAAAAGGTCCATCTGATCCAAATTCACCCAGAATGTTAATGCCTGAAGCAAGAAAGGCATTAAAAATCATTGAAACATATATGGGAAATATGCATTTGGATAGATTTGATAAAATAATGCCTCTATTATTCATTGTGCTACCAACAAAAAAATATTCCTACAGGAGTATTTTGGCAAGAAGGTCCATTATTATGGATACATTTATCTTATTCTTCTAACACTATTATTACTAGGTATCCTGAGGCTTAGGGACAATTAATACTAATAGGAATAAAAGCAGCAAAGGGAGTGTTTGGAATTTCTCCCAATAAAATTATTACTCCATACACTATGAATCAAATTGATTAATTAGCTAATGAGTTAAATACTTGGGAAATAATCCTGTGTAAATCTAATGTTTCATTTGATAACCACTTACCATCTAATCTTTTATTGTCTTTTGGGTCATTGCATCCTGTAATTTTTCCAAAAATTACAAGAAAACACCTATCATGAATGCTCCAAATATATTCACTGATGGGTCAAATAATGGTACAGCAGCAATAGTTACACCTGATCAAATTTTTACATTTTTAGCACCCCAACAATCAGCTCAAAAGGTAGAGCTTAATGCAGTATTATAAGCTTTTGTGATGTTTAAAGATTCTGTGTTTAATTTATTTTCCAATAGTCAGTATATAGTTAATGCTATAGTATCCCTTGAAGATGCTGGTAGGATTTCCCCTTCCTCTACTGTTTTCTCTTTGCTTTCCAGTATACAAAGTCTAATCTGGGACAGAAAAGATCCATTCTTAATAGGACATATCTTGGCACATACAGGATTGCCTGGAGCCCTTAGTTTGGGCAATGATTTAGCAGGTAAAACTACACATGACATACATACATATTTTCTCTACACTAGAAGAAGCTATAAATTTTCATGAAAAGTTCCATATCAATGCTAATACTTTACAAAAGCATTTTAAAATAACTAAGGAGCAAGCTAGACAAATAATAAAACAATGTCAAAATTGTGTGACCATTTTACCACATTTTAATCTTAGAGTCAATCCTAGAGGATTGATACCTTACCATATATGGCAGATGGAAGTCACACACTTGCCAGAATTTGGAAAAGTAAAATATTTGCATGTTACAGTTGATACTTCTTCTGGATTTTTGATGGGCTCCCTTCATGGGGGAAAAAAAAAAACTAAAGATGTTATAGCTCATTGTTTACAAAATTTTGCCACTGTGGTCATTCCAAAACAGTAAAAAACAGATAATGCCCCCGGTTATACTTCTAACTCTTTTAAACCATTTTGCTCATCATTTGGCATTACTCATATAACAGGAAACCCATACAATCCACAGGGACAAGCCATAGTTGAAAGAGCACATCACACTATTAAAATATACTCATTAAAGTAAGAAGACAGAATTGGGAAGGAATATAAATTCCCCAAAGATAAAATTAAAATAACCCTTTTTAATCTAAACTTTTTAAATTTGGATTTTCAGGACTTAGTGCTGCAGAAAGGCATAAGTGTCCAAAAAATGTGTATAAGCCCGAGGTACTTTGGAAGGATATTCTAACAGGAAAATGGAAAGGTCCTGACCCATTAATTTTCTGGAGTTGGAGGTCTGTTTTTTGGTTTCCACAGGAAGAACAGCAGCCGATTTGGATTCCAGAGAGATTAACTAAGGTCCCGACCCAGTGATTGCCTGGAGTCGGGGGTCTGTTTATGTGTTTCCACAAGGAGAACTGCAGCCGATATGGATTCCAGAGAGATTAACTGAAGCGCTTTCAATAGACCAAAATAAGATGATTTGGCTCAAATTCATAACAGCTGATATCGAAAACTCCAGTTTGGCTATCCTTACATCTGCGACAGAACAGGGATGCTTTTTTCAATATCTATTTTATTATTGCCCTTTCCCACATCATGAAGTTCTCTTTTGTTTTTTTTTTTGAGCTCATACAGACCTAGGATAATGTTTTGCTTATCAGTTCTATTTTTTGACTATAGAGTTTTTAAACATTGCAATGATGATTTCACATGTAAAAAGTTATAAGGCCTTTACTATCATATTATGTGTTGTATGTATTTATTATGTGTGCACACTTGTGTTTTGTGTTATATATTTGAATGTGCGTATGTCCATATATCACATATGATGAGTGCTAATGAAATAATATATCCATTTTTTTTATTCACGTGAATTAAATTGTTTAATTTAAATTGGGAAAACAACTGTTCAGGATTGTCTTAATATGTGAAAAAATAGGAGGTTAACAGACGTGCTTGTTTACTTTCACTTTTCCTTTTCATTATATTTAATTATTCTCTTCAAGATAATGTAAATTGTTAAGAAAATTGTTTTCTTTTAGTGCCCTCAGGAATGTTACATAATTTTTTCTTTAGCCATTACTGCCAGAATTCCTATTTTCATCCCAGTGCCAGTGAAGACAAAGATAAAACCAATCTACAGATTCTGCAATAGCCATCACTGAACTGCTTGCAGAACTTGCCTGGATTATGTATCACTTGTATGCATTGTGAACTCACTTGTATGCATTGTGAACTATCTGCTGCTGCAGCGAATTGTCGTAGTGTTGGGGTACTTATGCTGATGCTGTCATCAGTTATAGAATTTTTCCAATAGGAGCCATCAATTGACTTGGTGTATCTTTCCTATTCTCACTTGATAGAGGTCAAAAAACTTACAGAGGGAGGTGAAAGACTTCATCAGCAATGACTGCTCTTTTGGCAATTTTGGTTTTGGATGCACACATGGGATTTTTCTTTAGATCTATCAGGTTCTGAGAATCAAAGCCACAACCTCACACAGGGCCAAGAGGCTGATTCAGACACATCCCTTTCCAAAAGTAATTAAGCAAAGAGCCACAGGTGATTCCCATTCATTTCAATTTGAAAACTGTTTTCTTCAGGCTCCACAAACGGGTGGCCTGAGGCAAAGACATTCCTAACATTCAGGGCAAGGGAACCATAGGTAAGCAAATTGCCCAAAGCAGGCTTTCTCCACTGAGACTTTTCTGGTTACACTGATCTCTGAGGTTTCTGAGATGTTCCCATTCCATTCAGCTATCCAGTACATGGCTATGTCACAGAGTTTGGAGGTGGTACATATCTTGGACACAAAACCATGAGCCTATTCTGGAGAGAGGCCAGAAATCAGGAGGTGAACAGGAACTTGGGAAGATAGTAGGTGTTGTCTATCCATAAGGCAAGCTGCAGTCCATTCATAAAAAGGGCAGAATAAATGCCTGGAAGCTTCCTACTAGTCAGGACACCTCCATTGATGTATTGGCTTTTCTAATAACTACAACCACGGACACAGTGGATACACAGACATAGAAAAACTCGCCTTCTCAAACGACTTACTAGAAACAGTCGACTCCAAACCAAACAAACCACCTTTGCTACCTATTCTCAGAACATGAGACAAAAGCACGAACTCACACCCACACCCACTAAGGCACCTCATTCCCACAACTAGGTCTGTGACTATCCGGAGTGTCCTCTGACTGGTGGACCATACTATGTTCCCCCCAAATGGCCTGTCCTGTATCAGATCAGGTCCCTTTTGCCAACTCTGTTAAGTTGTCAGGAGCCAGCAATGAGCCACTACCTGCTTTCTCAGGAAAGGCCCCTCTTCAGAGTTCTCCTGGCATTTGGTCATCCTCACATCAGGAGGTACCAAGAAAGACTGACTCTGTCCTTGGAAAATTCAAACAAGTGTGCCCACTGGGAATGGGACTGGCACTGGCTCTGGGTGCCTGGCTTCCTGGATCCCAAGTTCAGAGAGTTCTATCACCAAGGAAGTGAGGTAGGTCACTTCCTTCAGGAACTGAATGAGGTCAATACCTTGGCAACCACTTTGTCCTAACAGTTGTTTACAAAGGTCCCATGAGATGGAGGCTGCCCCTACTTTCTCTGACTCAGTCGTAAGTTAGAATGGTATATCAACCACAGGCACCATGGAACAGCTCTCCACACAGGCCTGGTTTTGTCCATCTTCTCTACATTAAGAACAGAGCGACTGATTCAGACACAATACTTCATCCTGACCGGTTTTTTTGCCATGGAAGATGATTTTGCGCTCTCAGGTCCTTCATAGCTGCCTAAGTCTTCTCCAGGGATCATTTCTGCATGGACCTTTGAGGTTTCAGCAGGTGGAAGATACCCTAAATTCCTGTATTGTAAGACCAACTCTGTCCCTGCTCTATTGTAAAGATAGATTGATGGAACAGTGTATGCTTAGGGTTAATAACAGGTTTGATTTGGGTTAGGAATCATTCTGTGCGATGAATAATGGTTTTGGGAACCTGCGATATGTACAAGAATATATAGGTGAAATATAAGTATGAACACAGAAATCTAGGTAAGATTTGAAACCCAGAAGTGCATTGGGCCCTTGATTGGGATACTCAGCTTTGAATTATATTCTGCACAGATGTCTCAGATAAATTGATATACAATGGCATAGGACCTTGTACCTTGGATGATTGAATGTCGAAAAGAACATCCAGTCAAAAGGATAGTCAGTAGGATTAGGAAGATGTTCAGTAGGTTTAGAAAGCAGAGTGAGTATAGGATTTGAACCAAACATTCTTTAACAGTAGGGTTTCGGGTAGAGAATGAATGTAAATATCAGTACATGTGAAGAGCCAGTCACATTGATGAACTCTGGAAAATATGTAGGAAACCATATATCAATAGAGACATTAGGAAATCAGGCAAAGTATAAAGTAAGTGATAGGATCAGGCATTTTCAACAGTGTTGAGGTTGAATATATAATCTTAGGAAGAAACAAATATGTAGTCACCAATAGGATTGATATTTGATAGCATTAGGCAACCTGGACATAGATGTTTTTAGTAATCCATACTCACTTTCCATTTAGACTTCGGTACAAACATAAGTGTGACCTTTGCATTTTGTGAAAGAAGTCTCATGAAAAGACCAGTCAAGAAACCCTGTGGAAAACATGTTTTCTGAATTAGGAAGTGATGGAAAGTAAGACAAAATGCCTATAAATTTCTGAACTAGTGGATTAAATATATATCCTACCATGTGCATTAACTGAAGAAAAAGTAATGTACCAGTATTGAATAAAAATGAAAGACAAAATACACATCACGTCCCATAGGAATCTACTTGCATTGATATAAAACTGTGTCAGTTACTGCAGAGATATTAGGATTTGTATGCACCATTTACTGTTAGTTTTCAGTACTAGGAATCAAATATGTAGTTCAGGTGGATGAATATTTCTCAGAATAATCTTGTGAAAAGTTGATTATTAATCCACATACATGAATATGAATGAATTTACGGAGTGTATAATAAGACACATATATTTCATATTTTGAAAAATCTGTAGAGTGTGTGTGTATATATATATATATATATATATATATAAACACACACACACACACACACACACATACACACACAGGCACGCACACAAACAGACATTAAAAAGTAGCAATATAAGCCAATTGAAATTCACCACGAAATATATGTCATCCACAGATCCAGATAAATTCGTTTTACTGAACATGGATTCATGTATAATTTTATTGTACTAGGAAGCTCATCAATAGTTTGAATTTTCAGTTTCAACAGCGTTTAGTAGGAGTGATCTCTTTTCACAATTTGTGTCTGCCAAGTGAGCCACCTCACAAGAATGTACGTGTGGTACCAGGTAGGATTCTATATGTGCATATAAAAATACATGCGCTGAATAGGATACAGAGAAAGGTAGACAGGAATTCACTTATTTGTTAACTTGAAAAACACATGGAGAACCATTTCAACAAAAAATTGACTAGATTTATAACTCCTACCCTATATAAAGCAAAAGGCAATTCCAATGATACACCATTCGTCCTCTGAACTGCTTGTATTTCTATTCTGTTTGGGTTAATTTTCTCCATCATATTAGAATTAGTAGTCAGAGTCTAGTTGGCATGGGTTTGTGTCAGGGATTCAGTATTTCGAATGAAAATTTGGAAAATGATTCCAATGTTTATGCAAATATATGCTACAAAAGTATCTTCCCACTCTCATGCATAACAATGCCTTGAGATTACCTTGGCCCCAAGTTAGAAACAATTAGAGGAGAAGAGTTAGAAAATCTGTGAATACATATCTGGAATCAAGTATGCTCACGAGTTCACAAACTTGGAGGTGGTAGAGGAGATTCCAAAAGTAAGGGACAGGGTAAACACTCCACAAACATGGAGCTCTGCTGGACTAAAGACTTCTTGAGGAACTGCCTCTGAGGTTGGGCACTTGAAATATGTGTTGTAGTCAGGAGATTTAGCTTCCTTTGTAGTGAGACAATCAAATCTGGGTATGCTTCTATGTGACCTGGAATACATGATTTCTTATTTTCCAATAAACATGAGGAAGCTGTCTTTAATTTTCTGTTTGTAGGTAAACTGTGGCCACTGGGGACTAATTGTCTACTCTTGTGGACTCTGAAGCCATTTGGTCATCCTCCAGTTTTCCTGGTGTTTCTTGCTACTGCACTGGGAATTTCGTATTTGCTTCAAGAAATACAAGGAATTCACCTGTGACACAGTGCTGGAGGGAGTTCTGTCACCTGTGGTGGGTCAGGGCCTGCAGAAGAATGTACCAACCAGGCTTCTCTTCCACATAGCTTGCCTCCTTGACCATAGCAACCGGATACTGAACATTGGCCTGAAACCTCTCCATATAAAAAGATACCTTTACATAGAAGCGTCTGCTGGCTGCACCATGTCAGTCACAAGCCAATTGGAAGACAATGGCAGATCCACATGGCCCCACCACAGATTTTTTTTTATCACACACCTGCCCTTCACTGCACTAGGCCCACTGCTCTGCAGGGTCCAACTTCCTGGAATCTCTGTTATACACCATTTTCATGAAACTCAGTCAATCAAGTCACTGTCCTGAATAATCATGTTCAGCAACAGGACAACCAAAGTTTCTCCAGTGCCATCTGGTCATGGGAATTTCAAAAATTTCATGGTATTTATCTAGCAATTTTTCAAGGATGAAGTTGGCAGCATGTGGGTTTCAATTCATTCAGGGACCGTTAAATGTTGTGGAAGTTCATTTCAAATGAAGTTCTGGAGAACTCTCACTGGCAAGGTTTCCCAAAGTTTGGCCAAAGTGTCACATAAATCCAGGCCCATTGAGGTCTACAATGTAACGTCCATGTGTGTTTTGACTCTCAACTAAGACTGCCAAGTCGTTAAGAATAAAATCATGTGATATCAAGCCTGAGATTCCCAGTGGTCTCTGGAAAGCCACCCTGGGCCTAGATCTCAGTTTCCAAGGGTGACTCTCATGCTTGGTCTTCTAAAATCCCAACACAATTCATGGCAATACTTCTCTAAGTTCAGTTCCTGTACTCAGCCTCTAAGGGGAATCACACCAGAGTTCAAACCCAGGTGGACTCAGGCATCCCTTCCAACTGCCACAAAAATAACCACAATTAAATCCAAAACACTCCCACATGGCCCTCATCTTCTTCCATATAGACACTCATCATAACCTCTGACTGGAGATTTTCATGAGGAATGCAGCCCAAGAGAGTGTCCAAAATATGCTTTCTTGCCCCTCATTTACCTAAATTCTGCGTGACCTGGACACCCTTCCTGTGAACCAGGAGTGATCAAATAGGCCTGCCGTTAATACTGATCCACTTCTCAAATTTGAGAACTACTGACTGTGGGGTTTAAATTCTTTATATGAATTGGAGTCATGAGAAAACCCAACCACCTATGGGCTAGCCTCTGCAGGGAACTGAAGAACTCATTTGACCTAAAGGATCCCTATTCTCACTTGATTGATGTCAGAAACCTTACAGAGGAAGGCGAAAGAGTTCATCCACAATGACTGCTCTTTTGCTATTTTGGTTTTGGATGCACACATGGGATCTTTCTTTAGATCCATCAGTTGCTGAGAATCTAAGCTACAGCCTAACACAGGGCCAAGGCGCTGATTCAGACACATCTCTTTGCAAAGCAATTAAGCAAAGAGCCACAGCTGATGCCCATTCTTTTTTATTTGAAAAAGGTTTTCTTTAGACTTCGCAAAGCGTTGTCCTGAGGCAAAGACCTTCCTGACATTCAGGGAAACAGAACAATAGGTAAGCAAAAGGCCCAAAGCAGGGTTTCTCCAATGAGACTTTACAGGTTAAACAGGTATGTGAGTTTTCTGAGATGCTCACAATTCACTTCAGTTATTCAGTACATGGCCATGTCACAGAGCATGGAGGTGGTACATATCTTGGATACAAAACCATGAGCCTATTATGGAGAGTGGCCAGATTTCAGGAAGAAAACAGGAACTAAGGAAGATCGTAGGTGTTGCCCATCATTATGGCAAACCGCATTCCATTTATAAATTGGGCAGCATGAATGCTGGTAAGCTTTCTAAAAGACAGGACACATCCATTGATGCTTTCTCTTTTCTAATATCTACAATAACGGACACAGCGGGATACAGCGACACAGAAACACTCGCATTGTCAAATGACTTACTAGAAACAATTCACCCCAAACCAAACAAACCTCATTTCCTACCTCTTCTCAGAACATGAGCCAAAACCACAAACCCACACCCACACCCACAAAGGCACCTCTTTCCTCCAAGTAGGTTGTGACTATTTGGAGTGTCCTCTGACTGTGGGCCATTCTACGTTCCCCCGAAATGGTCTGTCCTGTCTCAGATTTTGTGTCCTTTGCCAACTCTCTGAAGTTGTCAGGAGCCAGCGGTGAGCCACTACCTGTTTTCTCAGGAAAGGCCCCTCTTCAGAGTTTTCCTGCCATTTGGCCATCCTAACATTAGTATTTACCAAGAAAGACTGACTCTGTCGTTGGGAAATTCAAAAAGTATAACCACTGAGACTGGGACTGGGACTGTCAATGTTTGACTGGCTTCCTGGATCGCAAGTTCACAGAGTTCCATCACCAAGGAAGTGAGGTGAGGTCACTTCCGTCAGAAACTGAATGAGTTCACTGCCTTGGCAACCAATCTGTCCAAAGAGTTGCTTCCAAGCTTCCCATGAGATGGAGGCTGCCCCTGCTTCCTGTGACACTTTCACAAGTTAGAATGGTATATCACCCATAGACACCCAGGAGCAGCTCTCCACACAGGTCTCATTTGGTCCATCTTCTCTACATTAAGAATGGAGAGGCTGATTCAGACAGAACACTTCACCCTGACCAGGTTGTTTTCCATGGAAGATGACTTTTGCACTCTCAGGTCTTTCAGAGTTGCCTACATCTTCTCCAGAGATTATATCTGCATGGACCTTTGAGGTTATCAGCAGGTGAAAGATTCCCTATATTCCTGTATTGTAAGACCAACTCTGTCCCTGCTCTTCTGTAACGTTAGATTGAGGGAACCATGTATGGTTAGGGTTAATAACATGTTTGATTTGGGTTAGAAATCATTATGCTGAATAAATAATGGTATTGGGAACCTGCAATATGTATAAAAATATATAGGTGAAATATATGTATAAAAACAGAAATCTAAGTAACATTTGAAGCCCAGAAGGGCACTGGGCCCTTGATTGGGATACTTAGCTTTGAATAAATTGATATACAATGGCATAAGACCTTGTACTTTGGATCATAGAATGTAGAAGAGAACATTCAGTCAAAAAGGATAGTCGGTAGTGAAAGGTTAATAAAATAGGTACTTGTCACTTCCTGTTTTTCTGTATGCTTAACAAAACACTGTTAAAATCTTGAGAACTGTTTGCTAATCTTGTTCCCAGAATGTGCTGTCCCCAAGTGCCAAAGTGTAGAATGTACTCCCTCACCCGGTTGCACGCAAACCGACCACTCGCCCTGAACCATCAGTAAACTTCCCTCCCTGCCCTCTCCAAGGAAAATATATATGTTCTGCTTAAACTGTTCTCAGGGCTCTCTGATCTATTCAAGTGAGCTCCGAGCCCCAGCATGCTGGACCCAGAATAAACCCTTTGCTGTTGGATAAGACAGTCTGTTAGTGGTCTCTTCCTTCCATGCTCGCCCGACCTTTACATATGGAGATTCCACCGAGTTTTGGCAGCGGCGGACAAAAGACCCTAAAGGGTTCCTCTCGGGTTAAGTAAGGCCCCTCTTTCTTGTTTCAGTGTTAAGGTTAGGGCTTGGCAAAATGGCTGTCGATGAAGAGCGTGAGTTCTCTCCGATGGTGGCTGACAGATGTGTCACAGAGCCGCAGGCCACGTCCCTGGGGGACTTCCCAAAGACTCGGGAAATCAAGGAACAATAGTCTCCTCGACTCAGTAATATTTTGTATCGGATTCGGAATTGCCAGGCCATTGGGTTTTGCTGGCTACTCAGTCCTGGTCTCAGTTTTGGATGTCCATTGAATGTCTTTATTGTCTTGTCTTGTCTGTGTCATGTGTCTTGCATTCACTCTTTGTGTATCTTTCATTATGGGACACAGCACCTCAATGCCCCTGTCCCTGACCCTTGATCACTGGACCAAAGTCCGCTTAAGGGCTCAGAATCTTTCTTTTTTAGTAAAACGTTGGACCTTTCGGAATCTCTGTGCCTCAGAATGGCCCACCTTTGAATTTGGATGGCCCCTAGAAGGATCTTTCTATTTCCCACTAATTTAAGAAGTCAGAGATATTGTCTTTCACCCAGGCACACATAGCCATCCGGATCAAAAGCCATATATCTTAACTTTGCAGGACCTCTGCAAATCTCCTCCTCAATGGGTGAAGCCTTTCTTTCTCCCTTCCCCTGCTCCTACTCCTTCCCCCATGATCTCTCAAACCCTCTGCTCCTCCTCCTCCTCCACCCTTTGTAATCCCTGAGTCACCAGATTTGACTCTACTGTACTCTCTTCCCCCTTATTATACCCTGCCCTCGTCCCCCAACCACCAACACCCTCTAAGTGATTCTCCTGCAGCTGACTCAGCCTCTCTACCATTGGAGGAATCTAAGCTTGCCCAGCGCCCTTCAGATAACTCCCCCGCAGCACACACAGCCCCTCCTCCGCAGGAGGAAGCTAGCCCAGCTAAGGGAACTTGATGGTGGCGAATGATTGAAAACCCTGGACCTCCTGTGATGCTCCCCCTATGTCCCTACGGACCATTGATTGACGAAGGCCATGGGGGGAAAATGCAAGCCTACAAATATTGGCCTTTCTCCTCTTCTGACCTATATAACTGGAAAAATAACAATCCCCCTTTTTCCGAGGACCCCATCGGGCTCACAGGTCTGGTTGAGTCATTGATGTTTTCACACCTGCCTACTTGGGATGACTGTCAACAATTCCTAGGGACTCTCTTCACGACAGAGGAACAAAAGAGAATCTTCCTGGAAGCTATAAAAAAATGTCCTCCGACCAGATTGGAGACGGACACATCTTCCCAACTTAATCAAAGCTGGTTTTCCCTTGAAACAACCCAACTGGGACACCAACAACATTGAAGTTAGAAAGCATCTGTCCACTTATCGCCAGGTTCTAATAGTGGGCCTCCAAGTGGCCACTAGGCGACCAACTAATTTGGCCAAGGTAATAGAGATTATTCAAAGGCCTGATGAATCTCCCTCTATGTTTCTAGAGAGAATTATGGAGGCATGTAGGAGATATACTGCTTTCGATCCACAGGCAGAGGATCAAAAGGCATCTGTCATGATGGCCTTTATTGGGCAAGCTGCCCTGGATATTAAAAGAAAGTCACAATGCTTAGATGGATTACAAGATATGACTTTGAGAGATTTAGTCAGAGTAGCCAAGAAAATATACCTTAAGAGAGAAACTGAGGAAGAGAAAGAAGCAAAGTGAGGATAAAAGAAACAAAAGACAGACTAAGGCCTTGACTAAGGTCCTGGTCACAACAACAAAAGGGCCAGAAATTAAGAAACAGGGAGACAGGAAGGGATACCTGGTCCCATGCCAGAGGCCACCCCTGGCCTCAGATCAATGTACCAACTGTAAAAAAAAAAGGACACTGGGCCAAAGAGTGCCCTAGAAAGGGACAGCCACGCCAGTCAGCCATTCTGACTCTGGAGGATGAGTATGAAAGTCGGGCCTCAGATCCCCTCCCCGAGTTCAGGGTAACTTTTGAAGTGGAGGGGACCCCAGTAATCTTTGAAGTGGATAAAGGGGCAATATACTCACCCCTAATGTCACATTGGGCCCTCTATCAAATAAAAGGTCTCTAGTTCAAGGGGCTAATGACAGTAAATATCGGGCTTGGACAACTAAGAGGATCATGGAACTGGGGAAAGGAAAAATCCATCACTCCTTCCTAGTAATCCCAGAATTCCTAGCCCCATTGATGGGCAGAGATCTACTCACCAAGTTCCGGTCCAAAATAACTTTTAACCCTGAAGGCCCCCAAGTGGAATTTCTAAATCCTTCAGTAAAAACTTCTATAGTCACAGCTCTAAATACGTCAGTAGAAAATGCACATCAACTCACTCACCTTGGTTCAAAGAAACTGCAGGTATTTCTGAAGTATCAAGAACAGAGTTTTCCACTAACTGACTCACAGCAAAAAGAAATAACTGAATGGGTAAAAAAAGCCTGTCGAGTCCATCAATTGGTAAATTCTTACCCTTCCAAGCTTCCTGCAGGAAAGCACCTACGAGGAACCAGACCAGGACAATTCTGGGAAGTTGACTTTACTGAAATTAAGCCAGCAAGGTATGGACATAAATATCTTCTAGTCTTTGTAGATACATTTTTAGGATGGATTGAAGCCTTCCCCACTAAAAGAAAAAAAAAAGAAACAGTGCTAATGGTGGTCAAGCAGATCCTGAAAGACATTTTTCAAAGATACGGCCTGCCAAAGGTAATACGGTCTGATAATGCACCGGCGTTCATGGCCCAAGTAAGTCAGGGGTTAGCCAGGAACCTGGGGATTCATTGGAAGTTTAATTGTGCTTACAGACCCTAGAGTTCAGGACAGGTAGAAAGAATAAATAGAACCATTAAAGAGACCTCAACGAAATTAAGCTTAGAGACCAGCATAAATGATTGGACTATGCTCATGCCTTATACAATGTTTCGTGCAAGAAATATGCCCTCTGTTTCTTTGAGTAACCACACCCCCTGTGAATATCTAGGGTGCCTCTCTTCCAGTAACGGACCAAAGCCCAACTCTAACACCTAAGGATCCCTTTCACACCCCCTTGTTTGACAGACTTAAAGCTCTTGAAAGATCTCAGTGATACCTGTGGAAACAGCTGGCCACTCCCTACCAAACTGGGGACGAGGGGACTCCACATCGATATCAAGTAAGAGACTTCATCTACGTAAGATGATATCAGGTGTCATCCCTGGAACCCCACTGGAAAGGACCATACCAGGTGCTACTTATAACATCTATAGTGGTAAAGGTAAACGGAATCACTTCCTGGATCCATGCCTCTCATCTCAAGCCTGCGCCCTGTCCACACTCTGGCTGGAAACTGGAAAAGACTGGTAACACTTTCAAATTGCATATTCACCGTGTGGATAAGCCTATAGACTCTCCCCTTGGCCACAAGTAGTCCTAACCCTCATCAGCCCGTTCAGCAGCGATGGCTGATCACAAATTACTGGAAAAGAAGTATAATCTATCTTGCATGCAGCCCACTTAGGGACCTGGTGACCATCTCTCCACCCAGACATTTGTCAGCTGGCTATAGGTCTTTCCTAATGGGATATCCCTGATGAAGAGGATCCCACTAAAATTCCATTAAATCCCTTCCTTACCATAGATAATGGAAACAAATATTATGGATGTAGGGACACACGAGCCAGATGCAGGTTGGCTAGCCTAGATTACTGTGTTTACCCGGGCGACTGTCAAAGCCAAAAACAGCCATGGCTGTGTGGGGGAAAAGCCGACTTCTTCTGTAAGTCATGTTGATGTTAGCGTACAGGGGCTGCCTGATGGAACCCAAACCCTGCATTAAATTCAGTAGACAGCATTGGCCATATTACGAATTAGATAACAAAAACTGATGGCCACCAGAGGGGATTCTAGATCCTCAAATCCTGCATGACCTTTTTAACATCTGCTAGTGCTCAAAAGGGTGAAAGGAGATTCCACTATGTGGAGGCCTTTCCCTTCTTCGCTCACATCCTGAACTATGCTTATCCAATAGATCCTCACCTTCAGCCTTCTGTTCAAGGGTCTCTGCTGTCACTCCCACCTCAGCAACCTGATTTCTCCACTACAATTATTAGATCAAAAACCCAAACCTCTGCTGGTTCTCAGACCATTGCCCGCTCGCTGAGGTAGCAGGTACTGAGGTACCCCTCCACCCACTCACTCCTCTCTTCTGTTGACAGTGCCCGCACTGGGTCCCACCAGGTCCTCTTACCAACTAACCCAAAGCTCAAACCAGCTGAGGAGAGCCCTCAGACCTCTATCCAAGATGTAATGAAAATGGCCTTTAAAGTTGCTTTGTCATCACTGAAAACAGTTTACTACAAATTTAAAGTCCCTCTGCATTTTGGGATACTCACTACCATCTTCCCCTCTGCTTGACCTGTTCTACTGCTCAAATATTTGTTGCTAGGAAAATTCCAAACCACTTTCCCATTATTTTTTTACATCTCTCTTTTCTCATTCTCAGATCCTCGGAGCTGCTCTCAGCCCCACCTTCTCCGTCTTTCCCCTCTATACCAGGCCCACAGAAAAGTCTTTAACTGACCTTCTCCAGAAGTCTTCACCATGGCTGACTTTAGGACTTTCAGCAAAAGAGTCCCTATAAAAAAGTTCAATGTAGTTAAACTTCCTATTTTCATGTTGCCCTGTTCTACTTGGCCACTGGCTAAAAAAATCAGCACTCCTAATCCAGACACCCCCTTACTAGTTTTTCACAAAAATATGTGAACAAGGCCTCTGGCCTTGACGTGGGGCTTCACAGAGATGGCTACATTTCTAAGTTAACGAAGTTAGCAACTGGTCTCCGTAGTAACAGCTGGCAATGGGAAAATAAGAAAGGGAAGAAAAAGCTCTTTCCCTCCCAGGTGTCCTTGAAAAGTTAACTTGCCCAGAACCGAGGAAAAAACAGAAACAAAAACTGCTTTTTTCAACTTCTGCAGACTGTGAACTTCTGAGCCCCTTCCCTTATATGTTGGGTACAAAATTCTGAAACTACCTAAACTTGGGTTTCAGAGGATTAGTTGATTACAACAGAATCAATGCCCTCTGAATCTGGTTGCAACCAAATAGGACTGTTTCCCTGTCTTCAGTGCTATCTTAGGTGCGTTGCCTTGTCCTTCCCTACTACAGCATGATTCTATATACTTAAACATTGTTAATGTTTTCATGAAATGGTCAACAGATGTGATTAATTGTGTAATCGTGCAGATGTTTCCCAGAGTGCTCTATCACGACGCAGATTCATTTGAAGATCAAATAGGGGGGCATTCAACCAGGTTCCACTGAAAATATATATCTCTCAATGTAGCCATCCTATTAGGAATAGAAATTGCTGCACTGGTGGCCACGGGAACCACTGCCTTTGTCCAAGGGACTCAACAAATGACCCAACAAATGACAGCAATAGACCAAAACTAAGATATTAGAAACCTCCATCAGAGCTTTGCATGAGTCTTTTACCTCTCTCTCTGAAGTTGTTTTTCAGACCACTGGAGGGTTGGACCTCCTCGTCATGAGAGAAGGGGGCTTTGTGCTACATTGAGAAAAGAAAGTTGTTTGTATGCCGAGCATACTGGACTTGTAATAAAATCTAAGAGTAAATTAAAAAGATGCCTTGAAAAGCATCAACGAGACAGAGAGGCCCAAAAAAGGTGGTTTGAGTCTTGGTTCACACAGTCTTCCTGGTTAACTACGTTTTTATCAACCCTGGCCGGTCCAATAGTAATCCTCATATTATTGCTAACTATTAAACCCTGTTTTCTCATCCATGTAATTTCTTTTCTCCAGGCTCAAATTGGACGAGTTAAACTTATGGTAATACCCTACTAGTATACATAGAATGTGACACCCCCCCAATGATCATTTTTATGATTAAAAGTAGCCAGAAGAAGAAGTGGGGAATAAAAGGTTAGTAAAATAGGTACTTGTCACTTCCTGTTTTTCTGTATGCTTAACAAAACACTGTTGAAATCTTGAGAAATGCTTGCAAATCTTGTTCCCAGTATGTGCTGTGCCCAACTGCCCAACTGCAGAATGTGCTCCCTCACCCAGTTGCACGCAAATCGCCCACTCACCCCGATCCATCAATAAACTTCCCTCCCTGCCCTCTCCAGGTAATGTATATAAGCTCTACTTAAGCTATTCTCAGGGCTATCTGCTCTATTCAAGTGAGCTCTGAGCACGAGCATGCTGGATACTCAATAAACCCTTTGCTGTTGCATGAGATATTCTGTTGGTGGTTTCCTCCTGTGAAGCTCGCCGGACATTTTCTATAATGATTGAATGTAGAAGAGAACATCCAGTCAAAAAGGGATAGTTGATAGAAATAGGAAGATAGTACGTTTAGGAAGAAGTGTGAGTATACCATTTGGAACAAAAGTTCTTTAACAATAGGGTTTCGGTTACAGAGTGATTGTTAAAGTCAGCACATATGAAGAGTCAGTCACTATGATGAGCTGGGAAAAAATGTAGAAAAGCAGATATCAATAGAGACATTACGAAATCAGGCAAAGTATAAAGTGAGTGATAGGATTAGACATTTTCAACAGGGTTGAGTTTGAATACATAATATTAGGAAGAAAAAAATATGTAGTCACCAATAGGATTGACATTTGAGAGCATTAGGCAACCTGGACATAGATGTTTTTAGTAATCCATGTTCACTTTCCATTTAGTCCTTCGTGCAATCATAACAGTGACCATTACATTATTTGTCCAGAATACTACTGTGATTAAATGTATATGTAGATCAGGTGACATGAGTATTTCTTCCACCATTTCTGGAAGCAATATATTCAAGACGTAAAATTAGTATTGGGGTTACAAAGAGGTGCACCCTGTGTCTATGAATATAGAGATAAAGTACGAATAGACAATACAGTGAATAAATAATATAACTTGTTCCAACTTTAAATAATGGATTGAACTGATATCTTAAAAATTACATTAAATCTTATATTGATATACAATCATTCATTCCCACCAATTATACATCTAATGGTAATATTAGTGTTTTGGTTTATCATGAACAGTGTGTGAGTTTTGTTTCAAAAGTGATTATGGAAATCGAAAATAATATGTTTGGAAAGAAGTCTCATGAATAGACCAGTCAGGAGACCTGGAGGAATGCATATGTTGTAAAGCAGGAAGCGATTGAAATTGAATCAAATGCCTATAAATTTGCTAATTTGTGGATGAAATATATATCCTATGATGTGCATAAACTCATGAAATAGTAATGTACCATTGTTGAATAAAAATGAACGTCAAAATACACATCATGTCCCATAGGAATCTCCTGGCATTGATTTTAAACTGGGTCAGTTACTGTAGAAATATTAGGATTCTCGTGCATTATTCACCGAATTTAGTTATCTTTTTTTTTAAATTTTTATATATGGTTGCTCAAAACATTACACAGTTCTTGATAAATAATATTTCACACTTTGATTTATGTGGGTTATGAACTCCCATTTTTGCCCCGTTTACAGATTGCAGAATCACATCAGTTACACATCCATTGATTCATATATTGCCATACTAGTGTCTGTTGTATTCTGCTGCCTTTCCTATCCTCTACTATCCCCCCTCCCGTCCCCTCTCCTCCTCTCTTCTCTCTCTACACCCTCTACAGTAATAAATTTCTCCCCCTTGTATTATTTTTCCCTTTCCCCTCACTTCCTCTTGTATGTAATTTTGTATAACCCTGAGGTTCTCCTTCCATTTCCATGCAGTTTCCATTCTCTCTCCCTTTCCCTTCCACCTCTCATCCCTGTTTAATGTTAATCTTCTTCTCATGCTCCTCGTCCCTAATCTGTTCTTAGTTACTCTCCTTATATCAAAGAAGACATTTGGCATTTGTTTTTTTAGGGATTGGCTAGCTTCACTTAGCATAATCTGTTCTAATGCCATCCATGTCCCTGCAAATTCTATGATTTTGTCATTTTTTAATGCACAGTAATACTCCATTGTGTATAAATGCCACATTTTTTTATTCATTCTTCTATTGAAGGGCATCTAGGTTGGTTCCACAGTCTTGCTATTGTGAATTGTGCTGCTATGAACATCGATGTAGCAGTGTCCCTGTAGCATGCTCTTTTTAGGTCTTTAGGTTTTAGACCGAGAAGGGGAATAACTGGGTCAAATGGTGGTTCCGTTCCCAGCTTTCCAAGAAATCTCCATACTGCTTTCCCATTTGGCTGCACCAATTTGCAGTCCAACCAGCAATGTACAAGTGTACCTGTTTCCCCAGATCCTCGCCAGCACTTGTTGTTGTTTGACTTCATAATGGCTGCCAAACTTACTGGAGTGAGATGGTATCTTAGGGTGGTTTTGATTCACATTTCTCTGACTGCTGGAGATGGTGAGAATTTTTTCATGTACTTGTTGATTGATTGTATGTCCTCCTCTGAGAAGTGTCTGTTCAGGTTCTTTGCCCATTTGTTGATTGGGTTATTTGTTATCTTATTGACTAATTTTTTGAGTTCTTTTTATACTCTGGATATTAGTGCTCTATCTGAAGTGTGAGGAGGAAAGATTTGTTCCAAGGATGTAGGCTCCCTATTTACCCCTCTTACTGTTTCTTCTGCTGAGAAAAAACTTTTTAGTTTGAGTAAGTCCCATGTGTTGATTCTAGTTATTAACGCTTGTGCTATGGGTGTCCTATTGAGGAATTTGGAGGCGACCCCACAGTATGTAGATCGTAGACAACTTTGTCTTCTATCAAACAACATGTCTTTATTTGATATCAAGCTCCTTGTTCCATTTTGATTTAACTTTTGTGCATGGCAAGAGAAAGGGATTCAGTTTCTTTTTGTTACATATGGATTTCCAGTTTTCCCAGCACCATTTGTTGAAGATGCTATCATTCATCCATTGCATGCTTTTAGCCCCTTTATCAAATATAAGAGAGTTGTATTTTTTTGGATTGGTTTCTGTGTCCTTTATTCTTTACCATTGGTCCACCCACCTGTTTTGGTACCAGTACCATGCTATTTTTTTTTACTATTGTTCTGTAGTATAGTTTGAAGTCTGGTATCGCTATACGGCCTGATTCTCACTTCCTGCTTAGTGTTGTTTTTGCTATTCTGGGTCTTTTATTTTTCCATATGAATTTCATGATTGCTTTCTCTATTTCTACAAGAAATGCCGTTGGGATTTTGAATTGCATTGCATTACACATATAGAGAACTTTTGGTAATATCGCCATTTTGATGATGTTAGTTCTGTCTATCTATGAACAGGGTACATTTTTACATCTTCTAAGATCTTCCTCTATTTTTCTCTTTAGGGTTCTGTAGTTTTCCTTGTATAAAACTTGCACCTCTTTTGTTAGGTTGATTCCCAATTATTTTTTTTTTTTTTAGTATATTGTGAATGGAGTGGTTGTCCTCATTTCCGTTTCAGAGGATTTGTCACTGATATTCAGGAATGTCTTTGATTTATGAGTGTTGATTTTTTATCCTGCCACTTTGCTGAATTCATTTATTAGCTCTATTAGTTTCTTTGTAGACCCTTTTGGGTCTGCTAGGTATAGAATCATGTCATCTGCAATAGTGATAATATAAGTTCTTCTTTTCCTATTTATATGCCTTTAATTTCTTTTGTCTGTCTAATTGCTCTGGCCAGTGTTTCGAGAACTATGTTGAACAGAAGTGGTGAAAGAGGGCATCCCTGTCTTGTTCCATATTTTAGGGGGAATGCCTTCAATTTTTCTCCATTCAGAATGATGCTAGCCTGAAACTTAGCATAGATTGCTTTTAAAATATTGAGGTATGTTCCTGTTATCCCTAGTTTTTCTAGAGTTTTGAACATAAAGGAATGCTGTACTTTGTCGAATGCTTTTTCTGCATCTATCGAGATGATTATATGGTTCTTATTTTTAAGTCTATTGATGTGATGAATAACATTTATTGATTTCCGTATATTGAACCAGCCTTGCATCCCACGGATGAATCCTACTTGATCATGGTGCACAATTTTTTTGATATGCTTTTGTATCTGATTTGCCAGAATTAAATTGAGGATTTTTGCCTCTAGGTTCATTAGAGATATTGGTCTGTAGTTTTCTTTCTTTGAAGTGTCTTTGTCTGGTGTAGGAATCAGAGTGATGTTGACCTCATAGAATGAATTTGGAAGAATTCCCTCTTTTTCAATTTCCTGAAATAACTTGAAAAGTATTGGTATTAGTTCCTCTTTAAATGTTTTGTAAAACTCTGCTATATACCCATCAGGTCCTGGGCTTTTCTTACTTGGTAGTGTTTTGATGTTTTTTTCTATTTCCTCAATTGATATTGGTCTGTTTAGGTTGTCTATATCCTCCTGACTCAATCTGGGCAGATCATATGACTTAAGAAATTTATCGATGCCTTCACCGTCTTCTATTTTATTAGAGTACAAAGATTCAAAATAATTTTGGATTATCTTCTGTATATCTGAAATATCTGTTATGATGTTGTCTTTTTCATCCAATATGCTAGTAATTTGAGTTCTCTCTCTTCTTGTCTTCGTTAGCATGGCTAATGTTCTCTCGATTTTTTTTTATTTTTTCAAAGAACCAAATGGGTTGACGTGTCTGCTGCGCTTGCAGGCCGCTGGACCTGTTCCACCTGTCGGTTGCAGGTCTGCCTACCTTGCGGGAGCGGGTGGTGGCTCTGCTCTGGCCCTACTGCCATTGGGGTGTCGTGACTACCATGCTGGCAGATCGCTGGGCCTGTTCTGGGTGCGGGCAAAGGCTCTGCTCTGCCCCTACTCCAATTGGGTTGACGTGACTACCACGCCGGTTGACCGTTGTGCTTGTACTGGGCGCGGGAGAAAGCTCTGCTCTGCCACTACTCCAATTGGGGTGTCATGTCTACCATGGTGGCAGGCCGCTGTGCCTGTTCCGCAGGTCAGTCATAGGTCTGCTTTTGTTGCGGGCGTGGGTGGAGGCCTGCTTGGCCCCTACTACAATTTGGGTGACGTGACTACCATACCAGCTGGTGACTGGGCCTTATCCGGGCACGGGCAGCGGCACTGCTATTTCCCTACTCCATTTGGGGTGACGTGGCTACCACGCCTGCGGGCCTGATGAATCTTCCTCTATGTTTCTAGAGAGAATTACGGAGGCATATAGGAGATATACTCCTTTCGTTCCTCATGCAGAGGATCAAAAGGCATCTGTCACAATGGCCTTTATTGGGCATGCTGCCTTGGATATTTAAAGAAAGTTACAATGCTTAGATGGATTACAAGATATGACTTTGAGAGATTTAGTCAGAGAAGCCGAGAAAGTATACTATAAGAGAGAAACTGAGGAAGAGAAGGGAGCAAAAGGACGATAAAAGAAACAAAAGACAGACTAAGGAGTTGACTAAGGTCCCGGTCACAACAACTAAAGGGCCAGAAATTAAGAAACAGGGAGACAGGAAGGGATACCTGGTCCCACGCCAGAGGCCACCCCTGACCTCAGATCAATGTGCCTACTGTAAAGAAAGAGGACACTGGGTTCAAGAGTGCCCTAGAAAGAGGCAGCCAAGCCAGCCAGCCATTCTGACTCTTCAGCATGACTATGAAAGTCGGGGCTCAGATCCCCTCCCTGAGCTCAGCGTATCTTTTGAAGTGGAGGAGACCCCAGTAAACTTTGAAGGGGATACAGGGGCAATAAACTCAGTGCTTAAGGCCCCATTGGGCCCTCTATCAAATAAAAGGTCTCTAGTTCAAGGGGCTAATGGCAGTAAATATCGGACTTGTACAACTAAGAGGATCATGGACCTGGGGAAAGGAAAAATCCATCACTCCTTTTTAGTAATTCCAGAATGCCTGGCCGACTTTTTCTGTACGTCATGGGGATGTGAGCATACAGGGGCTGCCTGATGGAACACAAACTCCTCATCAAATTCAGTACACAGCATTGGCCATATTACCAATTAGATAACCAAAACCGATGGCCCCCAGAGGGGTCTCTAGATCCTCAAATTCTGCGTGACCATTTTTTTTTAAAGAGATAGGCGAGAGACAGAGAGACAGAGAGAATTTTTAATATTTATTTTTTAGTTTTTGGCGGACACGACATCTTTGTTTGTATGTGGTGCTGAGGATCAAACCCGGGCCGCACGCATGCCAAGCGAGCGTGCTACAATTGAGCCACATCCCCAGCCCTGTGTGACCTTTTTAACTTCTGCAAGTGCTCAAAAGGGTGAAAGGAGATTCCCCTATGGGCAGGCCTTTTCCATCCTTCACTCATATCCTGAACTATGCTTATCCAATAGATCCTCACCTTCAGCCTTGTGCTCCAGAGTCTCTGCTGTCACTCTCACCTCAGCAGCCTGATTCCTCCCCTCCAATTATTAGATCAAAAACCCAAACCTCTCCCGGTTCTCAGACCATCGCCCCCTTGCTGAGTTAGCAGGTACTCAGGTTCTCATCCACCCACTCACTCCTCTCTTCTCCTGTCCGTGCCAGCACCAGGTCCCACCAGGTCCTCTTACCAGCTAACACAAAGCTGAAACTAGCAGAGGAGAGCCCTCAGACTCCTATCAAAGATGTAATGAAAATGGCCTTTAAAGTTGCTTTGTCATCACTGAAAACAGTTTACTAAAAATTTAAAGTCCCTCACATGCATTTTGGGATACTCACTCTTGTCTTCCCCTCTGCTCTACCTGTTCTGCAGCTCAAGTTTTTGTTACTAGGAAAATACCAAACCCCTTTCCCATTATTCTTTTACATCTCTCCTTCCTTATTCTCAGATCCTCGGAGCTGCTGTCAGCACCACCTTCCCTGTCTTCCCCTTCTGTACCAGGCCTACAGAAAATTCTTAACTGACTTTCTACAGAAGTCTTCACCATGGCTGACTTTAGGACTTTCAGCAAAAGAGTCCCTATAAAAGAGTTCAATGTAGATAAACTTCCTCTTTTAGTGTTGCCTTGTTCTACTTGGCCACTGGCTAAAAAAATAAGCACTTCTATTCTAGACACCCCATTACTTGTTTTCCACAAAATATATGAACAAGGCCTCTGGCCGTGAGCTGGGGCTTTACAGAGATGGCTATATTTCTAAGATAAAGAAGTTACCATCAGGGCTCCATGGTAACAGCTGTCAGGGGCGAAAAATAAGAAAGGTAGGAAAAAGCTCTTTCCCTCCCAGGTGTCCTTGAAAAGTTAACTTGCCCAGAACCGAGGAAAAAACAGAAACAACAACGGCTTTTTTGAACTTCTGCAGACTGTGAACTTCTGAGCCCCTTCCCTTACATGTTGGGTACAAAATTCTGAAACTACCTATACTTGAGTTTAAGGAGAATAATTGATTACAACAGAAGCAATGCCCTCTGAATATGGTTGCAACCAAATAGGACGGTTTCGCTGTCTTCTTTGCTATCTTAGGTGCCTTGCCTTGTCCGTCCCTACAACAGCATAATTGTATATAATTAAACATTGTTTATGTTTTCATGAAATGGTCAACAGATGTGATTAATTGTGTAATGGTGCAGATGTTTCCCAGAGTGCTCTATCATGATGCAGGTTCATTTGAAGATCAAATAGGGGG
Source organism: Callospermophilus lateralis (assembly GCF_048772815.1). NCBI lineage: Eukaryota > Metazoa > Chordata > Mammalia > Rodentia > Sciuridae > Callospermophilus > Callospermophilus lateralis. The sequence continues at coordinate 674,937 of NW_027512690.1, forward strand.
GCATACAACCCGTTTCAACTGGGAACATATATCCCTCACTTTAGCCATCCTATTCGGAATAGGAGTTGCTGCAGGGGTGGGCACAGGAACCACTGCCCTCGTCCATGGGACACAACAAATGACCCAATTAGAAGAAGCAATAGACGAAAACTAAGATATTAGATACCTCCATCAGAGCTTTGCATGAATTTTTAACCTCTCTCTCTGAAGTTGTTTTACAGAACAGGTGAGTGACACAAAACACACACACACACAGAAAAAAAAATAGCAACATATATGTCAATCAAAATTCATCATAAAATATATATCATCCACAGATCCAAAAATATTCATTTTACTGAACATGGAAGCTCATCCATTGGTTGAATATTCAGTTCCAACACGGTTTAGTAGGAGTGATCTCTTCTCACAATTTGTATCTGCCAACTCATCCACCTCACAAGAATGTATGTGTGCTACCAGGTATGATTCTATATATCCATATAAAAATATATGTGCTGAATGGGCTACAGAGAAAGGGAGACAGGAATTCACAATTTGTTAACTTTAAAAACACATGGAGAACTATTTCAACAAAAAATTGACAAGATTTAACTCCTACTCTGTATCATGCAAAAGGCAAGTCCAAATATACACCATGACTCCTCTAAACTGCTTGTATTTCTATTCTGTTTGGGTTATTTTTCTCCATCCAATTAGAAATAGTATTCAGAGTCTGATAGGGTATGTGTTAGTGTCAGGGATTCAGTATTTCGAATAGAAAATAGGAAATTGAATCCAATGTGTATGCAAATATATGCTACACAAAAATCTTCCCACTCTCATCCAGAACAATGCTTTAACATTATTTTCGCCTCAAGTAAGACACAATTATAGGAGAAGAGTTAGAAAATCTGTGAATACCTATCTGGAATGGAAAATGCTCCAGATTTCACATCTTTGGTGGAGGTAGAGGACTTTCTAAAAGTAAGGGACAGGGTAAACACTCCACAAACATAGAGCTCTTCTGGCCTAAGGACTTTTTGAGAATCTCACTCTGAGGTTGGGCACTTGAAATTTAGGTTGTTTTCAGGAGCTTTATCTTCTTTTGTAGTGAGAACATCAAAGGTGGGTCTCCATCACTTTGACCTGAAGGACATGGGTTCTTATTTTCCAATTAACATGAAGCAGGAGGCCTGAATCCTCTCTTTGTTGGTAAACAGTGACCACTGGTGACTAAATGTCTCCCCATGTGAACTGTGAAGCCATTTTGTCCTCCTCCACTTTTTGTGGTGTTTTTCCTGCTGCACTAAGAGTTTAGTATTTGCTTCATAAAATACAAGGAGCCCAACTGAGACACAGTGCTGGAGGGAGTAATGTCACGTGTGGTGAGTCAGGGTGTGCAGGAGAACGCACCAACCAGGCTTCTTTGCCCCATTGCCCCCTTGTCCATATGAACCTTATTCTGAACATTGCCCTGAAACCTCTCCATATAAAAAGATGACTTTACAAATAAGGATCTGCTGGCTGCACCATGTCAGTCACAAGCCATTTGGAATCCAATGGTAGATCCTCATGGCCCTACTACTGATGTTTTTTCACACACCTGCCTACCAGTGCTCTAGGCCCACTACTCAGCAGACTCAAACGTACTGGCATCTCTTTTCTACAACATTTTCATGAAATCCAGTCAATCAAGGCACTGTCTGGTATACTCATGATCAGCAACAGGACATTCAAAGGTTCTCCAGTGCCACCTGGTCATGGAAATTTTAATAACTACATGGTATTCATCTAGCCATTGTTAAGGATGAAGTTGGAGGCACTGTGGGTTTCAATTCATTCAGAAACCATTAAATAATGAGGAAGCTCATTTTCAATGAAAGCTCTGGAGAACTCTCACAGGCAAGGCTTCCCAAAGAGTGGCCAAAAGGTCACATGAAGCCAGGTAAATTGAGCTCTACAATGTGAGGTCCATGTGTGTTTTGACACTCAACTATGGCTGCCAAGTCTTTCAGAATAAAATCATGTGTTATCCTGGCTGAGATTCTCAGTGCTCTGTGGAAAGCCACCCTGGGCCTAGATCTCAGTTTCCAAGGGCGACTCTCATGCGTGGCCTCCTAATATCCCAACACAATTCATGGCAATACTTCTCTGAGTTCAGTTCCAGAATGCAGTCTCTAAGGGGAATCCAACCAGAGTTCAAGCCCAGGTGGACCAAGATATTTCTTACAACCACCACACAAATGACCACAATTAAAACCAAAACACTCAAACAAGGTCCTCATCTTCTTCCATATAGTCACTCATCGTAACCTCTGGCTGAAGGTCTCCATGAATGGCTCACCCAAAGACAGTGTCCAAATAAACTCCCTTGCCCCTCATTTGCCTAAAGTCATGTTGGCCTGGACACCCTTCCTGTGAACCAGGAGTGATCAAATAAACCTCCCGTTAATACTGCTCTGTTTCTCCAATTTGTGGCCTACTGACTTTCAATTATAGATTCTTTATGTGATTTGGAGTCATGCAAAAACCTAAGCACCTCTGCAGTGATTTGAAGAACTCATTTGACCCAAGGAATACCAATTCTCACTTGATGGAAGTCAGGAACCTAACAGAGGAAGACGAGAGACTTCATCCACAATGACTGATCTTTTGGCAATTATGGTTTTGGATGCACACATGGGATCATTCTTTAGATCCATCAGCTGCTGAGAATCAAAGTCACAGCCACATACAAGGCCAAGAGGCTAATTCAGACACATCCCTTTCCAAAGCAATTAAGAAAGAGCCACAAGTGATGCCCATTCATTTCCATTTGAAAACTGTTTTCTTCAGGCTTCACAAAGAGGTGGCCTGAGGCAAAGACCTTCCTGATATGCAGGGCAACAGAACAATAGGTAAGCAAAAGGCCAAAAGCAGGGTATATCCACTGAGACTTTCCTGGTCACATTGATATCTGAGTTTTCTGAGATGCTGGCCATTCCCTTCAGCTATCCTGTACATGGCCATGTCACAGACCTTGGAGTTGTTACATATCTTGGACACAAAACCATGAGCCTATTCTGGAGAGTGGCCAGAATTCAGAAGAAAACAGAGACTTAGGAAGGTAGTAGGTATTGCCCATCCATAAGGCAAGCCGCACTCTATTCATAAATTAGGCAGGATGCATAATGGGAAGCTTTCTACTAGACAGGACACATCCATTGTTGCATTCTCTTTTCTCATGTCTACAACAGCGGACACAGTGGGATACACAGTCATAGAAACACTCATCTTGTCAAACGACTTACTAGAAACAGTTCACTTCAAATCAAACAAACCGCCTTTCGTACCTATTCTCTGAACATGAGACAAAACAACAAACCCACACTCACAAATGCACCTCCTTCCCTCAAGTAGGTCTGTGACTCTCCGGAGTTAACTCTGACTGGTGGGCCATATTATGTTCCCCCAAAATGGCGTGTCCTCTATCAGATCTGGTTTCCTTGACCAACTCTGTGAAGTTGTCAGGAAAAAGTGGCCAGCTACTACCTGCTTTCGCAGGAAAAGTATCTCTTCAGAGCTCTCCTGGTATTTGGCTATACTCACATCAGGAGGTACCAAGAAAGACTGACTCTGTCCTTGGAAAATCCAATCAAGTGAGCCCACAGGGACATGGACTGGGATTGCCTCTCGGTGTCTTGGTTCTTGGATAGCAAGTTCAGAGTGTTCCATCACCAAGGAAATGAGGTATGTCACTTTCTTTGGAACTGAATGAGGCCACTGCCTTGGCAACCACTTTGTCCTAACACTTGCTTCCAAGGGTCCCATGAGATGGAGGCTGCTCCTACTTCCTGGAACACTTTCACAAGTTAGAATGGTATATCAACCATAGACACCTGGGAACAGCTCTCCACACAGGTCTGGTTTAGTCCATCTTCTCTAAAATAAGTAGAGAGATGCTGATTCGGACACATCCCTTTATCCTGACCAGGTTGTTTGACTTGGAATAGGACTTTTGCTCTCTCAGGTCTTTCATACCTCCCTACAACTTCTCCAGGTATCATTTCTGCATGGACCTTTGAGGTTTTCAGCAGGTGGAAGGTCCCCTAATTCCCTGTATTTTAAGAACAACTCTGTTGCTGCTCTTCTGTAAAATGAGATTAAGGGAACAGTGTATGTTTAGGGTTAATAACAGGTTCAATTTGGATTAGGAATCATTCTGGGCCATGAATAATGGTATTGAGAACGTGCGATAATTACAAGAATATAGAGGTGAAATATCAGTATGGAAACAGAAATCTAGGTATGATTTGAAGCACAGGACCTTGTACCTTGGTAGATTTAATGTAGAAGAGAACATCCAGTCAAAATGGATAGTCGGTAGGATTAGGAAGATAGTCGGTAGGTTTAGGAAGAAGAGTGAGTATAGGATTTGGACCAAAAGTTCTTTAGCAATAGGGTTTCTGTTAGAGAATGAATGAAAATTTCAGCACATGTGAAGAGTCAGTCACAACGATGAACTGGGGAAAATAAGTAGGAAAGCAGGTATCAATAGAGACATTATGAAATCAGGCAAAGTATAAAGTGAGTTATAGTATTAGACATTTTCAACAGGGTTTAGTTTGAATATATAATCATTGGAAGAAACAAATATGTTGTCACCAATAGGATTGACATTTGAGAGCATTAGGCAACCTTCACATGGATGTTTTTAGTTATCCATGTTCACTTTCCTTTTAGACTTCGGTACAATCATAAGTGTGACCTTTACATTTTTTGTTCAGAATTTTACTGTGATAAAATATATATGTGGATCAGGTGACATGAGTATTTCTTCCACCATTTCTGGGAGCAATATTTTGAAGACATATACATTAGTGTTAGGGGTACACAGAGGTGTACCCTGTGTCTATGAATATAGAGATAATGAATGAATAGACCATCCCGCGAATAAATAATTTAACTGGTTCCACTTTAAATAATGAATTGAATTGATATCTAAAAATATATAAGAAATCTTATATTGATATATAATCATTCATTCCAACCAGTTATACATCTAATGGTAATTTTAGGATTATGGTTTATCATGAAGGGTGTTTGAGTTTTGCTTCATAAGAGATAATGAAAAATGAAAATATTGTGATTGGAAAAAGTCTTATGAAAAGACCAGTCAAGAAACATGGAGGAATACATGTGTTCTGAAGCAGGAAGTGACTGATCATTAAACAAATGCCTATAAGTTTTCTAACTTGTGGACGAAATATATATCCTATGATGTGCATAAACTGAAGAAATAGTAATGTACCAGTGTTGAATAGAAATGAACGTCAAAATACACATCATGTCCCCTAGGAATCTACTTGCATTGATGTTACACTGGGTAAGTATCTGTAGAAATATTAGAGTTTGTATTCACCATTCTATGAAGTTACTTTTCAGTACTAGGAAAGAAATATATATTTCAGGTGGATGATTATTTCTGAGTATAATCTTGTGGAAAGTTTGTTATAAATCCACATATATGAATATGAATGAATTTAGGGAGCGTATAATAAGACACATATATTTCATATTTTGAAAAATCTGGAGAGTATATATATATATATATATATATATATATATATATATATACATGCACACGCACAGACATTAAAAAGTAGCAATATAGGAGATCCAACATGGTGGCGAACATGGAGAAATCAAGTCTCTGACCTCTTAAGCTGCGCAGGCATAGGGAGTCATAAACTGTCTAAATGCTGTTTGTTCAGAATCACTAGGCAATGCTGACCTGACATGGATCTGGTGCGAACAGTCTGGGCCCCTCAGAAAACACACAGAGCCCGGATCAGCTGCATAGAAGCTCAGATTTGCCTGCTTCTTGTGTCTCAGAACTAACATTCCCTCTGAAATAACTGGTCGGCCCTTCTGAATTTACAGAGTTAAAAGGCCACTGAATTGAAATGGGGCTTCGGAGACACAGTCAGGACCCATCCGTTGCATTGGTCACCTGGCAAAAGGAATGAACGGTCACCATTTGCATGGGATAAAACCATGGAAGAGAACTGTCATCATGGGCAGAGGAGATAACTTCATTGAAACCAGTACGACAGGTGTGTAATTCACTATGCATCTCTCTCCACACAGCGGGGAAACATTAAGGGCCCCTTCCAGCTCTCCTTTAAGGGGCCCTCCCAGGTCTCCCGTGAGAAAGATGGCCAGACCGAGGAAATCATGTGTGCTGTGGGACTCGTGGCATGGAATTCCCGGCTACCGCTCCCACCAGTGCTGACAACTGAGGTCTCTTACACCAGCTAATGTGGGCATGGATACCAGAGAGCAAGCAAATTCGCTGGGGGTTCCCAGCCCCAAGCTCTACAAACTTAGGGTCTGAGGGAGGCAAACAGGGAGAGAGTGGCAGGCGTTGATGAAAACAGGACTACCAGGAACAGAGACCTGACGTGTAGCAAGTATTGTGGTGAGTGTCACAGTTGAGCGGAGCCTGGCTTGAGGAAACACTAGAGAAGGTCCTAGGCACTCAGGATTGGAGACCCGCCCAGTCTGGGAAGAAGAGCTGCTGCACAGTGATTGGTTCCCACCTATTGAGAGGAGAAGCTTGGCCCAGTGAGCACAGCTCCACCTACTGGAAGAGAAGTTAATTGAACTCTATGACTGCATGTATTATTATTATTATTATTTTATTTTTACTTTTTTCTTTCATTTTCATTTTTTGTTGTTGTTCTTTAACTTATTTTAATGTTTTTATTTTTTAAATTTTACTATTATTATTATTATTTTAAATTTTAATTTTCATTTTTAATTATCATTATTATTTTTAAAAAAATTATTTCTTTCTTTATTTTCTATTTTTTTCTTTTGTCTTTTCATTTCTTTTCAATTTTCTTATTCCCTCATCCTTGAATTCTACCTGCCTATTCTCATTCTCTTTAGTGACTTCTTCCCATCCCTTCTAATATCTTTCCTCCCAAGCTTCAAATAAATTTATAAGAATAAGCAGTAACTCAGCACTCAAACAAACAAGAAGTAACATGAGCAGCATAAAAAAGCAAGAAAGAAAAGGAGTACAAACAATGAAGGATAACCTAAATATTCAGGAGGACCTAGAATAATCAGAAAAATGGTCATATAAAAAACTCAAGGAATACCTTAGACAGATGGAATGAAACCTTAAAGAGGATACGAGAGAGCAAATAAATACAGTGAAAGAACACATTGAAAATGAATTACATAAACAGATAAAAGAAGAAGTTAATCTTCTTTATCAGGAGATAGAGATTATACAAATTCAAAGAATAATTCTAGAAATGAAGAAAACGATAAACCAAATTAAAAACTCAATTGAGAGTATCACTAACAGAGTGGAGCAAGTAGAAGACAGAATGTCACATAATGAGGACAAAATATATCATCTTGAAAAGAGTCTAGCCAACACAGAAAGGCTGGTAAAAAATCACGAGAAAAACATCCAAGAGATATGGGATAACATAAAAAAACCAAACTTATGAGTCATCTGGATAGAGGAAGGTACAGAGATTCAAACCATGGGAATGAGTAACCTGTTGAATGAAATAATTACAGAAAATTTTCCAGAAATAAAAAAGGAAACGGATATACAAATTGAAGATGCTTACAGGACACAGAGCACACAAAATCACAGTAGACCAATGCCAAGACACATTGTTATGAAGATATCCAATATACAGAACAAAGAGAAAACATTAAAAGCTTCAAGAGAAAGGAGGAAGATTACATTCAGGGGTAAACCAATATGGTTAACAACCTATTTTTCATCACAGACACTGAAAGTGAGAGGATCCTGGAACAACGTATTTCAAACATTGAAAGACAATGGATGCCAAACAAGAATTCTGTATCCAGCAAAATTCAGCTTCAGGTACGAAAACGAAATAAAAATCTTTCATGATAAAGAAAAGCTAAAAGAATTTGCAGCAAGAAAACCACCATTGCAAAGTGTCTTGAGCAAAACAACAACCAAAACCATCAGTGGGAAGTGCCTCAGTAATGACAGAGGGCGGGGGAAAAGCTAATCATGGAGAAACAAAGTAAATTTAAAAAAACGATAAATATTCAAACATGGATGGCAGTAGAAACCATATATCAATAGTAGCTATAAACACTAATGGCTTAAACTCTCCAATAAAGCAACATAGGCTTGTAACTTGGATTCAAAAAACAAATCCAACAATATGTTGCCTCCAGGAGACATATCTGAATGGAAAAGACATACACAGGCTGAAGGTGAAAGGTTTTGAAAAAATATACCATGCACACGGTCCTCATAAGCAAGCAGGGGTGGCCATCCTCAAATCGAATTAAATCGACTTCATGACTAATTTAATCAAAAGGGATAATGAAGGAAATTATATACTGTTAAAAGGAACCATTCACCAACAAGACATAAAAATTATCAATATTTACGCACCATTAAATGGTGCTGCAACGTTCATAAAACAAATTCTCCTCAAGTTCAAGAATCAAATAGACAACAACACAATAATTATGGGTGACTTCAACACACCTCTCTCACCATTGGACAGATCCTCCAAATAAAAGTTGAATAAAGAAACTATTGAACTCAATATCACAATCAATAACCTGGACTTAACTGACATATATAAAATATATCAACCATCATCAAGTGGATATACTTTTTTTTAAAGCAGCACATGGATCCTTCTCAAAAATAGACCATATATTATGCCATAGAGCAACCCTCAATAAATATAAAGTGGTGGACATAATACCATGAATTTTATCTGATTATAATGGAATGAAACTGGAAACCAATGAAAAAGAAGGAAGGAAAAATCCTACATCACATTGAAAATGAACAACATTTTACTGAATGATTAATGTGTTACAGAAGACATAAATGAGAAAATCAAAAAATTCTTCGAGACAAATGAAAATACAGACACAACATATGGGAATCTATGGGACACAATGAAAGGAGTTTTAAGAGGGAAATTCACCACCTTGACGTCATTCCTCAAAAATAGGAAAGAACAACAAATAAATGAGCTCACACTTCATCTCAAAGCCCTAGAAAAGGAAGAGCAAAACAACAGAAAATGTAGCAGAAGGCAAGAAATATCTAAAATCAGAGCGGAAAACAACAAAATTAAAACAAAAGAAACTATTGAAAAAATTACAAAACTAAAGCTTTGTTCTGCGAAAAATAAATAAGAACAATAGACCCTTAGCATCCCTTTATGTTCAAAACATTAGAAAAATTAGAGATAACAGGAACTTACCTCGACATTGTAAAAGCTATCTATGTTAAGCCTCAGGCTAGCATTATTCTGAATGGAGAAAAATTGAAGCATTCCCTCTAAAATCTGGAACAAGACAGAGATGTCCTCTACCACCACTTCTATTCAATATAGTTCTCGAAACACTGGCCAGAGCAATTAGACAGATGAAAGAAATTAAAGGCATAAAAATAGGAAAAGAATAACTTAAATTATCACTACTTGCAGCTGACATAATTCTATATATAGAAGACCCAAAAGGGTCTACAAAAAAAAAAAAAAAAAAAAACTACTAGAACTAAGAAATGATTTCAGCAATGTGGCAGGATATAAAATCAACATTCATAAGTCAAAGGCATTTCTGTATATCAGTGACAAAACTTCTGAAACGGAAATGAGAAAAAAAAAACACTCCATTCACAATATCCTCAAAAAATAAAAATAAAATCCTTGGGAATCAACCTAACAAAAGAGGTGAAAGATTTATACAATGCAAACTACAGAACCCTAAAAAGGGAAGTAGAATAAGATCTTAGAAGATGGAAAAATATACACTGTTCATGGATAGGGAGAACTAACATCATCAAAATGGTGATATTCCCAAAAGTTCTCTATAGGTTTAATGCAATGCCAATCAAAATCCTAACGGCATTTCTTGTAGAAATAGAGAAAGCAATCATGAAATTCATTTGGAAAAATAAAATATCCAGAATATCAAAAGCAATTCTAACCAGGAAGTGTGAATCAGGCGGTATAGCGATACCAGATTTCAAACTAAATTTCAGAGCAATAGTAACAATGACAGCATGGTACTGGTACCAAAACAGGCGGGTGGACCAAAGGTACAGAATGGAGGACACAGAGATTAATTCACAATGCTAAAACAATCTTCTATTTGATAAAGGAGCTAAAAGCATCAATGGAGGAAGGATAGCATCTTCAACAAATGGTTCTGGGAAAACTGGAAATCCATATGTAACAAAATGAAACTGAATCCCTTTCTCTTGCATGCACAAAAGTTCACTCAAAATGGATCAAGGACCTTGATATCAAATCAGAGACATGGCGTCTGATAGAAGAAAAAGTTGGCTACGATCTACATACTGTGGGGTCGGGCTTCAAATTCCTCAATAGGACATCCATAGCACAAGAGTTAATAACTAGAATCAACACATGGGACTTACTCAAAGTAAAAAGTTGTTTCTCAGCAAAAGAAACAATAAGAGAGGTAAATAGGGAGCCTAAATTCTGGGAACAAATCTTTACTCCTCACACTTCAGATAGAGCCCTAATATCCAGAGTATACAAAGAACTCAAAAAATTAAACAATAAGATAACAAATAACCCAATCAACAAATGGGCCGAGGACCTCAACAGACATCTCAGAGGAGGACATATAATCAACAAGTACATGAAAAAATGCTCACCATCTCCAGTAGTCAGAGAAAGGTGAATCAAAACCACCCTAAGATACCATCTCACTCCAGTAAGATTGGCAGCCATTATGAAGTCAAACAACAAGTGTTAGTGAGAATGTGGGGAAACAGGTACACTTGTACATTGCTGGTGGGACTGCAAATTGGTGCATCCAATTTGGAAAGCAGTATGAAGATTTCTTGGAAAGCTGGGAATGAAACCACCATTTGACCCAGCTATTCCCCTTCTCAGTCAATTCCCTAAAGACCTAAAAAGAGCATGCTGCAGGGACACTGCTACATCGATGTACATAGCAGCACAATTCACAATAGCAAGACTGTGGAACCAACCTATATGCCCTTCAATAGATGAATGGATAAAAAAAAATGTGGCATTTATACAGAATGGAGTATTGCTCTGCATTAAAAAATGACAAAAGTCATAGATTTGCAGGGAAATGGATGGCGCTAGAGCAGATTATGCTAAATGAAGCTACCCAATCCCTTAAATACAAATGCCAAATGTCTTCTTTGATATATGGAGATTAACTAAGAACAGAATAGGTATGAAGAGGATGAGAAGAAGATTAACATTAAAACAGGGATGAGAGGTGGGAGGGAAAGGGAGAGAGAAGGGATATTGCATGGAAATGGAAGGAGATCCTCAGGGTTATACAAAATTACATACAAGAGGAAGAGAGAAGAAAGGGAAAAATAATACATGGGGAGAAATTTATTAAGGTAGAGGGGGTAGAGAGAGAGATGGTAGGAGAGGGGAGGGGAGGGGGGATAGTAGAGGATAGGTAAGGCAGCAGAATACAACAGACACTAGTATGGCAATATGTGAATCAATGCATGTGTAACTGATGTGATTCTGCAATCTGTATACGGGGTACAAATGGGAGTTCATAACCCACTTGAATCAAAGTGACAAATATGATGTATCAAGAACTATGTAATGTTTTGAACAAGCATAAATAAAAATTTAAAAAAAAAAGAAAACTAACTTCGGTGAATGATGCACGCGAATCCTAATATTTGTACAGTAACTGACCCAGTTTAACATCAATGCAAGTAGATTCCTATGGTACATGATGTGTATTTTGACGTTCATTTTTATTCAACACTGGTACATACTATTTCATCAGTTTATGCACATCACAGGATATATATTTCATGCACAATTTAGCAAATTTATAGGCATTTGTTTCACTTTCAATCACTTCCTGCTTCAGAACACATGGATTCCTCCATATTTCTTGATTGGTAATTTCATGAGACTTCTTTCCAAACACATTATTTTCGATCCATAATCACTTTTGAAGCAAAACTCACACACACTTCATGATAAAAAATAACCCTAAGATTACAATTAGATATATAACTGGTTGGAATTAATGATTGTATGTCACTATATGATTTCTTATATATTTTCAGATAACAATTCAATCCATTATTTAAAGTGTAACCAGTTATATTATTTATTTACAGTATGTTCTATTCATGCATTATCTCTATATTCATAGACACAGGGTACACCACTTTGTACCCCCAATACTAATTTATATGTCTTCAAATATTGCTCACAGAAATCGTGTAAAAAATACTCATGTCACATGATCTACATATATATTTTATCACAATAATTTTCTGGGCACAAAATGCAAAGGTCACACTTATGATTGTACCAAATCCTAAATGGAAGTTGAATATGGATTACTAAAAACTTCCATTTCCAGTTTGCCTAATGCTTTCAAATGTCATTTCTATTGGTGACTACATATTTGTTTCTTCCTAAAATTATGTATTCAATCTCGATCCTGTTGAAAATGTCTAAACCTATCACTCACTTTACAATTGCCTGATTTTGTAATGTCTCTATTGATATCTTCTTTCCTATATTTTCCGCAGTTCATCATTGTGACTGACTCTTTGCATGTGCTGACATTTACATTCACTGTATAAATGAAACCCTATTGCTAAAGAACATTTGATCCAAATTTTATACTCACTCTTCTTCCTAAACCTACCGACTCTCTTCCTTATCCTACCCACTATCCCAATTTGAGTGGATGTTCTCTTCTACAATCAATCTTCCAAGGTACAAGGTCCTATGCCATTGATTATCAATTTATCTGAGACAACCGTGCAGAACATAATTAAAAGCTAAGTATCCCAATCAAGGGCCTCATTCCCTTCTGGGCTACAAATCTTACCTAGATTTCTGTTTTCATACTTATATTTCACCTCTATAGTTTTATAAATATCACAGGTTCCCAATACCATTATTCATCCATCAGAATGATTCCGAACCCAAATTGAACATGTTATTAACCCTAACCATACACTGTTCCCTCAATCTAACTTTACAAAAGAGAAGGGACAGGGTTCGTCTTGCAATACAGCAATGTAGGGGATCTGCCACCTACTGAGAACCTCAAAGGTCCATGCATATTTGATCCCTGGAGAAGATGTAGGCAGCTATGAAAGACCTGAAAGACCAAAAGTCATCTTCTATGGCAAACAACCTGTTCAGGATGAAGGGTTGTGTCTGAGTAAGCCTCTCTCTTCTTAATGTAGAGAAGATGGACCAAACCAGGCCTATGAGGAGAGCTGTTCCCGCAAACTGGTGTGGCCAATTTGGAAAGCAGTATGGAGATTCCTGGGAAAGCTTGGAATAGAACCACAATTTGACCCAGCTATTGCCCTTCTCGGACTATTTCCTGAAGACCTTAAAATAGTGTATACCTCTGGGATACTGCCACATAGATGTTCTTAGCAGTACAATTCACAATTGCTGCACTGTGGGCCCAACCTAGATGCCCTTCAATAGATGAATGAATAACAAAAATGTGGCATTTATACACCATGGAGTATTATGCAGCACTAAAATATGACAAAATCATGGAATTTTAAGGGAAATGGATGGTAATAGAGCAGATTATGCTTAGTGAAACTAGCCAATCCCTAAAAAACCAATACCAAATGTATTCTTGGATATAATGAGAGCAACTAAGAACAGAGCAGGGAGGAAGAGCAGGAAGAAAAGTTTTACATTAACAGAGACATGAGGTGGGAGGGAAAGGGAGAGAAAAGGGAAATTGCATGTTAATGGAGGGAGACCCTCATTGTTATACAAAATTACATATAACAGGTTGTGAAGGGAATGGGAAAATAAACAAGGAGAAAAAATAATTACAGTAGATGGGGTAGAGAGAGAAGATGGGAGGGGAAAAGAGGGGAGATCATAGAGTATAGGAAAGGTAGCAGAATGCAACAGTAACTAATAGGGCATTATGTAAAAATGTGGATATGTAACCAATTGATTCTGCAATCTTTATTTGGGGTAAAAATGGGAGTTCATAACCCACTTGAATCTAATGTATGAAATATGATATGTCAAGAGCTTTGTAACGTTTTGAACAACCAAAAAAAGAAAAAAAAGTAGCCATGTATATGCCAATCGAAAATCATCATGATATATCTATATCTATCTATCTATCTATCTATCTATCTATATATATATATATAATCCACAGATACAAAAATATTCATTTTACTGAACATGGATTTATGTATAATGTTATTGAACTAGGAAGCTCACCCATAGGTTGAATTTTCAGTTCAAACAGCGTTTAGGAGTAGTGATCTCTTCTCACAATTTGTATCTGCCAATTCAGCCACCTCACAAGTATGTACGTGTGATACCAGGTAGGATTCTCTATGTGCATATAAAAATACGTGTGCTACAGAGAAAGGGAGACAGGATTCCCATATTTGTTAACTTTAAAAACACATGTAGAATTATTTCAACAAAAAATTGACTAGATTTATAGCTCCTATACTATATAATGCAAAAGGCAATTCCAACTACACACCATGCCTCCTCTGAACGGCTTGTATTTCTATTCTGCTTGGGTTATGTTTCACCATCATATTAGGATTATTAGTCAGAGTCTAGTAGGGTATGGGTTAGTGTCAGGAATTCAGTATTTCAAATGGAAAATTGGAAAATGAATCCAATGTGTATGCAAATATGTGATATACAATAATCTTCCCACTCTCATCCAGAACAATGCTTTGACATTACCTTTGCCCCAAGTAAGACACAATTAGAGGATAAGAGTTAGAAATTCTGTGAATACTTATCTGGAATGGAAAATGATCAGGAGTTCACAACCTTGGAGGTGGTAGAGGAGTTTCCAAAAGGAAGGAACAGGGGTGATCACTCAACCTGATCTTTCATTAATATTGGGAGCCATCTTGCCTTAAAGCCATGGAAAGATAATTTTTGCTTTACTATAAATTACTGCAAATTCTGAACCTGCTTGGAATGCCTGCCCATGCCTTGAACTCACCCATGCCTGTCTTACTGACCAGATCACAGCCCTCTCTGAAACCTTACTGACACCTCATAAATATTGGCCTTACCTGGCCAGACAACGACCCTCTCTGAGGCTCTAATGGTCCTCATAATTTCTGATGCTGGGTCCTGCAAATAAAAAATGTTAACTACAGTTAGTGTGATGCTTGTCAAAGTTCTGTTTTCTGATACTCCCTTTTTGTGTAACTTTTTGGGCTATAAAGCTGGGGTGTAGGAAATGTGGGGATGCTGTCTTTTTCCCGCCGTTTTGAGAAGGAGAGTCATCCTAGCCGGTTGAACTAATAAGCTTGCCTTAATTTGATTTTAATTGGAGTCAGTGGTCTTTTCTTGCATCCTGGTCTAACATTTTTGAGTTCCCCAGCGAGATGACGTGACCAGATCACAAGACCAGACTGCTGGAAATTCTGACGCTGGCCTTTCCTCCAGGGCTCAGGGCTGGAGAGCCAAGTTCCAAAGCCTTGGAGTGAGCCTTCGGTCCAGGGAGCACTGCAGTGAACCATCACACTAAAACTATTAGCAAGCACCTGGTGGAGGAGGCCTCCATTGGTAGGTGGTGCCTTTATAACATCTGATATCTGGTTAAGGGAGATGTCTTCTGATTACAGAGAGGTGGCCTGGGGAGGCTCACATGTACTCCTGTCCAGGACAGTAACAAGAATTGTTCTGTCCTCTGTTCTGTTCTGTATGGAATTTCTCTGAAAGGGTAGAAAGGTGCAGCCGGGCACGCAGGAGCTCCTACCCCGGAGCTTCAGCAAGACATTTCATTGCTCCTCAGTTTTTCTGTATCTTCACCAGGTTTCTGTTTCTTTGTGTTTTGTTTTGTGTTCTATATGTTTTTTGTTTGTTTGTTTTTGTGCATTTTGTTGTTTGATTTCTGTGGTAAAAACTTAAGGATATTTGACGTAAAAATGGGTAATAAAGCAAGTAAGCCTTACACCCTTTGGACTGTGTTCTAAAAAACTGTGATGAAGTTTACCCCCCTTTGTTAAGCAGGATGAGACAAGCCCCTAGCTGGCAGCCTGGAACTCACCCACTGCAGAGGGCAATGCCTGCTGGCCACCAAGGAACAGAGTATCTCCCAGGTTAACAATGGAAACTCCTTTAAAACCCCTTGTTGCTCCAGTTCAAGAGAGTCACAACCTTTGGGCAGAGTCCCCTGTGTTTCTGCTTTGTTAGCAAAGCAGCAAACCTCCCTTTTTATTTTTCTCAAACCCTGTCCTCATTATTAAATAGGTATTAATTCGCTTCAAGGTCAGAAACCGAAATTTAAGTTACAAATTTTGATAACCCCCCGACCCTGGAACTTTTTGAGAGCTGACTACTGAAATGTTAGGAGATGGAGCGAGATTGGGGTGGAACCAAACCAGAGGAGCTAGTCCCATAAGTAAAAGGAGGGACTGAGGGACTCCCAGCATCTACCAAAGCCCTGCTGCTTCAAGGAATTCCTTCCTTCGTTCCCTGCACTGTAAGGATTATGCCACCTCTGTCTTCTTAAAAAAAAGAAAAAGAATAAGGGGACACTAAATGCAGTAAAGTCACCATGGAAACCCTTGATATTACATTTCAGGTTGCCCTCTGTGAAAACATCTGATCCCCTTGTGAGGACATCTATCCTGCCACTGGTGTAGGAAATTTTTCTCTTATCTGCTCTGTTTTTAAGGCTTCTGTCTGTCAGCCATAGTCTGGACCTCCTTTCTGTCTGTCTTGTGTCTTTGTTTCTGGCCCATTAAGACATGTGCAATAATGTGCTGATATTATAAATTGTTTCTTGGGAATGATATTAGTGCAATGTGTGTCTAAATGATGATGTTTTATTGTAACAATCTGGTATCTGGATGGGTTTTTGTAGCATTGCTCAATCTTGCAGTTAAAAGTCGGGTTTAGGTAATTGTTTAGTTTATGATTTCAGATAATTCATGCCAGATAACTTAAATACTTAGGATGGAAAACTAAAGCACTCTACTTCCAAGTTGGCAAGTAACTTCCCAAACATTCAGTTTTATTTGTCACTAATTTTGAATTGGGTAGACTGAGAAAATATCACAGTGTGTACCAGTGCATTAATTTGGACAAGGATAGTAAATCATAGTATGGTATCTGTTGACAAAACAAGATGTAAAGATATAAAATTTTGTGAATTTCATCTTAAAATTGTATCATAATTTTCAACATCCGAACCTCAAAATTATGGTTAAAATGCCTTAGGCCTGAGGTGTCTGCTCAGAATAGCAGTTTTTCCCTGCTCCTTTCAGACCTCAGCCAGGACTTTTGTTGAAATGCAAATGAAAGAAGCCTGCAAGCTCAGTAGGAGACTGATCTGAGGCCTAAGGCAGGAAAAAAGGTAAATTGTATGGTATTTATTAATTACTGGGCAGTCATTTTTTCTAGGACTCTTATTTTTTTCCTTAGATTCTGTATTCTTTTTTTGAGCTCATGAATTTGATCCTACAGACCTAGGTTAATGTTATTCTAATCAGCTCTATCTTTGACCAACAGTGGAGTTTTTGAAACATTGCAATGGAGATTTCAACTGCAAAAAGCTACAAGGCCTTTACTATTATTATGTGTGCACACTTTTTTTATGTGTTGTATGTCTATATATACATATATCCCTATATCATATATATGTTATACAAATTAACACATATAAGGAGCACTCATAAAAAAAGCACTCATAAAAACAAATTTTAAAACGTGGATCCAAAGATCTTTAATTCAAGTGATTTAATTGGTACAATTTAAATTGGATAAACAGATAAAAATAAATGTCTTTAAATTTAACCTTACAAGTTTTTCTAGGTGTTCAAAAATCTAATAAAATATTAATGCCGACAAAAGGTCTAATATGCCTTGGTTCTAGGACTTTTTCTTCAACAAAAAATGGTACACTGTTCAATACATTTGTCTAATATTTTGATAATTAAGTAAAGTAAATTTGATATGGGATTACTCATTCATGAGTACTTTTGTTAGATATCTGATTGATTTACTAAGGTCTGTATAAGTTTGTCCTAAAGTCTGTATAAGATTGCAAAAATCAGTCATGTGTTAAAGAGACAAAAATTTCTTAAAACATAAGTTTACCCATAACATTGTGGTTATTAAGTTTTATTTTTCTAGAGCAAACAACCATAAAAATTAAACAACTGATTAAATAAGAACTATTATTTTAGAGCACTGTACTGCCATTTCTTTAAAAGCTAAACTTGGTTAATGTAGAAAAATCAATGCAATTGTGATGCTATTAATGTGCTCATGTCTTCCAGGTATACAAGTCTGTAAGGTAGAAACTTTAAAAGAGCATTATATCAAGCTGGTGTTCTGAAGTTGTATGGTAAAAAATATATATATATATATATATATATATATATATATATATATTGGGATTTATTTACCTGTTGTCAATAAGATATGTAAACTTTTATGTTACTTTTTATATTGGGGAACAATTTAAATGTATTTTAAGTTAATGAGAGCCTAATCTATGTAAAGGTTAAAAACTTTCAGCCTTTTTTTAATTCATGTTTTAAATGCTATATCATATGGTGTTAGCTAATGTTCATGTGACCTCAAACAATTTATGTAAGCTTTGTAAAATGATATTTAAAAAACAAAGATTAGCTTTAGAATTAAAACACTTAAGATTAATAAAGAGCCCTTCCTTACCTGAGATAAGGCTCTGTGTCCCATCTTATTATGTGAGAATGACTACGAAAGCAGTAGGTCAGATGTTATTTCATTTAAAGATATTTTCAAAAGTTTTTTTTTCCTGTCAACATTACTAGCATCTCAAACAGAGGATATAATGTATAACTCAGCCAAAAATTTTAGGGTAGCTATTACACGAACTAAGTTTGTTTACTGTTGTTAATTTTATTTTGTAATTTCCTTATGGGTGATATAAAGATTTCCTGTTAGTGTTTTACAGAAGTGTTGCTTTAAGAACACAACATTGGTTAATTTAAGATAATTAGCCATCACCTACAAGACAGACAGAATAATACAGATCCCAAATAATAAAAAGATAAATAATTTTAAATTATAGACATTAAAGCCCTGTACTCTTAATATAAGTCTGTTAAAATTTATTTGATGGATGTTTAAGATTAGGATTTAAAATTAAAGTTATATGAAAAGGGACAAGAAAACCAATATTTGGCTCTTGCCCTCTGAGTCAGTCTGTATTCAGGGAACAGCGGACTTCTCTAAAGAGCTTTGCAACTCTGAACCACATAAATTCCTGATCAGGGAGATTAATGAGACCACTGGAGAACAGAAAGCCAATCAGTGCATTTGCTACGAAGAGGAGAGTCATCAGAGAAGGGAGACATCCCTGATGCTTCCGAGGGAAGCCACATGGTCAAACAAGACTTGGACCCACCTAGTGCAAATGGCACTAGCAGAACTGAGAAGCTGCTCTCAAGTTTCCCCAGGAATGACTCCCATAAAAGCTCAGCTGACTGTTCACAATAGATAGAAACAAAAGTCAGTTTGACTGCTTCATCTTAAACACTTAGAAAAGACAGTTAAAAACAAATTACAGCCATTCCTGGGCATTTTATATAATAATAGTAATAATAATATTTTAAGGTATACACTTTATGTTAGCCTCCCAAAATAAGTAAGACTAAAGGCTACAAAGAAGGATTCTCAGACAGGAATGCCTGATAACTATAAAAAGAGGCTATCAAGATTATCTGCCAGAGGCAGAAGTTTTTAGTTTAAGGCCTACAGATATTTTTAACCTAAACACATAGTCTTGGTATTTGTTAGTATGATTATGCAGCAATGAGTAAGAGAATTAAAGGTTTCTATATTAGACACAGAGGTCATACTAGTAAAAGTATTTTGCAAGATCAGATGACATTAAATTATTAAACTGAATCTTATGGGGAGAGACAAATGTAACACTAAAAGTTAAATATTAAGTTGACAGTCCTGATAACTGGGAATATTTAAGACTGGTGAGGAAACTTCTATACAGTGACATGTTCCAGCTGCTGTAACATTTATTAAGTACTCATGTTTTTTTGTTTTTCTCATAGAAGAACCCATCCCCAGATGACTTTACTACCTGTTCTTCCCAATCCAGACTTCAAACCTAACTGACTTCTAAAAGGCGACTAATGTCCCTCAGGCGGTGCCCCCTCACGTCACCCTCTCTCAGCTCAGAAGAAGTCTAAATGAGTGACGCCTCTCTTCTTACAACAATGGAGACAAAAATAAATAGAATATCAATATAAGTAATTAATTAAGTCAGGTAAAATCAGGGAGACCTGTTTTTGGGTGAGTTCAAAAAATCGGGAGACTATTACCTGAGGGATTAAAATTCCCACAGTGCTCTTCCTACCCAATCAAATATACGAAAGGAACACATTAGAAAAGGGGGGAATGATTGACCCAACCTTATCTTTTATTAAAATTGGGAGCCATCTTGCCACAAAGCCGTGAAAAGATAATTTTGGCTTAACTATAAATTACAGCAATATCTGAACCTGCTTGGAATGCCTGCCCGTGCCTTGAACTCACCCATGCCTGGCTATCTGACCAGATAACAGCCCTCTCTGAAACTTTGTTGACACCTCATAAATATTGGCCTTCCCTGGCCAGTCGACACTCTCTGAGGCTCTAATGGTTCTCATAAATTCTGATGTTGGGGCCAGCAAACAAAAATGTAAACTACCATTAGTGTGATGCTTGTCAGAATTCTGTTATTTTTAACCCCACTTTTGTGTAACTTTCTGGGCTATAAAGCTGGGCTGCTCTTCTGTTCCCGACGTTTTGGGAGGGAGAGGCAGCCAGGGTGGTGGAAATAATAAGCTTGCTTTAATCTGATTTTAATTGGAGTCAGTGGTCTTTTCTTGCGACCTGGTCTAAAAGGTAAACACTACACAAACCTGGAGCTCTGCCGGACTAAAGACTTCTTGAGAAAATGCCTTTGACGATGCGCACTCGACATATATGTTGTTGTCAGAAGCTTTAGCTTCCATTCAAATGAGACCATCAAAGCTGGGTCTACATCTATGAGACCTGGAAAACATTGTTTCAATTTTTTCAAAGAACATGAGGCAGCAGTGCTGACTTATCTCTGTAGGTAAACTCTGGCCACAGAAAGCTAAGTGTCTCCGCATGTGGATTGTGAAGCCATTTGGTCATCCTCCAATTTTCATGGTGTTTCTTTCTACTGCACTGGGAGTTTGGTATTTGCTTCATGAAATACAATGAGTTCAACTGGTACACAGTGCTGGAGGGAGTCCTGTCACGTGTGGTGGGTCCGGGTCTGCAGGAGAATGCACCAACCAGGCTTTTATCCCACATAGCTTGACCCTTTGACCATAGCAACCTGATTCTGAACATTGCCCTGAAAATTCTCCATATAACAAAATGCCTTTTATGGAGAGGTTTCAGACATATAAGTGATTCCTGTCTGTAACATGTCAGCCACAAGTCATTTGGATGTCAATGGCAGAATCACATGTCCCGACCACAGATGTTTTATCACACACCTGCACACAACAGCTTTTGGCCCACTACTCAGCAGGCCCCAACATACTGGCATCTCTGTTTTACACCATTTTCATAAAACCCAGTCAATCAAGGCACTGTCTGGTACACTCAGGATCAGCAACTGTACATCCAAAGGTTCTCCAGTGGCAGGTGGCCATGGGAAGTTCAAAAATTTCATGGTATTTATCTAGCCATTTTCAAAGATGAAGTTGGAGAAACTGTGGGTTTCAATTCATTAAGGAACGATTAAATTTAGAGGAAGCATATTTCAATGAATAATCTAGAGAACTCTCACAGGCAAGGATTCCCAAAGACTGGCCAAAAGGTCACATGAAGCCAGCCCCATTGAGGTCTACAATGTAAGGTCCATGTGTGTTTTGACTCTCAACTATGGCTTCCAAGTCTTTCAGAATAAAATCATGTGATATCCTGGCTGAGATTCCCAGTGCTCTGTGGAAAGCCACTCTGGGCTTAGATCTCAGTGTCCAAGGGCGACTCTCATGTGTGGCCTCCTAAAATCCCAACACAATTCATGGCAATACTTCTCTGAAGTCAGTTCCATAACGCATTCTCTAAGAAGAATCACACCAGAGTTCAAGCCCAGGTGGACCCAGGCATCTCTTACAACCACCACACAAATGACCAAAATTAAAACTAAAACACTCCCACATGCTCCTCATCTTCTTCCACATAGACATTCATCATAAACTCTGGCTGGAGGTTTCCATGAAGGGCACAGCCCAATACACTGTTCAAAATAAGCACCCTTGTCCCTCATTTGCCTAAAGTCTGGGTGGCCTGGACACCCTTGCTGTGAACCAAGAGTGATCAAATAGGCCTGCCCTATATCTGATCTGCTTCTCCAATTTGAGGACTAATGACTGTCTGGTATAGATTCTTTATGTGAATTGGTATCATAGATAACCCAAGCCCCTATCGGCTAGCCTCTGCAGGGATTTGAAGAAATGATTTGACCCAAATGATCCCTATTCTCACTTGATTTAGCTCAGGAAGCTTACAGAAGAAAGTGAGAGACTTCATCCACAATGACTGCTCTTTTGGCCATTTTGGTTTGGGATGCACACTTGGAAACTTTCTTTAGATCCATCAGGTGCTGAGAATCTAAGCCACTGCCACCACACCGGGCCAAGTGGCTGTTCCAGACACATCCCTTTCCAAAGCAATTAAGCAAAGAGCCACAGGTGATGCCCATTCATTTCTATTTGAAAACTGTTTTCTTCAGGCTTCACAAAGGGTTGGCCTGAGGCAAAGACCTTCCTGACATTCAGGGTAATAGAAACATAAGTAAGCAAATGGCCCAAAGCAGGGTTTCTCCACTGAGACTTTACTGGTCACACTGATATCTGAGTTTTCTGAGATGCTCCCATTCCCTTCAGCTATCCAGTACATGGCCATGTAACAGAGCTTGGACGTGGTACATATCTTGGAAACAAAACCATGAGGATACTCTGGAGAGTGGCCAGTATTCAGGAAGAAAAGGGGAACTTAGGAAGATAGTATCTGTTCACCTTCCATTAGGCAAGCCGCACTCCATTCTTAAATTGGGTGAGAAGAATGCTGGGGAGCTTTATACTAGAAAGGACACAACTATTGATGCATTCGCATTTCAAATGTCTACAACCACGGATACAGTGGGATACACAGACATAGAAACACTCGTGTTGTCAAACGATTTTCTAGAAACTTTCCAGTCCAAACCTACATGAGACAAAACCACAATCTCACACCGACACCCACAAAGGCACCTCCTTCCCCCAAGTATGACTGTGACTATCCTGAGTGTCCTCTGACTGGTGGGCCATACTATGTTCCCACGAAATGGCCTGTCCTATCTCAGATCTGGTCTTCTTTGCAAACTTTTTGAAGTTGTCAGGAGCCATGGTTGAGCCACTACCTGCTTTCTCAGAAAAAGCTGCTCTTCAGAGCTCTCCTGAAATTTGGCCATCATCACATAAGTAGGTACCAAGAAACACTGACTCTGTCTTTGGTAAATTCAAACAATTGAGACCACTGGGACTGAAACTAAGACTTGCTCTGGGTGCATGGCTTCCTGGATCCCAAGTTCAGAGAGTTCCATCACCAAGGAAGTGTTGTAGGTCACTTCCTTCAGGAACTGAATGAGGTCACTGCGATGGAAAACCACTTTGTCCTAACAGTTGCTTCCAATGGTCCCATGAGATGGAGGCTGCCCCTACTTCCTGTGACACTTTCACAAGTTACAATGGTATATCAACCATAGGCATCCGGGAACAGCTCTGTACACAGGCCTGGTTTGGTCCATTTAATCTACATTAAGAAGAGAGAGGCTGATTCAGACACATTCCTTCATTCTGACCAGGTTGTTTGACATGGAAGTTGACATGGATTTGGCTTTTGCTCTCTCAAGTCCTTCATAGGTAAAAAGGTCGGTCAAAAGTTGGAGGAAAAGTCCACCAAGAGACTGTCTCATGCCACAGCAAAGGGTTTATTGGGCGTCCAGCATGCTGGGGCTCAGAGCTAACTTCAGAGGAGCAAAGAACAAAGAGCCCCAAGAACAACTTGAGCAGAGTTTTTTTACATTCTTTAGAGAGGGCAGGGACTTTGCATACATCATAGCCTCCTTTAGCAAATCAACATACCACGGGAAAATCAAATAACAACCCAAAAACATGATTAGCACATTCATTGGCAGGAAGAGGTCGGACAGGGGGTGATTGGTTAGCCCTGAGAAGGGGTATACGTTTAAACTGATTGGTTGAAGCCCTGAGATGTATACGTGATTAGCTGCAAGGTTTCTGGGAAGGGGTTGTTTAGTAACTAGGTGGTCAGGGAAGATTTCAACACACATCTAATTGGCAGTTCCAGGAATTGTCTTAACTGCCACAGGAATTTCAGGTTCTGAGTGCAGCTTGGAAACTTTACAAAACCTGGTTCTTTATGTTTCAATTTTAATTTCCTTTATTCTTTCATTTCCCACTCCTTTTTCTTACTACATTTAATCTTAAAAGTAATGAATCATAATTATTGCGGGGTCTCACACTCTATTTCTGCCAGTGGAGCGTATTTCTGTCGGATTACCATGAGTTTTTCCTGCCCAATTTGAGCCTGGAGAAAGGAAACTAAGCGGTTAAGCAAACAAGGTCCCACAGTTAGCAACACCATAAGGATGATCAGGGGTCAAGCTAAGCCTGATAGGAGTGTAGTTAACCAGGGGGACTGGGTAAACCATGACTCAAACCACCCTTGTTGAATCTCCCTTTCTCTCTGGCGCTCTTCAAGGCATTTTCTCAATTTACTCATGGATTCTCTTACAACTCCAGTATGGTCAGCATAAAAACAACATTCTTCTCTCAGTGCAGCACAGAGGCCCTGCTCCCTCATGAAGAGGAGGTCTAATCCTCGCCTGTTCTGTAAAACAACTTCAGAGAGAGAGTTTAAGGATTCCTACAGCACTGTGATGGAGGTCTCTAATGTCTTCCAGTCTTGATCTATTGCTGTTTCTAATCAGGCCATTTGTTGTGACCCATGGATGATAGCAGCTGTTCCCGTACCCACTCCTGCAGCAGCTCCTATCCTCAATAGGATAGCTAGAGTAAGGGACACTGGATGACAGCAAAATCAGGTTGTTTGTCCCCCTAGTAGACCTTAAAATGATTCTGCATCATAATAAAGAACCCTGGGGAGTATCTGCACCATTACACAATAATTTACAAAGCTGTCAAATACATGGGTTGAAATGCAAGGAGTTCTGACTGTGTGGAGTTCAGTACAATTAACGTTCCTTTACTTAGTTCCCAGGGGCAGGAGTCAACTGTACTCTGGACTGGGGAAGTAGGCAAAGATGGAAACTGGGAAGTATGAGATGGTAGAGGGGTTCTGGTAGATCTAGGCATGGGAGGTTTTGGAGGCTTAATTCCTGGCTTGAGGGGATTGGGCCCTATTGCTGTGGGATTTTCCTCCTTTTTAAGCAGGATGGTGAACCAGTGACCAACGTCATTACGAGGGCCATAAATATAGAATCGCATTTCCCACGTATTTTCCATAGACCATGTTGTTCTGAGGTAGCCCCTTCCTTTGGAAGTGAAAGTTATATTGAGGGGGTAACATAGACTATTCTTTCCACAGCGAGTTTTTGACACAACTTGGCTAGCGGCACATTTCTTGGGATCAATCCAGGTGTCATTTTTTCCAACCTGAATGATACTGTCTGGGGAGTTTGGGTTCAACTATGTAGCTCCCGTTTGTTCACAACCCCAAGATCTAAAATAAATGTCACTGGGTCCTCCACAGGTTTGGGCCTGTTTGCGACTTCAGAAATCAGCTTGGCACACATAAAAATCAAGACTGGCTAGTTTACACCTGAGCTGGGGAAGATGATATCCATAATTCATCGGGTAAGGTGGTCTATGTTGCCCTGGTTTGGGTTTGAGTGGGATCTGTGTGGAGTCCTCTATGTCAGGGAGATCCTAGTAAGAGAGGCCTATGGCAAGCTGACAAATGTCCAGGTAGAGAGATGGCCACCAAGTCCATAAGAGGGCTGTATGTGAAATAGACCACACTACTTGCCCAGTAGGATTTATAGCTGCCATTGTTGCTGAACAGGCTGATGGTGATTAGGACTGCTGGTGGTCAGGGGAAGAATCCATAGCCCTACCCACACGACGGACACGCAACTTGAGAGGGTTACCAGTCTGTTCCAGTTTCCAGCCGGATGCTGGACAGGGCGCAGGCTTGAGATGGGTGGCACGGATCCAGGAAGTGATTCCATCCACTTTCACCACTGTAGGTGTTATAAGCAGCACCTGGTATGGTCCTTTCCAGCGGCGATCCAGGGATGATACCTGATGCCGTCTCACATAGACGAAGACTCCCACTTGATATCGATGTGGGGTTCCCTCGTCTCCAGGCTGATAAGCAGTGGCCAACTGTTTCCACAGGTATTGCTGGGTGCTGTGTTTGTTCATGGGCTTTAAGTCTGTCAAGCAAGGGGGTGTGAAAGGAATAATTAAGTCTCAGAGTTGGGGTTAGGTCCCTTACTGGAGGAGGGGCACCATAGAGAATTTCATAAGTGGTGAGTTTACACAAAGAGGAAGAGGGTGTACTTCTTGCACGAAACAGTGCTTAAGGTAGGAGCATAGTCCAATTTTTTATGCCGGTCTCCAAGCTTAATTTCTTTAAAGTCTCTTTGATGGTTCTAATCATCCTTTTTACCTGTCCTGAGCTCTGGGGTCTATAAGCACAATGTAACTTCCAATTAATCTTCAGGGTCCTGGTGATTCCCTGACTTACCTGGGCAACGAATGCCGGTCCATTATTGGACCCTATTACCTTAGGCAGGCCGAACCTTGGAAAAATGTCTTCTAGAATCTTTTTGAGCACCGTCTGAGGCGTTTCTTTCTTCATGGGGAAGGCTTCAACCAATCATGAAAGAGTATCTACAAAGACTAGGGGATATTTAAGTCCATGCCTTCCTGGCTTAATTTCAGGAAAAGTCCACTTCCCAGAATTGTCCTGGTCTGGTTCCTCGTAAGTGCTTCCCTGCAGGAAGCTTGGATGGGTAAGCATTAACTAATTGGCAGACTTGACAAGCTCTAGTCACCTGCTAAGCTATTTCTTTCCTCTGTGAGTCAGTCATTAATAAATCCTTTCTTCGGTCCTTTAAGAGAGCCTATAACTTCTTTGAGCTTAAGTGGGTGAGCTAGTGTACGTCTTTGACATAAAGGTGGGCTTTTTGAAATTTTAAACTTGGCTCTGTAGGGTCCCAGAGTTCTGTATCTGTCTCCTCACATGATAAGTTGCCTGAATGTTCCAGTGTGGCCAAGTCTCCTGAATGTTGATCCCCCTGGTGTGGAAAAAGTTAACAGAGTCACTCCGTTTAGGGCTGCCAATTAAGCTTCCTCATCTGCCCTTCTGTTTTTAACTGCGACGAGGTCGTTTCCCTTCTGGTGCCCTGGACAGTGCACTATAGCTAGTTCCTTAGTGCCCTGCCCTGCTGAGAGAAGGTGGAGAATCTCAACTTTGTTCTTTATTTTTTTTCCCAGTGGAGGTTAATATCCCCCTTTGCTGGTAAATAGCCCTGTGCACATTAGCATTGCCAAATGCATAGCGGCTATCAGTGTAATGGTGGCCCTTTTGCCTGTTGCTAGTTCCAATGCTTTCGTAAGGGCAATCAGTTCTGCCTTTTGGACTTATGTCTCTTCTGGGAGACCAGAGGATCAGATGACATTAGTTTTGCTAACTACTGCTGCTCCAGCCCGCCACATACCATCTTGGAGGAAGCTGCTCTCTTTCGTAAACCATATGACTTCAGGGTGAGGCAGTGGCTGGATTTTTCAAGTCTCGTCCTATACTGGTTTCCTCTGACAGTATGTGTTGACACTCATGAGCGACAGGTCCTGATGATTCTTCTGGCAGCCAGGTTAAGTGGAGCAGAAGGTCCAAGAGTTATTCTGTCTTTGCTAATCCAGAGGCTCTGGTAGTGGTTTATTCTGGAGTTTGATAGCCACCTCTCTGGAGGTTGACAGATGATGCTCTCCAGGGCATGGGGGGCTCTCATGGATAGCTTCTGTCCCAACGTTCATTAATGAGCATCTTTTATTAGAAGCGCTGCCACTGCTATAGCTCTTAAGCAACGGGACCACCCAGTAGCCACTGGGTCCAGTTTTTTTGATAAGAATGCTACCGACCTTTTCCAAAGTCCCAAATTCTAAGTGAACACTCCCCGTGCTATTCCTTTCTTTTTCTCGATGTAGAGAGTGAAGGGTTTATCTATATCTGGGAGTGCTAAGGCCGGAGCAGATAGCAGCACTTTTTTTGACATTATCAAAAGCTTGTTGGTGCTCAGGGGTCCATTGGAATTGGGCATTACACTTTATCAGCGGGTATAAAGGGGCAGCCAGAGAGGTGAACCCAGGAATCCATCACCTGCAAAAGGCAGCAGTCCCAAGAAACTCTCTGAGTTGTCTCTTATTAGATGGGGGTAGTATCTGCACAATGGTTTGTTTTCTGTTCTCAGTGAGCCATCATTTGCCACCCCTAAGAGTATAACCCAGGAAGATTACTTCTTGCTGACAAATTTGGGCCTTTTGGCAGAAGCCCTATATCCAAGCTGAGCAAGCTCGGATAATAGTGCTTGGGTCCCAGACTTATAGTTCTCCTTGGTGTCCGCTGCCAGTAGCAGATCATCCACATATTGGAGTAGGGTGACTTCGGGGTGTGCAGTTCTGAAGTCGTTTATGTCCCTGTGGAGGGCTTCATCAAAGAGAGTGTGGGGGGGTTTGAACCCCTGTGGGAGTCTAGTCTAGGTTAGTTGGCCAGATGTTCCAGTTTCTGGGTCTATCCACTCGAAAGCAAACAGCAACTGACTGTCCTTATGTAGAGGCAAGCAGAAGTAAGCATCTTTTAAGTCCAGCACAGTGTACCATTCCCGCTCCAGATTCAGAGTGCTAAGCAAATTATATGGATTGGGTACTGTGGGGTGAATGTCCTGCACTCTGTTGTTGATCTCTCTTAGGTCTTGAACAGGACTGTAGTCCCTAGTTCCTGGCTTTCTTACTGGTAGCAGGGGGGTATTCCAGGCTGATTGACAGGGCCTTAGGACCCCAATGGCCAATTATTTCTGAATATGGGGACTTATCCCATCCTTAGCTTCTTTGCTTAGAGGATATTGTTTAACACTGATTGGAGAGGCCGAGGCTTTTAATTCTACTACTATTGGAGGTTGTTTTACGGCTAGACCTAACCCAGCAGTTTCTGCCCAGGCATTAGGATAATCTTTTATCCATTTCTGTTGTAGTTTGCCTCTTTGATCAGTCCTAGGGGGCACGAAGTGTTGATGTTCATCTTCTACAGACATAGTCAATTCTCTGACTATGGGAGTTTTTACTGAAGGCTTTAGAACATCCACTTGGGGACCATCAGGGTTAAAAGTTACTCTATCCTCGAGTTTGGTAAGCAGATCCCTGTGCATCAATGGGGCTGGGCATTCTTCCATTACTAGGAAAGAGTGGTGGACTTTTCATTTTCCTACTTCCATAATCCTCTTAGTTATCCAAGCCCGATATGTAGTGCCATTAGCCCCTTGAACTAGGGACCATTTATTTGATATGGGGCCCAGTGAAGCCTTAAGGGCTGAGTATACTGCTCCTGTATCCACTTCAAAGTTCACTGGAGTCCCCTCCACTTCAAATGTTACCCTGAGCTTGGGGAGGCGATCCGAGCCCTGACATTCCAAGTCCTCTTCTAGAGTCAGCATGGCGGGCTGCCGTGGCTTCTTCTTTTTGGGGCACTCTTTGACTCAGTGTTCTTTTTCTCTACAGTAGGTACATTGATCTGAGGCCAGGGACAGCCTTTGGCGTGGGCCCAAGTATCCCTTTCTGACTCCCTGCTTTTTAATTTCTGGCGTATTTGCTGCTGTGAAGAAAACCTTAGCCAATGCTTTTGTCTGCCTTTTGCTCCTTTCATCCTCCTTTTGTTCCCTTTCCTTCTCTCTCCTCTGTTCCCTCTCCTCCTCAGTTTCTCTCTTATAATATACTTACATACTTATACTATATACTTATAATATATATCTTATAATATACTATTTCAGCTTCTCTGTCTAAATCTCTTAAGGTCGTATTTTGTAACCCATCTAGACATTGTAACTTTCTCTTAATATCTTGGGCAGCCTGCTCAATAAAGGCCATTGTAACAAATGCCTTTTGGTCATCTGCCTGAGGATCAAAAGGAGTATATTTTCTATATGCTTCCTTAATTCTCTCCAGAAACATAGAGGGAGACTCATTAGGCCCTTGGATAATCTCTCTTACATTGGCCAAATTGGTCGGCTCTCTGGCGGCCACTCAGAGACCCGCTATTAGAGCCTGGAGATATGTGGACAGATGCTTCCCACCTTCAAAGGTGTTGGAGTCCCAGTTGGGTCGGTTCATGGGCCCATAGGAATGGAGAGAGAGCATCACAGAGGCTTCTGAGTTTTCTATTATCCGTCGCCGGTGGGTTCCTTTAGGTTGCCCAGCTTCCTTCAGGAGAGGAGGGGTTGCTGCTGCTGCGGGGAAGTACCCTGGAGGGCTTGGGTCTGGCCCAATTGCCTCGAGCAGTGGAGAGGCTGAGTCAGCGGTGGGAGGATCATCAGGAACTGTGTTGGGGGTTGGGGAGGGAGAGTAGACGATAAGGAGGGGGTGGAGTGTCCAGTCTTGTGACTCAGGGAGAATGGAAGGAAGAGGGAGAGGAGTGGAAAGTTTGAATGATAGGAATGTGGGGGAAGGGGTATATGGCTGTTGATCTGGTTGGCCACGTGGCCCCGGCTGAATGACAATATCTCTGAATTTTCAGATAAGAGGAAAGTGGAAGGATTCTTCTGGGGACATCCGAATTCAAGGATGGGCCATTCTGAAGCACAGAGAGTCTGCCAGGTACAGTGTTTTACTGAAAAAGAAAGATTCTGGGCCCTTGAGTGGACATCAGTCCAATGATCAAGGGTCAGGGACAGAGAAGAGGAAGTGCTTCGTCCCATAATGGGAGTTACTCAAACAGGGACAGTGAAGACACAAACACAACACAGACAAAGACAAACAGTAAATGTTTAACATGAGTCCAACACAAAGATTAGAACTGAGTAACTGGCAATGGGTTAGACAATAAAGACAGACAGTAAACTCAACATGAGTTCAGAACAATGACCAAAACTGAATTACCGGCAAAACCTGATGGGCTGGCAAATTGAATCCTGAAGCAAAACATAACCGAGTTGAGGAAACTACTATTCCTTGAATTCCCTAGTCCTCCGGAGTGTCCCTCAGGGACGTGACCTTGGCTCTGTGACACGTCTGTCACCCGATAGGAGAGAGCTAATGCTCTTCACCAACAGCCACTTTGCCACGCCCTAGCCTGAAACCCGAAACCAGAAAGAGGCGCCTTACTTACCCCGAGAGGAGTCCCTTGAGGTCTTCCGTCCACCGCTGCCGGATATCTCACCTGGGGCCTCCAGATGAAAAGGTGCTGCGAACGTCAAAGGAAAAGACAACAAAGAGGCTTTCTCATGCATCAGCAAAGGGTTTATTGGGGGTCCAGAATGCTAGGGCTCAGAGCTCCCTTCAGAGGAGCAAAGAACAAAGAGCCCCGAGAACAACTTGAGCAGCGTTTATATACATTCTTTAGAGAGCTCAGGGACTTTACATACATCATAGCCTCCTTTAGGAAATCATCATGTACCACGGGAAAATCAAGTAACAACTCTAAAACATGATTAGCACATTCATTGGCGGGAAAAGTTGGTGCAGGGGGAGATTGGTCAACCCTGAGAAGGGGTATACATTTAAACTGATTGGTTGAAGCCCTGAGATGAATACGTGGTGAGATGCACGGCTTCTGGGAAGGGGTTGTTAAGTAACTAGGTGGTCAGGGAAGATTTCAACACACATCTAATGGGCAGTTCCAGGAATTGTCTTAACTGCCACAGGAATTTCAGGTTCTGAGTGCAGCTTGGAAACTTTACAAAACCTGGTTCTTTACATTTCAATTTCAATTTCTTTTATTCTTTCAGAACCTTACAGTGGAAGGTGAGAGACTTCATTCACAATGACTGCTCTTTTGGCTATATTGGTTTTGGATGCACACATGGGATCATTTTTTTGATCCGTCTGTTGCTGATAATCAAAGCCACAGCCTCACACAGGGCCAAGAGCCTGATTAAGACACATCTATTTCCAAAGCAATTACTTCTCTGAGGTCAGTTTCAGAACTCAGTCTCTGAGGAGAATCACACCAGTGTTCAAGACCAGGTGGACCCAGTCATCTCTTCCAACCGCCACACAAATGACCACAATTAAAACCAAAACACTCTCACATGGCACTCATCTTCTTACATATATACACTCATTATACCCTTTGGCTAGAGGTTTCCATGAATGGCGCAGCAAAAGAGAGTGTCCAAAATAAGCTCCCTTGCCCCTCATTTGCCTAACCTCAGGATGGCATGAACACCCTTCCTGTGAACCAGGATTGATCACATAGTTCTTCCTTTAATACTGCACTGCTTCTCCAATTTGAGGCCTACTGACTGTCAGGTATAGATTCCTTATGTGATTTGGAGTAATTATTAAACCACAGTAACTTTGCAGCGCTTCAAAGAACTCATTTGACACAAAGGATCCTTATTCTCACTTGGTGGAGGTCAGGAAACTTACAGAGGAAGGCGAGAGACTTCATGGTCAATGACTGATCTTTTTGCCATTTTGGTTTTGAATGCACACATTGGATCTTTCTTTAGATTCATCAGTCGCTGATAATCTAAGCCACAGCCTCAAACAGAGCCACAAGGCTGATTCAGACACATACTTTTCCAAAGAGGTTAAGCAAAGAGCCACAGGTGATGCCCATTCACTTCCATTTTAAAACTGTTTTCTTCAAAATTCACAAAGGGGTGGCCTGAGGCAAAGACCTTCCTGACTTCAGGGTAACAGAACAATAAGTCAGCTAATCCCAATGCAGGGTTTCTCCACTGAGACTTTCTTGGTCACACTGATATCTGAGTTTTCTGAGATGCTTACAATTCCCTTCAGCTATCCAGTACATGGCCATGTCACAGAGCTTGGAGGTGGTACATATCTTGGACAAAAAACCATGAGCCTATTCTGGAGAGTGGCCAGAATTCAGAAAGAAAACAGTAACTTAGGAAGATAGTAGGTGTTGCCCATCGAAAAGCAACCAGCAGTCCTTTCCTAAAATGGGCAGGATGAATGCTGGGAAGCTTTCTACTAGACAGGATACATCCATTAATCCATTCTGTTTTCTAATGTGTACAACCAAGCACACAGTGGGATACATAGACAGAAACACACTCGCCTTGTCAAAGGACTTTCTAGAAACAGTCCACTCTAAACCAAACAAACCGCCTTTCCTACCTATTCTCAGAACATGAGACAAAACCACAAACTCACACCCACACTCAAAAAGTCACCTCCTTCCCCCAAGTAAGTCTGTGACTATCCAGAGTGTCCTCTGACTGGTGGGCCATACTATGTTCCCCCAAAATGGCCTGTCCTGTCTCAGGTCTGGTCTCCTAGTCCATCTCTGTGAAGTTGTATGGAGCCTGTGCTGACCACTACCTGCTTTCTCATTAAAGGCCCATCTTCAGAGCTCTACTTGCATTTTGTCATCCTCAAACCATTAGGTACCAAGAGAGACAGACTCTCTCCTTGGTAAATCCAAACAAGTAAGTCCACTGGGAATGGGACTGGGACTGGCTCTGAGTGCCTGGCTTCCTGGATCCCAAGTTCAGAGAGTTACATCACCAAAGAAGTGAGGTAGGTCAATTTCAACAGGAAGGGAATGAGGTCACTGCCTTGGCAACCACTTTGTCCTAACACTTCTTTCCAAGGGTCCCTTGAGATGGAGGCTGCCCCTACTTCCTGTGACACTTTCAGAAGTTAGAATGGTATATCAACCATAGACACCCAGGAGAAGCTCTCCACACAGGGTTGGTTTGGTCCATCTTCTTTAAATCAGTAGGAGAGAGGCTGATTCAGACACATCAATTCATCCTGAACAGGTGGTTTGCCATGGAAGATGACTTTTGCTCTCTCAGGTTCTTCATAGCTGCTACATCTTCTCTAGGGATCATTTCTGCATCAAACTTTGAGATTCTCAACAGGTGGAAGATCCCCTACATTCGTGTATTGTAAGACCAACTCTGTCCCTGCTCTTTTGTGAAGTTAGATTGAGGGAACAGTGTATGGTTAGGGTTAATAACATATTCTATTTGGGTTAGGAAACATTCTGCGGGATGAATAATGGTATTGGGAACCTGCGATATTCACAAGAATATATAGGTGAAATATAAGTATGAAACCTGAAATCTAGGTACGATTTGAAGCCCAGAAGGGCATTGGGCCCTTTAGTGAGATACTTAGCTTTGAATTATGTTCTGCACAGATATCTCAGATAAATCGATGTGCAATGGCAGAGGACCTTGTACCTTGGATGATTAAATGTCCTAGAGAACATTAAGTCAAAAAGGAATAGTCGGCAGGATTAGGAAGGTAGTGAGTAGGTTCAGAAAAAAGAGTGAATATAGGATTTGGACAAAAGTTTCATTAGCAATAGGGTTTTGGGTAGATAGTGAACGTAAATATGAGCACATATGAAGAGTCAGTCACAATGATGAACTGGGGAAAATATGTAGGAAAGCAGATATCAATAGAGACATTAGGAAATCAGGCAAAGTATAATGAAATAGGGTTAGACATTTTCAACATGGTTGAGGTTAAATATATAATCTTAGGAAGAAAGACATATGTTGCCTCCAATAGGATTGACATTTGAGAGCATTAGGCAACCTGGACATGGTTGTTTTTAGTAATCCATGCTCACTTTCCATTTTGGTTAGGTGAAAGGTTAATTAAATAGGCACTTGTCACTTCCTGTTTTTCTGTATGCTTAACAAACCACTGTTGAAATTTTGAGAACTGTTTGCTAATTTTGTTCCCAGAATGTGCTGTCCCCAAATGCCAAACTGCAGAATATACTCCCTCACCCGGGTGCACGCAAACCGCACACTCGCCCTGACCCATCAATAAATTTCCCTTTCTGCACTCTCCAAGAAAAGTATATAAGTTCTGTTAAAGCTGTTCTCAGGCTCTCTGCTCTATTCAAATGAGCTCTGAGCCCCAGCATGCTGGACCCCCAATAACCTCTTTGCTGTGGCCGAGTGTAAATGGTATACTGTTCTGTACTTAAAAGATGCTTTCTTTTGCTTGCCTCTGCATAAAGATAGTCAGTTGCTGTTTGCTTTCGAGTAGGTAGACCCAGAAACCAGAACGTCTTTTCAACTAACTTGGACTAGAATCCCACAGGGGTTAAAAAACTCCCCCACTCTCTTTGATGAAGCCCTTCACAGACATTTCAACAACTTTAGAACTATGCAACCCAAAGTCATTCTGCTTCAATATGTGGATGTCCAGCTACTGGCAGCCAACACCAAAGAAAACTGTGAGTCTGAGACCCAAGCACTATTATCTGAGCTTGCTCAACTCAGGTAGAGAGCTTCGGACAAAAAGGCCCAAATTTGCCAGCAAGAAGTAATCTTCCTGGGGTATTCCCTTAGGCACGGTAAATGATGGCTCACTGAGCCCAGGAAACAAACCGTTGTGCAGATACCACCCCCATTTAACAGGAGACAACATAGAGAGTTTCTTGGGACTGCTGGCTTTAGCAGGTAATGGACCTGGGTTTGTGTTCTTAACTGCTCCTTTATACCCGCTGTTAAATGAGAATGCCCAATTCCAATGGACCCTTGAGCACCAGCAATCTTTTGATAACATCTAAGAACACTGACAATGAACTCCTCAACTTCAGTGAGCCCAGCCTGGAATTTCAGAAAGCCCTACACTATGTTAAAAATGTACATCAACTCAATCAACTTGGTTCAAAAAAACTGCAGGCATTACTGTAGGATCAAGAACAGAGTTTTAGACTAACTCACTCACAGTGAAAGAGAATAATTGAATGGTTAACAAAAGCCTGTCAGTTCTGTCAATTGGTTAATGCTTACACTTCCAAGCTTCCTGCAGGAAAGCACCTATGAGGAACCAGACCAGGACAAATCTGGGAAGTGGACGTTTCTGAAATTAAGCCAGCAAGGTATGGACTTAAATATCTCCTATTCTTTGTAGATACATTTTCAGGATGGATTGAAGCCTTTCCCACCAAAAAAATAAAAGAAAACCGGGACAAATTGTGGTCAAGAAGTTCCTGAAAGATATTTATCAAAGACACGGCCTGCCTAATGTAACATGGTCTGATAATTGAACAGCCTTCATGGGCCAGAAAAATCAGGGGTTAGCCAGGACCCTAGGGATTAATTGGAATTTACATTGCGCTTATAGACCCCAGAGCTCAGGACACATAAAAAAAATAAATAGAACCATTAAAGAGACCTTAACGAAATTAAGCTTAGAGACCGGCATAAAAGATTAGACTATGCTCCTGCCTTATGCACTGTTTCATGCAAGAAATACTCCCTTTGTTTCTTTGTGTAACCTCACCCCCTATGAAATTCTCTATGGGGCCCCTCCTCCACTAAGAGACCTAACCCCGACTCTAAGACCTAAGGATCCCTTCCACACACCCTTGCTTGACAAACTTAAATCTCTTTTAAGAACTCAGCTATACCTGTGGAAACAGGTGGCTACCGGCTTCCAACCTGGGGACCAGGGGAATCCACGTTGATATCAAGAAAGAGACTTCCTCTGAATAAGATGACATCAGGTGTCATCCCTGGAACCCCACTGGAAAGGAACATTCCAGGTGCTACTTATAGCACCTACAGCAGTAAAAGTAGAGGGAATCACTTCCTGCATCCATGCCTCTCATCTCAAGCCTGTGCCATGTCCAGACTCTGGCTGGAAACTGGAAAAGACTGTTAACCCTTTCAAATTGCATATTCACCACGTGGGTAAGGCTATAGACTCTCTCCTTTGCCACCCGTAGTCCTAACGCTCATCAGCCCCTTCAGCAGCGATGGCTGATCACAAATCCTACTAGACAAGAAGTATGGTCTATCTTGCATACAGCCCCCTTAGGGACCTGGTGGCCATCTCTCCACCCAGACATTTGTCAGCTGGCTATAGGTCTTTCCTATTAGAAAATCCCTGATGAAGGGGATCCCATTAAAATTCCATTAAATCCTTTCTGTACCATAGATAATGGAAACAAACATTATGGTTGTAGGGACAGGCAAGCCAGATGCAGGTTGGCTAGCCTATATTAGTATGTTTGCCCTGCAGACTATCAAAGCCACAAACCGCCATGGCTGTGTGGGGGAAAAGCCGACTTCTTCTGTAAGTCATGGGGATTTGAGCATACAGGGGCTGCCTGGTGGAACCCAAAATCCTCATCAAATTCAGTACACAGCATTGGCCATATTACCACTTAGACAACCCAAACTGATGGCCCCCAGAGGAGTCTCTAGATCCTCAAATTCTGTGTGACCTTTTTAATTTCTGCAAGTGCTCAAAAGGGTAAAAGGAAATTCCCCTATGTGAAGGCCTTTTTCCTCTTTCACTCACATCCTGAACTATGCTTCTCCAATAGTTCCTCAAACTCAGCCTTCTGCTCCATACTCTCTGCTGTCAGTCCCACCTCAGCAAACCTGATTTCTCTTCTCCAATTACTAGATCAAAAACCGAAACCTCTGCCGGTTCTCAGAGCATTGCCCCCTTGCTGAGGTAGCAGGTAGTGAGGTACCCATCCACCCACTCACTTCTCTCTTTTCCTGTCAGTGCCCACACCGGGTCCCACCAGATCCTCTTACCACCTAACCCAAAGCTCAAACCAGCTTAGGAGAACCCTCAGACCCCTATCGAAGATGTAATGAAAATGGCCTTAAAGTTTCTTTGTCATCTCTGAAAACAGGTTACTAAGAATTTAAAGTCCCTCACAGGCTTTTTGGGATACTCACTCCTGTCTTCCTTTCTGCTCTACCGGTTCTACTGCTCAATTTATGTTGCTAGGAAAATCCCAAAACCCTTTCCCATTATTCTTTTACATTTCTCCTTCCTTATTCTCAGATCCACGGAGCTGCTCTCACCCCCCGCCTTCCCCGTCTTCCCCCTCTGTACCAGGCCCACAGAAAAATCTTCACTGAACTTCTCCAGAAGTCTTCACCATGGCTGACTTTAGGTCTTTCAGCAAAAGAGTCTCTATAAATGAGTCAGTGTAGATTAACTTCCTCTTTTTCTGTTGCCCTGTTCTACTTGGCTACTGGCTGGAAAAATCAGCACTCCTAAGCTAGACACCCCCTTAATAGTTTTTCACAGAATGTGTGAAAAAGGCCTCTGGCCTTGAGCTGGGGCTTCACAGAGATGGCTACATTTCTAAGATAAAAAGTTACAAACTGGGCTCCATGGTAACACTTGGCAGGGGGATAAAAGAAAAGGAAAAAAAAAAAGCTCTCTGCCTCCCAGGTGTCCTTGAAAAGTTAACTTGACCACAATAGAGGAGAAAACAGAAAAAAAAGCTTCTTTTTTTGAATTTCTGCAGACTGTGAACTTCTGAGTCTCTTCTCTTTCATGTTGGGTACAAAATTCTGAAACTACCTAAACTTGGGGTTCAGGGAGTTAATTGATTACAACAGAAGCAATGCCCTCTGAATCCGGTTGCAACCAAATAGGACTGTTTCCCTGTCTTTGGTGCTATCTTAAGTGCCGTGCCTTGTCCGTCCCTACAACAGTATAA
This sequence comes from Callospermophilus lateralis, assembly GCF_048772815.1. Lineage (NCBI taxonomy): Eukaryota > Metazoa > Chordata > Mammalia > Rodentia > Sciuridae > Callospermophilus > Callospermophilus lateralis. The sequence goes on from NW_027512690.1 coordinate 713,732, forward strand.
TTCTATATACTTAAACATTGTTTATGTTTTCATGAAATGGTCAACAGATTTGATTAATTGTGTAATGGTGAAGATGTGTCCCAGATTGCTCTATAATGACCCAGGTTCATTTGAAGTTCAAACAGGGGGGCATACAACCCGGTTCCACTGGGAACATATATCCCTCACTTTAGCCATCATATTAGGAATTGGAGTTGCGGCAGGGGTAATCACAGGAACCACTGCCCTGCTCCATGGTACACAACAAATGACCCAAATAGAAGCAGCAAGAGACCAAAACTTAAAGATAATAGAAACCGCCATCACAGCTTTGCAGGAATCTTTAACATCTGTATCTGAATTTGTTTTACACACCAGTTGAGGGTTGGACCTCCTCTTCATGAGAGAAGGGGGCCTTTGTGCTGCATTGATATAAGAATGTTGTTCTGATGCCGACCATACTGAGGTTGTAAAAAAAACCTATGAGTAAAATAAAAGGATGCCTTGAAAAGCGTCAATGAGAGAGAGAGGCCCAAAAAGGGTGGTTTGAGTCTTGGTTCACACAGTCCCCCTGGTTATCTACGCTTTTATCAACCCTGGCCTGTCCAATAATAATCCTCATATTATTTCTAACTATAAAACCCTGTTTGCTCAACCATGTAATTTCTTTACTCCAAGCTCAAATTGGACAAGTTAAACTTATGGTAATACCCCACTAGCAGACACAGAATGTGACACGCCCCAATAATCACTTTTATGATTAAAAGTAGCAAGAAGAAGAAGTGCGGAATGAAAGGTTAATAAAAAAGGTACTTGTAACTTCCTGTTTTTCTGTATGCTTAACAAAACACTGTTGAAATCTTGAGAACTGTTTGTAATCTTGTTCCCAGATTGTGCTGTCCCCAACTGCCAAATTGCAGAATGTATTCCCTCACCCACTTTCACACTAACCACCCACTCGCTCTGACCCATCAATAAATTTCCATCCCTGCCCTCTCCAAGGAAAGTATATAAGCTCTGCTTAAGCTGTTCTCAGGGCTCTCTGCTCTATTCATGTGAGCTCTGAGCCCCAGCTTGCTGGACCCCCAATTAACCCCTTGCTGTTGCATGAGACACTCTCTTGGTGATCTCTTCCTCCAACGCTTGCAGGAACATTACTTGGATGTTTGAATGTAGAAGAGAAAATCCAGTCATAAAGGGATAGTCGGTAAGATTAAGAAGATAGTCGGTAGGTTTAGGAAGAAGAGTGAGTATAGGATTTGGAAAACAATATCTTCAGCAATAGGGGTTCGGTTAGAGAGTGAATGTAAATGTCAGCACATGTGAACAGTCACAATAATGAAGTGGGGAAAATATTTAGGAAAGCAGATATCAATAAAGACATTACAAAATCAGGCAAAGTATAAAGTGAGTGATACAATTAGACATTTTCAACAGAATTGAGTTAGAATATATAATCTTAAGAAGAAACAAAATGTAGTCACCAATAGGATTGACATTTGAGAGCATTAGGCAACTTTGACATGGATGTTTTTTGTAATCCATGCTCACTTTCCATTTAGGCTTTGGTACAATCACAAGTGTGACCTTTACATTTGTCTCCAGAATACTACTGTGATAAAATGTATATGTATATGTGGTGACATGAGTGTTTCTTCCACTATTTCTGGGAGCAATATTTTGAAGACATATAAATGGGTATTGGGGGTACAAAAAGGTGTACACTGTGTCATTGAATATAGAGATAATGCATGAATAGACCATAAGTGAATAAATAATATAACTGCTTCCACATTAAATAACAGATTGAATAGATATCTGAAAATATATAAGAAATCTTATATTGATATACAATCATTCATTCCAACCAATGATACATCTAATATTAATATTAGGTTTACGGTTTATCATGAAGATATGTTAGTTTTGCTACAAAAGTAATTATGGAAATCAAAAATAATGTGTTTGGAAAGAGTCAGTCACAATGCTGGCAATATGTAAACAAGGCCTCTGAGCTTGAGCTGGGGCTTCACAGAGATGGCTACATTTCTAAGATAAAGAAGTTACCAACTGGGCTTCATGGTAACAGCTGGCAGAGAGAAAAAAAAAAGAGAAGAAAATAGCTCTGCCCCATTCCCGGTGTCCTTAAAATGTTAACTTGCCCAGAACAGAGAAAAAAAAAACAGAAACAAAAACTGCTTTTTATGAACTTCTGCAGACTGTGAACTTCTGAGCCCCTCCCTTACATGTTGGGTACAAAATTCTGAAACAATTTAAACTTGGGGTGCAGGGGATTAAATGATTACAACAGAAGCAATGCCCTCTAAATCCGGTTGTAACCAAATAGGACTGTTTCCGTGTCTTCGGTGCTATCTTAGTTGCCTTACCTTGCCTTGTCCATCCCTTTTCTCATGAAAAGACCAGTCAAGAAACATGGAGGAATGCATGTGCTCTGAAGCAGGAAGTGATTGATAGTGAAACAAATGCCTATAAATTTTCTAACTTGTGGATGAAATATATATCCTATGATGTTCATTAATTGAAGAAATAGTAATCTACCAGTGTTGAATAAAAATGAACGTCAAAATACACATCATGTCCGATTGGAATCTACTTGCATTGATGTTAAACTGGGTCAGGTACTGTAGAAATATTAGGATTTGTGTGCATCATTCACTGAAGTTACTTTTCAGTATAGGAAAGAAATATGTTTTTCAGGTGAATGAATATTTCTAAGAATAATCTTTGGAAAGTTGATTATAAATTTACATATATGAATATGAATGAATTTGGTGAGTGTAAAATAAGACACATATTTCATATTTTGAAAAATCTGGAGAGTATATATATATATATATATATGTGTGTGTGTGTGTGTGTGTGTGTGTGTGTGTGTGTGTGTGTGTGTGACTAAAGTCACGGTGGCCTGGACACCCTTCTTGTGAACCAGGAGTGATCAAACAGGTCTGCCATTAATACTTTTCCACTTCTCCAATTTGAGGCATTCTGACTTTGGCATTTAGATTCTTTATGTGAAATGGAGTCAAGAAAAAACCGAAGCACCTATGGACTAGCCTCTGCATGGTTTTGAAGAATTCATTTGACCCAAAGGATCCCTATTTCCACTTGATGGAGGTCAGGAACCTTACAGAGAAAGGCGAGAGACTTCATCTACAATGACTGCAATTTTTGCCATTTTGATTTTGTATGCACACATGGGATCTTTCTTTACATCCACCAGGTGTTGGTAATCTAAGCCACAGCCTCACAAAGGGCCAAGAGACTGATTAAGACACATCCCTTTCCAAAGCAGTTAAGCAAAGAGCCACAGGTGATGCCCACTCATTTCCATTTGAAAACTGGTTTCTTCAGGCTTCACAAATGTGTGGCGTGAGGCAAAGCCCTTCCTGACATTCAGGGCAAAAGAACAATAGGTAAGCAAAAGGCCCATAGCAGGGTTTCTCCACTGAGACTTTACTGGTCACACTGATATCTGAGTTTTCTGAGATGCTCGCCATTCCCTTCAGCTATCCAGTACATGGCCATATCACAGAGCTTGGAGGTGGTAAATATCTTGAACACAATACCATGAGCCTATTCTTGAGTGTAGCCAGAATTCAGGAAGAAAACAGGAACTAAGGAAGTTTGTAGGTGTTGCCCTTCGATAATGCAAGCCACAGTCCATTCATAAATTGGGCAGGATTGATGCTGGGAAGCTTTCTACTAGACAGGACCCATACATTGATGCATTCTCTTTTCTAATGTCTGCAACAACAGACACATTGGGATACACAGACATGGAAACACTTGCCTTGTCCAATCACTTACTAGAAACGGTTCACTCCAAACCAAACAAACCACCTTTCTTACCTTTTCTCAGAACATGAGATAAAACCACAAACACACAACAAAAACCACAAAGGCATCGCCTTCCCCCAAGTAGGTCTGTGACTATTCGGAGTGTACTCTCACTGGTGAGCCTTACTATGTACCTCCAAAATGGCCTGTCCTGTCTCAGATCTGGTCTCTTTGGCCAACTCTGTGAAATTGTCAGGAGCCCATGGTAAGCCACTACTTGCTTTCTCTGGAAAGGCCAGTCTTCAAAGCTTTCCTGGCATTTGGCCATTTTCACATCAATAGATACCAAGAAAGACTGACTCTGTCCTTGGAATATCCAAACAAGTGAGCCCACTGGGACTGGGACTAGGACTGGCTCTGGGTGCCTGGATTCCTGGATCACAAGTTCAGAGAGTTCCATCACCAAGGAATAGAGATGAGGTCACTTCCTTCAGGAACTGAATGAGGTCACTGCCTTTGCAACCACTTTTTCCTAACAGTTGCTTTCAAGGGTCCCATGAGATAGATGCTGTCCCTATTTCCCGTGACACTCTCACCAGTTAGAATAGTATATCACCCATAGGCACCCGTGAACAGCTCTCCACACAGGCCTGGATTGGTCCATCTTCTGTACATTAGGAACAGAGACACTGAGTCAGAAACAACCCCTCTCCAGACAGGGTTGTTTTCCATGGAAGATGACTTTTGCTCTCTCAGGTCCTTAATAGCTGCCTACATCTTCTCCAGGGATTATTTCTGCATGGACCTTTGAGGTTTTCAGCAGGTGATATATCCCCTACATTCCTATATTGTGAGACCAAGACTTTCCCTGCTCTTTTATAAACTTAGAATGAGGGAATAGTATATGGTTTGGGTTAATTACTTGTTCGATTTGGGTTAGGAATCATTTTGCTGGATGAATAATGGTATTGGAAATCTGCAATATTTATAAAAATATAGAGGTGAAATATATGTATGAAAACAGAAATCTAAGTAATATTTGAAGCCCAGAAAGGGATTGGGCCCTTGATTGGGAGACTTAGCTTTGAATTATGTCCTGCACAGATGTCTCAGATAAATCAATACACAATGGCATCGGATCTTGTACCTTGAATGATTGAATGTCGAAGAGAACATCCATTCAAAAAAGGATAGTCAGTAGGATTTGGGAGATAGTCTTTAGATTCAGAAAGAAGAGTGAGTATAGGATTTGGAACAAAAGTTATTTAGCAATTGGGTTTCAGGTAGAGAGTGAATGTAAATGTCAGCACAAATGAACAGTCAAAATGATGAACTGGGAAATTATGAAGGAAAGCCTATATCAATAGAGACATTAGGATATCAGGCAAAGTTTAAAGTGAGTGATAGGATTAGACATTTTCAACAGGGTTGAGTTTGAATATATAATCTTAGAAAGAAACAAGTATGTAGTCAACAATTGGATTGACATTTGAGAGAATTAGGCAACCTGGACATGGATGTTTTTAGAAATCCATGCTCACTTTAAATTTAGACTTTGGTACAATCATAAGTGTGACCTTTGCTTTATTTTCCAGAATATTACTGTGATAAAATGTATATGTAGATCAGGTGACATGAGTATTTCTTCCACCATTTCTGGGAACAATATTTTGAAGACGTATAAATGAGTATTGGGGGTAGAATTTGGTGTAGTATCTGTCTAAGAATATAGAGATAATGCAAGAATAGACCATACTGTGAATAAATAATATAATTGGTCCGCTTTAAATAATGGACTGAGTTGATATCTGAAAATATACAGAAAATCTTATATTGATATTAAATCATTCATTCCAACCAGTTATACTTCTAATGGTAATATTAGGGTGATATTTCATCATGAAGAGTGTGTGAGTTTTGCTTCAAAAGTGATTATGGAAATCGAATATAATGTGTTTAGAAAGAAGTCTCATGAAAAGTCTTGTCAAAAACATGGAGGAATACATGTGTTCTGAAGAATGAAGTTATTGAAAGTGAAACAAATGCCTATAAATTTGCTAACTTGTGTATGAAATATATATCTTATGATGTGCATAAACTGAAGAAATAGTAATGTACAAGTGTTGACTAAAAATGAACATCAAAATACACATCACGTTCCATAAATATCTACTTGCATTGGTGCTAAACTGGGTCAGTTACTGTAGAAATATTAGGATTCGTATGCACCATTCACAGAAGTTAGTTTTTAGTTCTAGGAAACAAATATGTATTTTAGGTGGATGAATATTTCTGAGAATAATCTCTTGAATATTTGATTATAAATCCACATACATGAATACGAATGAATTTAGGGAGTGTACATTAAGACCCATATATTTAATATTATGAAAAACTTGGAGAGTGTACACACACACACACACACACACACAGACATTAAAAAGTAGCAATATATATGGAAATCGAAATTCATCATGAAATGTATATCATCCACTGATCCAAAAATATTCATTATACTGAACATGATTTTATTTATCATGTTGTTCATCTATGAAGCTCACCCATAGGTTGAATTTTCAGTTCCAACTGTGTTTAGGTGGAGTGATCTCTTCTCCCAATTTGTATCTGCAAAATCAGCCACCTCACAAGAATGTACATGTGATAACAGGAACGATTCAATATGTGCATATGAAATTACATGTGCTGAATTGGCTACAGAGAAATGCAGAAAGGAATTCATCTATTTGTTAACTTTAAAAACACATGGAGAACTATTTCAACAAAATATTGACTAGATTTATAAGTCCTACCCTGTATAATGCAAAAGGGAAGTCCAGCAATACACTATGCCTCGTCTAAACTGCTTGTATTTCTATTCGGTTTGGGTTATTTTTCTCCATCATATTAGAATTAGTAGTCAGAGTCTAGTAGGGTATGGGTTAGTGTCAGCCATTCAGCATTTTGAATGGAAAATAGGAAAATGAATCCAATGTGTATGTAAATATGTGCTTCACAAAAATCTTCGCACTCTAATCCAGAACAATGCCTTGACTTTACCTTCACCCCAAGTAAAACACAATTAGAGTGGAAGAGTTAGAAAATCTGTGAATACATATCTGGAACGTAATATGCTCAAGAGTTCACAACCTTGAAGGTGGCAGAGGAGTTTCCAAAAGTAAGGGACAGGTAAATACTCCACAAAAATGGAGCTCTGCTGGACTAAAGACTTCTGGTGAAACTGCCTCTGAGTTTGGGCACTTGAAATATTTGTTGTTGTCAGGAGTTTTAGCTTTTTTTGTAGAGAGACCATCAAAGCTAGGTATGTATCTAAGTGACCTGGAGGACATGGTTTCTTATTTTCTAATGAACATGAGGCAGCAGTGCTGAATTCTCTCCTTGTAGGTAAACTGTGGCCACTGGGGGGAAAATCTTTCCGTGTGGACTGTAAAGCCATCCGGCAATCCTCCACTTGTCGATGTGTTTCTTGTTGCTGCAATGTGAGTTTGGTATTTGCTTCACAAAATACAAGGAGTTCAACTGGGACACAGTGCTAAAGGGAGTTCTGTCATGTGTGGTGTGTCAGGGTCTGCAGGATAATGCACCAACCAGGCTTCAATCCCATCCTTGACCATAGCAATCTGATTCTGAACATTGCCCTGAAAACTCTCCATATAACAAGATGCCTTTACATAGAAGGGTCTGCTGGGTGCACCATGTCAGTCACAAGCCATTTGAAAGCCAATGGCAGATCCACATGGCCCCACCACAGATATTTTATCACACACCTGCACACGACTTTTCTAGGCCCACTTCACATCAGGCTCCAGCTTACTTGCATCTCTGTTCTACACCATTTTCATGGTCATGGGAATTTCAAAAATTTCATGGTATTTATCTAGCCATTTTTCAAGAATGATGTTGGAGGCACTGTGTGTTTAACTTCATTCAGGAACAATTAAATGGTGAGGAAGCTCATTTTAATGAAATCTCTGGAGAAATCTCACAGGCAAGGCTTCCAAAGAGTGGCCAAAATTTCACAGGAAGCCAGGGCTATTGCTGTCTACAATGTGAGGTCCATTTGTGTTTTGACTTTCAAATATGTCTGCCATGTCTTTCAGAATAAAACCATGTGATATCCTGGCTGAGATACCCAGTGCTCTGTGGAAAGCAAACCTGGGCCTAGATCTCGGTTTCCAAGGGCGACTCTCATGCGTGACCGACTGAAATCCCAACATATTTCATGATAACACTTCTCTAAGTCAGTTCCAGAACTCAGTCTTTAAGGGGAATCACACCAGAGTTCAGCCCAGGTGTACCCAGTCATATCTTCCAACTACCACACAAATGACCACAATTAAAACCAAAACACTCCCACATGGTCTTCATCTTCTTCCATATATACACTCTCATACTAAGTTCTGTCTGGAGGTTTACATGAGTGGCGAAGTCCAAGACAGTGTCCAAAATAAGCTCTCTTGACCCTCATTGCCTAAAGTCATGGTGGCCTGGACACCCTTCCTGTGAACCAGGTGTGATCAAATAGGCCTGCCCTTAATACACCTCTGCTTTTCCAATTTGAGGCCTAATGACTGTCAGGTATAGATATTTTTATGTGAATTGGAGTCATGAGAAAACCAAAGAACCTATGTGCTAGACTCTCCAGGGCTTTGAAGAACTCATTTGACACAAAGGATGCGTATTCTCACTTGATGGAGGTCAGTAGCCTTACAGAGGAAGGCAAGAGACTTCATCCACAGGGACTGCTCATTTGGCCATTTTGGGTATGGATTCACACACGGAATGATCCATCAGGTGATGCGAATCTAAGCCACAGCCTCACACAGGTCCAAGAGGCTGATTCAGACACATTATCAGGAACAATCACCTGTTTTTTTTCCTCTGTCTAACTAGCTAGAGAGACCTTCTCTTTTAATTGAATTTTTATCTCTGTCTGACTAGCTTGAGAGACCTTCTCTTTTACTTGAATATTTCTACTATAACTATAATACAACCCAAGAAGATATCGCCAAACAAAACTGAACCAGAATGAAACAAAAGTGGAACAACAGAAAATCATTATAATAGCTTTTCTATCCTCCTGAAATGTCCATCTCTTTTTTCTCTCAATCAGTTCCTCAGATGTGAGTGGTTTTTCTTCCATCTTACCCATCTCCAGGGACAGGCAACTTAAAACAAAAGTGAAGCAAAACAAAAGAGGAATTTTAAAATGGCTTCCCATCCTCTCGCCCTGCCTTCAGAGGTGAGCAGTTTACCTTATCACTTACCCTCACTCATTCCCCTTGCGGCCCTCCAAATGCCACAGTCTGGCTGGGCAAAATTCAGGAGCCACTTGACAAAAGAAACGAACTTTATTTTAAGAACCACACATGCCAAACAAAACAGCTCCTGAGGAAAACCTTCAGAACCCAACTGCCATCACCGGCTTCCCACAAGTCAGCAGTGACCTACCTGACTTACTTGGTGATGGAACTCTCTGAACTGGAAGCCAGGGACACAGAGCCAGTCCCAGTCTCAGTCCCAGTGGGCTCATTGTTTGGATTTACTAAGGACAGTGTCAGTCTTTCTTGGTACATACTGATGTGAGGATGGCCAAATGCCAGGAGAGCTCTGAAGTGGAGCCTTTCCTGAGAAAGCAGGAAATAGCTGGCTCCTGAAAACTTCACAGAGTTGGCCAAGGAGACCAGATCTGAGACAGTACCGGCCATTTCGTGGGAAAATATTATGGCGCACCAGTCAGAGGAAACTCTGGATAGTCACAGACCTACTTTGGGGAAGGAGGTGACTTGTGGGTATGGGTGTGAGTTTGTGGTTTTGTATCATGTTCTGACAATAGGTAGGAAAAGCAGAATGTTTGGTTTGGGGTGAACTGTGTCTAGTAAGTCCTTTGGCAAGGCAACTGTTTCTATGTCTGTGTATCTCTCTGTGTCCGTGCTTGTAGACCATAGAAGGTGAATTAAAAATTATAGCCAGTTCTCCAAAGGGTATATCTGTAATTTCACCAAGAGACAGAATAGCACAGTTACTAATAATACCAAGCCTACATGATAAATTTTTCAGTCATGCTGTAGAAAGAGGTTCCAAGGGATTAGGCTCCACAAGTGTAGATTGGGCTATGTTTCTTTAAATTTAGATTCTCGCCCCATGCTAAAACTAAATATTCAAGGACATGAATTTAATGGGCTATTGGATACAGATGCAGAACTTAGCATCATCTCTCATCAAGAACTTAGCATCATCTCTCGTCAAAACATTGGCCATTACAACAATACACTCAAATGCTTCAAGGCCTAGGATTGGTGACTAATCCCCATAGAAGAGCAATGGTATTAGATTGGAAGGATCCTGAAGGATGTGAAGGAACTAAACAGCCATATGTATGGATCATCTTCCCATAAATTTATGGGGATGAGATGTCCTAGATCGATTAGGTTTGACATTAACAAATAACATCAATCAAAATGTACCCACAATTATGGTTAGACAAGGTTTTAGGAAAGGAAAAAGATTAGAAAAACAAGAACAAGGTATAGCAGCCCCAATACAAATAGATCAAAGAACAGACAGACATGGGTTGGATTTTAAGAAAGGGCCACTAAGACAATAAAAACTACTTGGAAATCAGAAATACCAGTATGGGTTCCTCAGTGGCCCCTGACTAAAGAAAAGGTACAAGCAACCCATGACCTGGTAAAACAACAATTAGCGGAAGGACATATACAACCGTCTGTATCTCCCCATAATACTCCCATTTTTGTCATCAAAAAGAAATCTGGTAAATGGAGATTATTGCAAGATTTAAGAGCCATTAATAATGAGACGGTTATTATGCGACCTGCTCATTTGGGAATTCCTCAATGTTCTGCTTTGCCAAAAACCTGGTATGTTTTAATTATAGATATTAATGATTGTTTTTATTCAATTGCAATTCATCCTGAGGATAGTCCATGGTTTGCATTTACTATCCCTGCACTGAATCATGAAGGTCCTGATCAGAGATCCAAATGGAAAGTACTCCCCCAAGGGATGGCTAACAGTCCAACTATGTGTCAAATTTATGTTAACAAATTAATCCAGCCACTTAGAAATCAAAATCCTGAACTACAAATATTTCACTATATGGATGGTGTATTATTAGCACAGAAAGCTAAAAACGCATTGCTAGAATGTTATGCCACACTTACAAACTTATTAAAAAATTATAAACTAGAGATAGCAATAGATAAAGTACAATTAAATTTTTCAATTAATTATTTAGAAGTTCTTTTATCCTCAATCATGGTCCATCCACCAAAAATTCAAATACGAATAGATCAACTCAAATCACTTAATGACTTTCAAAAGTTATTAGGAGACATAAATTGGATAAGGCCTTATCTAGGTATACCAACAGGAGAGTTTGAACCTTTATTTGATATCCTAAAAGGTCTATCAGATCCAAATGCACCCCGAATGTTAACACCTGAAGCAAGAAAGGCATTAAAAATCATTGAAAAATGTATGGAAAATATTCATTTGGATAGAATTGATTTAAGAATGCCTTTATTATTTATTGTACTACCACCAAAAAAATATTCCTACAGAAGTATTTTTGGCAAGAAGGTCCATTATTATGAATACATTTATCTTGTTCTCCTAACACTATTCTTACTAGGTATACTGAGGCTTTAGGACAATTAATACTCAAAGGAATAAAAGCAGCAAAGGGACTGATTGGAATGTCTTCCAATAAAATTATTACTCCATATACTATGAATCAAATTGATGAGTTAGATAATTAGTTAAATACTTGGGCAATAATCATGTGCAAATCTAATGTTTCATTTGATAACCACTTACCATCTAATCTTTTATTGTCTTTTTGGTCATCACATCATGTAATTTTTCCAAAAATGAGAAGAAAAACACCTATTATAAATGCTACAAATATATTCACTGATGGGTCAAATAATGGTACAGCAGTAATAGTTACACCTGATCAAACTTTTACATTTTTAGTACGAAAACAATTAGCTCAAAATGTAGAGCTTAATGCAGTATTACAAGCTTTTGTGATGCTTAAAGCATCTGTAATTAATTTATTTTCCGATAATCAGTATATAGTTATTGCTATAGTATCACTTGAAGATGGTGGAAGGATTTCCCCTTCCTCTACTCTTTTCTCTTTGCTTTCCACTATACAAAGTCTAATCTGGGACAGGAAAGATCCGTTCTTTATAGGACATTTAAGGACACATACAGGAATGCCTGGAGCCCTTAGTTTGGGCAATTATTTAGTAGATAAAACAACACATGACATACATACATATTTTCTCTACACTAGAAGAAGCTATAAATTTTTATAAAAAGTTCCATGTCAATGCTAATACTTTACAAAAGCATTTCAAAATAACTAAGGAACAAGCTAGACAAATAATAAAACAATGTCAAAATTGTGTGACCTTTTTACCACAAGTTAATCTTGGAGTCAATCCTAGAGGATTGATACCTAACCATATTTGGCAGATGAACGTCACAAACTTGCCAGAATTTGGAAAATTAAAATATTTGCATGTTACAGTTGATACTTCTTCTGGATTTTTGATGGGCTCCCTTCTTGCTGGAGAAAAAAACTAAAGATGTTATAGCTCATTGCTTACAAAATTTTGCCACTGTGGGCGTTCCAAAAGAGTTAAAAACAGATAATGCCCCTGGTTATATTTCTACCTCTTTTAAACAATTTTGCTCATCATTTGGCATTACTCATATAACAGGAATCCCATACAATCCACAGGGACAAGGCATAGTTGAAAGATCACATCAAACTATTAAAACATACATATTAAAGCAAAAAGAAGGAATTGAGAAGGGGTATATATTCCCCAAAGATAAACTTAAAATAACCCTTTTACTCTAAACTTTTTAAATTTGGGTTCATCAGGGCTTAGTGCTGCAGAAAGGCATATATGTCCAAATAATGTACATAAGCCCAAGGTACTTTGGAAGGATATTCTAACAGAACAATGGAAAGGTCCTGACCCAGTAATTGTCTGGAGTCCGGGGTCTGTTTTTGTGTTTCTATAGGGAGAAGAGTAGCCAATTTGGATTCCAGAGAGATTAACTAAAGAGATTTCTACAGACCAAAAATAAGATGATTTGGCTCAAATCAATAAGAGCTGATATCCAGAACTCCAGTTTGGCGGTTCTTACATCTGTGACAGAACCAGAATGTTTTTTTCAACATCTATTTTATTATTGCCCTTTCTCATATCATGAAGTTTTATTTTGTTTTTTTTTTTTTTTAGCTCATTCAGACCTAGGTTAATGTTTTGCTGATCAGTTCTATTTTTGGACAATAGAGTTTTTAGACATTGCAATGGAGATTTCACCTGTAAAAAGTCATAAGGCCTTTCATATTATGTCATGTGTTGTATGTATTATATTATGTGTGCACACTTGTGTTTTGTGTTATATGTTTGATTTCAGCATCTTTTCTGTGTTGACTATATTCTTTTCAAGTTGATATACTTTGTCTTCATTATCTGATGTTCTGACTTCTACTTGATCTACTCTGTTTGTAATATTCTCATTAGCACTTTTAATCTGATTTACGGTTTCTTGCATTTCTATGATTACAACTTGATTATTGTTAACACCTCTATCTCCTGATAAAGCTCATTCTTTGTGGATTTAATTTGTGTGGTTAGTTCCTCTTCAAAATATACTTTCAATGCTTGGATTTGCTGTCTCATGTCTTCTCTAATATTCCGTTCCATCTGAATTAGGAATTCCTTGATTTCTTTCCCTGTCCATATTTCTGATTCTTCTACGTCCTCCTGTATATTTAGATTGTACTGCATTGTTCGTAACCCTTTTTTCCCTTGTTTTTTCATATTGTTCACGTTGCTTTCCAGCTCTGTTTGACTGCTTTGTAACTGCTTTCTCCTATACATTTGTTTTGGCTTTGTATATCTCTGTTGTCTCTCTTTTGTGGTGGGAGATTATGCCTAGAAATTTTGGGCTTTGTTTTACTTTAAAGCTGATTCATTCAATTCATATAAGGCTTCTAGGTTCTGTATGCATATAATGATTTGCTGTTTGTTCTTAGGACTATATGTTTAGGTTGGGTGCTCTGGTGGTACAATGGTTAGTATGACTTGGCTACTTTAGAAGATTGCTCCACTGAAGGTGGATACTACCAGGCAATTGGATCAGGGTGTTGGTAGTAGCTAGGTATTTAGGAGTCTTATAGACAGCCTCGAGACATTCACCTATTTGCATTTAGACAATTACACACAATGGAAGATGTAATGCTTGGGATGAGAGTTGGGCGGTAGGAGAATGAAGGTGCTCTTAAAAAGAAAAAATGATAGAGGGAGAGATAGATTAGAGGGGAATGAAAAGAACAATAAAACTTGAAATGGGATAGAAATAGAGAAGGAAAAGGGGGGAAAGGAACAGGGAGAGAAGAAGGAGAGAAAAAAATATCAACAACAGCAACAACAACAACAAAAAAATTAATGTCTTAGAGATCCACCTTCTTCTCTTCCAGTAGGCAGAGCTGTGCCTTCCAAGCGGAGTGTCTGCTCTCTACCTGCCGAGAGCTATCCCTGTACGGCATCTTCTGGGGGTTTCTCAGACTTGTCAGTCCAGAGCCATTTCACTTCTCCAGCTCTTAACCCCCTTCCTCCTGTCAGCCTGCCAGCCAGGTCCTGTTTCCCAGAAGTGATTCTCCAGAGATCTAGTTACACTTGCAGCCCCACCGAGTGTCCCTTTTAAGCCCCAGTGCTGTGGTAAACTGGCGGCTAAGACCTTAGGGGTCACCGCTGGTGATATGGGGGCCTTGGGGTCTGGGCTCCCCTCTGCTTCCCTACGGACATGACCCCTGAGAAGTCAATGAAGTTTCCTGGCTGCTTGTATCAGTATGGGGAGTCACGCACCTGCTAAATTGGATTCTGCTGGGAAGGAATTTCGCCAGCCGAACTCCGATGACGTCAACTCTCTGCTATGGCGGGCCCCAGGCTTCTTGCCGGATTGACCGAGGGGAGGGGTGGGACTGGCCCGGCCCGGTTCGCCTCAGCTCCTGGCGCGTGGAGGCTTGGCTAAAGACTTCTTCCTGCCAAGCTGTGTCTCAGCGTCTAGCAGGACCCAGTCACTTTGGCTGCGGGCGGGTGGATGGATCTGCAGCTATGCCCGCGGTGCGCGGACTGTGGCTGGTGAATCTCGAACTCCGCGTCTAGTGGCAGGGTCCCGCTCGTCCGGGTCACACAGACGCTTCAAAAAAATTCTAGTAGCTCCCGGGTGGTCTCCCTTCAGTGGAATTTTGCTAGGAGAATCTCCGTTGGTAGAATCCAAGAGTTATCCTTGCGACTTTATGACCCCATCACTGTGAGTGCATTAAAAGTGCAGCCTCTCTGCCCGCCGCCATGTTGGATCCACCTTTTCTTTGCATTATATTTAATAATTCTCTTCGAGACAATGTAAATTGTTAAGAAAATTGTTTTCTTTTAGTGCCTTTTGGAATATTACATAATTCTTTCTTTAGGCATTGTTGCCAGAATTTCTAACTTCATCCCAGTGCATGTGAAGACAAAGATAAAACCAATCTACAGCTTCTGCAATAGCCATCACTGAACTGCTTGCAGAACTTGCCTGGACTATGTATCACTTGTATGCATTGTGAACTCACCTGCATGCATTGTGAACTATCTGTTGGTGCAGCGACTTGTGGTAGTGTTGGGGTATTTCTCTGATGATGTCATCGGTGGTACAATTTTTTCAAAAAGAGCCATCAATTGCCTTGGTGTATCTTCCTCCCTTCTGCTTGTCATGGTCGTTCAGCTAAAATTTGGGTGCCAACAGAGATGAGGCAAAGAACCTCACCCGCCCCTGGTACAAAGACCTCTCCACAGGTGTGGATGTATACTGGACCTGTAGTCAGTGATGGGTAAGATCCAATTACAATGGTACCAATCTAAGACAGGAGGCTGACACCTTGAGGTCAGCTCATTCGATAATGGGTAAGGACCATATGTACTATTGGACAACCTAAGCCAGGCACGGTCCCTAAGCCACATGCTTGTTGTTTAAACAGAGAGGGTTAGATGTTGAGAGCCACAGCCCAAGGGGCCAAAGCAAACTTTCAGACTGCCAGCTGATGGTTGGCTCACAGCGGCCCCAGCAACATCTAGCTGATTGGCTCCTCTGCGGTGATGCCCATTGGGCTGTTTCCCCACCCTTTCAAATTATGGAGCTGCTTCTTGGGGGACTATTTTGGCTCTGCTCAAACAACCCAGCCAATCGACCTCAAGAGCAGGAGGAGTGAGGAGGTTGAGAGCTTGTGGGAAGCCGGTGGTGGCAGTTGTGCTCTGAGTGTTTTTCCCGAGGAGCTATTTTTTGGCGTGTGTGGTTCTAAAAATAAAGTTAGCTTTTGACAAGTGGCTCCTGAATTGTGCCCAGCCAGACTGTGGCAATCCTAAATTGATGGAGCAAAATAACCAAAACAGAATAGAAATACAAGCAGTTCAGAGGAGGCATGGTGTATAGCTGGACTTACCTTTTGTATGATAAAGTGTAGGTGTTATAAATCAAGTCAATATTAAATTGAAGTAGTTCTCCATGTGTTTTAAAGATAACAAATACGTGAATGCCTGTCTCCCTTTATCTGTATCCTATTCAGCACATGTATTTTTGTATGCACATATAGAATCCTACCTGGTAACACATGTACACTTTTGTGAGGTGGCAGACTTGGCAGATACAAATTGTCAAAAGAGATCACTCCTCCTGAACGTTGTTGGAACTGAAAATTAAAACTATGGGTGAGCTTCCTAGTTGAACAAGATAATACATAAATCCATGTTCAGTAAAATGAATATTTTTGGATCTGTGAATGATATATATTTCATGATAAATTTCGATTCGCATATATATTGCTACCTTTTAATGTCTGTGCGTGTGTGTGTGTGTGTGTGTGTGTGTGTGTGTATATACACACACACTCTCCAGATTTTTCAGAATATAAAATATATGTGTCTTATTATACAATCCCTAAATGCATTCATATTCATGTATGTGGATTTATAATCAAATGTTCACAAAATTATTCTCAGAAATATTCATCCACCTCAAATACATATTGTTTCCTAGTACTGAAATCTAAATTCAGTGAATGGTGAATAGAAGTCCTAATTTTTCTACAGTAACTGACCCACTTTAACATCAATGCAAGTAGATTACTATGGTACATGATGTGTATTATGACGTTCATTTTTATTCAACAATGTTACATGACAATTTCTTCAGTTTATGCACATCATAGGATAAATATTTCATTCACAAGTTTGCAAATTTATAGGCATTTGTTTCACTTTCTATCACTTCCTGCTTCAGTACACATGTATTCCTCCATGTTTTTTGACTGGTCTTTTCATGAGAATACTTTTCATTTTAGATTTCAATAATCATGTTGAAGCAAACCTCACACACTCTTCATGACAAATCATAACCCTAATATTACCATTAGATCTATAAATGGTTGTAATGAATGTATGTATATCAATATAAGATTTCCTGTATATTTTAAGATATCAACTCAATCCATAATTTAAAGTTGGAACCAGTTATATTATTTATTCACAGTATTGTCTATTCATTCATTTTATCAATATTTGTAGACACAGTGTAGACCTATTTGTACACCCAATACTAATTTATACATCTTCAAAATATTGACCACATAATTGGTGGAAGAAATACTCATGTCACCTGATCTACATATACACTTTATCACAGTAATATTCTGGACACAAAATGCAAAGTTGACACTTATGATTGTACCAAAGCTTAAATGGAAAGTGAGCATGGATTACTAAAAACATCCAAGTCCAGATTGCCTAATGCTCTCAAATGTCAATCCTATTGTTGCTAAATATTTGTTTCTTTCTAAGATTGTATATTCAACATCTACCATGCTGAAAATGTCTAATCCTATCACTCAATTTATACTTTGCTTGATTTCTTCCTGTCTCTATTGATATCTGCTTCCCTATATATTTTCCCCAGTTAATCATTGTAACTGACTCATCACATGTGCTGACATTTACATTCATTATCTACCAGAAACCCTATTGCTAAAGAACTTTTGGAGCAAATCCTATACTCACTCTTCTTCCTAAACCTACTGACTATCTTTCCAATCCTACCAACTACCCTTTTTAAGTGGATGTTTTCTTCTACATTTGATCATCCAATTTACAAGGTCCTATGCCATTTTTTTATCGATTTATCTGAGACATCTGTGCAGAAGGTATTTCAAAGCTAAGTATCCCAATCATGGACCCAATGCTCTTCTGGGCTTCAAATCTTACCTAGACTTCTGTATTCATACTTATATTTCACCTATATATTCTTGTAAATATCACAGGTTCCCATTGCTATTATTCATCATGCAGAATGACTCCTAACCCAAATCGAACCTGTTATTACCCTAACCATACACTGTTCCCTCAATCTAACTTTACAGAAAAGCAGGACAGAGTTGGTCTTACAATCAGGAGTGTAGGGGATCTTCCACCTGCTGAGAACCTCAAAGGTCAATACAGAAATAATCCATGGAGAAGATGTAGGCAGCAATGAAGGACCTGAGGGAGGAAAAGTCAACTTCCATCGTAAAAAACCTGGTCAGGGTGAAGGGATGTGTCTGAATCAGCCTCTCTCTTCTTAATGTAGAGAAGATGGACCAAACCAAGCCTGTGTGGAGAGCTGTTCCCAGGTGCCTATGGTTGATATATCATTCTAACTTGTGAAAATGTCACAGGAAGTAGGTGCACCCTCCATCTCATGGGACCCTTGGAAGCAACTGTTAGGACAAAGTGTTTGCCAAGGCAGTGACTTCATTCACTTCCTGAAGGAAGTTACCTCACATAACTTCCTTGGTAATGGAACTCTCTAAACTTGGGATTCAGGAAGCCAGGAGACCACAGCCAGTTCCAGTCCCAGTTCCAGTGGTCTCACTTGTTTGGGTAAACCAAGGACAGAGTCAGTCTTTCTTGGTTCCTAGTTATGTGAGGATGGCCAAATGCCAGGAAAGCTAAGAAGAGGGGCCTTTCCTGAGAAAGCAGGTAGTGGATCACCAGTGACTTCTGACAACTTCACAGAGTTGGCCAAGGAGACCAGAACTGAGACAGCACAGTGCATTTCATGGAAATATAGTATATCCCACCCATCATAGGACACTCCGGATAGTCACAGACTTACTTTGGGGAAGGTGGTGCCTTTTTGAGTGTGGGTGTGAGTTTGAGAATATGTAGGAAAGGTGACTTGTTTGGTTTGGAGAGGACTTTATCTAGTATGTCCTCTGACAAGGTGAGTGTTTCTATTACTGTGTATCCCACTCTGTTTGTGGTCTTGGTATTAGAAAAAGAATGCATCATGGATGTGTTCTGTCTAGTAGAAAGCTTCCCAGCATTCATACTGCCAATTTATGAATGGATTGCGGCTAGCCTTATCAATGGGCAAAACCTACTATCTTTCTAAGTTCCTGTTTTCTTCCTGAATTCTGGACACTCTCCAGAATAGGCTCACAGTTTTGTGTCCAAGCTATGTGGAACCTCCAAGCTCTGTCACATGGCCATGTACTGGAGAGCTGAAGGGAAGGGGAGCATGTCAGAAAACTCAGATATCATTGTGACCAGGAAAGTCTCAGTGGAGAAACCCTGCTTTGGGTCATTTGCTTACCTATTTTTCTGTTGCCCTAAATGTAAGGAAAGTCTTTGGCTCAGGCCACCTTTTTGTGAAGCCTGAAGAAAACAGTATTCAAATGGAAATGAGTGGGCATCACCTGTGGCTCTTTGCTTAATTTCTTTGGAAATGGATGTGTCTGAATCAGCCTCTTGGCTCTTGGTGAAGCTGGGGCTTAGATTGTCAGCACCTGATGGATCTAAAGAAAGATCCCATGTGTGCATCCATAACCAAAATTCAAAAAGATCAGTCATTGTGGATGAAGTTTCTCACCTTCCTCTGTTAGGTTCCTGACCTCCATCAAGTGTGATTATGGACCCTTGGGTAAAATGAGTTCTTCAAAGCCCTGCAGATGTGGTAGTGTTTTCTCATGACTACAAAACACATAAAGAATCTATACCTGACAGTCAGTAGGCCTCAAATAGTAGAAGCAGAGCAGTATTAATGGCAGGCCTATTTGATCACTCCTGGTTGACAGGAAGAGTGTCCAGGCCACACTTACTTTAGGCAAATGAGGGACAAGGAAGCTTATATTGGACACTGTCTTGAGCTGCGCCACTTATGGAAACCTCTTGCCAGAAGTTATGATGGATGTCTATATGGAAGAAAATGAGGGCCATGTGGGAGTGTTTTGGTTATAAATGTGGTCATTTTTGTGGCAGTTGGAAGAGATGACTCGGTCCACCAGGGCTTCACTCTTGGGTGATTCCCCTTATAGACTGAGTTCTGGAACTGACCTCAGAGTAGTATTGCCATGAATTGAGTTGGGATTTTAGGAGGCCACGCATGAGATTCACGCTTGGAATCTGAAATCTAGTCCCAGGTTGGTTTTCCACAGAGCACTGTGAATCTCAGCCAGGATATCACATGATTTTATTATGAAAAACATGGCAGCCATAGTTGAGAGTCAAAACACACATGGACCTCACATTGTACAGTTCAATGGGCCTGGCTTCATGTGACATTTTGGCCACTCTTTGGGAAGCCTTTCCTGTGAGTGTTGTCCAGAGAATTCATTGAAATGAACTTCCTCACCATTTAGTGGTTCCTGAATGAATTGAAACCCACAGTGCCTCCAACTTCATCCTTGAAAAATGGCTAGATGAATACCATCAAATTGTTGAAATTCCCATGACCAGGTGGCACTGGAGAAACTTTGGATGTCCTGTTGCTGATCATGAGTATACAATACAGTGCCTTGATTGACTGGGTTTCATGAAAATGTTGAAGAACAGTGATGACAGTAAGTTGGAGCCTCCTGAGTAGTGGGCCTAGAGTAGTGGTGTGCAGGTGTGTGATAAAACATCTGTGGTGGAGTCATGTGGACCTGCCATTGGCTTCCAAATAGCTTGTGACTGACATAGTGTAGCCAGCAAACCCTTATATGTAAATGCATCTTGTTATATGGAGAGTTTTCAGGGCAATGTTCAGAATCAGGTTGCTATGGTCAAGGGGGCAAGCTATGTGAGATAGAGGCCTGGTTGGTGCATTCTCTTGCAGACCCTGACACACCACACATGACAGAACTCCCTCTAGCACTGTGTTTCAGTTGAAATCTTTGTATTTCACGAAGCAAATACCAAACTCCCAGTGCATCAGCAAGAAACACCACGAAAATTGGAGGATGACCAAATGGTTTCAGAGTCCTCACAGGGAGACACATAGCCCCCAGTGGCCACAGTTTACCTACAAAGAGAGAATTCAGCACTGCTGTCTCATGTTCATTGGAAAATAAGAAACAAGATCCTTCAGGTCACATAGATGCAGATCCAGCTTTAATTGTCTCACCACAAATGAAGATTAAGCTCCTGACAACAACATATATTTCAAGTTCCCAACCTCAGAGGCAGTTTCTCAAGAAGTCTTTAGGCCAGCAAAGCTCCATTTTTGTGGAGGATTTACCCTGTTCGTTACTTTTGTAAACTCATCTACCACCTCCAAGTTTGTGAACAACTGAACATATTGCATTCCATATATATATATATATATATATATATATATATATATATATATATATATATATATATACACAGATTTTCGAACTCTTCTCCTGTAATTGTGTCTTACTTGGGGCAAAGGTAATGTCAAGGCATTGTTCTGGATAAGAGTGGGAAGATTTTTCATAGCACATAATTACATACACATTGGATACCTTTTCCAATTTTCCATTCGAAATACTGAATCCCTGACACTAACCCATAGCCTACTAGACTCTGACTACTTATCCTAATATGATGGAGAATAATAATCCAAACAGAATAGAAATACAAGCAGTTCAGAGGAGGCATGGTGTATAGTTGAATTTGCCTTTTGCATTATGTAGTGTAGGAGTTATAAATCTAGTCAACTTTTGTTGAAATTGTTCTCCATGTGTTTTTAAAGTTAACAAATATGTGAATTCCTGTCTCCCTTTCTCTGTAGCCTATTTGCACATGTATTTTTATATGCACATATAGAATCCTACAAGGTACAACACATACATTCTTGTGAAGTGGTTGACTTGGCAGATACACATTGTGAGAAGAGATCACTTCTCCTAAATGCTGTTGGAAGTTAAAATTCGAACTCTCTGTGAGCTTCCTAGTTTAACAACATTATACATAAATCCATGTTCAGTAAAATGAATATTTTTGAAACTGTGGATGATATATATTTCATGGTGAATTTCAATTGGCATATATATTGCTACTTTTTAATGTCTGTGTGCATGTGTGTGTGTGTGTGTATATATATATATATATATATATATATATATATATATACAAACTTTCCAGATTTTTCAAAATATGAAATACATGTGTCTTATTGTACATTTCCTAAATTCATTCATATTCATATATGTGAATTTATAATCAACTTTTCACAAGATTATCGTCAGAAATATTCATCCACCTGAAATACGTATTTGTTTCCTAGTACTGAAAACTATCTTCAGTGAATGGTGCCTACAAATCCTAAAATTAATACAGTAACTGACCCAGGTTAACATCAATGCAAATTGATTCCTATGGGACATGATGTGTATTTTGACGTTCATTTTTATTCAAAACTGGTACATTACTATTTCTTCAGTTTATGCACATAATAGGATATATATTTCATCCACAAGTTCGCGAATTTAGAGGCATTTGTTTCACTTTCAATCACTTCCTGCTTCAGAACACATGTATTTTTTCATGGTTCTTGACTGGTCTTTTCATGAGACTTCTTTCCAAACACATTATTTTTGATTTCCATAATCACTTTTGAAGCAAAACTCACACACTTTTCATGATAAACCATAACCTTAATTTTACCATTAGATGTATAACTAGTTGGAATGAATGTATGTATATCAATATAAGACTTCTTATATATTTTAAGATACGAATCCAATGCATTATATAAAGTGGAACCAGTTATATTATTTATTAACAGTATGGTCTATTCATGCATTAGCTCTATATTCATCGACACAAGGTACACGTCTTTGTACCCCCAATACTAACTTATTAATCTTCAAAATATTGCTCCCAGAAATAATGGAAAAATTACTCATGTCACCTGATCTACATATACATTTTATCACAGTAATATTCTGGACACAAAATTCAAGGTTCACACTTATTATTGTACCAAAGCCTAAATTGAAAATGAACATGGATTACTAAACACAGCCATGTCCAGGTTGCCTAATGCTCTCAAATATCAATCCAATTAGTGAATACATATTGGTTTCTCCTAAGATCATATATTCAAATTCAACCCTATTGAAAATGTCTAATCCTATCACCCACTTTATACTTTGCCTTCTTTCGTAATATCTCTTTTGATATCTGTTTTCCTACATATTTTCTCCGGTTCACTATTTTGACTGACTCTTCACATGGGCTAACATTTACATTCACACTCTAAACAAAACCCTATTGATAAAGAATATTTTTTTTCCAAAACCTATACTCACTCTTCTTCCTAAACCTAACAACTATCTTCCTAATCCTACCGACTATCCCTTTTTGACTGAATGTTCTTTTCTACACCCAATCATCAAAGTAAACATTGGGCGAGCTTCGGAGGAAGAGACCACCAAAAGACTATCTCATGCAACAGCAAAGGGTTTATAGGGGGTCAGCATGCAGGGGGTCCGAGCTCACTTGAATAGAGCAGAGAGCCCTGAGAAGAGCTTAAGCAGAGCTTATATACTTTCTTTGGGGAGGGCAGGGAGCGAAGTTTATTGATGGGTGAGGGAGAGTGGGCGGTTTGCATTCAACCGGGTGAGGGAGTACATTCTGCAGTTTGGCATTTGGGGACAGGACATTCTGGGAACAAGATTAGCAAACAGTTCTCAAGATTTCAACAGTGTTTTGTTAAGCATACAGAAAAAAAAGTGACAAGTACATATTTTATTAATCTTTCATTCCCCACTTCTTCTTCTAGCTACTTTTAACAATAAAAGTGATCATTGGGGGGTGTCACATTCTATGTCTGCTAGTGGGGTATTACCATAAGTTTAACTTGTCCAATTTGAGCTTAGAGAAAAGAAATTACACGGTTGAGCAAACAGGGTTTTATAGTTAGCAATAATATGGAGATTATTATCGAACAGGCCAGGGTTGATAAAAAAGTAGTCAAACAGGGGGACTAGGTGAACCAAGACTCAAACCACTTTTTTTGGTCCTCTCACTCTCTCATTGACGCTCTTCAAGGTGTCTTTTTAATTTAATCATTTTTTTTTTTACAACTACATTATGCTCGGAATAAACACAAAATTCTTCCCAGGAAGTGACAAATACCTATTTTATTAACCTTTCACTTCCGACTATCCCTTTTTGACTGGATGTTCTCTTCGACATTCAATCATCGAAGGTACAAGGTCCTATGCCATTGTATATTGATTAATCTGACACATCTGTGCACAACCTAATTCAAAGCTAAGTATTCCAATCAAGGGCCCAATGCTCTTTTGGGCTTCAAATCTTACCTAGATTTCTGTTTTCATACATATATTTCACCTATATATTCTCATACATATCGCAGGTTCCCAATACCATTATTCATCCAGCAGAATGATTCCTAACCCAAATCACACATGTTATTAACCCTAACCATACACTGTTCCCTCAATCTAACATTACAGAACAGCAGGGACAGAGTTGGTCTTACAATACAGGAATGTAGTGGATCTTCCACCTGCTGAAAACCTCAAAGGTCCATGCAGAAATGATCCCTGGAGAACATGTAGGCAACTATGAAGGACGTGAGAGAGCAAAAGTCATATTCCATGGAAAACAACCTGGTAAGGATGAAGGGTTGTGTCTCATTCACCCTCTCTCCTTAATGTAGAAAAGATGGACCAACCAAGGCCTTTGTGGAGAGCTGTTCCTGGGTTCCTATGGTTGAGATACCTATCTAACTTGTGAAAGTGTCAGAGGAAGTATGGAAGCAACTGTTCGGAAAAAGTGGTTGCTAAGGCAGTCACCTCATTCAGTTCCTGAAGGAAGTGACCTCACCTCACTTCCTTGGTGATGGAACTCTGTGAACTTGGGATCCAGGAAGTCAGGCATCCAGAACCAGTCCAATTCCCAGTACAGTGGGATCACTTGTTTAAATTTACCAAGGACAGAGTCAGTCTTTCTTGGTACCTACTGATGTGAGGATGGCCAAATGCCAGGAAAGTTTGAAGACTGGCCTTTCCAGAGAAAGCAAGAAGTGGCTCACCGCGGGCTCCTGGTATTTCACAGAGTTGGCCAAGGAGACCAGATCTGAGAAAGGACAGGCCATTTCTGGGGAACATAGTATAGCCCACCATTCAGAGGACACTCTGGATAGTCACAGACTTACTTTGGGGAAGGAGGTGCCTTTTTCAGTGTGGGTGTGAGCTTGTGGTTTTGTCTTATATTCTGAGAATAGGTAGGGAAGGCGGCTTGCTTGGTTTGGAGTGGAATATTTCTAGAAAGTCTTTTGACAAGGCGAGTGTATCTATGTCTGTGTATCCCACTGTGTCCGTGGTTGTAGACATTAGAAAAGAGAATGAATCAATGGATGTGTCCTGTCTAGTAGAAAGCTTCCCAGCATTCATCCTACCCATTTTAGGAATGGATTGCAGGTTGCCTTATCGATGGACAACATGTACTGTCTTCCTAAGTTCCTGTTTTCTTCCTGAATTCTGGCCACTCTCCAGAATAGGCTCATGGTTTTGTGTCCAAAATATGTACCACCTCCAAACTCTGTGACATGGCCATGTAATCCATAGCTGAAGGGAATGGCAAGCATCTCAGAAAACTCAGATATCAGTGTGACCAGGAAAGTCTTAGTGGAGAAACCCTGCTTTGGCCCTTTTGCTTACCTATTGTTCTGTTGCCCTGAATGTCAGGAAGGTCTTTGCCTCAGGCCACCCTTTGTGAAGCCTGAAGAAAACAGTTTTAAAATGGAAATGAATGGGCATCACCTGTGGCTCTTTGCTTAATTACTTTGGAAAGGAATGTCTCTGAATCAGCCTCTTGGCCCTGTGTGAGGCTGTGGCTTAGATTATCAGCATCGGATGGATCTAAAGAAAGATCCAATGTGTGCATCCAAAACCAAAATGGCAAAAAATCAGTCATTGTGGATGAAGTCTCTTGCCTTCCTCTGTTTGGTTCTTGACCTCCATCAAGGGAGTATTTTGATTTTTTGGGTCAAATGAGTTCTTCCAATCCCTGCAAAGGTGCTTGGGTTTAATAATGACTCCAAATCACATAAGGAATCTATATCTGACAGTCAGTAGGCCTCAAATTGCAGAAACAGAGCAGTATTAATGGCAGAACTTTGTGATCAATCCTGGTTCACAGGAAGGGTGTCCAGGCCACCCTGAATTTAAGCAAATGAGGGGAAGGGAGCTTATTATGGACACTCTTTTGGGCTGTGCCATTTAAGGAAACCTCCAGCCAGAGGTTATGATTAGTGACTATATGGAAGTAGATGAGGGCCATGTGGGATTGTTTTGATTTTAATTGTGGTAACTTGTGTGTCTTTTGGATGAGATGACCGTGTTCACCTGGGCTTTAACACTGGCGTGATTCTCCTAAGAGACTGAGTTCTGTAACTGACTTCAGAGTAGTAATTGCTTTGGAAATGGATAGGTTTTAATCAGCCTCTTGGCCCTGTTTGAGGCTATGGCTTAGATTATCAGCACCAGATGGATCTAAAGAAAGATCCCATGTGTGCATCCAAAACCAATATAGCCAAAATAGCAGTAATTGTCGATGAACTCTCTCGCCTTCCTCTGTAAGGTTCTGAAAGAATAAAAGAAATTGAAATTGAAATGTAAAGAACCAGGTTTTGTAAAGTTTCCAAGCTGCACTCAGCACCTGAAATTCCTGTGGCAGTTAAGACAATTCCCGGATTTGCACATTAGATGTGTGTTGAAATCTTCCCTGAGGACCTAGTTACTTAACAGCCCCTCCCCAGAAACCATGCAGCTCACCACGTATACATCACAGTGCATCCACCAATCAATTTAAATGTATACCCCTTCTTAGGGCTGACCAATCACCCCCTGCCCAACCTGTTCCCGCCAATGAATGTGCTAATCATGTTTTTGGGTTGTTATTTGATTTTCCCGTGGAATATGATGATTTGCTAAAGGAGGCTATGATGTGTGTAAAGTCCCTACATGTATATAAACTCCACTCGAGTGGTTCTTAGGGCTTTTTGTTCTTTGCTCCTCTGAAGTGAGCCCTGAGCTCCAGCACGCTATACCCCCAATAAACCCTTTGGTGTTGCATGAGAAAGCCTGTTGGTGGTCTTTTCCTCCGATGTTCGCCCCACCTTTTCATCTGGAGGCCCCAGGTGAGATATCCGGCGCAGCGGACGAAAGACCCCAAGGTACTCCTCTCAGGGTAAGAAAGGCGCCTCTTTCTGGTTTCAGGTTTCAGGTGAGGGCTTGGCAAAGTGGCTGTCGGTGAAGAGCATTAGCTCTCTCTGACGGTGGCTGGCAGACGTGTCACAGAGCTACTGGCCACGTCCCTGGGGGACACTCCAGAGCATGAGGGAAATCAAGGAATATTAGTTTCCTCAACTCAGTTATATTTTGCTTCAGGATTCGGTTTGCCAGCCCCTCAGGTGTTTCTGGCTACACAGTTTTGTTCATTGTCCCGAACTCATGTTGAGTTTACTGTCTGTCTTTATTGTCTAACCCATCAGGTTTTGCCAGTTACTGAGTTCTAATATTTGTCTTGGACCCATGTTAAACGTTTACTGTTTGTCTTTGTCTGTGTTGCGTTTGTGTCTTCACTGTCTCTTTTTGAGTAACTCCCATTATGGGACAAAGCACTTTCTTGCTTCTGTCGCTGACCCTTGATCATTGGACTGATTTCCGCTCAAGGGCCCAAAATCATTATTTTTCAGTTAAATGTCAGACCTGGCAGACTCTCTGTGCTTCAGAATGGCCCATCCTCAAAGTCGGGTGGCCCGCAGAAGGATCCTTCTACTTCCCTCTAATCCGAAAAGTCAGAGATATTGTCTTTCAGCCGGGACCACGTGGCCACCCAGATCAACAGCCATATACCCCTTCCCCAGGATCCTATCATTCAAACCTTCCGTTCCCTCCCCATCTTCCCCCCATTCTTCCTGAGTCACAAGACTGGACAATCCTCCCCCTCCTTATCCTCTACCCTCGCTCCCCAACCGCCAACACATTCCAGATGATTCTCCCACCACTGACTCAGCCTCTCCGCCACTAGAGGCAATTGGGCCAGACCCAAGCCCTCCAAGGGACTACTCTGCAGCAGCAGCAGCCCCTCCTTTTCTGTTGGAAGCTGGGCCACCTGAAGAAACCCGCCAGCTACGGAAAATAGAAAACTCAGAAGCCACTGTGATGCTCCCTCTTCGTCCTTATGGGCCCATGAACCGACAAAACTGGGACCCCAACACCTTTGAAGGTTGGTAGCATTTGTCCACTTATCACCGGGCTCTAATAGCGGGGCTCCGAGTGGCCGCCAGAGGGCCGACTACTTTGGCCATGGTAAGAGAGATAATCCACGGTCCTAATGAGTCTCCCTCTATGATTCTGGAGAGAATTATGGAAGCAAATAGAAAATATACTCCTTTTGATCCTCAGGCAGAGGACAAAAAAACCTCTGTTGCAATGGCCTTTATCCAGCAGGCTGCCCTAGATATTAAGAGAAAGTTACAACGTCTAGATGGATTACAAGATATGACCTTAAGAGATTTAGTCAGAGAAACTGAGAAAGTATATTATAAGAGAGAAACTGAGGAGGAATGGGAACAGATGAGAGAGAAGGAAAGGGAACAAAAGGAGGATGAAAGGAGCAAAAGGCAGACTAAATCATTGGCTAAGGTTTTGGTCAGAGCAGCAAATAGACCAGAAGTTAAAAAGCACGGAGACATGAAGGGATACATGGGCCCATGCCAAAGGCTGCCCCTGGCCTCAGATCAATGTGCCTACTGTAAAGAAAAAGAAAACTTGGACAAAGAGTGCCCCGAAAAGAGGCAGAGAAACCAGTATAGGACGAGACTTGAAGGATCCAGCCACTGCATCACCCTGAAGTCGTATGGTTTACGAACGAGAGCAGCTTCCTCCAAGATGGTACGTGGTGGGCTGGAGCAGCAGTAGTTAGCAAAACTAATGTCATCTGTTTCTCTGGTCTCACAGAAGAGACATCAGTCCAAAAGGCAGAACTGATTGCCCTTACGAAAGCATTGGTACTAGCAACAGGCAAAAGGGCCACCATATACACTGATAGCCGCTATGCATTTGCCACTGCAAATGTGCACGGGGCTATTTACCAGCAAAGGCAGCTATTAACCTCCGCTGGGAAAGAAATAAAGAAATAAAGAACAAAGATATGATCCTCCACCTTCTCTCAGCAGTGCAGGGCCCTACGGACCTAGGCATAGTGCACTGTCCAGGGCACCAGAAGGGAAACGACCCCGTGGCGGTTGGAAACAGAAGGGCAGATGAGGAAGCTAATTGGCAGCCCTAAACGGAGTGCCTCTGTTCACTTTTTCCACACCGGGGGGAACAACAATCAGGAGACTTGGCCGCACCGGAACATTCAGGCAACTTATCATCTGAGGAGACAGATACAGAACTCTGGGAACCTACAGAGCCAAGTACACAATTTTCAAAAGCCCACCTTTATCTCAAAGACATACACCAGCTCACCCACTTAGACTCTAAGAAGTTATAGGCACTCTTAAAGGACCAAAGGAAGTAATTATTATTGACTGACTCACAGAGGAAAGAAATAACTGCGCAGGTGACTACAGCTTGTCAAGTTGGCCAATTAGTTAATACTTACCCATCGAAGCTTACTTCAGGGAAGCGCTTATGAGGAATCAGACCAGGACAATTCTGGGAAGTGAGCTTTACTGAAATAAAGCCAGCAAGGATTGGACTTAAATGTCTCCTAGTCTTTGTAGATACTTTTTCAGGATGGGTCGAAGCCTTCCCCATGAAGAAAGAAACGGCTCAGCTGGTGGTCAAAAAGATCCTAGAAGACATTTTCCAAGGTTCAGCCTGCCTAAGGTAATAGGGTCGGATAAGTGACCGGTATTCATGGCCCAGGTAAGACAGGGATTTGCCAGGACCCTGGGGATTAATTGGAAGTTACATTGTGCTTATAGACCCCAGAGCTCAGGACAGGTAGAAAGGATGAATAGAACCATCATAGAGACCTTAACGAAATTAAGCTTGGAGACTGGCATGAAAAATTGGACTCTGTTCCTAAGTTATGTACTGTTTTGTGCAAGAAATACCAAGTCTTCCTCTTTGTGTAACCTCACCCCTTATGAAATTCTCAATGGTGGCCCTCCTTCAGTAAGGGACCTAACCCCAACTAGGAGACTTAATGATTCCTTTCACACCCCCTTGCTTGACAGACTTAAAGCCCTTGAACAAAACCAGCACCCAGCGATACCTGTGGAAACAGTTGGCCTCTGCAAATCAGCCTGGAGATGAGGGAACCCCACATCGATATCAAGTGGTAGAGTTCATCTACGTGAGATGGCATCAGGTGTCATCCCTGGAACCCCGCTGGAAAGGACCATACCAGGTGCTGCTTATAACACCCACAGTGGTGAAAGTGGATGAGATCACTTCATAGATCCATACCACCCATCTCATGCCTGCACCCTGTACAGACTCCGGCTGGAAACTGAAACAGACTGGTAACCATCTCAAGTTGCGTGTCCGTCGTGTGGGTAGGGCTATGGATTCTTCCCCTGACCATCAGCAGTCCTAATCCCCATCAGCCTGTTCAGCAACGATGGCAAGTTATAAATCCTACTGGGCAAGTAGGGTGGTGTATTTCACATACAGCCCCCTTATGGAATTGGTGGCCATCTCTCCCCCCGGACATTTGTCAGCTTCCCATAGGTCTCTCTGACTGGGATCTCCCTGACATAGAGGACCCCACACAGATCCCACTCAAATGCAAACCAGGGCAACATAGACCACTTTACCCCATGAATTATGGATGTCATCTCCCCAAGCTCATGTGTAAACAAGCCAGTCAAGACTATTATGTGTGCCCAGCAGATTTCCAAAGTCGCAAACAGGCCCAAACCTGTGGAGGACCCAGTAACTTTTATTTTAGATCTTGGGGTTGTGAACAAACGGAAGCTGCATGGTGGAACCCAAACTCCCCAGACAGCAAGATTTGGGTAGGATGAAATGACACCTTGATTGATCCCAAGAAATGTGCCGCTAGCCAAGTGGTGTCAAAAACTCACTGTGGAAAGAATAGTCTATGTTACCCCCTCAATATAACTTTCACTTCCAAAGGAAGGGGCTACCTCAGAACAAAATGGCCTATGAGAAATACGTGGGGAATGCAATTCTATATTTATGGCCCCGGTTATGACTTGAGCAGAGTTTATATACATTCTATGGAGAGGGCAGGGTTTTTACATACATCATAGCCTCTTTTAGAAAATCATCTTATACCCCAGCAAAATCAAATAACCCACAGCAATAGGGCCCAATCCCCTCAAGCCAGGAATTAAGCCTCCTATACCTCCCATGCCTAGATCTACCAGAACCCCTCTACCATCTCATAATTCCCGGTTTCCGTCTTTGCCTACTTCCCCAGTCCAGAGTACAGCTGACTCCACCCCCTGGGAACTAATTAAAGGAATGTTTATGGTACTGAACTCCACACAGTCAGAACTCATTGCTTTTCAGCCCAGGTATTTGACAGCTCTGTAAATTATTGTGTAATGGTGCAGATACTCCCCAGGGTGCTCTATCATGATGCAGAATCATTCGAAGGTCTACTTGGGGGACAAACAACCCAATTTCACCGGGAGCCATTGTCCCTTACTCTAGCCACCCTATTGGGGATAGGAGGTCCTGCAGGAGTGGGTATGGGAACAGCTGCTATGATCCGAGGGTCACAACAATTGGCCCAATTAGAAACATCAATAGATCAAGACTTGAAGACGTTAGAAACCTCTATCACAGTGCTGCAGGAATCCTTAACCTTTCTCTCTCTCTGCATTTGTTTTACAGAACAGGGGAGGACTAGATTTCCTCTTCATGAGGGAGGGGGTCTCTGTGCGGCACTGAGAGAATACTGTTGTTTTTATGTTGACCCTACTGGAGTTGCAAAATAATCCATGAGTAAATTAAGAAAATAACTTGAATAGCGCCAGAGAGAAAGGGAGATTCAACAAGGGTGGTTTGAGTCATGGTTTACCCAGTCCCCCTGGTTAACTACACTCCTATCAGACTTAGCTTGACCCCTGATCATCCTTAAGGTGTTGCTAACTGTGGGACCTTGTTTGTTTAACCGCATAGTTTCCTTATTCCAGGCTCAGATTGGGTAGGTAAAACTCATGCTAATCAGACAGAAATATGCTCCACAGGCAGAAATAGAATTTGAGACGCCAGAATAATTATGAAACATTACTTTTAAGATTAAAAGTAGTCAGAAAAAGGAGTGGGAATTGAAAGAATAAAATATATTGAAATTGAAATGTAAAGATCCAGGTTTTGTAAAGCTTTCAAGCTCCACTCAGAACCTGAAATTCCTGTGGCACTTAAGACAATTCCCAGATCTTCCTATTAGATGTGTGTTGAAATCTTCCCTGACCAGCTAGATACTTAACACCCTATCCCAGAAACCATGCAGATCTGCACGTATACATCTCAGGGCTTCAACCAATCAGTTTAAATGTTAACCCCTTCTCAGGGCTGACCAATCACCCACTGCATGACCTGTTCCCGCCAATGAATGTGCTAATCATGTTTTAGAGTTGTTATTTGATTTTGCTGGGGTATAAGATGATTTTCTAAAAGAGGCTATGATGTATGTAAAAACCCTGCCCTCTCCATAGAATGTATATAAACTCTGCTCAAGTTGTTCTGGGGCTCTTTGTCCTTTGCTCCTCTGAAGTGAGCTCTGAGCCCCAGCATGCTGGACCCACAATAAACCCTTTTGCGGTGGCATGAGACAGTCTCTTGGTGGTCTTTTCCTAAGACGTTCGTCCGAACTTTTCAGTTCCTGACTTCCATCAAGTGAGAATAGGGATCCTTTGGGTCAAAAGAGTTCTTCAAAGCCCTACAGTGGATAGTCCATAGGGGCTTGGGTTTTGTCATGACTCCAAATCACAGAAAGAATCAATACCTGACAGTCAGTAGGCCTCAAATTGGAGAAGCAGGGCAGTATTAACGGCAGGGCTATTTGATCATTCCTGGTTCAAAGGAAGGGTGTACAGTCCACCCTGATGTTAGGCAAATGAGGGGCAAAAGAGCTTATTTTGGACACTGTCTTGGGCTGCACCCCTTATGGAATCTTTCAGCCAGAGATTATGATGAGTGTCTATATGGAAGAATATGAGGCCAATGTTGGAGTGTTTTGATTTAATTGCGGTCATTTGTGTGGCGGTTGGAAGAGATGCCTGGGTCCTCTTGGGCCTGAACACTGGTGTGATTCCCCTTAGAGACTGAGTGCTGGAACGGACCTCAGAGAAGTGTTGCCATGAATTGTGTTGGGATTTTAGGAGGCCTCGCATGAGAATTGCCCTTGGAAAATGCGATCAGGGTCGCTTTCCACAGAGACTGGAAATCTCAGCCAGGATATCACATGATTTTATTCTGAAAGACTTGGCAACCATAATTGAGAGTCAAAACACACATGGACCTCACATGTAGACCTCAATGGGCCTGGCTTCATATGACCTTTTGGCCACTCTTTGGGAACACTTGCCTGTGAGAGTTCTCCAGATCTTTCATTGAAATGAGCTTTCTCACCATTTAAGGGTTCCTAAATGAATTGAAATCCACAGTGCCTCCAATTTCATCCTTGAAAAATGGCTATATGAATACCATTAAATTTTTGAAATTTCAATGACCTGGTGGCACTGGAGAAACTTTGGGTGTCCTGTTGCTGATCATGAGTATACCAGAGAGTGCCTTGATTGACTGGGTTTCCTGAAAATGGTGTAGAACAGAGAAGCCTATAGGTTGGATCCTGCTGAGTAGTGGGCCTAGAGAAGTGGTGGGCATATGTGTGATAAAACATCTGTGGTAGGGGAATGAGGATCTACCATTGGATTCCAAATTGCTTGGGACTGACATGGTGCAGCCAGCATAAATTTCTATTTAAAGGCATCTTGATATATGGAGAGGTTTCAAGGCAATGTTCAGAATCAGCTTGCTATGTTCAAGGGGGTGAACTATGTGGGTTAGAAACCTGGTTGGTGCATTCTCCTGCAGAACCTGACCCACCACACGTGACATAACTCCCGCCAGCACTGTGTCCCAGTTGAGCTCCATGTATTTGGTGAAGCAAATACCAAACTCCCAGTGCAGGAGCAAGAAACACAATGGAGAGTGGAAGAGCAATAAATGACTATACAGTCCACACAGGGAGACACTTAGCCACCAGTGGCCACAGTATACCCACAAAAAGAGAATCCAGCACTCTTCCCTCATGTTCATTGGAATATTACAATTTAGTCCTCCAGGTCACATAGATGCTGACCCAGCTTTGATCATCTCACTAGAAAAAAAGCAAAAGCTCCTGACAACAACATATATTTCAAGTGCCCAAACTCAGAGGCAGTTTCTCAAGAAGTCATTAGGCCAGCAGAGCTCCATTATTGTGGAGTGTTTACCCTGTCCCTTACTTTTGGAAACTCCTCTACCACGTCCATGGTTGTGAACTCCTTATCATATTCCATTCCAGATAAGTATTCACAGATTTTCTAACACTTCTCCTCTAATTGTGTCTTACTTGGGGTGAAGGTAATGTCAAGGCATTGTTCTGGAGAAAGTGGGAAGATTTTTGTGTAGCACATATTTGCATACACATTGGATAAATTTTCCAATTTTCCATTCAAAATACTGAATCCCTGACATTAACACATACTCTACTAGATTCTGAATACTAATCCTAATATGTTGGAGAAAAATAACCCAAAAAGAATAGAACTACAAGCAGTTCAGAGGAGGCATGGTGTATAGTTGGGCTTGCCTTTTGCATAATATAGGGTAGGAGTTATAAATCCAGTCATTTTTTTTTTGGAAATAGTTCTCCATATGTTTTTAATGCCTATTCAGGACCTGTATTTTTATATGCACATATAGAATCCTACCTGTTACCACACGTTCATTCTTGTGTGGTGGCTGAATTGGCAGATACAAATTCTGACAAGGGATCACTCCTCCTAAACGCTGTTGGAATTGAAAATTCAACCTATGTGTGAGCTTCCTAGTTGAACAACATTATACATAAATCCATGTTCAGTAAAATGAATTTATTTGAAACTGTGCATGATATATATTTCTTGGTGATTTTCAATTGACATATAGTGCTACTTTTTAATGTCTGTGTATATGTGTGTGTGTGTGTGTGTGTGTGTGTGCATGAGTGTGTGTATATATATATATATATACACACACACACACACACGCACACACACACTCTCCAGAATATTCAAAATATGAAATATATGTGTCTTATTTTACACTTCCTAAACTTTTCATATTCATGAATGTGGATTTATAATAATCTTTTCACAAGATTATTCTGAGAAATATTCACATACCTTACTAGAGTCTGACAACTAATCCTAAGATGATGGAGAAAAATAATGCAAACAGAATAGAAATACAAGAAGTTCAGTGGAGGCATGGTGTATAGTTGGACTTGCCTTTTGCATGATAAACGCTAGGTGTTATAAATCTAGTAAATTTTCAATTGAAATAATTCTTCATGTGTTTTTAAAATTAACAAATATGTGAATTCCTGTATCCCTTTCTCTGTATCCTATTCATCACATGTATTTTTACATGCACTTATAGAATCCTACCTGGTATCACAGGTACATTTTTGTGAGGTGGCTGACTTGGCCGATACAAATTCTGAAAAAAAGATCACTCCTCTTAAACGCTGTTGGAAACGAAAATTCAACCTATGGTTGAGTCCCCTGGTAGAACAACAATATACATAAATCCATGTTCAGTAAAATATATGTTTTGTCATCTGTGGATAATATATATTTATTGATGAATTTTGATTGGCATATATATTACTACTTTTTAATGTCTCTGTGTGTGTTTTGTGTATAAATAAATATGTGTATATATATACAAATACACACTCTCCAGATTTTTCAAACTATGAAATATATGTGTCTTATTTAAATTCCCTAAATTCATTCATGTTCATGGACTTGGATTTATAATCAACTTTTCACAAGATTATTCTCAGAAATATCCATCCACCTGAAAAACATATTTGTATCCTAGTACTGAACACTAAGTTGAATGAATGGTGCATACAAAAACTAATATTTCTACAGTAACTGACCCAGTTTAACATCAATGCAAGTAGATTCCGATGAGACAAGGTGTGTATTTTGACGTTCAATTTTATTCAACACTGGTACTTAATATTTCTTCATATAATGGACATCATAGGATATATATTTCATCCACAAATTCACAAATTTATGGGCATTTGTTTCACTTACAATCAATTCCTGCTTTTGAACACATGTATTTCTCCAGGTGTCTTGATTGGTCTTTTCATTAGACTTCTTTACAAACACATTTTTTTCTATTTCCATAATCAATTTTGAAGCAAAACTCACACACACTTCATGATAAACTATAACCCTAATATTACCAATAGATATATAACTGGTTTGAATGAATGTATGTACATAAATATAAAATTTCCTGTATATTTTCAGATATCAATTCAATCCATTATTTAAAGTTGAAAACAGTGATACTATTTATTCACAGTATGGTTTAGTCATGCATTATCTCTATATTCATAGAAAAAGTGTGCACCTATTTGTACCCCCAATACTAATTTATATGTCTTCAATATATTGCTCCTAGAAATGGTGGAAGAAATACTCATGTCATCTGATCTACATATATATTTTATCAGTGTAATATTCTGGACACAAAAAAAGCAAATGTCACACTTATGTTTGTACCAAATCCTAAATAGAAAGTGTGCATGGATTACTAAAAACACCCATGTCCAGGTTGCCTAATGCTCTCAAATGTCTATCCTATTGGTGACTACATATTTGTTTCTTCCTAAGATTATATATTCAATCTCAAGCCTGTTGAATATGTCTAATCCTATCACTCACTATATACTTTGCCTGATTTCCTAATGTCTCTATTGATATCTGCTTTCCTACATATTTTTTCCAGTTCATCACTGTGACCGACTCTTCACATGTGCTGACATTTACATTCACTCTCTAACCAAAACTCTATTGCTAAAGAACTTTTGGTCCAAATCCTATACTCACTTTTCTATCTAAACCAACACTATCTTCCTAATCCTATCGACTATGCCTTTTTGACTGGATGTTCTCTTAGACATTCAATCAACCAAGGTACATGGTCCTTTGGCATTGTTTATCTATTTATTTGATACATCTGTGCAGAACATAGTTCAAAGGTAAGTATCCCACTAAAGTGACCAATGCCCTTCTGGGCTTCAAATCTTACCTAGAATTCTGTTTTCATACTTATATTTCACCTCTATATTATTAAATATCACAGAATACCAATACCATTATTCATCCAGCAGAATGATTCCTAACCCTAATCAAACCTGTTATTAACCCTAATCATACACTGTTCCCTAATCTAACTTTACAAAAGAGCAGGCACAGAGTTGGTCTTACAATACAGGAATATAGGGAATCTTTCACCTGCTGAGAAGCTCAAAGGTCCATGTAGATATGATCCCTGGAGAAGATGTAGGGAACTATGAAGGACCTGAGAAAGCGAAAGTCCTATTACATGGCAAAAAAAAACCTGGTCAGGACGAAGGGATGTGTCTGAATCAGCCTCTATCTTTTTAATGTAGAGAAGATAAACCAAACCAGGCCTGTGTGGAGAGCTGTTCCAAGTGCCTATGGCTAATATAACATTCTAACTTGTGAAATTGTCACAGGAAATAGGGGCAGCCTCCATCTCAAAGGACCGTTTGAAGAAACTGTTAGGACAAAGTGGTTGCCAAGGCAGTGACCTCATTCAGTTTCTGAAGGAAGTGACCTTACCTAATTTCCTTGGTGATGGAACTCTCTGAACTTGGAATCCAGGAAGCCAAGCACCCAGAGGCAGGCCCAGTCTCAGTCCCAGTGGTCTCACTTGTTTAGACTTACCAAGGACAGAGTCCGTCTTTCTTGGTAAATACTGATGTGAGTATGGCCAAATGCCAGGAGAGCTCTGAAGAGCGGCCTTTCCTAAGAACGCAGGTAGTGGCTCACTGCTGGGCCCTGACAACTTCACAGAGTTGGCCAAGTAGACCAGATCTTAGACAGGACAGGCCATTTCGGGGGAACAAAAAATGGACCACCAGTCAGAGGACTCTCTGGATAGTCACATACCTACTTGGGGGAAAGAGGTATCTTTGTGGGTATGGGTGTGAGTTTGTGGTTTTGTCTCATGTTCTAAGAATACGTAGGAAAGGCAGTTTGTTTGGTTTGGAATGGACTGTGTCTAGTAAGTCCTTTGACAAGGCGAGTGTTTCTATGTCTGTGTATCCCACTGTGTCTGTGGTTGTAGATATTAGAAAAGAGAATGCATCAATGGATGTGTTATGTCTAGTAGAAAGCTTCTCAGCATTCATCCTCCCTAATTTATGAATGGACTGTGGCTTGCCTTATAGATGTACAACACCTACAATCTTCCTAAGTTCCTGTATTCTTCCTGATTTTGGCCTCTCTCTAGAATAGGCTCATGATTTTGTTTCCAAGTTATGTACCACCTCCAAGCTCTGTGACATGGCTATGTACTGGATAGCTGAAGGGAATGGGAGCATATCAGAAAACTCAGATATCAGTGTGACTAGGAGAGTCTCAGTGGAGAAACCCTGCTTTGGGTCTTTTGCTTACCTATTTGTCCGTTGCCCTGAATGTCAGGAAGGTCTTTGCCTCAGGTCGCCCCTTTGTGAAGCCTGAAGAAAACAGTTTTCAGATGGAAATGAATGGGCATCACCTTGGGCTCTTTGATTAATTGCTTTGGAATGGGATGAGTCTGAATCAGCCTCTTGGTTCTGTGTGAGGCTGTGGCTTAGATTCTCAGCACCTGTTGGGTCTAAAGAAAGATCCCATGTGTGCATCCAAAACGAAAATGGCCAAAAGAGCAGTCATTGTGCATTAAGTCTCTCACCTTCCTCTGTAATGTTCCTTCCTCCGTCAAGTGAGAATAGGGATTCCTTGGGTCTAATGAGTTCTTCAAAGCTCTGTAGACTCTAGCCCATTGGTGCTTGGGTTTTCTCATAACTCCAATTCACATAAAGAATCTAAACTCCACAGTCAGTAGGCCACAAATTGGAGAAGTGAAGCAGTATTAACAGCAGGCATATTTAATCACTCCTGGTTCACAGGAAGGGAGTCCGGGCCTTTAGGCAAATGAGGGGTAAGGGAGCTTTTTTTGGACACTGTCTTGGGCTGTGCCTCTCAAGTAAACCTCCAGCCAGAGGTTATTATGAGTGTCTTTATGGAAGAAGATGAGGGCTAGGTGGGAGTGTTTTGGTTTTAAATGTGATCACTTGTGTGGCGGTTGGAAGAGATGATTGGTTACACCTGGGCTTCAACTCTGGTGTGATTCCACTTAGAGACTGATTTCTGGAACTGACCTCAGAGAAGTATTGCAATGAATTGTGTTGGGATTTTAGAAGGCCTCGCATGAGAGTCGCCCTTGGAAAATGAGTCTTGGCCCAGGGTTGCTTTCCACAGAGCACTGGAAATCTCAGCCAGGATATCACATTATTTTATTCTGAAAGACTTGGCAACCATAGTTGAGAGTCAAAACAAACAAGGACCTCACATTGTAGACCTCAATGGGCCTGGCTTCATGTGAACTTTTGGCCACTCTTTGGGAAGCCTTGCCTGTGAGAGTTCTCCAGATCTTTCATTGAAATGAGCTTTCTCACCATTTAATGGTTCCTAAATGAATTGAAACCCACAGTGCCTCCAACTTCATCCTTGAAAAATGGTTAGATAAATACCATGAAATGCTTAAAATTCCCATGAGCAGGTGGCACTGGAGAACCTTTGGATGTCCTGTTTCTGATCATAAGTATACCTGAAGGTGCCTTGATTGACTGGGTTTCATGAAAATAATATAGAAAAGACATGCTAGTAAGTTGGAGGCTGCTGAGTAGTGGACCTAGAGAAATTGTGGGCAGGTGTGTGATAAAAAATCTGTGGTGTGGCCATGTGGATATGCCATTGGCTTCCAAATGGATTAAGACTGATATGGTGCAGCCAGCAGACCCTTCTATGTAAAGGCATCTTGTGATATTGAGGAGTTTCAGGGCAATGTTCAGAATCAGGTTACTATGCTCAAAGAGGCAAGCTTGTGGGATAGAAGCCTGGTTGGTGCATTTTCCTGCAGACCCTGACCCACCAAACGTGACAGAACTCCCTCCTGCACTATGTCCCAGTTGAACTCCTTTTTTCGTGAAGCAAATACCAAACTCCCAGTGCAGCAGCAAGAAACACCATGAAAGATGGAGTATGAACAAATGGGTTCACAGTGCACATGGGGAGACACTTAGCCCCCAATGGCCACAGTTTACCTACAAAGAGAGGATTTAGCAATGCTTCCTCATGTTCATTTTAAAATAAGTAACCATGTCCTCCAGGTCCCATAGATGCAGACCCAGCTTTGATGGTCTCACTACAATGGAAGCTAAAGCTCCTGAGAACAACATATATTACATGTGCCCAACCTCAGAGGGAGTTTCTTAAGAAGACTTTAGGCCAGCAGAGTTCCATGTTTGTGTGTGGTGAGCCGCTTCTGCAGATTATGGTCGCCATTGCAGGATGGTGCTGGCTCCACTGTGGTCTGTAACAAACAACTCCTTGTTTGGGAGAGTTGGTGCATGGTTTTTCAGCACCCTGTGAGAAAGTTCCACGTGGAAGCTTTGCATTGGGGCTTGGGATGCTTTATTTAGGCTGGAAGGGGCATCCAACAAGGAAGAAGAAGAAATATCAAGGGCCTGAATAAACTGCTGAAAGAAGATTCCTGAGTTGTGTCTTCCTTGCGGGCAAGGGGTCGCGACAAGTGGTGCTGAAAACCCGGGAACCAGAACTTTCAGCAGTCAGGGGTGGTGCACCAGTTAGTCCCAGGTAAGTGGGACCCGCGGTCAAAGCGGAGGTTAGTCCCAGGTAAGTGGGACCCGCGGTCAAAGCGGGGATTAGTCCCAGGTAAGTGGGACCCGCTATCAAAGCGGCAGCTCCTCTGTAAAGCCAGAGAGAGCATTACATCTTATTGCAGCTGCACTGTGTACTTTCGCTCTTACTTTCACTTTTGTTTTTTGTGTGTCTTTTGTTGTGTCATGAGTGCCGTATCTTCAAGTCCGCTTCTCCTGGCCCTAGATAACCTGTTACGTTGCAAGGGCCTAGAAGTGAAACGTAGTACTTTACAGAGATTTTTACGGAAGACAGATATTGCTGCACCGTGGTTTGTGTTCTCGGGCAGCCTTACTATACCTAGCTGGGATAAGTTAGGCACAGATCTTGACTTTGCTTCTGAGCAGGGCATATTAGAGGGTGGGGTGACACCCCTTTGGAAGATGATCCGTAGTTGCCTCGCAGATGGCAGATGTCAGGAAGCACTTACTAAAGGACAAGAAGTTTTGAGCAACTTCATGAGGAAAAGTCTGAAGGATCACATAGTGAAGTGGCAGAGAACATTGGGAGTAAGAGTAGTGAGAAGGCAAAAGAGCCTGAAACTAAAAATAGGAGAAGGCTCTACCCAGACTTGGCTGAATTAAAAACGCCTGAGAACACAAGCGGCTCAGAGAGTTCTGAGGACCTTGATATATTGTTACAACAACTACGAAAGATAAAAGTGAAGAAAAAGAAAAAAAGGGATTCAGGGCACGCAGGCCTACTGTAAAAAGGGGACGGGATCCAATATCGGTCAACAACACTCTGAGGAGGAGGAGGTAGAATATCTCAAAGAAGATATGGTGCCGGTTGCCCCACCCCCGTATGTGGGGGGGAGCCAAAATTCCGGGAGATATTTTCATGCTCAAGTTTGGAGGACAGTTAATACAGATATGGGACTTGCATACCCTGTATTTCAGGACAATAACAGGGCAAGATATCATGAGCCTTTAGACTTTAAGAAAATTAAAAACTTGGCGGAATCATTCCGCACTTATGGCGTGGATGCCGCTTTCACCCTTACTCAGGTGGAGGGACTTGCTAGATTTTGTATGACTCCTTCAGATTGGGCTAGCCTTGTTCGGGCTTGTGTTTCTCCAGGTAAATATTTGGACTGGAGAGCCTTTCTGCTAGAGGGCGCTGTTGAGCAGGCCGCCCAAAACTATGCGGCGGGACACCCCCATTGAGACAAGGATATGCTTTTAGGACAAGGCAGATTTACTAATCAACAGACAGGATTCCCTCCTGAGGCATATGATCAAATTAACAACATTTGCATTCGGGCATGGAAGTCACTTCCAAATAGAGGAGAGGTGTCTGGTTACTTGACTAAGATTCTGCAGGGCTCTACAGAACCCTTTTCAGATTTTGTAGCAAGCATGGTGGAGGCCGCTGGAAAGATTTTTGGGGACCCTAATAGGCACCTACAGGGGCGTAAGCATCCTGTGCTAGCTCATCAAAAGCTTAACAGGTTTGGTCTGGGTTTTTCCTAGGGTCCACTGGGGCTCAAATACCCATAACATGGCTCACCGAGGAGCCTGTTTGGGTGCCTCAGTGGCCTCTTCCCTCGGCTAAACTGGCAGCAGCCCATGATCTAGTCAAAGAACAACTTGATTTGGGTCACATCCAACCTTCTACTTCTCCATGGAATACTCCCATATTTGTCATTAAGAAAAAATCAGGGAAGTGACGCCTACTGCATGATCTACAAGCAGTTAATGCTCAGATGCAACTTATGGGACCCATTCAAAAAGGGCTGCCTCTGCTCTCCTCTGTTCCTCAAGGCTGGGATATAATTGTTATTGACATTAAAGACTGTTTCTTTTCCATTCCTTTGCATCCTAAAGATTCACAACGTTTTGCTTTCACCCTTCCCTCGTGTAATCACGAGGAACCAGATCAAAGGTTTGAGTGGGTGGTGTTGGCACAGGGGATGGCTAACAGTCCCACGATGTGCCAAATGTATGTGGGGAAGGCACTCGCACCTCTCAGACATAAGTATTCCTCCACCAAGATCATTCATTATATGGATGATGTGTTATTGGCCGCAAAATTAGAACAGACAGTTAATGAGGCTTATAAAGAACTCGTGATGCTGTTGGCTCAACATGGACTGCACATCGCACCTGAAAAGGTTCAAACAGGGGATTCTATCAGGTATTTGGGAGCGACAATTGGGTATGACAAATTAAAACCACAAAAAATTACCATCAGGACTCAAGATTTCCAAACTCTATATGATTTTCAAAAATTGCTGGGAGACATTAATTGGATAAGAGGATATTTACATATTCCTAATATTGTGCTCCAGCCTTTGTATGCTACTCTTAACGGTGATCCAGATCTTGCTTCCCCTCATAGCCTCACTACTGAGGCTAGAGCGGCCCTTATAAAAGTAGAAAAAGCTATACAGCATGCCACTCTATGCAGGCTCCAGAGTGATAAACCTTTCCAGTTATGTGTGCTTGCCACTATGCGGCAGCCTACTGGAGTACTGTGGCAAGATGTGCCTTTACTATGGATCCACCCACATGTATCCCCAGGAAAATCCTTAGAATATTATCCTGATGCTGTTGCAGCGTTGGCACTTAAAGGGATTCAACAAAGCATTCAATTTTTCGGCCAATCACCTTCTTCTCTTATCATACCCTACACTAAAGCTCAACTTAATGTTTTATGTGTTACTCTAGACAACTGGGCTATTCTGTGTTGCTCGTTTCAAGGGGGTATTGATAATCACTACCCTTCTCATCCATTACTCCATTTTGTTAAAGAACATCCCATCATTTTCCCTAAGGTAACTTCATCCAGTCCAATTCCGGGGGCTGTTAACATTTTTACTGATGGTTCCAAGTCTGGAATGGGAGCTTATGTAATTAATGACTCTCCCCCTATCCAGCATCAATTTGCTCCTGGAAATCCACAATGGATAGAACTACAAATTGTTATTGAAGTTTTTAAACAGTGTTCTTTTCCTTTTAATCTTATTTCAGACTCCAGGTATGTGGTACAAGCACTAAAAGTCCTGGAGGCCATGGGAGCTATTAGTGATGCCCACAATGTGTCTGCTTACTTTACTCAGCTTCAACAGCTTATCTCTAACCGCACTGCTTCTTTTTATCCAATGCACATCAGGGCTCACACCTCTCTTCCTGGTACGTTATCCCAGGGTAATGCCTTTGCGTGCGGACTTAGCCACTAGAGGTCAATTTATATGCTTGGCTTCCTCCTTAGAGGGGGCTAAGTTGTTTCACCAAATCTTCCATGTTAATGCATTAACGCTGCACAGGCATTTTTCCATTTCAAGAGCGGATGCTCGGCAGATAGTATTGCAATGTCCCCACTGTGTCACATTTCTTCATCCCCCTAATTATGGAGTAAACCCACGGGGATTAAAGCCATTGGTTGTTTGGCAAATGGATGTGACACATATACCTGACTTTGGTAACCTCAAGTATGTGCATGTTTCCGTTGATACGTGCTCTGGAATTATCCATGCTTCTGCTTTATCAGGAGAAAAGGCACGTAATGTCATTACTCACTGTTTAGAGGCATGGGCAGCATGGGGTGCACCTGCATCCCTTAAGACTGATAATGGACCTGCTTATACTGGCAGACAATTTACAGCTTTTTGTTCTACTATGGGAGTGCAACTTACTCATGGTTTGCCTTACAATCCTCAAGGACAAGGCATTGTTGAGTGTGCTCATCGCACCTTAAAGGAAACTTTACAAAAACAAAAAGGGGGAATAG
Source organism: Callospermophilus lateralis (assembly GCF_048772815.1). Lineage (NCBI taxonomy): Eukaryota > Metazoa > Chordata > Mammalia > Rodentia > Sciuridae > Callospermophilus > Callospermophilus lateralis. Next base: position 758,645 of record NW_027512690.1, read on the forward strand.
GAGCTGAACACACTCCTAAAGAACGCCTGTCCTTAGCTCTCTTTACCATTAATTTTTCGAATTTGGATATTCATGGTGGCTTTGCGGCTGATAGACATGTGTCCCCTCAGCCCTCTGTGATTGGCTATGTTAAGTGGAAGGATGTTCTTACGGGCCAATGGAACGGCCCTGACCCCGTGCTGACATGGGCACGACGATCTGTATGTGTTTTTCCCCAGGATCGTATGGAAACCTTGTGGGTCCCTGAACGCTTGACAAGAAGAGTCTCGACATCAACTGACCAGCAACAAGAGATAACACAACAATTCTGTGATGAGGATCTTCATTCTGCTAAGTGCTCTGGCTCTGGTGCTGGTGCCGATGGCACAGGCGACACCAATGCGGTGGTGGGCAGTGGCACGGGCATGGCCAATGCCGATGCCGGTTCATGGTAATTCTAGTGTCCTCCCCACTCGTTTTTCTACCTCATGTGAGATGTCTGCTCCCTGTGCCTCTCCTAGAGGGGACATGGAGAGAATTTTTAATCAATCTCAAGTTAATCTAACAGGAGTTTTTTGTTTCAGACTTAAAAACGCTAATTGCATTAGCCTTAAGACCAAAAATTTGACTAACTGGGAGGACCCATTGTGGTCCAATCAGGTCTCAGGGAGCATTATCAGTGCTGTATTGAGCAAGGTAGCTTCGGGGAAGCAATCAGGCTCAGGAACCCCCGCAAACAGTAGGTCTGCTCTTAACATAACTACCTTGGCTATTATCTCCGAGGTACTAATCCCAGTGCCTCCTTCTTCTAGTAGTATTCATGATGCCACTCATTTCAAGGCCTCTCCTTACTGTTCCCCTAATCTTGGTTTCCCCCCAACATTTACACCTTGTCAGGATCATTCTTGGGAGAAACATCAAGTTGCTAAAGGTTTCTCCCTTTCCCCCTCTCTTAAGAGGTATGTTTATAACTTTAACAATAGTGCCAGCTCCTCTACAGGAGTAGGTTGGTCCTGGTTTCAATGGCTGATTTCCAATGAAAAGGGGGCTTCAGCAGATATTTCTGCATTGGCTCAGTTGGTAGGAGCCAAAAGTTGGCTGACTAATGTTTCTGGTACTGTTAGGGAAAGTGAACGAGGTAATAGACTTACATCTGTTTCATTCAACTCTCTGTTGTATAATGCCACAATGCCTCCTGCAATGGTCTGTGTCCAATCCCCCTTCTTATTCCGCCACCTCTTCGGGGATGCTGGATTGTTCTCATACTACCAGTCTCTTATCTGAGTGTTGAAATGGTTCCTGGTCTGTAGCAGTGGTTATGAAAATTCCAACTTTTGTCCCAATCCCGGTCACTGCGGATGCTGATAAATTCCCTATTGTTGAGCTACTTAGAGTCCACAGAGATTTTGGAATCACAGCGGCTATAGTGACAGCCGTGGCGGTATCTGCTGCTGCAGCGGTTACGGCCTGAGTGGCTATGGCTAATCAAGTACAAACTGCTGCCACCATTAATCAAGTTGTCCAACAAACTTCCACCATACTTGAATCCCAAAATACAATTAATCAACATATTTTGTCAGGGATTTTAGCTGCCAACCAAAGTATAGATTTACTCCAAGCTCAGGTAGAAGAATTGGCTGACTTAGTGCTTTTGGGTTGTGTTGACCAACGTGCACATTTATGCATAACCTCTGTCAGATTTAATGATTCCAGGAATGTTTCCCGCATCATTGGCGAATATTTGGCTGGAAATTGGTCCATGGAAGCGGAAGACATGATCCAGTCTCAACTAACCCAGATAGGTGTCTTGAATAACACCCATGTTGATCCCGTGACTTTGGGTCAATTCACCGATTGGATATCTTCTGCTTTTTCCTTTTTTAAACAGTGGGTGGGGGTAGGCATTTTTGGTGCAATGTGTTGCCTCGGTATGTTTCTCTGTTTGTGGTTTCTCTGTTGCCTCAAGGCCCACAATGCTCACGATAAGGCTATGATCATCCAAGCTCTTGCAGCTTTAGAAAATGGCAATTCACCTCAAGTCTGGCTTGCGCATCTTAAACAGTAAATCTTTGACATGGTCGTTGCACCCCAAGTTATTATAACATTGCACTGGGATCGGCATGTCTTTCCTCGTTATTCTCTTAGTGTTGGAAAGCCCTTGCACTCTGCCGGTCTTGCTGCCATTGCACGCAGGTGGGTTTCCACACTAATGCTTCTCTATCGCCTTAAAGTCCGTGCCTTTCTTTCAGGGTGCTGTCAACTCGTTTGTCGTTGTGTACAGCCACAGTTCAGCCTCAGCTGTCCCCCTTCGTCCACCTTCGTCATGATACAGGATGCGAGGCAAGGCACTGCACTTGAGTGATCCTTGAAGTGGACCTCAAGGAGAGCATGTCCTATTGCATGCGGGTTTGATGTCCACGCCCCGCCCCACGAAAAAGGCATCGGCTGATATGGCTTCAGATCTGGGGAAGGGCCCTCCTTAGGACTGAGCCATACTATGCAGCCACTTCTGCAAAGTGGGATAGGACCTCTACTCTCGCCTGTATTGTTTTCAGAAAACAGAAAGGGGGAACTGTGGTGAGCCACTTCTGCAGATTATGGTCGCCATTGCAGGATGGCGCTGGCTCCACTGTGGTCTGTAACAAACAACTCCTTGTTTGGGAGAGTTGGTGCATTTTTTTTCAGCACCCTGTGAGAAAGTTCCACGTGGCAGCTTTGCATTGGGGCTTGGGATGCTTTATTAAGGCTGGGAGGGGCATCCAACAAGGAAGAAGAAGAAATATCAAGGGCCTGAATAAACTGCTGAAAGAAGATTCCTGAGTTGCGTCTTCCTTGTGGGCAAGGGGTTCGACATTTGTGGAGTGTTTACATTGTCCCTTACTTTTGGAAACTCCTCTACCACCCCCAAAGTTGTGAAAATTGAGCAGTTTTCATTGCAGATATATATTCACAGATTTTTCTAACTCTTCTCCTCTAACTGTGTCATACTTGGGGCGAAGGTAATGTCACAGCATTGTTCTGGATGAGATTGAAAAGATTTTTGTGTAGCAAATATTTGCATACACATTGGATCCATTTTTCAATTTTCCATTTGAAATACTGAATACATGATACTATCCCATACCCTACTAGCCTTTGACTATTCATCCTAATATGATGGAGAAAAATAACCTAAACAGAATACAAATACAAGCAGTTTAGAGGAGGCATGGTATATAGTTGAACTTTCCTTTTGCATGATAAACGGTAGGTGTTATAAATCTAGTCAATTTTTAATTAAAATAGTTCTCTATGTGTTTTTAAAATTAACTACTATGTGAATTCCTCTCTCCCTTTCTCTGTAGCCTATTCATCATCACATGTATTTTTATATGCACTTATAAAATCCTACCTGGTATTATAGGTACATTTTTGTGAGGTTGCTGACTTGGCAGGTACAAATTGTGAGAAGAGATCACTCCTCCTAAACGCTGATGGAACTGAAAATTCCACCTATAGGGGAGCTTCCTAGTAGAACAACATTATACGTAAACTCATGTTCAGTAAAATAAATATTTTTACATATGTGGATGATATATATTTAAAGATGAATTTCGATTGGCATATATATTAGTACTTTTTAATGTCTGTGTGTGTGTTTTGTGTATATATGTATATGTATATATATATATATATATATATATATATATATATATATATATACTCTCCAGATTTTTCAAACTATGAAATATATGTGTCTTATTTAAATTCCCTAAATTCATTCATGTTCATGGACTTAGATTTATAATCAACTTTTCACAATATTATTCTTAGAAATATTCATCCACCTTAAATACATATTTGTTTACTAGTAGTGAAAACTAACTTCAGTGAATGGTGTATACAAATCCTAATAATTCTACAGTAATTGACCCAGTCAAACATCAATGCAAGTATATTCCTATGGGACATGATATGTAATTTGATGTTTCTTTTTATTCAACATTGGTACATTATTATTTCTTCAGTTTTTGCACATCATAGGATATATATTTCATCCACAAGTGAGCAAATTTATAGGCATTTGTTTCAACTTTAATCACTTCCTGCTTCAGAACACATGTATTGTCAGGGTTTCTTGACTGGATTTTTCATGAGACTTCTTTCCAAACACATTATTTTCGATTTCCATAATCACTTTAGATGCAAAACTCACACACTCTTCATGATAAACCAAAACACTAATATTACCATTAGATGAATAACTGGTTGGAATGAATGATTGTATATCCATATAAGATTTCCTGTAATTTTTCAGATATCATTTCAAACCATTATTTAAAGTTGGAACAAGTTATATTATTTATTCACAGCATGGTCTATTCATGCTTTATCTCTATATTCATAAACACAGGGTACACCTATTTTTACCCCCAATACTAATTTATACGTCTTCAATATATTGCTCCCAGAAATGGTGGAAGAAATACTTATGTCACCTGATTTATGTATACATTTTATCACAGTAATATTCTGGACAAAAATTGTAAAGGTCACACTTATGATTCTACCAAAGCCTAAATGGAAAGTGAACATAGATTACTAAAAACATCTATTTCAAGGTTGCCTAATGCTCTCAAATGTCAATCCTATTGGTAACTACGTATTTCTTTTTTTCTAAGATTATATATTCAAACTCAACCCTGTTGAAAATGTCTAATCCTCTCACTCACTTTATACATTGCCTGATTTAGTAATGTCTCTATTGATATCTGCTTTTCTACATATTTTCCCCAGTTCATGATAGTGACTGACTCTTCATATGTGCTGACATATACATTCGCTCTCTAACTGAATCCCTATTGCTAAGGAACTTTTGGTCCAAATCATATACTCACTCTTCTTCCTAAACCTACCGACTATCTTTCAAATCCTAATGACTATCCTTTTTTGAGTGGATGTTCTCTTCTACATTCAATCTTCCAAAATACAAGGTCCTGTGCCATTGTATATCAAATTTTCTGAGACATCTGTGCAGAACATAATTCAAAGCTAAGTATCCCAATCAAGGGCCCAATGCCCTTGTGGGTTTTAAATCATACCTAGATTTCTGTTTTCATAATTATATTTCACCTCTACATTCTTGTAAATATCACAGGTTCCCAATACAATTATTCATGGAGCAGAATGATTTCTAACCCAAATCAAACCTGTTATTAACCCTAAACATACACTGTTCCCTCAATCTCATTTTACAGAAGAGCAGGGACAGAGTTGTTCTTACAATACAGGAAAGTAGGGGACATTCAACCTGCTGAGAACCTCAAAGGTCCATGCAGAAATGATACCTGGAGAAGTTGTAGGCAGGTATGAAGGACCTAAGAGAGCAAAGGCCAATTTGCATGGCAAACAACCTGGTCAGGATGAAAGGATGTTTCTGAATCAGGCTCTCTCTTCTTATTGTGGAGAAGATGGACCAAACCAGGCCTGTGTGGAGAGCTGTTCCCGGGTGCCTATGATTGATATACCATTCTAACTTGTGAAAGTGTTAGAGAAAGTAGGGACAGCCACCATCTCACTGAACCTTTGGAAGCAATTGTTAGGACAAAGGGGTTGCCAAGGGAGTGACCTCATTCAGTTCCAAAGAAAGTGATGTACCTCATTTCCTTGGTGATGGAACTCTCTGAACTTGGTATCCAAGAAGCCAGGCACCCAGATGCATTCCCAGTCCCAGTCCCAGTGGGCTCACTTGTGTGGATTTACCAAGGACAGTTAGTCTTTCTTGGTACCTACTGATGTGAGGATGGCAAAATGCCAGGAGAGCTCTTAAGAGGGACCTTTCCTGATAAAGCAGGTAGTGGCTCACCACTTTTTCCTGACAACTTCACAGTGTTGGCCAAGGAAACAAGAGAGGGTACAGGTCATTTCGGGGGAACATAGTATGGCCCACCAGTCAGAGGACACACCGGATAGTCAAAGACTTACTTGGGGGAAGGAGGTGCCTTTGTGAGTGTGGGTTTGTTGTTTTCTCTCATGTTCTGAGAATAGGTAGGAAAGGCGTTTTTTTTTTGTTGTTGTTTGTTTGTTTGTTTGGAGTGAACTGTTTCTAGTAAGTCGTTTGACAAGGTGAGTGTTTCTATGTCTGTGTATCCCACTGTGTCCGTGGTTGTAGACACGAGAAAAGACAATGCAACAATGGATGTGTCCTGTCTACTAGAAAACTTCCCAGAATTCATCCTGTCTAACTTATGAATGGAGTGTGGCTTTCCTTATGGATGGGCAAAACCTACTACCTTCCTAAGTCCCATTTTTTCTTCCTGAATTCTGGCCACTCTCCAGAATAGGATCATGGATTTGTGTCCAAGATAGGTGCCAACTCCAACGTCTGTGACATGGCCTTGTACTGGATAGCTGAATGGAATGGCCAGTATCTCAGAAAACTCAGATATCAGTGTGACCAGGAAACTCTCAGTGGAGAAACCCTGCTTTGGGTCATTTGCTAACCTATTGTTCTGTTGCCCTGAATTTCAGGAACGTCTTTGCCTCAGGCCACCCCTTTATGAACCCTGAAGAAAACAGTTTTCAAATGTAAATGAATGGGCATCACCTTGGATTCTTTGCTTAATTTCTTTGGAATAGGATGTGTCTGAATCAGCATCTTGGCCCTGTGTGAGGCTGTGGCTTATATTCTCAGCACCTGATGGATCTAAAGAAAGATTCCATGTGTGCATCCAAAACCAAAATGGCAAAATGTTCAGTCATTGTGAATGAATTCTATTGCCTTCCTCTGTTAGGCTCCTGAAATCCATCAAGTGAGAATAGGGATCCTTTGGGTCAAATGAGTTCCTCAAATCTCTGCAGAAGGGCTTGTCTTTTCTCCTGATTCCAATTCACATAAAGAATCTAAACCCCACAGTCAGAAGGCCTCAAATTGGAGAAGCGGAGCAGTATTAAGGGCAGGAATATTTGATCACTCCGGTTTCACAGGAAAGGTTTCCAGCCCACCCTGACTTTAGCCAAATGAGGGACATGGAGCTTATTTTGGACACTCTTTGGAATGTGCCCCTCATGGAAAGCTCCAACCAGAGGTTATGATGAGTGTCTACATGGAAGAAGATGGAAGCCATGTGGGAGTGTTTTGGTTTTAATTGTGGTCATTTGTTTGGCGGTGTGGAGAGATGACTGGGTCAACCTGGGCTTGAACTCTGGTGTGATTCCCCTTAGAGACTGCGTTCTGTAACTGACTCAGAGAAGTATTGTCATAAATTGTGTTGGGATTTTATGAGGCCACGCATGAGAGTCGCCCTTGGAAACAGAGAGCTTGGCCCAGGGTGGCTTTCCTCAGAGTACTGGGAATTTCAGCCAGGATATCACAGGATTTTATTCTTTAATACTTGGCAGCAATAGTTGAGAGTCAAAACACACATGGAACTCATATTGGAGAACTCAATGGGCCTGGCTTCATGTGACCTTTTGTCCACTCTTTTGGAAACCTTGCCTGTGAGAGTTCTCCAGAGCTTTCTTTGAAATGAACTTCCTCAACCTTTAATGGTTCCTGAATGAATTGAAACCCACAGTGCCTCCAACTTCATCCTTGAAAAATGGCTACATAAATACCATGAAATTTTTGAAATTCCCATGACCTGGTTGCACTGGAGAACCTTTGGATGTTCTGTTGCTGATCATGAGTGTACCAGACCGTGCCTTGTTTGACTTGGTTTCATGAAAATGGTGTAGAACAGAGATGCCAGTATATTCAAGCCTGCAGAGTAGTGGGCCAAGAGCTGTGGTGTGCAGGTGTGTGAAAAAATATCTGTGGTTGAGACATGTGGATCTCCCATTGACTTCCAAATAGCTTCTGGCTGACATGGTGCAGCCAGCAGGCTCTTTCTTGTAAAGGCATCTTTTTATATGGAGAGGTTTCAGGGCAATCTTCAGAATAGGGTTGCTATGGTCAAGGAGAAAGCTATGTGGGATAGAAGCCTGTTTGGTGCATTCTCCTGCAGACCCTGACAAACCACATGTGACATAACTCCCTCCAACACTGTGTCCCAGATGAACTCCTTGTATTTCATGAAGCAAATACCAAACTCCCAGTGCAGGAGCAAGAAACACCATGGAAAGTGGAGGATTACCAAATGGCTTCACAGTCCACATGGGGAGACACTTACCCACAGTGGCCACAGTTTACATACAAATGGAGAATTTGGCACTGCTGTCTCATGTTCATTGGACATAGATGCAGGGTCAGCTTTGATGTTCTCACTACAAAGGAACATAGTTTCTGACAAGCTCCTGAGAACAACAAATATTTCAAGTGTCCAACCACAGAGGCAGTTTCTCAAGAAGTATTATTCCGGCAGAGCTCCATGTACGTGGAGTGTTTACCCTGTCCCTTAGTTTTTGAAATTCCTCTACCACCTCCAAGGTTGTGAACTCCTGATTATTTTCCATTGCAGATATGTATTCACATATTTTCTAACTATTTTCCTCTAATTGTGTCTTACTTGGGGTGAAGGTAATGTAAAGGCATTTTTCTGGATGAGAGTAGGAAGATTTTTGTGTAGCACATATTTGCATACACATTGGATACATTTTCCTATTTTCCATTCGACATACTGAATCCCTGACAATAACCCATACCCAACTAGACTCTTACTGATAATCCTAATATGATGGAGAAAAATAACCCAAACAGAATAGAAATACAAGCAGTTCAGTGGATGTATCACATATATTTGGACTTGCCATTTGCATAACAAATTGTAGGTGTTACAAATCTTGTCAATTTTAATTGATATAGTTCTCCATGAGTTTTTAAAGTTAACAACTATGTGAATTTCTGTCTCCCTTTTTCTGTAGCCTATTCAGCACATGTATTTTTATATGCACATATAGAATCCTACCTGGTATCACAAGTACATTATTGTGAGTGCATGCATTGGCAGATACAAATTGTGAGAAGAGATCAGCCCTCCTAAACACTTTTGGAATTTAAAATTCAACCTATGGTGACCTTCCTAGTGGAATATTATACATAAATCCATTTTCATTAAAATATAAATTTTTCCATCTCTGGAGGATATATATTTCATGATGAATTTCGATTGGCATATATATTGCTACATTTTAATGTCTCTGTGTGTGTGTTTTGTATATATATATATATATATATATATATATATATATATATATATATATACTGTCCAGATTTTTCAAAATATGAAATATATGTGTCTTATATACACTCCCTGAATTCATTCATGTTCATGTATGTGGATTTATAATCAACTTTTCACAAGATTTTTCTCAGAAATATTCATCCACGTGAAATACATGTTTGTTTCCTAGTACAACAAACTCACTACAGTGAATGGTGGTTACAGATCCTAATATTGCTACACTAACTGACTCAGTTTAACATCAATGCAAGTAGATTCCTATGGGACATGGTGTGTATTTTGAGGTTCATTTTCATTCAACACTGGTATATTACTATTTCTTAAGTTTTTGAACATCATAATATATATATTTCATCCACAAGTTCACAAATTTATAGGCATTTGTTTCAGTTTCCATCATTTCCTGCTTCAGAACACATGATTTCCTCCAGGTTTCTTGACTGGCGTTTTCATGAAACTTCTTTCCAAACACATTATTTTCGATTTTCATAATCAATTTTAAAGCAAACCTCACACACTCTTCATGATAAAGCATAACCCTAAAATTACCATTAGATGTATAACTGGTTGTAATGAATGGATGTATATCAATATAAAATTTCCTGTATATTTTCAGATATCAATTCAATCCATTATTTAAAGTTGGAGCCAGTTATATTATTTATTCACAGTATGGTCTATTCATGCATTTTCTCTATATTCAGAGACACAGGGCACACCTATTTTTACTCCCAAAATTAATTTATATGTCTTCAAAAACTTGTTTGCAGAAATGGTGGAAGAAATACTCATGTTCCCTGATGTACATATACATTTTATCACAGTAATATTCTGGAGACAAAATGCAAAGCCACATTTATGATTGTACCAAATCCTAAATGGAAAGTGAGCATGGATTACAAAAATCATCCATCTCCAGGTTGCCTAATGCTCTCAATTGTAAATCCTATTTGTGACTATATATTTGTTTCCTCCTAAGATTATATACTCAACCTCAAGCCTGTTGAAAATGTCTAATCCAATCACTCACTTTATTCTTTTCCTGATTTCCTAATATCTCTATTGATATCTACTTTCCTACATATTTTCCCCAGTTCATCTTTGTGACTGACTCTTCACATGTTCTGACATTTACATTCACTCTCTACTCGAAACCCTCTTGCGAAAAAACTTATGGTCCAAATCATTTACTCACTCTTCTTCCTAAACCTACCGACGATCATCCTAATCCTACTGACTATCTTTTTTTGACTGGATGTTCTCTTCTACATTCAATTATCCAAGGTACAAGGTCCTATGCCATTGTATATGGATTTATCTGAGATAACTGTGCGGAACATAATTCAAAGATAAGTATCCAACTCAAGGGCCCAATTTGCCCTTCAGGGCTTCAAATCTTACTTAGATTTCTGTTTTCATAATTATATTTCCCCTTTCTTGTAAATATCACAGGTTTCAAGTACCATTATTCATCCCACAGAATGATTCCTAACTCAAATTGAACATGCTATTAACCCTAAACATACACTGTTCCCTCAATCTAACTTTACAGAAGAGCAGGATCAGAGTTGGTCTTACAAAAGAGGAATGTAGGGGATCTTCCACCTGCTGAGAACCTCAAAGGTCCATGCAGAAATAATCCCTGGAGAAGTTGTAGGCAGCCATGAAGAACCTGAGAGAGCACAAGTCATCTTCCATGGCAAACATCCTGGTCAGGATGAAGGTTTGTGTCTGAATCAGCCTTTCTCTTCTTAATGTAGAGAAGATGGACCAAACCAGGCCTGTGTGGAGAGATGTTCCTGGGTGCCTATGGTTGATATACCATCCTAACTTGTGAAAGTGTCACAGGAAGTAGGGGTAGCCTCCATCTATTGGGACCGTTGAATGGAACTGTTAGGACAAAGTGGTCGCCAAGGTAGTGACCTCAGTCTGTTCCTGAATGAAGTGACCTACCTCACTTTCTTGGTGATGGAACTATCTGAACTTGGGATCCAGGAATCCAGGCACCCAGAGCGAGTCCCAGTCCCAGTTCCAGTGGGCTCAGTTTTTTGAAATAACCAAGGACAGTGTCAGTCTTCCTTGGTACCTACTTATGTGAGGATTGCCAAATGCCAGCAGCGCTCTGAAGAGTGTACTTTTTCAGAAAGCATGTAGTTGTTCATCGCTTGCTCCTCACAGCTCCTCAGAGTTGGCCAAGGAGACCAGATCTGAGACAGGACAAGCCATTTCGGGAAAACATAGTAGGGCCCATGAGTCATTGGACACTCCTGATGGTCACAGACCTATTTGTGAAAACGAGGTGCCTTTGTGGGTGTGGGTGTGAGTTTGTGATTTTGTCTCATGTTCTGAGAATAGGTAGGAAAGGTGGTTTGTTTGGTTTGGAGTTGACTGTGTCTGGTAAGTCCTTTGAGGAGCCGAGTGTTTCAATGTCTGTCCATCTCTCTGTGACCTTGGTTGTAGATATTAGAAAAGAGAATGCATCAATGAATGTGTCCTGTGTAGTAGAAATCTTCCCAGAATTCATCCTACCCAATTTATGAAAGGAATTCAGCTTGCCTTATGGATGGGCAATGCCTACTATCTTCCTAAGTTTCTCTTTTCTTCCTGAATTTTGCCACTCTCCAGAATAGGATCATGGTTTTGTGTCCAAATTATTTACCACCTCCAATCTCTGTGACATAGCCATGTACTGGATAGCTGAAGGGAATTGGAGCATCTCAGAAAACCCAGATATCAATGTGACCAGGAAAGTCTCAGTGGGGAAACCCTGATTTGGGCCTACTGCTTACCTATTCTTCTGTTGCCCTTAATGTCAGGAAGGCCTTTGCCTCTGGCCACACCTTTGTGAAGCCTGAACAAAACAGTTTTCAAATGGAAATGAATGGACATCACCTGTGGCTCTTTGCTTAATTGCTTAGGAAAGGGATGTGTCTGAATCAGCCACTTGGCCCTGTGTGAGGCTTTGGCTTAGATTCTCAGCACCTGATGGATCTAAAGAAAGATCCCATGTTTGCATCCATAACCAAAATGGCAAAAAGTGCTGTAATTGTGGATGAAGTCTCTCGCCTTCCTCTGTAAGGTTCCTGACCTCCATCAAGTGAGAATAGGGATCCTTTGGGTCAAATGAGCTCTTCAAATCCCTGCAGAGTCTAGCCCATAGTTGCTTGTGTTGTCTCATGACTCCAAATCACATACATAATCAATACATGACAGTGAGTAGGCCTCAAATTGGAGAAGCACAGCAGTATTTAGGGCAGGCCTATTTGATCACTCTTGTTTCAGAGGAAGTGTTTCCAGGCCACCCAGACTTTAGGCAAATGAGGGGCAAGGAAGTCTATTTTGGACACTGTCTTGTGCTGCACCCCTAATGGAAACATACAGCCAGAGGTTATGATAAATGTCTATATGGATAAAGATGAGGGTCATGTGGGAGTGTTTTGGTTTAAATTGTGGTCATTTGTGTGGCAGTTGGAAGAGATGACTTGGTCCACCTGCTCTTGAACTCTGGTGTGATTTCCCTTAGAGACTGAGTTCTGGAACTAACCTCAGAGAAGTATTGCCATGAATTGTGTTGGCATTTAAGGAGGCCATGCATGAGAGTCACCCTTGGAATCTGAGATCTAGGCCCAGGTGGCTTTCCAGAGAGCACTGGAAATCTCAGCCGGAATATCACATGATTTTATTCTGAAAAACTTGGCAGCCATAGTTGAGAGTCAAAACACACATGGACCTCACATTGTAGACCTCAACAGCGCTGGCTTCATGTGACCTTTTGGACACTCTTTGGGAAACCTTGCCTGTTATCATTCTCCAGAGCTTTCATTGAAATGAGCTTCCTCACCATTTAATTGTTCCTGAATGAATTGAAACCCACAGTGCCTCCAACTTCATCCTTGAAAAATGGCTATATAAATAAAATGAAATTTTTGAAATTCCCATGACCAGGTGGCACTGGAGAACCTTTGGATGTCCTGTTGCTGATCAAGAGTGTACCAGACAATTCCTTGATTGACTGGGTTTCATGAAAATGGTGTAGAACAGAGATGCCATTAAGTTAGAGCCTGCAGAGTAGTGGGCCTAGAAAGTGGTGTGCAGTTGTGTGATAATACATTTGTGTTGTGGCCATGTAGATCTTCCATTGGCTTCCAAATTGCTTGTGACTGACATGGTGCAGGCAGGAGACCCGTATATGTAAAAGCATGTTTTTATATGGAGAGGTTTCAGGGCAATGTTAAGAATCAAGTTTCTATGCTCAAGTTGGCAAGCTATGTGGGAAAGAAGCCTGGTTGGTGCATTCTCCTGCAGACCCTGACCCACCACAAGTGACAGAACTCCGTCTAGCACTGTGTCCCTGTTGAACTTCTTCTATTTTGTGAAGGAAATACCAAACTCCCAGTGCAGCAGCAAAAAACACCACGAAAGTGGAGGATGACCAAATGGTTCCACAGTCCCCACGGAGAGACACTTAGACCCATGTGGCCACTGTTTACCTACAAAGACTGAATTCAGAACTGCTGCCTCAAGTTTACTGGAAAATAAGAAACCATATCCTTCAGGTCACATAGATGTAGACCCAGCTTTGATGGTCCCACTACAAAGAAAGCTAAAGCTCCTGAAAATAACATATTTCAAGTGCCCAACCTCAGAGGAAGTTTCTCAAGATGTCTTTAGGCTAGCAGACCTCCATGTTTGAGGAGTGTTTACCATGTCCCTTACTTTTGGAAACTCCTCTACCACCTCCAAGGTTGTGAACTCCCGAGAATTTTCCATTCCAGATATGTATTCACAGATTTTCTAACACCACTGTTCTAACTGTGACTTACTTCAGACGAAGGGAATGTCAAAGCTTTGTTCTGGATGTGAGTGGGATGATTTTTGTGTAGCACATATTTGCATACACATTGGATTCATTATCGTATTTTCCATTTGAAATATTGAATCCCAGACAGTAACCCATAACAAACTAGACTCTGACTACTAATCCTAATATGATGCAGTAAAATAACCCAAACAGAATAGAAATGCAAGCAGTTCAGTGGAGGCATGGTGTAGAGTTGGACTTGCCTTTTGCATAAAAAAGAGTAGGTGTTATAAATATAGTCAATTTTCTGTTGAAATAGTTCTCCATGTGTTTTTAATGTTAACAAATATGTGAATTCTTGTCTCCCTCTCTCTGTAGCCTATTCAGCACATGCATTTTTATATACACATATAGAATACTACCTGGTATCACACGTACATTTTTGTGAGGTGGCTGACGTGGCAGATACAAATTGTGAGAAGAGATCACTCCTCCTAAATGCTGTTGGAACTGAAAATTCAATGTATGGGTAAACTTGCTAGTTCAACAACATTATGCATAAATCTATCTTCAATAAAATGAATATTTTTGGATCTGTGGATGATATATATTTCATGGTGAATTTCAATTGATATATATATATTGCTATTTTTAATGTCTCAGTGTGTGTGTGTGTGTGTGTGTGTGTGTGTGTATACACACACACTCTCCAGATTTTTCAAAATATGAAATGTATGAGTCTTATTATACACTCCCTAAATTAATTAATATTCATATATGTGGATTTATAATAAACTTTTCACAAGATTATTCTCAGAGATATTCATCCACCTGAAATACATATTTCTTTCCTAGTACTGAAAACTAACTTGAGTGAATGGTGCATACAAATCCTAATATTTCTACAGTAACTGACCCAGTTTAACATCAATTCAAGTAGATTCCTATGGGACATGATGTGTATTTAACGTTAATTTTTGTCAACACTGGTACATTACTATTTCTTCAATTAATGCACATCATAGGATATATATTTTATCTACAAGTTAGCAAATATTTAGGCATTTGTTTCACTTTCAATCACTTCCTGCTTCAGAACACATGTACACTTCCGGGTTTCTTGACTGGTCTTTTCATGAGACTTCTTTCCAAACACATTATTTTCAATTTCCATAATCACTTTTGAAGCAATACTCACACACTCTTCATGAGAATCCATAACCCTAATATTACAATTAGATATATAACGGGTAGGATTAAATGTATTATATCAATATAAGATTTTCTGTATATTTTCAGATATCAATTCAATCCATTATTTAAAGTTGGAACCAGTTATATTATTTATTCACAGTATTGTCTATTCATGCATTATCTCTATATTCATAGACACATGGTTCACCTATTTCTATCCCCTATACTAATTCATACATCTTCATTATATTGCTCCCAGAAATGGTGGAAGAAATACTCCTGTCACCTGATCTACATATACATTTTATTACAGTAATATTCTGGACACACAAAGGAAAGTTCACACTTATGATTGTACCAATGTAAAGGTCGGCCGAGCATTGGAGGAAGAAACCAGGAAGAGACTGTCTCATGAAACAGCAAAGGGCTTTTTGGGGGTCCAGCATGCTGGGGCTCAGAGCTCACTTGAATAGAGAAGAGAGCCCTGAGAACATCTTAAGCAGAGCTTATGTACTTTACTTGGTGAGGGCAGGGAGGGAAATTTATTGATTGGTCAGGTCGAGTGAGTGGTTTGCGTGCCAATGGGAGAGGGAGTACATTCTGCAGTTTGGCAGTTGGGGACAGCACATTCTGGGAACAAGATTAGCAAACAGTTCTCAAGATTTCAACAGTGTTTTGTTAAGCACAGAGAAAAACAGGTATTACAAGTACCTATTTAATTAACCTTTCATTCCCCACTTCTCATTCTGGTTACTTTTAATCATAAAAGTGATCATTGGGGGGTCTCTGATTTTATGTCTCCTAGTGAGGTATATTGTTGTCTGATTACCATAAGTTTAACTTATCCAATTTGAGCTTGTAGAAAAGAAACTACACGGTTGAGCAAACAGGTTCCTACAATTAGCATTAATATGAGGATTGTTAATGGACTGGCCAGGGTTGATAAATGCGTAGGTAACCAGGGGGACTATGTGAACAAAGACACAAACCAACCTTTATGTGCCCCTCCCCTTTGTTGATGCTCTTCAAGGCATCTTTTTAACTTACTCATAAATTTTTTTACAACTCCAGTATGGTCGGCATAAAAACAACATTCTTCCCTCAATGCAGCACAAAGGCCCTCTTCTCTCATGAAGAGGAGGTCCAACCCTCGCCTGTTCTGTAAAACAAATTCAGAGAGAGAGGTTTAAGAGAATGGTCTGAGAATGAGAAAGGAGAGATGTAAAAGAATAATGGGAAAGGGGTTTGGGATTTTCCAGGCAACAAAATGTTGAGCAGTAGAACACGTAGAGCAGAGGAGAAGACAGGAGTGAGTATCCCAAAAAGCCTGTGAGCGATGTTAAATTTTTAGTAACCTGTTTTCACTGATGACAAAAAAAAACTTTAAAGGCCATTTTCATTACATCTTGGATAGGGTGCTGAGGGCTCGCCTTAGCTTTTTGAGCTTTGGTTTAGTTGGTAAGAGGACTTGGTGGGACCTGGTGAGGGCACTGACAGGAGAAGAGCGGAGTGAGTGGGTGGATGGGTACCTTAGTACTTGTTACCTCAGCAAGGGGGCAATGGTCTAAGAGCCGGCAGAGGCTTCGGTTTTTGATCTAGTAATTGGAGGGGAGAAATCAGGTTGCTTATGTGGGAGTGACAGCAGAGAGTCTGGAGCAGAAAGCAGAGGGTGAGGATCTATTAGAGAAGCATAGTTCAGGATGTGAGTGAAGGAGGGAAAAGGCCTCCACATAGGGGAATTTCCTTCCACCATTTGAGCACTTGCCGAAGTCAAAAAGGTCATGCAGAATTTGAGCATCTAGAGACCCCTCTGGGGGCCATTGGTTTTGGTTGTCTAATTGGTAATATGCCCAATGCTGAGTACTGAATTTGATGAGGAGTTTGGGTTCCACCAGGCAGCCCCTGTATGCTTACATCCCATGACTTACAGAAGAAGTCGGCTTTTCCCCCACACAGCCCTGGCTGTTTGTGGGTTTGATAGTCCGCTGAGCAAACATAGTAATCTGGGCTAGCCAACCTGTATCTGGCTCACGTGTCCCTACATCCATAATGTTTGTTTCCATTACGTATGGCACGGAAAAGATTTAATGGAATTTTAGTGGGATCCCCTTCATCAGGGATATCCCAATAGGAAAGACCTATAGCCAGCTGACAAATGTCTGGGTAGAGAGATGGCCACCAGGTCCCTAAGGGGGCTGTATGCAAGATAGAGCATACTTCTAGTACAGTATGATTTGTGATCAGCCATCACTGCTGAACAGGCTGATGAGGTTTAGGACTACTATTGGCCAAGGGGAGAGTCTATAGCCTTATGCACATGGTGAATACACAATTTGAAAGGATTACCAGTCATTTCTATTTTCCAGCCAGAGTCTGGACAGGGCGCAGGCTTGAGATGAGAGGCATGGATCCCGGAAGTGATTCCCTCTACCTTTACCACTGTAGGTGTTATAAGTAGCACCTGGTATGGTCCTTTCCAGCGGGGTTCCAGGGATGACACCTGATGTCGTCTTATGTAGATGAAGTCTCTTACTTGATATTGATATGGAGTCCCCTCGTCCCCAGGTTGGTAGGTAGTGGCCAGCTGTTTCCACAGATATCACTGTCTTCTTTCAAGAACTTTAACTCTGTCAACTCAGGAGGTGCGGAAGGGATCATTAGGTCTTAGAGTTGGGGTTATGTCCCTTACTGGAGGAGGGACCATAGAGAATTTCATAGAGCGTGAGATTACACAAAGAAACAGAGGGAGTATGAGTATTTCTTGCATGAAAGAGTGCATAAGGCAGGAGCATAGTCCAAGTTTTTATGCTGATATCTAAGCTTAATTTTGTTAAGGTCTCTTTAATGCTTCTATTTATTTATTTTACCTGTCCTGAGCTCTGGGGTCTATAAGCACATTGTAACTTCCAATTAATCCCCAGGGTCCTGGCTAACCCCTGACTTACAAGGCCATGAACGCCAATCCATTTTCAGACCCTATTACCTTAGGCAGTCCGTATCTTGGAAAATTATCTTTCAGGATCTTCTTGACCACAATTTGTGCCTTTTTTTTGTGGGAAGGCTTCAATCCATCCTGAAAATGTACCTACAAAAACTTGGAGATATTTAAGTCCATACCATGCTGGCTTAATTTCAGTAAAGTCCACTTCCAAGAATTGTCCTGGTCTGGATCTTTGTAGGTGGTTAACTGCAAGAAACTTGGAAGGGTAAGCATTAACCAATTGACAGGCCTGACAGGCTTTTGTTACTTGTTCAGTTATTTCCTTTCGCTCTGAGTTGGTTAGTGGAAAACTCTGTTCTTTATTCTTCAGGAATGCCTGAAGTTTCTTTGAACCAATGTGAGTGAGTTGATGTACATTTTTAACGTACCATAGGGCTTTCTGAAAATGCAGGCTGGGCTCAGTGAAGTTGAGGATTTCAGTTTCAGTGTCATTAGATGTTGTCAAAAGCTTGCTGGTGCTCAGGGGTCCATTAGAATTGGTCATCTCCTTTTAACAGCGGGTATAAAGGAGCAGCTAAGGACGCAAACCCGCGTATCCATAACCTGCAAAAGCCAGCAGTCCCAAGAAACTCTCTGAATTGTCTGCTATTAGATGGGGGTGGTATATGCTCAATGGTTTCTTTTCTGGGCTCAGTGAGCCATCGTTTACTGCCCCTAAGGGAATATCCGAGGAAGATTACTTCTTTCTGGCAAATTTGGGCCTATTTGGCAGAAGCACTATACCCGAGTTGAGCAAGCTCGGAAAATAGTGCTTGGGTCCCACACTCACAGTTTTCCTTGGTGTTGGCTGCCAGTAGCAGGTCATCCACATATTGAAGCAGGGTGTCTTCAGGGTGCGTAGTTCTGAAGTTGTTGAGATCTCTGGGGAGGGCTTCATCAAAGAGAGTGGGGGAAATTTTGAACCCCTGTGGGAATCTAGTCCAAGTTAGTTGACCAGACGTTCTGGTTTCTGGGTCTACCCACTCAAAAGCAAATAGCAAATGACTATCTTTATGCAGACGCAAGCAAAAGAAAGCATTTTTTTAAAGTACAGAACAGTATAGCAATTCCGCTCAGGGTTCAGAGTGCTAGGCAGATTGTACAGATAAGGTACCGTGGGGTGAATGTTCTGCACTCTGTTGTTGATCTCTTTTAGGTCTTGAACGAAGCGATAGACCCCAGTTCCTGGATTTTTTTACTGGTACCAGGGGTGTGTTCCAGTTTGAATGACTGGGCCTTAGGACCCCTAAGGCCAGATATTTCTGAATACAGGGCCTTATCCCATCTTTAGCTTTCTTGCTCAGAGGATATTTTTTGACATTGATTGGGTGGGCTGTAGTTATTAACCCCACTGTTATTGGAGGTTGTTTCATGGCTAGGCCTAACTCAGCAGTTTTTTCCTAGGCATCTGCAAAATCTGTTATCCATTTCTGGGGTAGCTTGCCTGTTTGATCAGTCTTGGGGGGGGTGACGAGTTGATGTTCATCTTCTACTGACATAGTTAAAGCCGTGACTATAGGAGATTCTACTGAAGGTTTTAGAAATTTCACTTGGGGGCCTTCAGGGATAAAAGTTATTCTGGCCTGGAGATTGTTGAGCAGATCTCTGCCCATCAATGGGGGGGGGCATTCTGGGATTACTAGAAAGGAGTGATGGATTTTTCCTTTCCCCAGGACCATGGTCCTCTTAGTTGTCTAAGCCCCATATTTACTGCCATTAGGCCCTTGAACTAGAGTCATTTTATTTGATAGATGGCCCAATGGTGTCTTAAGGGCTGAGTATACTGCCCCTGTGTCCACTTCAAAATTTACTCACTGCCGGCAAGTTCTTTGAGTTCTATTGGCAGGGCCAGCTTCCTCCAGGGAAGGAGGGGCTGTGTGTGCCACGGGGTAGTAATCTGGAGAGAGCTGGGCTGGCCTAGATTCCTCCAATGGTGGAGAGTCTGAGTCACCAGCAGGGGAATCACTTAGAGGGAGTTGGGGGTTGGGGGACGAGGACAGGGCATAAGGAGGGGGAGGAGAGTCCAGTAGAGTCTTGAGACTCAGGGAGAACAGAGGGTGGAGGAGGAGGAGCAGAGGGTTTGAGAGATATAATCGTGGGGGAAGCAGTAGGAGCGGGGGCAGGTTCAAGGAAAGGTTTCACCCATGGAGAAGGAGATTTGCAGAGGTCCTGCTAAGTTAAGATATATTGCTGTTGATCTGGATGGCTAAGTGGCCCTGGCTGAAAGACAATATCTCTGAGTTTTTAAATTAGTGAGAAGTAGAAACATCCTTCTGGGGGCCATCCGACTCCGAAGGTGGGTCATTCTGAGGCACAGAGTGTCTACCAGGTCCGGCGTTTTACTGAAAAAGAAAGATTCTGAGCCCTTAAGCAGACTTTGGTCCACTGATCAAGGGTCAGGGACAGAGGCGTTGAAGTGCTCTGTCCCATATGAAAGATACACAAACAGTGAAACCAATGACACACGACACAGACAAGACAAGACAATAAAGACAGGCAATGGACGTCCAGTACTGAGACCAGGACAGAGTAGCCGGCAAAACCTGATGGGCGGGCAATACCAAATCCAAAACAAAATATCACTGAGTCGAGGAGACTATTGTTACTCGATTTCCCGAGACCTCCAGGGCGTCCCCCAGAGACATGACCTGTGGCTCTGTGACACGTCTGTCAGCCACCCTCAGAGAGAGCTCATGCTCATCAACCGATAGCCATTATGCCCATCCCTAACCTGAAACCTGAAACCAGAAAGAGGCACCTTACTCACCCTGAGAGGAGCCCATTGTCTGTCTTTCATCCACCACTGCTGGATCTCCCTGCGGCCCTCAGATGTAAAGTTCGGGCGAGCATTGGAGGAAGAGACCACCAAGAGACTGTCTCATGCAACAGCCAAGGGTTCAGAATTCTGGGACTCAGAGCTCACTTGAATAGAGCAGAGAGCCCTGAGAACAGCTTAAGCAGAGCTTATATACTTTCCTTGGAGAGGGCAGGGAGGGAAGTTTATGGATGGGTCAGGGCGAGTGGGCGGTTTGCGTGTAAACGGGAGAGGGAATACATTCTACAGTTTGGCAGTTCGGGACAGGACATTCTGGAAACAAGATTAGCAAAAAGTTTTCAAGATTTCAACAGTGTTTTGTTAAGCATACAGAAAAACAGAAAGTGACAACTACCTATTTTATGTAATTTCACCAAAGCCTAAATGTAAAGTGAGCATGGATTACTAAAAACATTCTTGTCCAGGTTGCCTAATGCTCACAAATGTCAATTCTCTTCGTGACTACGTATTTGTTTCTTCCTAAGATTATATATTCAACCTCAACCCTGTTGAAAATGCCTAATCCTATGACTCACTTAATACTTTGCCTGATTTCATAATGTCTCTATTGATATCTGCTTTCCTACATATTTTCCCCAGTTCATCATTGTGACTGACTCTTCACATGGAATGACATTAACATTCACTCTCTAACTGAAACTCTATTGATAAAGAACTTTGGTCCAAATCCTATACTCACTCTTCTTTCTAAACCTACCGACTATCTTCCTAATCCTAACAACTATCCCTTTTTGACTGGAGGTTCTCTTTGACATTCAATCATCCAAGGTACAACGTCCTATGCCATTGTGTATCAATTTATCTGAGACATCTGTGCAGAAAGTATTTCAATGCTAAGTATCCCAATCAAGGGCCCAATTCTCTTCTGGGCTTCAAATCTTACCTAGATTTCTGTTTTTCATACTTGAATCATACGTCTATATTCTTATAAATATCACAGATTCCCAGTACCATTATTCATCCCACAGAATGATTCCTAACCCAAATCAAACCTGATATTAACCCTAAGTACACAGTGTTCCCTCAATCTAACTTTAGAGAAGAGCAGGGACAGAGCTGATCTTAAAATACAGAAATGTAGGGGATCTTCCACCTGCTGAGAACCTCAGAGGTCCATGCAGAAAGGATCCCTGAAGAAGATGTAGGCAGCTATGATGGACGTGAGAGAGCAAAAGTCATCTTCCATGGCAAAAAACCTGGTCAGGATGAAGGGAAGTGTATGAATCAGCCTCTCTCTACTTAATGTAGAGAAGATGGACCAAACCAGGCCTTTGTGCAGAGCTGTTCTTTGGTGCCTATGAATGATATATCATTCTAACATGTGAAAGTGTCACAGGAAGTAGGGGCAGCCTCCAGCTCATGGAACACTTGGAAGCAACTGTTAGAACAAAGTGTTTGGCAAGGCAGTGACCTCATTCAGTTCCTAAAGGAAGTGACCTACCTCACTTCCTTGGTAATGGAACTCTCTAAACTTGGGATCCAGGAAGCCAGGTACCCAGAGCCAATCCCAGTCCCAGTCCAAGTGGGCTCACTTGTTTTGTGTTACTAAGGACAGAGTCACTCTTCCTTGGTACCTACTGATGTGAGGATGGCCAAATGCCAGGGTCATTCTTGAGAAAGCAGGTAGTGTCTCACCACAGGCTCCTGACAACCTCACACAGTTGGCCGAGGAGACCAGATCTGAGAATGGATAGTCCATTTCAGGCGAACATAGTATGACCCACCAGTCAGAGGACACTCCGGATAGTCACAGACCTACTTGGGGGAAGGAGGTGCCTTTTTGCGTGTGGGTGTGAGTTTGTGGTTTTTTCTCATGTTCTGAGAATAGGTAGAAAAGGCGGTTTGTTTGGTTTGGAGTGGACTTTTTCTAGTAAGTTGTTTGATAAGGCGAGTGTTTCTATGTCTGTGTATCCCACTTTGTCCGTGGTTGTAGACATTAGAAAAGAGAATGCATCAATGGATGTGTCCTGTCTAGTAGAAAGCTTCCCAGCATTCATTCTGCCCAATTTGTGAATGGACTTTGACTCGCCTTATGGATGGGCAATGCCTACTATCTTACTACCTTGCTGTTTTCTTCCTGAATTCTGGCCAGTCTCGAGACTAGGCTCATGGTTTTGTGTCCAAGATATGTATCACCTCCAAGCTCTGTGACATGGCCATGTACATGATAACTGAAGGAAATTGGAGGATCTCAGAAAACTCAGATATGAATGTGACCAGTAAAGTCTCAGTGGAGAATCCTTGCTTTGGGCCATTTGCTTACCTATTGTTCCATTGCCCTGAATGTCAGGAAGTTCTTTGCCTCAGGCCACCCCTTTGTGAAGCCTGAACAAAACAGTTTTCAAATGGAAATGAATTGGCATCACCTGTGGCTCTTTGATTAATTGCTTTAGAAAGGGATGTTTCTTAATCAGCCTCTTGGTCCTGTGTGAGGCTGTGGCTTAGATTCTCAGCACCTGATGGATCTAAAGAAAGATTCCCTGTGTGCTACAAAACCAAAATGGTCAAAATAGCAGTCATTGTGTATGAAGATTCTCGCCATCTTCTGTAATATTTCTGACATCCATCAAGTGAAAATAGGGATCCTTTGGGACAAATGAGTTATTCAAATGCCTGCAGAGGCTAGACCATAGATGCTTGGGTTTTCTCATGACTCCAATTCACATAAAGAATCTATAACTGGCAGTCATTAGGCCTCAAATTGGAGAAGTGAAGCCGTAATAAGGGCAGGCATATTTGATCACTCGTGGTTCACAGGAAGGGTGTTCAGGCCACACTGAATTAGGGAAAATAGGGGCAAGGGAGCATATTTTGGAAACTGTCTTGGACTGCGCCCCTTATGAAAACCTCCAGCGAGAGAATTTGATGAGTGTCTATATGGAAGAAGATGAGGGCCATGTGGGAGTGTTTTGGTTTTAATTGTGGTCATTTTTGTGGCGGTTGGAAGACATGACTGTGGCCACCATGACTGGAACTCTGGTGTGATTCCCCTTAGAAACTGAGTTCTGGAACTGACCTCAGAGAAGAATTGCCATGAATTGTGTTGGGATTTTAGGAGGCCACTCATGAGAGTCGCCCTTGGAAACTGAGATCTAGGCAAAATCAGATGGAGACTGCTGAATAGTGACACAGAGCTGTGGTGCACAGGTGTGTGATAAAACATCTCTGGTGGGGCCATGTGGATCTGCCAATGACTTCCAAATGGCTTGTGGCTGAAATGGTGCAGCGCGTAATCCCTTATACGTTTGACCTCTTCATATAAAGGCATCTTGTTATGTGGAGAGGTTTCAGGGCAATGTTCACAATCAGGTTGCAATGGTTAAGGGGGCAAGCTATGTGGGATAGAAGCCTGGTTGGTGTATTCTCCTGCAGACCCTGACCCACCACACGTATGAGAAATTCCTCCAGCACTGAGTCCCTGTTGATCTCCTTGTATTTTGTGAAGCAAATACCAAACTCCCAGTGCAACAGCAAGAAACACCATGAAAAGTGGAAGATGAGCAAATGGCTTCACAGTCCACACGGGGAGGCACTTAGCCTTCAGTGGCCACAGTTTCCCAACAAAGAGAGAATTCAGCACTGCTGCCTCATGTTCATTTGAAAATAAGAAACTATATCTTCCAGGTCACATATATGCAGACCCAGCTTTGATGGTCTCACTACAAAGGAAGCTAAAGCTCCTGACAACAACATATATTTCAAGTGCCCAAGGTCAGGGGCAGTTTCTCAAGAAGTTTTAGGCCGGCAGAGCTCCATATTTGTGGAGTGTTTACCTGTTAGACCAGGACATGACAAAAGACCACTGACTCCAATTAAAATCAAATTAAACCAAGCTTATTATTTCCACTGGCTTCCTCTCCCTCTAAAAATGGTGGAAACTAGACAGCAACCCCACCTTTCCTACAGCCCACCTTTATAGCCCAGAAAGTTACACAAAGGCGGGTTACAGATAAGAGAACTCGGAGAAGCATCACATTAATGCTAGTTTACATTTTTTGTTTTTTGCTGGCCCCTCATCAGAATTTATCAGGACCATTAGAGCCTCAACGACTGTCGTTGTCTGGCCAGGGAAGGCCAATATTTATGAGGTGTCACTAAAGTTTCAGAGAGGGCTGCTATCTGGTCAGAGAGCCAGGCATGGGTGAGTTCAAGGCATGGGCAGGCATTCAAAGCAGATTCAGAATTTTCAGTAATGTATAGTAAAGCCAAAATTATCTTTTCATGGTTTTGTGGCAAGATGGCTCCCAATTTTAATAAATGATCATGTTGGGTCTATCATTCCCCCTTTCTAATGTGCCCCTTCCAAATCTTTGATAGGGTAGGAAAAGAGCAATGAGGGAATTTTAATTCCTCAGGTAACAGTCTCCAAATTTTTAGAACTCACCCAAAACTGGATTCCTGATTTTACCTGACATGATTAATTACTTATATTGATAGTCTATTTATTTTTGGCTCCATAGTTGTTAGACGAGAGGTGTCACTCATTTTGGCGTCTTCAGAGCTGAGAGAGGGTGACGTGAGTGGGCACAGCATCTGGGACATGACTTGTCTTTTAGAAGTCAGTTGAGGGACATGGGTTGCCTTTTAGAAATCAGTTCGGTTTGAAGTCTGGTTGGGGAAGAACAGGTTGTAAAGTCATCTGGGGATGGGTTCTTCTATGTGAGAAACAAAAACCATGAGTACTGAAAAAATGTTGCAGCAGCTGGAACATGTCACTGTATAGAAGTTCCCTCAGCAGGCTTTAATATCCCCAGTTATCAGAATGTCAACTTAATATTTAACATTTAGTGTTACATTTGTCCCTCCCCATAAGATACAGTTTAATAATTTAATGTCATCTGATCTTGCAAAATTCTTTTACTAGTATGACCTCTGTGTGTAATAGAGAAACCTTTAATTCTGTTACTCAGGGCTGGATAATCATACTAGCAAACACCAAGCCTACCTGTGTAGGTTAGGAATATCTGTAGGCCTTAAATTTAAAATTTGTGCCTCTGGCAGCTCCTCTTGATAGTCAATTTTTATAGTTATCAGGCATTGCTGACTGAGAATCCTTCTTTGTGGCCTCCAGTCTTACTTATTTTGGGAGGATAACATAAAGTGAATACCTTAAAATATTATTATTATTATTATTATTATTATTATTATTATTATTATTTAAAATGTCAGGAATGGCTGTATTTTGGTTTTAACTCTCTTTGCTAAGTGTTTAAGATGAAGCTGTCAAACTGACTTTTGTTTCTATCTATTGTTAACATTAGCTGAGTTTTATGAAAGTCATTCCTGGGGAAACTTGAGAGCAGCTTCTCAGTTCTGCCGGTGCCATTTGCGCTAGGTGGGTCCAGGTCTTGCTTGACCATGGGGCTTCCCTCGGAAGCATCAAAGATGTCTCCCTTCTCTGATGACTCTCTTCTTCATAGAAAATGCACTGATTGTCTTTCTGTTTTCCAGTGGTCTCATTAATCTCCCTGATTGGGAGGTTATGAGGCCCAGAGTTGCAAAGCTTTTAGAGAAGTCCCCTGTTCAATGGATTCAGACTGACTCAGAGGGCAAGAGCCAAATATTGGTTTTCTTGGCTCTTTTTATGTAAATTTAATTTTAAATCCTAATCTTAATTATCCAGCAAATAAATTTTAACAGCCTTATATTAAGAGTACTGGGGTTTAATGTCTATAAGTTTATAATTATTTATCTTTTTATTAATTGGGATCTGTATTGTAGCTGTCTTGTAGGTGATGACTTATTATCTTAAATTAACCCATGCTGTGTTCTTAAAGCAACACTTCTGTAAAACACTAACAGGGAATCTTTAGATCACTTATAAGGAAATTACAAAATAAAATTTTTTAACAAGTGTAAAAATACTTAGTTCGTGTAATAGCTCCCCTGAATTATTTAGCTGAGTTATACATTATATCCCCTGTTTGAGATCCTAGTAATCTTAACAGAAAACAAAACAACTTTTGAACATAACTTTAAATGAAACATAATCTTACCTACAGCTTTCGTAGTCATTCTCACATGTAGTAATATGGGACACAGAGCCTTATCTCAGGTAAGGCAGGGCTCTTTATAAATATTAAGTGTTTTAGTTCTAAAGGTGAACTTTGTTTTTTTAAATATCATTTTACAAATTTTATATAAATTGTTTGAGGTCACATGAACATTAGCTAACACCATAGGATATCACATTTAAAACATGAATTTAATAAACACTGAAAGTTTTTAACCTTTGCATAGATAAGGCTCTCATTAACATAAAAATACATTTTAATTGTTCCCCAATGTAAAAAGTAACATAAAACTTTACATATCTTATTGAAAACTGGTAAATGAATGCCCAATATATTTTTTTTTTTACTATACAACTTCAGAACACCAGCTTGGTATAATGCTCTTTTAAAGTTTCTACCTTACAGACTTGTATACCTGAAAGATAGGAGCACATTAATAGCATCGCAATTACATTGATGTTTCTACATTAAGCAAGTTTAGCTTTTAAAGAAATGGCAGTACAGGGCTCTAAAATAACAGTTCTTATTTAATCAGTTGTTTAATTTTTATGGTTGCTTGCTCTAGAAAAAATAAAACTTAATAAAACACAATGTTATGGGTAAACTTATGTTTTCAGAAATTTTTGTCTCTTTAACACATGATTGATTTTTACAATCTTATACAGACTTTATTACACACTTCTACAGACCTTAGTAAATCAATCAGATATGTAACAAAAGTACTCATGAATGAGTAATCCCATATCAAATTTACTTTACTTATTTATCAAAATATTAGACAAATGTATTGAAGATTGTAAACCATTTTTTTTGTTGAAGGAAAAGTCCTAGAACCAAGTCATATTAGAATTTTTGTAGACATTAATATTTTATTAGATTTTTGAACACCTAGAAAAACTTGTAAGCTGAGTTTGAAAGACATTTATCTTTATCTGTTTATCCAATTTAAATTCAACAATTTAAATCACGTGAATTAAAGATCTTTAGATCCACTTTGTAAAATTTGTTTTTATGAGTGCACTTTATATATGTTAATTTGTGTATCATATATATGAAATATGGACATATGTATATATAGATATAGAACACATAACAACAGTGTGTACACATAATAATAGTAAAGGTCTTGTAGCTTTTCACAGGTGAAATATCCATTGCAATGTTTCAAAAACTCCACAGTTGGTCAAAGATAGAACTGATCAGAAAAACATTAACCTAGGTCTGTAGGATCAAAATCATGAGTTCAAAAAAATAAAGAATCTAAGGAAAAAAATAAGAGTTCTAGAAAAAATGACTGGTAATTAATTAGTAAATACCATACAATTTAACTTTTTTTTCTCTTAGGCCTCAGATAAGTCTCCTACTAAGTTAGCAGGCTTCTTTCATTTGTATTTCAACATAAGTCCTGGCTGAGGTCCAGAAGGAACAGGGAAAAGCTGCTAATCTGAGCAGACACCTCAGGCCTAAGGCATTTCAACCATAATATTCAGGTTTGGATGTTGAAAATTATCATACAAGTTTAAGATACAATTCACAAAATTTTATATCTTTACATCTTTTTTTTTGTCAACAGATACCATACTATAATTTACTATCCTTGTCCAATTTAATGCACTGCTACACACAGTGACATTTTCCCAGGCTACCCAGTTCAAAATTGGTGAAAAATAGCCTGAATGATTGGGAAGTTACTTGCCAACTTGGAAGTTGTGTTGTTTAGTTTTCCATCCTAAGTATTTAAGTTCTCTGACATGAATTATCTGAAATCATAAACTAAACAATTACCTAAACCCGACTTTTAACTGCAAGATTGTGCAATGCTTTAAAAACCCATTCAGATACCAGATTGTTACAATAAAACATCATCATTTAGACACACATTCAGCTAAGATCATTCCCAAGAAACAATTTATAATATCAACATATCATTGCACATGTCTTAAAGGGCCAGAAAAAAAGACACAAGACAGACAGAAAGGAGCTCCAGAATATGGCTGACAGACAGAAGCCTTTAAAACAGAGCAGATAAGAGAAAAATCAACTACACCAGTGGAACCATAGATGTCCCCACAAGGGAACCAGATGTTTTCACAGAGGGACAACCTGAAATGTAATATCAAGGGTCTCCATGGTTACTTTACTGCATTTAGTGTCCCCTTTTTCTTTTTCTCTTTTTTAAAAAAAACAGAGGTGGCATAATCCTTACAGTGCAGGGAAGGAAGGAGGTAATTCTCTGAAAAAACAGGGCTTTGGCAGCTGCTGGGAGTCGCTCAGTCCCTCCTTATACTTACAGGATTAGCTCTTCTGGTTTCGTTCCACCCCAAGCACGCTCCATCTCCTAACATTTCAGTAGTCAGCTCTCAAAAATTTCCGGGGCGGTGGGGGGTACCAAAATTTGTAACTTAAAGTTCACTTCCTGAATTTGAAGTCAATTCATGCCAATTTAATAATGAGGACAGGGTTTGAGAAAAAGAAAAAGGGAGTTTTACTGCTTTGCTAACAAAGGAAAAACACAGGGGTCTCTGCCCAAAGGTTGTAACTCTCTTTGTCTGAAGGGACAAGGGGTTTTAAAGGAGTTTCAATTGTTAACCTGGGAGATACTCAGTTCTTACGTCCCCAGCAGGCATTGCCCTGTGCAGTGTGTGTGCTCCAGGCAGCCAGCTAGTGGCTTCTCTTATCCTGCTTAACAAAGGGGGGTAAAGTTCATCACAGTTCTTTAAAACACAGTTCAAAGGGATGTCAGCCTTACATGCTTTATTACCCATTTTCATGTCCAATATCCTTAAGTTTTTTCCACAGAAATCACACAACAAAACACACAAAAACAAACAAACAAAAAACATGTAGAACACAGAAAAAAAAACACACAAAAAAACAGAAACTCGGCGCAGAAACAGAAAAACAGAGGAGCAATGGAACATCTTGCTAATGCTCCGGGATAGGAACTTCTGTGTGTCTGTTGACACCTCTCTACCCTTTCAGAGGAATTCACTACAGAATAGAACAGAGGACAGAATTATTCTCGTTACTGTCCCAGACAGGAGTATATGTGTGCCTCCCCAGGCCACCTCTCTGTCATCAGAAGAGATCTCCCTTTACCGGATATCAAATGTTATATAGGTGCTACTTACCAATGGAGGCCTCCTCCACCATGAGCTTGCTAATTGCTTTAGTGCGGTGGTTCACTGCAGTTCTCCCCGGAACAAAAGCTCACTCCAAGGCCTTGGAACTTGCCTCTCCAGGACGGAGCCCTGGAGGGAAGGCCAGCTTCAGAATTTCCAGCAGTCTGGTCTTGTGATCTGTTGGGGCAGGTTCATCTCGCTGCGGAACTACAAAATGTTAGACCACAATTCAAGAAAAGACCACTGACTCCAATTAAAGTCAAATTAAGACAAGCTTATTATTTTCAGTGGCCGGGCTGCATCTTCCTCTCAAAATAGTGGAAACAAGACAGCAAACCCACCTCTCCTACAGCCCAGCTTTATAGCCCAGAAAGTTACACAAAAGGGGCATTACAGAAAACAGAATTTTGATAAGCATCACACTAATTTTTGTTTACATTTTTTTTGCTGGCCCTAGAATCAGAAATTATGAGGACCATTAGAGCCTCAGAGAGGGTCGTTGTATGGTCAGGGAAGGCCATTATTTATGAGGTGTCACTGAAGTTTCAGAGAGGGCTGCGATCTGGTCAGATAGCTAGGCATGGGGGAGTTCAAGGCACGGGCAGGCATTTCAAGCAGGTTCAGAATTTGCAGTAATTTATACTAAAGCCAAAATTATCTTTTCATGGTTTTGTGGAAAGATGGCTCCTAATTTTAATAAAAGCTTAGGTTGGGTGTATCAACCGTGTCCCTTACTTTTGGAAACTCCTCTACAACCTCCAAGGTTGTGAACTACTGAGCATTTTCCAATCCAGATATGTATTCACAGATTTTCTAACTCTTCTCCTCTAATTGTGTCTTACTTGAGGCCAAGGTAATGTCAAGACATTATTCTGGATGAGAGTGGGAAGATTATTGTGCAGCACATATTTGCATATACATTGGTTTCATTTTCCAATTTTCCATTCGAAATACTGAATCCCTGACACTAACCCATAGCTTACCAGATTCTAACTACTAATACTAATATGATGGAGAAAAATAACCCAAATAGAATTGAAATACAAGCATTTCAGAGGAGGCATGGTGTATACTAGAATTGCCTTTTGCAAGATAAAGGGTAGGTGTTATAAATCTAGTGAATTTTTTATTAAAATATTTCTCCATGTGTTTTAAAAATGAACAAATATGTCAATTCCTGACTCCCTTTCTCTCTAGCCTATTCCGCACGTGTATTTTTATATGCACATATAGAATCCTACCTGGTATCACACGTACATTTGTGTGAGGTGCCTGACTTGGCAGATACAAATTGTGAGAAGAGATCACTTCTCGTAAACGCTGTTGGAACTAAAAATTCAACCTATGGGTGAGCTTCCTAGTAGAACATTATACATAAATCCATTTTCAGTAAAATAAATATTATTTTTCCATCTGTGGTTGGTATATATTTTATGATGAATTACGTTTTTCATATATATTGCTACTATTTAATGTCTGTGTGTATTTTGTGTGTATGTATGTGATGTATGTGTGTGTGTGTGTGTGTGTATATATATATATATATATATATATATATATACACTCTAAAAATATTTCAAAATATGAATTACATGTGTCTTATATACACTTTCAAAATTCATTCTTTTTCATGTATGTGGATTAATAATCAACTTCTCACAAGATTTATCTCAGAAATATTCATCCACTTGAAATACATATTTGTTTTCTATAACAGAAAACTCACTACAGCGAATGGTGGTTACAAATATCAATATTTCTACAGTAACTGACCCAGTTTAACATCAATGCAAGTGAATTCCTATGGGACATGATGAGTCTTTTGACGTTCAATTTCATTCAACACTGGTACATTAATATTTCTTCAGGTTTTGCACTTCATAATATATATATTTCATCCACAAGTTCACAAATTTATATGCATTTGTTTCACTTTCAATCACTTCCTGCTTCAGAACACATGCATTCCTCCAGGTTTCTTGACTGGTCTTTTCATGAGACTTCTTTCCAAACACATTTTTTTCAATTTCCATAATCACTTTTGAAGCAAAACTCACACACATCATGATAAACCATAACCCTAATATTACCATTAGATGTATTACTGGTTGGAATGAATGATTGTATATCAATATAAGATTCCCTGTATAATTTCAGATGTGAATTCAATCCATTATTTAAAGTTGGAACCAGTTACATTACTTATTCACAGTATGGTCTATTCATGCATTATCTCTATTTTCATAAACACAGGGTACATCTATTTGCACCCCCAATAATAATTTATAGTCTTCAAATATTGCTCCCAGAAATGGTGGAAGAAATACTCATGCACCTGATCTACACATACATTTTGTCACAGTAATATTCTGGACACAAATGCAAAGTTCACACTTATGATTGTACCATATCCTAAGTGGAAAGTGAGCATGGATTCCTAAAACATCCATTTCACCTTTGTCTAATGCTCTCAAATATAAATCCTATTGGTGACTACATATTTGTTTCTTCCTAAGATTATGTATTCAACCTCAAGCCTGTTGAAAATGTCTAATCCTGTCACTCACTTTATACTCCTTCTGAATATACTCACATGAATAGAGCAGAGAGCCCTGAGAACAGCTTAAGCAGAGCTTATATACTTTCTTTGGAGAGGGCAGGGACAGAAATTTATTGATGGGTCAGAGCGAGTGGGCGGTTAGTGTGAATCTGGGTGAGGGAATACATTCTGCAATTTGGCAGTTGGGGACAGCACAATCTGGGAACAAGATTACAAACAGTTCTCAAGATTTCAACAGTGTTTTGTTAAGCATACAGAAAAACAGGAAGTTACAATTACTTTTTTTATTAACCTTTCATTCCGCACTTCTTCTTCTTGCTACTTTTAATCATAAAAGTGATTATTGGGGCGTGTCACATTCTATGTCTGCTAGTGGGGTATTACCATAAGTTTAACTTGTCCAATTTGAGCTTGGAGAAAAGAACTTACATGGTTGAGCAAACAGGGTTTTATAGTTAGCAATAATATGAGGATTATTATTGGACAGGCCAGGGTTGATAAAAGCGTAGATAACCAGGGGGACTGTGTGAACCAAGACTCAAACCACCCTTTTGGGGCCTCTCTCTCTCGTTGACGCTTTTCAAGGCATCCTTTTATTTTACAACCTCAGTATGGTCGGCATCAAAACAACATTATTACATCAATGCAGCACAAAGGCCCCCTTCTCTCATGGAGGGGAGGTCCAACCCTCAACTTGATTGTAAAACAACTTCAGAGAGAGATGTTAAAGATTCCTGCAAAGCTGTGATGGAGGTTTCTATTATCTTTAAGTTTTGGTCTCTTGCTGCTTCTATTTGGGTCATTTGTTGTGTACCATGGAGCAGGGCAGTGGTTCCTGTGACTACCCCTGCCACAACTTCTATTCCTAATATGATGGCTAAAGTGAGGGATATATGTTCCCAGTGGAACCGGGTTGTATGCCCCCCTGTTTGAACTTCAAATGAACCTGGGTCATTATTGAGCAATCTGGGACACATCTTCACCATTACACAATTAATCACATCTGTTGACCATTTCATGAAAACATAAACAATGTTTAAGTATATAGAATTATACTGTTGTAGGGACGGACAAGGCACGGCACCTAAGATAGCACCAAAGACAGGGAAACAGTCCTATTTGGTTGCAACAGGATTCACAGGGCATTGCTTCTGTTGTAATCAATTAACTCCCTGAACCCCAATTTTAGGTAGTTTTAGAATTTTGTACCCAACATGAAAGAGAAGGGACTCAGAAGTTCACAGTCTGCAGAAATTCACAAAACGAAGCTTTTTTTTTTCTGTTTTTTCCTCTATTGTGGGCAAGTTAACTTTTCAAGGACACCTGGGAGGCAGAGAGCTTTTTTTTCCTTTTCTTTTATCCCCCTGCCAACTGTTACCATGGAGCCCAGTTTGTAACTTTTTATCTTAGAAATGTAGCCATCTCTGTGAAGCCCCAGCTCAAGGCCAGAGGCCTTGTTCACATATTCTGTGAAAAACTATTAAGGGGGTGTCTAGCTTAGGAGTGATGATTTTTCCAGCCAGTAGGCAAGTAGAACAGGGCAACAGAATAAGAGGAAGTTAATCTACACTGAACTCATTTATAGAGACTCTTTTGCTGAAAGTCCTAAAGTCAGCCATGGTGAAGACTTCTGGAGAAGTTCAGTGAAGATTTTTCTGAGGGCCTGGTACAGAGGGGGAAGATGGGGAAGGCGGGAGGTGAGAGCAGCTCCGTGGATCTCAGAATAAGGAAGGAGAGATGTAAAAGAATAATGGGAAAGGATTTTGGGATTTTCCTAACAACATAAATTGAGCAGTAGAAACGGTAGAGCAGAAAGGAAGATGGGAGTGAGTATCCCAAAAAGCCTGTGAGGGACTTTAGAATTTAGTAACCTGTTTTCAGTGATGACAAAGCAACTTTAAAGGCCATTTTCATTACATCTTCGATAGGAATCTGAGGGCTCTCCTAAGCTGGTTTGAGCTTTGGGTTAGGTGGTAAGAGGACCTGGTGGGACCCGGTGTGGGCACTGACAGGAAAAGAGAGAAGTGAGTGGGTGGATGGGTACCTCAGTACCTGCTACCTCAGCAAGGGGGCAATGCTCTGAGAACCGGCGGAGGTTTCGGTTTTTGATCTAGTAATTGGAGAAGAGAAATCAGGTTTACTGAGGTGGGACTGACAGCAGAGAGTATGGAGCAGAAGGCTGAGTTTGAGGAACTATTGGAGAAGCATAGTTCAGGATGTGAGCGAAAGAGGAAAAAGGCCTTCACATAGGGGAATTTCCTTTCACCCTTTTGAGCACTTGCAGAAGTTAAAAAGGTCACACAGAATTTGAGGATCTAGAGACTCCTCTGGGGGCCATCAGTTTGGGTTGTCTAAGTGGTAATATGGCCAATGCTGTGTACTGAATTTGATGAGGATTTTGGGTTCCACCAGGCAGCCCCTGTATGCTCAAATCCCCAAGACTTACAGAAGAAGTCGGCTTTTCCCCCACACAGCCGTGGCGGTTTGTGGCTTTGATAGTCTGCCGGGCAAGCATACTAATATAGGCTAGCCAACCTGCATCTGGCTTGCCTGTCCCTACAACCATAATGTTTGTTTCCATTGTCTGTGGTACGGAAAGGATTTAATGGAATTTTAATGGGATCCTCTTCATCAGGGATATTCTAATAGGAAAGACCTATAGCCAGCTGGCAAATGTCTGGGTGGAGAGATGGCCTCCAGGTCCCTAAGTGGGCTGTATGCAAGAGAGACCATACTTCTTATCTAGTAGGATTTGTGATCA
Organism: Callospermophilus lateralis; assembly: GCF_048772815.1. Lineage (NCBI taxonomy): Eukaryota > Metazoa > Chordata > Mammalia > Rodentia > Sciuridae > Callospermophilus > Callospermophilus lateralis. Next base: position 794,053 of record NW_027512690.1, read on the forward strand.
GCCATCGCTGCAGTAGGGGCTGATGAGCGTTAGGACTATGGGTGGTCAAGGAGAGAGTCTATAGCCTTACCCACGTGGCGAATATGCAATTTGAAAGGGTTTCCAGTCTTTTCCAGTTTCCAGCCAGAGTCTGGACATGGCACAGGCTTGAGATGAGACGCATGGATGGAGGAAGTGATTCCCTCTACTTTTACTGCTTTAGGTGCTATAAGTAGCACCTGGAATGGTCCTTTCCAGCGGGGTTCCAGGGATGACACCTGATGTCATCTTATGTAGAGGAAGTCTCTTTCTTGATATCAATGTGGATTCCCCTCGTCCCCAGGTTGGAATGCAGTAGCCAGCTGTTTCCACAGGTATATCTGAGTTCTTACAAGAGATTTAAGTCTGTCAAGCAAGGGTGTGTGGAAGGGATCCTTAGGTCTTAGAGTCGGGGTTAGGTCTCTTAGTGGAGGAGGGGCCCCATAGAGAATTTCATAGGGGGTGAGGTTACACAAAGAAACAAAGGGAGTATTTCTTGCATGAAACAGTGCATAAGGCAGGAGCATAGTCTAATCTTTTATGCCGGTCTCTAAGCTTAATTTTGTTAAGGTCTCTTTAATGGTTTTATTTATTTTTTTTACGTGTCCTGATCTCTGGGGTCTATAAAGACAATGTAACTTCCAATTAATCCCCAGGGTCCTGGCTATCCCCTGATTTACCTGGCCCATGAAGGGTCTTCAATTATCAGACCATGTTACATTAGGCAGGCCGTGTCTTTGATAAATATCTTTCAGAATCTTCTTGACCACAATTTGTGCCGGTTTTCTTTTATTTTTTTTTTTTTGGTGGGAATGGCTTCAATCCATCCTGAAAATGTATCTACAAAGACTAGGAGATATTTAAACCCATACCTTTCTGGCTTAATTTCAGTAACGTTCACTTCCCAGAATTGTCCTGGTCTAATTCCTCATAGGTGCTTTCCTGTAGGAAGCTTGGAAGTGTAAGCATTAACCAATTGACAGAACTGACAGGCTTTTGTTACCCACTCAATTATTTCCTTTCACTGTGAGTGAGTTAGTCTAAAACTCTGTTCTTGATCCTACAGTAATGCCTGCAGTTTTTTTGAACCAAGTTGATTGAGTTGATGTACATTTTTAACGTAGTGTAGGGCTTTCTGAAATTGCAGGCTGGGCTCACTGAAGTTGAGGAGTTCATTGTCAGTGTTCTTAGATGTTATCAAAATCTTGCTGGTGCTCAAAGGTCCATTGGAATTGGGCATTCACATTTAACAGTGGGTATAAAGGAGCAGCTAAGAACACAAACCCAGGTCCATAACCTGCTAAAGCCAGCAGTCCCAAGAAACTCTCTATGTTGTCTCCTGTTAAATGGGGGTGGTATCTGCACAACGGTTTGTTTCCTGGGCTCAGTGAGCCATCATTTACCGTGCCTAAGGGAATACCCCAGGAAGATTACTTCTTGCTGGCAAATTTGGGCCTTTTTGTCCGAAGCTCTCTACCCGAGTTGAGCAAGCTCAGATAATAGTGCTTGGGTCTCAGACTCACAGTTTTCTTTGGTGTTGGCTGCCAGTAGCTGGACATCCACATATTGAAGCAGAATGACTTCGGGGTGTGTAGTTCTGAAGTTGTAGAGATGTCTGTGAAGGGCTTCATCAAAGAGAGTGGGGGAGTTTTTGAACCCCTGTGGGAGTCTAGTCCAAGTTACTTGAAAAGACGTTCCGGTTTCTGGGTCTACCTACTCGAAAGCAAACAGCAACTGACTATCTTTATGCAGAGCCAAGCAAAAGAAAGCATCTTTTAAGTACAGAACAGTATACAATTTTCACTCTGCCACAGCAAAGAGGTTATTGGGGTTCCAGCATGCTGGGGCTCAGAGCTCACTTAAATAGAGCAGAGAGCCCTGAGAACAGCTTTAACAGAGCTTACATACTTTTCTTGGAGAGGGCAGAAAGGGAAATTTATTGATTGGTCAGGGCGAGTGTGCGGTTTGCGTGCACCCGGGTGAGGGAGTATATTCTGCAGTTTGGCAGTTGGGGACAGCACATTCTGGGAACAAAATAGCAAACAGTTCTCAAGATTTCAACAGTGGTTTGTTAAGCATACAGAAAAACAGGAAGTGACAAGTGCCTATTTAATTAACCTTTCACCTAAGCAAAATGGAAAGTGAGCATGGATTACTAAAAACAACCATGTCCAGGTTGCCTAATGCTCTCAAATGTTAATCATATTGGAGGCAACATATGTCTTTCTTCCTAAGATTATATATTCAACCTCAACCATGTTGAAAATGTCTAACCCTCTTACATTATACTTTGCCTGATTTCCTAATGTCTCTATTGATATCTGCTTTCCTACTTATTTTCCCCAGTTCATCATTGTGACTGACCCTTCGCGTGTGCTGACACTGACATTCACTCACTACCCAAAAATCTATTGCTAAAGAACTTTTGTCCAAATGCCAAAATCACTCTTTTTTTCTAAACCTACAGGCTATCTTCCTAATCCTACCGACTATGCCTTTTTGACTGGATGTTCTCTTCGACATTCAATCATCCAAGGTAGAAGGTCCTATCCCATTTTATATCGATTTATCTGAGACATCTGTGCAGAATGTAATTCAAAGCTAAGTATACCAATCATGGGCCCAATGCACTTCTAGACTTCAAATCTTACCTAGATTTATATTTTCATACTTATATTTCACCTATATATTCTTGTAAATATTGCAGATTCCCAATACTATTAGTCATCACGCAGAATGATTCCTAACCCAAATCGAACCTGTTATTATCCCTAACCATACACTGTTCCCTCAATCTAACTTTACAGAAGAGCAGGCCCACAGTTGGTCTTTCAATACAGGAATGTAGGAGATCTTCCACATGCTGAGAAACTCAAAGATCCATGTAGAAATGAACTCTGGAGAAGTTGTAGGCAGCTATGAAGGACCTGAGAGAGCAAAAGTCATCTTCAATGGCAAACAACCTTGTCAGGATGAAGGGTTTTGTCTGTATCAGTCTCTCTGTTCTTAATATAGAGAAGATGGACCAAACCAGGCCTGTTTGGAGAGCTGTTCCCTGGTGCCTATGGTTGATATACCATTCTAACTTGTGAAAGTGTCACAGTAAGTAGGGGCAGCCTCCATCTCATGGGACACTTGGAAGCAACTCTTAGGACCAAGTGGTTGCCAAGGCAGTTAGCTCATTCAGTTCCTAAAGGAAGTGACCTACATCTCTTCCTTGGTGATGGAACTCTCTGAACTTGGGATCCAGGAAGCCAGGCACTCAGAGCCAGTTGCAGTACTAGTCCCAGTGGACTCACTTGTTTGGATTTACCAAGGAAAGAGTCAGTCTTTCTTGGTACCTGCTGATGTGAGGATGGAAAAAGCCAGAAGAGCTCTGAAGAGGGGCCTTTACTGAGAAAGCAGGTAGTGGCTAACCGCTGGCTCCAGACAACTTCACAGTGTTGGCCAAGGAGACCAGACCCGAGACAGGACAGGCCATTTCAGGAAAACATAGTAGGGCCCACCAGTCATAGGACACTCTGGATAGTCACAGACATACTAGGGGGAAGGTGGTGCCTTTGTGGGTGTGGGTGTGAGTTTGTGGTTTTGTCTCATGTTCTGAGAATAGGTAAGAAAGGCGGTTTGTTTGGTTTGGAGTGGACAAATTCTAGTATGACTTATGACAAGGTGAGTGTTTCTATATCTGTGTCTCCCACTGTGTCCTTCGTTGTAGACATTAGAAAAGAGAATGCATCACGGATGTGTCCTGTCTAGTAGAAAGCTTCCCAGCATTCATCCTACCCTATTTATGAATGGACTGTCACTTGCCTTAGGGATGGGCAACACCTACTTCCTTCCTAAGTCCCTGTTTTCATCAGGAATTCTGGCCACTCTCCAAAATTGGCTCATGGTTTTGTGTGCAAGATATGTACCACCTCCAAGCTCTGGGACATGGCCGTGCACTGGATAGCTGAAGGGAATGGGGAGCATCTCAGAAATCTCAGATATCAGTGTGACCAGGAAAATATCAGTGGAGAAACACTGCTTTGGGCCTTTTGCTTACCTATTGTTCTGTTGCCCTGAATCTCAGGAAGGTTTTTGCCTCAAGCCACCACTTTGTGAAGCGTGAAGAAAACAGTTTTTAAATGGAATTGAATAGGCATCACCTGTGGCTCTTTGCTTAATTGCTTTGGAAAGGGACTTGTCTAAATCAGGTTCTTGGCCCTGTGTTAGGCCGTGGATTAGATTCTCAGCACCTGATGGATCCAAAGAATGATCCCATGTGTACATCCCAAACCAAAATAGCAAAAAGTTCAGTCATTGTGGATGAAGTCTCTTGCCTTCCTCTGTTAGGTTACTGATCTCCATCAAGTGAGAATAGGGATCCTTTCTTTCAAATGAGCTCTTCAAAGCCCTGCAGAGGCTAGCCCATAGGTGCTTGGGTTTTCTCATGACTCCATATCACATTAAGAATCTATACCTGACAGTCATTAGGCCTCAAATTGGAGAAGCAGAGCAGTATTAAAGGCAAGCCTATTTGACCACTCCTGGTTCACAGAAAGGGTGTCCAGCCCACCATGACTTTAGCCAAATGAGGGGAAAGGGACCTTATTTTGGACACTGTCTTGGGCTGCACCCCTCATGGAAAACTCCAGCCATAGGTAATGATGAGTGTCTATGTGGAAGAATATGAGGGCGATGAAGGAGTGTTTTGGTTTTAATTGTGGTCATTTGCGTGGAAGTTGAATGAGATGACTGTGTCCATCTGGGCTTGAACTCTGGAGTGATTCCCCTTAGAAAATGAGTTCTGGTACTGAACTCAGAGAAGTATTGTCATGAATTTTGTTGGGATTTTAGCAGGCCACGCATGAGAGTCACCCTTGGAAACTGAGATCTAGGCCCAGGGTGGCTTTCCACAGAGCACTGGGTATCTCATCCAGGATATCACATGATTTATTCTGAAATAATTGGCAGCCATAGTTGAAAGTCAAAACACACATGGACCTTACATTGTAGAACTCAATGTACCTGGCTTCATGTGACCTTTGGCCACTCTTTGGGAAGCCTTGCCTGTGAGAGTCCTCCAGAGCTTTCATTGAAATTATCTTCCTCAACACTTAATGGTCCCTGAATGATTTGAACCCACAGTGCCTCAAACTTCATCCTTGAAAAACGGGGAAGATATATACCATGAAATGTTTTAAATTCCCATGACCAGGTGGCACTTGAGAACCTTTGGATGTCCTGCTGCTGATCTTGAGTGTTCCAGCAAAAGCGTTGATTGACTGTGTTTCATTTAAATGGTGTAGAACAGAGATGCCAGTAAGTTGGAGCCTGCTGAGTAGTGGGCCTATTGCAGTGGTGTGCAAGTGTGTGATAAAGCATTTGTGGTGGGGCCATGTGAATGTGCTATTGGCTTTTCAATGGCTTGGGACTGACATGGTGCAGCCAGCAGACCCTTATATGTAAAGGCATCTTGTTATTTGGAGAGATTTCAGGGCAATTTTCAGAATCAGGTTGCTATGGACAAGGGGGCAAGCTATGTTGGATAGAAGCCTGGTTGGTGCTTTCTCCTGCAGATCCTGACCCACCACACATGACAGAACTCCCTCCAGCACTGTCTCCCAGTTGAACTTGTTGTATTTCATGAAGCGAATACCAAAGTCCCAGTGCAGCACCAATAAAAACCACGAAAAGTGGAGGAATTCCAAATAGCTTCACAGTCCACATGGGAAGAAACTTAGCCTCCAGTGGCACCAGTTTACCTACAAAGAGAGAATTCAGCAATGCTGCCTCAAGTTCAATGTAAAATAAGAAACCATGTCCTCCAGGTCACATAGATGCAGACCCAGCTTTGATGGTCTAACTAGAAAGGAAGCTAATGCTCCTGAGAATAGCATATATTTCAAGTGCCCAATCTTGGAGGCAGTTTCTCAAAAAGTCTATAGGCCAACAGAGCTCCATGTTTGTGGAGTGTTTACCCACACAGGTAATGTCAAGTCATTGTTCTGGATGAGAGTGGGAATAATTTTGTGTAGCACATATTGCATTCACATTGGATTCCTTATCTAATTTTCCATTCGAAATACTGAAATCCTGACACTAACACATACCCTACTAGACTCTGACTACTAATCCTAATATGAGGGAGAAAAATAACCCAAACAGAATAGGAATACAAGCAGATCAGAGGAGGCATGGTGTATATTTGGACTTTCCTTTTGCATTTCATAGGGTAGGAGTTATATATCTATTCAATTTTTTGTTGGAATAGGTCTCTATGTGTTTTTAAGTTAAGAAATATGTGAATTCTTGTCTCCGTTTCTCTGTAGCTTATTCAGCACATGTATATTTATATGCACATATAGAATCCTTCCTGGTATGAAACATGCATACTTGTGAGGTGGCTGACTTGGCAGATACAAATTGTGAGAAGAGATCACTGCTCCTAAACAGTGTTGGAACTGAAAATTCAACCTATGGGTTAGCTTCCTAGTTGAATAACACTATACGTAAATCCATGATCAGTAAAAAGAATATTTTTGGATCTGTGGATAATATATATTTCGTGGTGAATTTCGATTGGCATATATATTGCTCTTTTTAATATCTCTGTGTGTGTGTTTGTGTGTGTGTGTGTGTATATATATATATATATATATATATATATATATATATATATATATATGTATATATATACACACACACAAGAAGTATATATATATATATATATATATATATATATATATATATATATATATTCTCCAGATTTTTCAAAATATGAAATATATGTGTCTTATACCCACTCCGTAAATTCATTCATATTCATGTATATGGATTTATAATGAACTTTTCACAAGATTATTCTCAGAAATATTCATCCCCCTGAAATACATATTTGTTTCCAGTACTGAAAACTAACTTCAGTTAATGTTGCATACAAATACTAATATTTATACAGTAACTGACCCAGTTTAACCTCAATGCAAGTAGATTCCTATGGGACATGTTGTGTATTTTAATGTTCATTTTTATTCAACACTGGTACATTACTATTTCTTCAATTTATGCACATCATAGGATATATATTTCATCCACCAGTTAGCAAACTTATATTCATTTGTTTCACTTTCAATCACTTCCTGCTTCAGAGCACATGGATTCCTCCGTGTTTCTTGAATGGTCTTTTCATGAGACTTCTTTCCAAACACATTATTTTAAATTTCCATAATCAGTTTTGAAGCAAAACTCACAGACTCTTCATGATAAACCATAAACCTAATATTACCTTTAGATGTATCAGTAGTTGGAATGAATGTATGTGTATCAATATAAGATTTCCTTTATATTTTCAGATATAAATTGAATGCATTATTTAAATTTGGAACCCATTATATTATTTATTCACAGTATGGTCTATTCTTGCATTATCTCTATATTCATAGTCACAGGGTACACCTATTTGTACACCCAATACTAATTTGTACATCTTCAAAATATTGCTCCCAGAAATGGTGGAAGATTTACTCAAGTCACCTTATCTACATGTACATTTTATCACAGTAATATTCTGGACATGAAAAGCAAAGGTCACACTTATTATTTTACCAATGTAATGGTCAGGCGAGTGTCAGAGGAAGAGACCACAAGAGACTGTCTCATGCAACAGCCAAGGGTTTATGGGGGTCCAGCATGCTGGGGCTCAGAGCTCCCTTGAATAGAGCAGAGAGCCCTGAGAACAGCTTAAGCAGAGCTTATATACTTTCCTTGGAGAGGGCAGGGAGGGAAGATTATTGATGGCTCAGGGCGAGTGGGCAGTTTGCATGCAAACAGGTGAGGGAGTACATTCTGCAGTTTTGCAGTTGGTACAGCACATTCAGGGAACAAGATTAGCAAACAGTTCTCAAGATATCCACAATGTTTTGTTAAGCATACCAAAAAATTGGAAGTGACAAGTACCTATTTTATTAACCTTTCATTCCCCACTTCTTCTTTTGGTTACTTTTAATCATTAAAGTGATCATTGGGGGTGTCACATTTTATGTCTGCTAGTGTGGTATATTGTTTTCTTATTACCATAAGTTTAACTTGTCCAATTTGAGCTTGGAAAAAGGAAACTACACGGTTGAGCAAACAGGGTCTCACAGATAGCAATAATATGAGGTTTATTAATGGACCAGCCAGGGCTGATAAATGCGTAGTTAACCAGAGGGACTCTGTGAACCAAGACTCAAACCACCCTTTTGGGGCCTCTCTCTCTTGTTGATGCTCTACAAAGCGTCTTCTTAATTTAATCATAGATTCTTTTACAACTCCAGTATGGTCGGCATAATAACAACATTCTTCACTCAATGCAGGACAAAGGCCCCTTCTCTCAATAAGAGGAGGTCGAACCCTCGCCTGTTCTGTAAAACAACTTCAGAGAGAGAGGTTAAAGATTCCTGTAAAGCTGTGATGGAGGTTTTTAATATCTTTAAGTTTTGGTCTATTGCTACTTCTAATTGGGTCATTTGTTGTGTCCCATGGACTAGGGCAGTGGTTCCTGTGCCCACCGCTGCAGCAACTCCTATTCCTAATAGGATGGAGAAAGTGAGGGATACGGGTTCCTGGTGGAACCAGGTTGTATGCGCCCCTATTGGAACTTTAAATGATCCTGCGTCATGATAGAGGACTCTGGGAAACATCTGCACCATTACATACTTAATCAGAGGAAGAGACGACAAGAGACTGTCTCATGCAACAGCCATATGTTGATCATTTTATGAAAACATAAACAATGTTTAAGTATATAGAATTATACTGTTGTAAGGACGGACAAGGCAAGGCACCTAAGATAGCACAGAAGACAGGGAAACAGTCCTATTTGGTTGTAACCAGATTTAGAGGGCATTGCTTCTGTTGTAATCTTTTAATCCCCTCAACCCCAAGTTTAGGTAGTTTCAGAATTTTGTACCCAACATGTAACGTAAGGGGCTCAGAAATTCACAGTCTGCAGAAGTTCACAAAAAGCAGTTTTTGTTTCTGTTTTTTTTCCTCTGCTCTGGGAAAGTTAACTTTTAAAGGACACCTGGTAGGGGGAGAGCTTTTTTCTTCTTTTTTTTTCTTCCTGCCAGCTGTTACCATGGAGCCCAGTTGGTAACTTCTTTATCTTAGAAATGTAGCCATCTCTGGAAGCCCCAGCTCAACGCCAGAGGCCTTGTTCACATATTTTGTGAAAAAATAGTAAGGGGGTGTCTAGCTTAGGAGTGCTGATTTTTCCAGCCAGTGGCCAAGTAGAACAAAGCAACACAAAAAGAGGAAGTTTATCTACACTGAACTCTTGTATAGGGCCTCTGTTGCTGAAAGTCCTAAAGTCAGCCATGATCAAGGCTTCTGGAGAAGGCCATTTAAGATTTTTCTGTGGGATTGGAACAGAGGGAAAGACAAGGAAGGTGGGGGGTGAGAGCAGCTCCGTGGTTCTGAGAATGAGGAAAAAAAGATATAAAAGAATAATGGGAAAGGGGTTTGGGATTTTCCTGGCAATAAAACTTGAGCAGTAGAACAGGTAGAGCAGAGGGGAGGATGGGAGTGAGTATCCCAAAAAGCCTTTGAGGGACTTTAAATTCTTTGTAACCTGTTTTCAGTGATGACAAAGCAACTTTAAAGGCCATTTTCATTACATCTTGGATAGGCGTCTTAGGGCACTCCTCAGCTGGTTTGAGCTTTGTGTTAGCTGGTAAGAGGACCTGGTGGGACCCGGTGCGTGCACTGACAGGAGAAGAGAGGAGTGAGTGGGTGGAAGGGTACCTCAGTACCTGCTACCTCAGCAAGGAGGCAATGGTATGAGATCCAGCGGAGGTTTTTGTTTTTGATCTAGTAATTGGAGGGGAGAAATCAGGTTGCTCATGTGAGAGTGACTGCAGAGAGTCTGGAGCAGAAGGCTGGGGGTGAGGATGTATTGGAGAAGCATAGTTCAGGATGTGAGCAAAGGAGGGAAAAGGCATAAACATAGGGGAATTTCCTTTGAAGGAAATTCCCAATTGATGGATCTTTTTGAACACTTGCCGAAGTTGAAAAAGTCACACAGAATTTGAGGATCTGGAGACCCCTCTGGGGGCCATCAGTTTTGCTTGTCTAATTGGTAATATGGCCAATGCTGTGTACTGAATTTGATGAGGAGTTTGGGTCCCACCAGGCAGCCCCTGTATGCTCACATCCCCATTATTTTCAGAAGAAGTCCGCTTTTCCCCCACACAGCCATGGCTGTTTGTGGCTTTGATAGTCTGCAGGGCAAACATAGTATTCTAGGCTAGCCAACCTGCATCTGGCTCGCCTGTCCCTAGATCCATAATGTTTGTTTCCATTATCTGTGGTACAGTAGGGATTTAATGGAATTTTAGTTGGATCCTCTTCATCAGAGATATCCCAATATGAAAAACGTATAGCCAGCTGACAAATTCTGGGTGGAGAGATGGCCACCAGGTCCCTAAGGGGGCTGTATGCGAGATAGACCATACTTCTTGTCTAGTAAGATTTGTGATCAGCCATCGCTGATGAACGGGCTGATGAGGGTAAGGACTACTGGTGGACAAGGGGAGAGTCTATAGCCTTATCCACATGGCGAATATGCAATTTGAAAGGGTTTCCAGTCTTTTCCAGTTTTTCAGCCAGAGTCTGGACAGGGCGCAGGCTTGAGATAAGAATTAGGATCCAGGAATTGATTCCTTCTACATTTACCACTGTAGGTTTTATAAGTAGCACCTGGTATGGTCCTGTCCAGCGGGGTTACAGGGATGACACCTGATGTTGTCTTATGTAGAGGATGTCTCTTATTTGATATCGATGTGGAGTCCCCTCTTCACCAGGTTGGTAGGCAGTGGCCAGCTGTTTCAACAGGTATCGCTGAGTTCTTTCAAGAGCTTTAAGTCTGTCAAACAAGGGGTTGTGGAGGGGATCACTAGGTCTTAGAGTTGGGGTTAGGTCCCTTACTGGAGAAGGTGCTCCATAAAGAATTTCATAGGGTGTGAGGTTACACAAAGAAATAGAGGGAGTATTTCTTGCATGAAACAGTGCATAAGGCAGGAGCATAGTCCAATCTTTTATGCCGCTCTCTAAGCTTAATTTCGTTAAGGTCTCTTTAATGGTTCTATTTATTTTTTTACCTGTCCTGAGCTATGGGGTCTATAAGCACAATGTAACTTCCAATTTATCCCCAGGGTCCTGGCTAACCCCTGACTTACCTGGGCCATGAACGCCGGGCCATTATCAGACCCTATTACCTTAGGCAGGCCGTGTCTTGGAAAAATATCTTTCAGGATCTTCTTGACCACCAATTGTGCCTTTTTTTGTGGGGAAGGCTTCAATCCATCCTGAAAATATATCTACAAAGACTAGGAGATATTTAAATCCATACCTTGCTGGCTTAATTTCAGTAAAGTCCACTTCCCAGAATTGTACTGGTCTGGTTCCTAATAGGTGCTTTCCTGCGGAAAGCTTGGAAAGATAAGCATTAACCTATTGACAGACCGGACAGACTTTTGTTACCTGTTCAGTTATTTCCTTTTGCTGTGAGTGGGTTAGTGGAAAACTCTGTTCTTGATCCTTCAGGAATGCCTGCAGTTTCTTTGAACGAAGGTGTGTGAATTAATGTACATTTTTAACGTAGTGTAGGGCTTTCTGAAATTGCAGGCTTGGCTCTGTCAAGTTGAGGAATTCAGTGCCAGTGTCGTTAGATGTTATCAAAAGCGTTCTGGTGCTCAGGGGTCCATTGGAATTGGGTATCTCCATTTAACAGCGGGTATAAAGAAGAAGTTAAGGACGCAAACACAGAAATCCATAACCTGCAAAACCCAGTAGTCCCAAGAAACTCTCTGTGTTGTCTGCTGCTAGATGGGGATGGTATCTGCACAACCGTTTGTTTTCTGGGCTCAGTGAGCCATCGTTTACTGCCCCTAAGGGAATAGCCCAGGAAGATTACTTCTTGCTGGCAAATTTGGGCCTATTTGGCAGAAGCTCTATACCCGAGTTGAGCAAGCTCATATAATAGTGCTTGGGTCCCAGACTCACAGTTTTCTTTGGTGTTGGCTGCCAGTAGCAGGTCATCCACGTATTGAAGCTGGGTGCCTTTGGGGTGTGTAGTTCTGACGTTGTTGAGATCTCTGTGGAGGGCTTCATCAAAGAGAGTGGGAGAGTTTTTGAACCCCTGTGGGAGTCTAGTCCAAGTTACTTGATCAGACGTTCCAGTTTCTGGGTCTACCCACTAGCAAGCAAACAGCAACTGACTATCTTTATGCAGAGGCAAACAAAAGATAGCATCTTTTAAGTCCAGAACAGTATACCATTTCTGCTAAGGGTTCAGAGTGATAAGCAGATTGTACGAATTAGTTACCGTGGAGTGAATGTCCTGCACTCTGTTATTAATCTCTCTTAGGTCTTGAACGGGGGATAGTCCCCGGTTCCTGGCTTTTTTTACTGGGAGCAGGGGAGTCTTCCAGGCCGATTGACAGGGCCTTAGGACCCTAAGGCCAGATATTTCTGAATATGGGGCCTTATCCCATCTTTAGCTTTTCTGCTCAGAGGATATTGTTTGACATTGATTGGGGAGGCTGAGGTTTTTAACTCCACTGTTCTTGGAGGTTGTTTCACGGCTAGGCCTAACCTAGCCGTTTTTGCCCAGGTATCTGGGTAATCTGTTATCCATTTCTGGGGTAGCTTGCTTGTTTGAGCAGTCATGGGGGGTGTGAAGAGTGGATGTTCATCTTCTACTGACATTTATAAAGCCAAGACTATAGGAGTTTTTACTGAAGGATTTAGAAATTTCATTTTGGGGCCTTCGGGGTTAAAAGTTGTTTTGGCCTGGAGCTTACTGAGCAGATCTCTGCCCATCAATGGGGCCAGGCATTCTGGGATTACTAGGAAGGAGTGATGGATTTTTCCTTTCCCCATGTCCATGGTCCTCTTAGTTGTCTATGTCTGATATTTACTGCCATTAGCCCTTTGAACTAGAGACATTTTATTTGATAGTGTGCCCAGTGGGGCCTTAAGGGCTGAGTATACTGCTGCTGTATCCACTTCAAAGTTTACCTGGGTCCTCTCCACTTCAAAAGTTACCCTGAGCTCGGGGAAGGGATCTGAGCCCCGACGTTCTTAGTCATCCTTTTGAGTCAGAATGGCTGGCTGTCGTGGCTGTCTCTTTTCTAGGGCACTCTTTGGCCCAGTGACCTTTTTCTTTACAGTAGGCACAATGATCTGAGGCCAGGGGTGGCCTCTGGCGTGCGCCCAGGTTTCCGTTTCTGTCTTCCTGTTTGTTAATTTCTGGCCTATTTATTGTTGTGACCAGGACCTTAGTCAATGCCTTAGTCTGTCTTTTGCATCTCTCATCTTCCCTTTGCTCCCTTTCTTTCTCTTTGTTTCTCTCATATAGTATACTTTCTCGGCTTCTCTGACTAAATCTCCCAAAGTCATATCTTGCGATCCCTCTAAGAGTTGTAACTTTCTTTTAATATCCAGGGCAGCTTGCCCAATGAAGGCCATCATGACAGATGCCTTTTGATCCTCTGCCTGAGGATCAATAGGAGTAAATCTCCTATATGCCTCCATAATTCTCTCTAGAAACATAGAGGGATAATTATCAGGCCCTTAAATTTTCTCTCTTACCTTGGCCAAATTAGGTGGTTCCCTAGCGGCCGATTGGAAACCCACTATTAGGGCCTGGCAATAAGTGGACAGATGCTCCCTACCTTCAAAGGTGTTGGGGTTTCAGTTGGGTCAATTCAAGGGGAAGCTGGCTTTGATTATGTTGGGAAGTTGTGTTGGTCACACATCTGGTCCGAGAATATATTTTTTAGCTTCCAGGAGGTTTTTCTCTCATTCCTCTGCCGTAAAGAGAGTCCCTAGGATTTGTTGGCAGTCATCCCAAGTAGGCAAGTGTGAAAACCCCAGGGAGTTCTTTGAGTTCTTTTAGCCGGGCCAGCTTCCTCCAGGGAAGGAGGGGCTGTGTGTGACGCGGGGGAGTCATCTGGAGGGCACTGGGCCGGCCTAACTTCCTCCAATGGCAGAGAAGCAGAGTCAGCAGGGGAATCACTTAGAGGTTGTTGGGGGTTGGGGACAAGGGCAGGGGATAAGAAGGAGGAGGAGAGTCCAGTAGAATCTTGAGACTCAGGGAGAACAGAGGGTGGAGGAGGAGGAGCAGAGGGTTTGAGAGATAGAATCGTGGTGGAAGGAGTAGGAGCGTAGGCAGGGACAAGGAAAGGCTTCACCCATGGAGGAGGAGATTTGCAGAGGTCCTGCCAAGTTAAGATATATGGCTGTTGATCTGGATGGCTATGTGGCCTCAGCTGAAAGACAATATCTCTGATTTTTCAAATTAGTGGGAAGTAGAAACATCCTTCTGGGGGCCATCCAACTCCAAAGGTGTGTCATTCTGAGGCACAGAGAGTCTGCCAGGTCCAGCGTTTTAATGAAAAAGAAAGATTCTGGGCCCTTAAGCAGACTTTGGTCCAGTGATCAAGGGTCAGGGAGAGAAATGTTGAAGTGCTCTGTCCCAAAATGAGAGATACACAAACAGTGAAAGCAACGACATACTACACAGACAAGACAAGACAATAAAGACAGACAATGGACGTCCAATACTGAGACAAGGACTGAGTAGCCCTCAAAACCTGATGGGCTGGCAATACCGAATCCGAAACAAAATATCACAGAGTCGAGGAGACTATTGTTCCTTGATTTCCTGAGTCCTCTGGGGCGTCCCCCAGGGATGTGGCCTGTGGCTCTGTGACACGTCTGTCAGTCACCGTCAGAGAGAGCTCATGCTCAACACCGATACCGATTTTGCAAAACCCTAACCTGAAACCTGAAACCAGAAAGAGTCACCTTACTTACCCTGAAAGGAGCCCCTTGGGGGTCTTTCGTCCGCCGCTGCTGGATCTCGCTGGTGCCTCCAGATGTAAAGATCGGGTGAGCGACAGAGGAAGAGACCACCAAGAGAATGTCTCATGCAACAGTAAAGGGTTTATTGGGAGACCAGCTTTCTGGGGCTCAGAGGTCACTTGAATAGAGCAGAGAGCAATGAAAACAGCTTAAGCAGAGCTTATATACTTTCCTTGGAGAGGGCAGGGAGGGAAGTTTATTGATGGGTCAGGGCAAGGGGGAGGTTTGCGTGCAAACGGGTGAGGGTGTGTATTCTGCAGTTTGGCAGTTGGGGACAGCACATTCTGGAAACAAGATTAGCAAACAGTCCTCAAGTTTCCAACAGTGTTTTGTTAAGCATACAGAAAAACAGGAAGTGACAAGTACCTATTTTATTAACCTTTCACCAATGCCTAAATGGAATGTGAGCATGGTTTACTAAAAACATCCATGTCCACGTTG
This sequence comes from Callospermophilus lateralis, assembly GCF_048772815.1. Lineage (NCBI taxonomy): Eukaryota > Metazoa > Chordata > Mammalia > Rodentia > Sciuridae > Callospermophilus > Callospermophilus lateralis. The sequence goes on from NW_027512690.1 coordinate 809,404, forward strand.
CCTAATGCTCTCAAATCAATCTTATTTGTGACTACATATTTGTTTCTTCCTAAGATTATATATTGAACCTCAACCCTGTTGAAAATGACTAATCCTATCACTCACTTTGTATTTTGCCTGATTTCCTAATGTCTCTATTGATATCTGCTTTCCTACATATTTTCACGAGTTCATCATTGTGACTGACTCTTCACATGTGCTGACATTTACATTCACTCTCTATCCGAAATCCTATTGCTAAAGAACTTTTGGTCGAAATCCTATACTCACTCTTTTTTTCTAAATCTACTGACTATCTTCCTAATCCTACCAACTATACCTTTTTGACTGGATGATCTCTTCTACAATCAATCATCCAAGGTACAAGATCTTAAGCCATTGTATATTGATTTATCTGAGACATCTATGCAGAATATAATTCAAAGCTAAGTATTCCAATCAACAGCCCAATGCCCTTCTTGGATTCAAATCTTATCTAGATTTCTGTGTTCATACATATATTTCACCAATATATTCTTGTAAATATCGCAAGTTCCCAATACCACTGTTTGTTCTTCAGTATGATTCCTAACCCAAATCGAACCTGTTATTACCCTAAACATACACTGTTCCCTCAAACTAAGTTTACAGATGAGCCGGGACAGAGTTTGTCTTACAATAGTAATGTAGGGGGTCTTCCACCTGCTGAGAACATCAAAGTTCCAGGCAGAAATGATACCCTGGAGAAGTTGCAGGCAGCTATGAAGGACCTAAGAGATCAAAAGTCATATTCCATGGCAAGCAACCTGGTCAGTATGAAGGGATGTGTCTGAATCAGCCTCTCCTTTTCTATTGTAGAGAAGACTAATCAAACCATGCCGGTGTGGAAAGCTGTTCCCAGGTGCCTATGCTTGATATACCATTCTAACGTGTGAAAGTGTCACAGGAAGTAGGAGCAGCCTCCATCTCATGGGACCCTTGGAAGCAACTGTAAGTACAAAGTGGTGGCCAAGGCAGTGACTTCATTCAGTTCCTGAAGGAAGTGACCTCACCTCACTTCTTTGGTGATGGAAATCTCTGGACTTGAGATCCAGGAAGCCAGGCACCCAGAGCCAGTCCCAGTCCCAGTTCCAGTGGTCTCACTTGTTTGGATTTACCAAGGACAGAGTCAGTCTTCCTTGGTACCTACTGATATGAGGATTGTCAAATGCCAGAAGAGCTCTGAAGAGGGACCTTTCCTGAGAAAGCAGGTATTGGTTCACCACTGGCTCCTGAAAACTTCACAAAGTTGCCCAAGGAGACCAGATCTGAGACAGGACAGGCCATTTCAGGGGAACATAGTATGGCCCACCAGTTAGAGGACACTCTGGATAGTCACAGACCTACTTGTGTTAAAGAGGTGCCTTTTTGCGTGTGGGTGTGAGTTTGTGGTTTTCTCTCAATTTCTGAGAATAGGTAGGAAAGGCTCTTTGTTTGCATTGGAGTGGACTGTTTCTAATAAGTCGTTTGACAGGGGTAGTGTTTCTATGTCTGTGTATCCCACTGTGTCTGTGGTTGTAGACATTAGACAAGAGAATGCATCAATGCATGTGTCCTGTCTAGTAGAAAACTCTCCAGTATTTATTCTGCCTAATTGATGAATGGACTGTGGTGTGCCTTATGGATGGGCAACACCTACTAACTTCCTAAGATAATGTTTTCTTCCTGAATTCTGGACACTCTCTAGTATAGGCTCATGGTTTTGTGTCCAAGATATGTACCATCTCCAAGATATGTGACATGTCCATATACTTGAGAGCTGTAGAGAATGGGAACATCTTAGAAAACTCAGATATCAGTGTGACCAGTAAACTCTCAGTGGAGAAACCCTGCTTTGGTTCATTTGCTTACCTATGGTTCTGTTGCCCTGAATTTCAGGAAGGTCTTTGCCTCAGGCCACCCCTTTGTGAAGCCTGAATAAAACAGTTTTCAAATGAAAATAAATGGGCATAACCTGTGGCTCTTTGCTTAATTGCTTTGGAAAGGGATGTGTCTGAATCAGCCTCTTGGCCCTGTATGAGGTTGTGGCTTAGATTCTCAGCACATGATGAATCTAAAGATAGATTCCATGTGTGCAATCAAAAGCAAAATGGCCAAAAATCTGTCATTGTTGATTAGTCTCTTGCCTTCCTCTGTTAGGTCCCTGACCTCTATCAACTGAGAATAGGGATCATTTGGGTCAAATGAGTTCTTTGAAGCCCTGAAGAGATGCTTGTGTTTTCTTATGACTCCAAATCACATAAAAAATCTATCGCTGAGAATCAGTAGGCCTCAAATTGAAGAAGCAGAGCACTATTAACGGCAGGTCTATTGGATCACTCCAGGTTCACAGGAAGGGTGTCCATGCCACCTTGACTTTAGGCAAATGAGGGGTAAGGGAGATTTTTTTGGACACTCTTTTGGGATGTGTCCCGCTTTGAAACCTCCAGCCACAGGTTATGATGAGTGTCTATATTTAATAAGATGAGGGCCATGTGGGAGTATTTTGGTTTAAATTGTGGTCATTCGTGTGGCAGTTGGAAGAGATGACTGGATCCACCTGGGCTTGAACTCTGGTGTCATTCCCCTGAAAGACTGAGTTCTGGATCAGACATCAAAGAAGTATTGCCATGAATTGTGTTGGGATTTTCGGAGGCCACACATGAGATTCGCCTTTGGAATCTGGGAACTAGGCCCAGGGTGGCTTTCCACAGAGCACTGGGAATCTCAGCCAAGATATCACATAATTTTATTCTGAAAGACTTTGAAGCCATATTTACTAGTCAAAACACACATGGACCTCAATTGTAGACCTCAGTGGGCCTGGATTCTTGTGACCTTTTGGCCACTCTTTGGGAGGACTTGCCTGTGAGAGTTCTCCAAAACTTTCATTGAAATCAGCTTCCTCACCATTGAATGATTCCTGAATGAATTGAAACCCACAGTGCCTCCAACTTCATCCTTGAAAATTGACTAGATAAATACCATAAAATTTTTGAAATTCCAATGACCAGATGGCACTGGAGAACCTTTGGATGTCCTGTTGCTGATCATGACTGTACCAGACAGTGCATTGATTGACTGGATTTCATGAAAATTGTGGAGAACAGAGATGCCATTAAGTTGGTGCCTTCTTAGTAGTGGGACCAGAGCAGTGGTGAGCAAGTGTGTAATAAAACATCTGTTGTGGGGTCATGTGGATCTGCTATTGGCTTCCAAATCGCTGTGACTGACATGGTGCAGCTAGCAGACCCTTATATGTACAGACATCTTGTTATATGGAGAGGTTTCAGGGCAATGTTCAGAATCAGGTTTCTTTGGTCAAGGGGGAAACCTATGTGGTATACAAGCCCTGTTGGTGCATTATCCTGCAGACCCTGACCCACCACATTTGACAGAACTTCCTCCAGCATGGTGTCCCAGTTGAACGCATTGTATTTCCTGAAGCAAGTACCAAACTCCGAGTGCAGCAGCAAGAAACACTGTGAAAAGTGGAGGATGATGAAATGGCTTCACAGTCCACGTGGGGAGACACTTAGCCCCCAGTGGCCACAGATTACATACAAAGAGAGAATTCAGCACTGCTGCCTCATTATCATTGTAAAATAAGAATCCATGTCCTCCAGGTCACATAGATGCAGACCCACCTTTGATGCTCTCACTACAAAGAGAATTCAGCACTGCTGCTTCATGTTCATTGGGAAATTATAACCATATCCTCCAAATCACAGAGATGAAGACCCATCTTTGATGGTCTCACTAGAAAGGAACCTAAAGCTCCTGACAACTACATGTATTTCAAGTCCCCAACCTAAAGGCAGTTTCTCCAGACGTCTTTAGGCAGGCAAATCTCCATGTTTGTGGAGTTTTTACACTGTCCCTTATTTTTGGAAACTGTTCTATCATCTCCAAGGTTGTGAACTCCTGAGCATTTTCTATTTCAGATATGTATTTAAAGATTTTCTAACTCTTCTCCTCTAATTGTGTCTTACTTGGGGTGAAGGTAATGTCAAGGCATTGTTCTGGATGAGAGTAGAAAAATTTTTTGTGAAGCACATATTTGATAAACATTGGATTCTTCTTCTTATTTTCCATTCGAAATACTGAATCCCTGACACTAACTCATACCCTACTATAATATGACTACTAATCCTAATATGATGGAGAAAAATACCCAAGCAGAATGAATATGCAAGCATTTCAGAGAAGGCATGGTGTATAGTAGGACTTCCCTCTTGCACGATAAAGGGTAGGTTTTATAAATCTAGTCAATTTTTAATTGAAATAGTCCTCCATGTGTTTTTAAAGTTAACAAATATGTGAATTCCTGTCTCCCATTCTCTGTAGCCTACTCAGCACATGTATTTTTATATGCACATATAGAATTCTACCTGGTATCACACGTACATTTTTATGAGTTGGCTGACTTGGCAGAAACAAATTGTGATAAGAGATCTCTCCTCCTAAACGCTTTTGGAACTGAAAATTCAAACAATGGGTGAGCTTCCTAGTAGAACAATGTTATACATAAATCCATGTTTAGTAAAATAAATAATTTTGCATCTGTGGATGATTTATATTACATGATGAATTACGATTGGCATATAGATATTGATACTTTTTAATGTATTTTTTGTGGTTTTTAATATATATAAATATATATATATATAAATACATATATAAATATATATATATACAAATATATATATATATATATATATATATATATATATACATATATATTCACACTCTTCACATTTTATAAAATATGAAATATATGTGTCTTATATAACTCCGTAAATTCATTTATGTTCATGTATGTGGATTTATAATCAACTTTTCACAAGATTATTCTCAGAAATACTCATCCACCTGAAATACATATTTGTTTCCCAGTTCTGAAAAGTAACTTCAATAAATGGTGCTTACAAATCCTAATATTTCTAGAGTAAATGACGCAGTTTAACATCAATGCAAGTAGATTCCTATAGGACATGATTTCTATTTTGACGTTCATTATAATTCAACACTGGTACATTACCATTTCTTCAGTTTTTGCACATCATAAGATATATATTTCATCCACAAGTTCACAAATTTATAGGAATTTGTTTCACTTTCAGTCACTTCCTGCTTCATAACACATGTATTCCTCCATGTTACTTGACTGGTCTTTTCATGAGACTTCTTTCCAAACACATCATTTTCGATTTCCATAATCAATTTCGAAGCTAAACTCACACACTCTTCAAGATAAACCATAACATTAATATTACCATTAGATGTATAGCTGGTTGGAATAAATGTATGTATATCAATAAAAGATTTTCTGTATATTTTCACATTTCCGTTCAATGCATTATTTAATGTTGGAACCAGTTATGTTATTTATTCACAGTATGGTCTATTAATGCATTATCTCTATATTCAAAGACACAGTGTACACCTCTTTGTCCCCCCAATACTAATTTATACCTCTTCAAAATATTGCTCCCAGAAATGGTGGAAGAATTACTCATATCACCTTATCTATATATATATTTATATATATTTTTTATCACAGTAATATTCTGGACACAAAAAGCAAAGGTCACAATCATGATTGTATCAAACCCTAAATGGAAAGTGAGCATGGATTACTAAAACAACAATGTCCAGGTTGCCAAATGCTCTCAGATGTAAATCCTATTGGTGACTACATATTTGTTTCTTCCTAAGATTATATATTATAGTTCGAGCCTGTTGAAAATGTCTAATCCTATCACTCACTTTATACTTTGCCTGATTTCCTAATATCTCAATTGATATCTGTTTTCCTACATTCATCATTGTGTCTGACACTTCACATTTGGTGACCTATACATTCACTGTCTACCCTAGACCCTATTGCTAAAGAAATTTTGGTCCAAATCCTATACTCACTCTTATTTCTAAACCTACTGACTATCTTCCTAATCCTACTGACTATTGCATTTTGACTCGATGTTCAATTCGACAATCAATCGTCCAAGGTATAAGGTCCTAAGCCATTGTATTTCAATTTATCTGAGACATATATACAGAAAATTATTAAAACTAAGTATCCCACTCAAGGACCCAATGCCCTTCTCGTTTCAAATCTTACCTAGGTTTCTGTTTTTATACTTATATTTCAGCTATATATTCTTGTAAATATCACAGGTTCCCAATACCATTATTCATCCGGCAGAGAGATTCTTAACCCAAATAAAACATGTTATTAACCCTAAACATTCACTGTTCCCTCAATCTAACTTTACAAAAGAGGAGGGACAGAGTTGGTCTTACAATACTGGAATGTAGGGGATCTTCCACCTGCTGAGAACATCAAAGGTCCATGCAGAAATGACCCCTGGATAAGATATAGGCAGCTATGAAGGACATGAGAAAGCAAAAGTTAAATTCTATGGCAAACAACCTGGTCATGATGAAGGGATGTGTCTGAATCAACCTCTAAATATAGAGAAGATGGACCAAACAAGGCCTGTGTGAAGAGCTGTTCACAGGTGCCTATGGTTGATATACGATTCTAACTTGTGAAAGTGTCACAGAAAGTAGGGGCAGCCTGCATCTCATGGGACCCTTAGAAGTAACTGTTAGGACAAAGAGGTTGCCAAGGCAGTGACCTCATTCAGTTTTGGAAGGAACTGACCTCACCTCACCTCCTTGTCGATGGAACTCTCTGAACTTGTGATCCAAGAAGAGACACACCCAGAGGCACTCACAGTCCCAGTTCCAGTGGTCTCACTTGTTTCAATTTACCAAGGACAGAGTCAGTCTTTCTTAGTTCCTACTGATGTGAGGATGGCCAAATGCCAGGAAAGCTCTTAAGAGGGGACTTTCCTGAGAAAGCAGGTAGTGGCTCACCCATGGCTCCTGACTACTTCACAGAGTTGGCCAAGGAGACCAGATTTGAGACAGGAGAGGCCATTTTGGGGGAATATAATATGGCCCATCAGTCTGAGGACACTCCGGATAGTCACAGACCTACTTTGGCAAAAGAGGTGCCTTTGTGGGTGTGGATGTGTGTTTCTGGTTTTGTCTCATGTCCTGAGAATAGGTAGGAAAGGCTGTTTGTTTGGATTGGCGTTGACTGTTTCTAGTAAGTCGTTTGACAAGTCAAGTGCTTCTATATCTGTGCATCCCACTCTGTCCGTGATTGTAGACATTAGTAAAGAGAATGCATCAATGGATGTGTCCTGTCTAGTAGAAAGCTTCCAGGCATTCATCCCGCCAAATTTATGAATGGACTGTGGCTTGCCTTATCGAAGGGTAACACCTGCTATCTTCCATAGTTTCTGTTTTCTTCCTGAATTCTGGCCACTCTCCAGAATAGCCTCATGGTTTTGTGTCCAAGATATGTACCACCTACAAGTTCTTTGATATGGCCATGTTCTGGAAAACTGACGGCAATGGCGAGCATCTCAGAAAACTCAGATATCAGTGTGACCAGGAAAGTCTCAGTGGAGAAACCCTGCTTTGTGCCTTTTGTTTACCTCTTGTTTGTTGCCCTGAATTTCAGGAAGGTCTTTCCCTCAGGCCACTCCTTTGTGAAGCCTGAAGAAAACAGTTTCAAATGGAAATGAATGGGATTCACCTGTGGCTCTTTGCTTATTTGCTTCTGAAATGGATGTGTCTGAATCAGACTCTTGGCCCTGTGTGAGGCTATGGTTAGATTCTCAGCACCTGATGGATCCCATGTTTTCATCCAAACCCAAAATGGCCAAAAGAGCAGTCATTGTGGATGAAATCTCTCGCCTTCCTCTGTAAGGTTCCTGAACTTCATCAAGTGAGAATAGGGATCCTTTGGGTCAAATGAGTTCTTCAAAGCCCTGAAGAGGGAAGCCCATAGGTGCTTGGGTTTTCTCATGTTTCTAATTCACATAAAGAATCTAAACCCCACAGTCAGTATTCCTCAAATTGGAGAAACAGAGCAGTATTAACGGAAGGCCTACTCGATTACTCCTGGTTCACAGGAAGGTGTTCAGGCCACCCCGACTTTAGGCAAGTGAGGGGAAAGGGAGCTTATTTTGGACACTGTCTTGGGCTGCGCCCCTCATGGAAACCTCTAGTCAGAGGTTATAATGAGTGTCTATATGGAAGAAGATGAGGGCCATGCGGAAGTGTTTTGGTTTTAATTGTGGTTATTAGTTTGACGGTTGGAAATGATGACTGGCTCCACCTGGGCTTGAACTCTGCTGTAATTCTCCTTACAGACTGAGTTCTGGAACTGACCTCAGAAAAGTATTGCCATGAGTTGTGTTGGGATTTTAGGAGGCCATGCATGAGAGTCACCCTTGGAATTGAGATGTGTGCCCAGGAAGGCTTTCCACAAGGCACGGGGAATTTCAGCAAGGATATCACATGATTTTATTCTGACAAACTTGGCAGCCATAGTTGAGAGTCAAAACACACATGGACCTCATATTGTAGACCTCAATGGGCCTGGCTTCATGTGACCATTTGGCCACTCTTTGAGAAGACTTGCCTGTGTGTGTTCTCCTGTGCTTTCATTAAAATGAGCTTCCTCAACATTTAATGGTTCCTGAATAAATTGAAAATCATAGTGCCTCCAAATTCATCCACGAACAATGGCTAGATAAATACCATGGAATTTTTGAAATTTTCATGTCCAGGTGTCACTGGAGAACCTTTTGATGTCCATTTGCTGATCATGAGTATACCAGACAATTCGTTGATTGACTGGGTTTCATGAAAAATGGTGTAGAACAGAGATGCCAGTAAGTTGGAGCCTGCTTAGTAGCGGGTCTAGAGCAGTGGTGGGCAGGTGTGTGACAAAACATCTGTGTTGGGGCCATGTGGATCTGCCATTGGCTTCCAAATGGCTTGTGACTGACATGGTGCAGCTAGCAGACCCTTATATGTTAAGGCATCTTGTTATATTGAGAGGGTCAGGGCAATGTTCAGAATCAGGTTGCTATGGGCCTGGGGGCAAGCTATGTGAGATAGAAGCCTGATTGGTGCATTCTCCTGCAGACCCTGACCCACCGCATGTGACAGAACTCCCTCCAGCATTATGTCCCAGTTGAACTCCTTGTATTTCGTGAAGCAAATACCCAATTCCCAGTGAAGCAGCAAGACACACCAGGAAAACTAGAGAATGACCAAATGGCTTCACAGTCTACACGGAGAGACACTTAGACCGCAGTTGCCACAGTTTACCTACAAAGTGAGAATTCAGCACTGCTGCCTCATGTTCATTGAAAAATAAGATACCATGTCCTCCAGGTCACATAGATGCAGACCCAATTTTGGTGCTCTCACTACATAGGAAGATAAAGCTCCTGACAACAACATATATTTCAAGTGCCCAAACTCAGAGACAGTTTCTCAAGATGTCTTTAGGCCTGCAGAGCTCCATGTTTGTGGAGTATTTACCCTGTCCCTTACTTTTGGAAACTCCTCTACCACCTCCAAGGTTGTGAACTCCTGAGCATATTCCGTTCCAGATATGTATTCCCAGATTTTCTAACTCTTCTCCTCTAATTGTGCATCACTTCAGGCGAGGGTAATACCAAGGAATTGTTCTGGATGAGAGTGGGAAGATTTTTGTGTAGCACATATTTGAAAACACATTGGGTTTATTTTCCTATTTTCCATTCGGAATAATGAATCTCTGACACTAACCCATACCCTACTAGACTCTGACTACTAATCCTAATATGATGGAGAATAGTAACTCAAACAGAATAGAAATACAAGCAGTTCAGAGGAGGCATGGTGTATATTTGGACTTCCCTTTTTCATTATATAGGATAGGAGTTATAAATAAGTCAATGTTTATTGAAATAGTTCACCATGTGTTTTTAAAGTTAAGAAATATGTCAATTCCTGTCTCTCTTTAGCCTTTTTCAGCTCATGTATTATTATATGCACATATAGAATCCTACCTGGTATCACACGTACCTTCTTCTGAGGTGGGTGACTTGGCACATACAAATTGTGAGAAGAGATCACTCCTCCTAAACGCTGTTGGAACTGAAAATTCAACCTAAGTGTGAGCTTCCAAGTTGAACAACATTATACATAAATCCATTTTTAGTAAAATGTATATTTTTGGATATGTGGAAGATATATATTTCATGATGAATTTCGATTGGCATATATACTGCTTCTTTTTAATGTCTGTGTGTGTGTGTGTTTGTGTGTGTATATATATATATATATATACTCTCCAGATTTTTCAAAATATAAAATATATGTGTCTTATTATACACTCCCTAAAATCATTCATATTCGTGTATGTGGATTTATAATCAACTTTTCACAAGATTATTCTCCAAAATATTCATACACCTGAAATTCATATTTGTTTTCTAAAACTGAAAACTGACTTCAGTAAATGGTGCATACAAATCATAATATTTCGTCATTGCAAGATGGCCACGAATAGAGTGCATCACACCAAGTGTACTGCACCACTGCACAGGTGAATAACGAGTTAGAGTGACAAAAAAACTATCTTGTTAGGAAATTACAGCAAAATGGGGGTGCACCAAAACCTAGAAGAAGGATTTCTATCACCATGGTCCGGTAATTGAGTCTCAAACACGAGCCAAATGTGCGACCCGAGATCCCATTTGTCTGATCCGCGCAGCCCACCCAGTGGCTAAAGACAGTGCGGCACCACCGAGATGGGTCCAATAAGCAGGGAGAAACGTTGATAAGGATTCTGTGGAATCCTGCCGGTAGAGCCCCCACTGAGCCCTGAGCTGAGTTCAGGATTTCAGACAGGGAAGTAAGCGGTACAGTTCTATCTCCCACAATGGAAAGTCTTCCAAGGAAACCAATGGCCATCATCTTGGAGAGCTGAAGTAACCACAGCCACTCTCCTACAGATTACAACAATAAAACAGGAGTGTGTTATTCAGCTCATCTCCCATATATCGGGGAATTCGCATAAAATCTCTCCTAGGATTTCCGGGGGAGAGATTATCAGAGCGAGCCTGCATAAAGATGGGGGAAAACAAGAGGCAACTGACCTTCAACTCCCCATCTCATCAACTGTGAAAATAAAACCTGTCTAACCAGTGCTGGGGGAGGGGCAAGTGGAAAAAATCAAAACAATAGAGTGTCTGGCTTCCCAATAGACACCCTCCACAACCAACAAATGGCAGGCCCAGAGTACAGTTTGAACTGCGGAGAGCCATCACTCAGGGGAAATCTGGTCTTGCAGGAAAAACCAGGACTAGCAGGAGAAACCAGAGGACTAGAGGCCAGGCCCTTGTGACTGGGCAGCGGGAGACTGCAGGCCCACAGGTGACAGTCCACCCGCTGCCCGCATGACTAGGCGGCTTGAGAACGCCCTGCCGGCGGCGACCGACCGCACCACTGGGTGGCTAGAGATCGCCCGCCCGCCAGTGACAGCCCACCTGCTGCACAAGTGACTGGGCAGCTGGAGACCGCCTGCCCGCCGGCCACCGACCGCACGACTGGGCAGCTGGAGACCGCCTGCCCGCCAGTGACCCGGAGCTGAAACCAACAAGTGACAGTACAGTCCCACCCCCCTATACGGACACCTCAGCAAGGAGCCTTGGGCCTGCCAAAACAGAGAGGTGACGTCACTGGAGCTCGGCCTTCGGAATTTCTTCCAAGCGGAATCCACTTTAGCATGCATAGTCTACCAACACAAAGGAGAGACAACAGAGACATACAACACCAAAACAAATCTCTAGAATAAAGCAGAAACACAGCAATCAAATAGAGCTGGAAAGTAACGTGAACATCATGAAAAAACAATGGAATAAAAGGAGTACAAACAATGCAGGACAACTTAATTCTACAGGAGGACCTAGAAGCACCAGAAACAGGGATAGGGAAAGAAATCAAGGCATACTTAACTCAGATGGAAAGAAATATTAGAGAAGACATGAGGCAGCAAGTCCAAGGAATAAAAGTATATTTTGAAAATGAATTAAACAAACAAATTCAAATGGCAAAAAAATGAGCTTTACCAAAAAATAGAGATCTTAAAAAAATTCAAACAGTAATTCTAGAAATGCAGGAAACTATAAACCAAATTAAAAACTCAAACAAGAATATTACAAATAGAGTAGATAAAGTAGAAGTCAGAAAATCAGAAAATGAAGACAAAGTTTATCAACTTGAAAAGAATATAGTCAACACAGAAAAGATGCTTAAATCTATTCAAGAGATAAGGGATGTCAAAAAAAAAAAAACTTGAGAGTCATCAGGATAGAAGAAGGCATAGAGATTCAAACCAAAGGAATGGAAAACATATTAAATGAAATAATTCTAGAAAACATCCCAGAGATGAAAGATGGATTGGATTGCCAATTCCTGGAAGCCTACAGGACCCCAAACATTCAAAAACATAATAGACCAAATCCAAGACATATAATTATGAAGATAGCCAACATACAGAACAAGGAGACAATATTAAACGCTTATAAGAGAAAGGAGGCAGATTACATTCAGGGGTAAACCAATTAGGTTAACGACTGATTTTTCATCACAGACTTTGAAAGAGAGAAGATCCTAGAACAATGTATTTCAAATGCTGAAAAATAATGGATTCCAACCAAGAACACTGTACCCAGCAAAATTAAGCTTCAGAATTGAAAATGAAATTAAAGTCTTTCATGATAAACAAAAGCTAAAAGAATATGCAGCCAGAAAACCAGCACTGCAAAGCATTTTGAGCAAAATACTACAAGAAGAAGAATTGAAAAATAGTGCCCAAAACTAACAGCAGGAGGTATTTCAGTAAAGGGGGAGGAAAATAACCAAAAAAGTAAAAATTAGCCAAACTAAAATATAATAAATAAATAAACATGACTGGAAGTACAAATCATATTTCAATTGTAACCTTAAATGTTAATGGCCAAAACTCACCAATCAAGAGACATGGGCTAGTAACGTGGAAAAAAAAATCCAACAATATGTTGTCTTCAGGAGACCCATATTATAGGAAAAGACATACACAGGCTGAAGGTAAAAGTTTGGGAAAAATCATACCACTCACACGGCCCTCAGAAGCAAGAAGGAGTGGCCATACTCATATGGAATAAAATCAACTTCAAACCTAAGTAAATCAAAGGGATAAAGAAGAACACTATATTCTTTTAGAAGGAACCATCCACCAACAAGACTAACAATTATCAATTTGTATGCACCAAGCAATGGAATTGCAACGTTCATAAAACAAACTCCCCTCAAGTTCAAGAGTCACATAGACTACAACACAATAATTATGGGTGAATTCAACACACCACTCTTGGCATTGGACAGATCCTCTAGAGAGAAACTGAATAAAGAAACTATAGAATTCAACAGCACAATCGATAACCTAGACTTAACAGACATATATAGAATATATCAACCATCATCAAGTGGATACACGTTCTTCTCAGTAGCAGCACATTGATCCTACTCAAAGATAGACCATATATTATGCCATAGGGCAATTCTTAGTAAATATAAAGGCATGGAAATAATACCATGCACCATATCTGATCATAATGGAATGAAATGGGAAATCAATGATAAAAGAAGGAAGGAAAAATCCTGCATCACATGGAAAATGAACAACATGCTACTGAATGATCAATGGGTAACAGAAGACATAAAGGAGGAGATAAAAAAATTCTTAGAGACAAATGACAATACAGACACAATGTACCGGAATCTATGGGACACAGTGAAAGCAGTTTTAAGAGGGAAATTCATTTATTGGAGTGCTTTCCTCAAAAAAAGAAAAACCAGCAAATAAATGAACTCATGCTACACCTCAAAAACCTAGAAAAGGAAGAGCAAAACAACAGCAAATGTAGTAGAAGACAAGAAATAATCAAATTTAGAGAAGAAATCAACAAAATTGAAACAAAGAAAAACATTGAAAAAATTGATAAAACTAAAAGTTGGTTTTTTGAAAAAATAAATAAGATCGACAGGCCCTTAGCCATACTAATGAACAGAAGAAGAGAGAGAACTCAAATTACTAAAATACGGGATGAAAAAGGCAATATCACAACAGACACTACAGAAATAAAGAAGATAGTTAGAAAGTATTGTGAAACACTATATTCCAATAAAATTGAAGATAGTGAAGGTATTGATAAATTTCTTAAGTCATACGATCTGCCCAGATTGAGTCAGGAAGACACACACAATTTAAACAGACCAATAACAAAGGAAGAAATAGAAGAACCATCAAAGGACTGCCAACCAAAAAAAAACCCTGGACTCGATGGGTATACAGCGGAGTTCTACAAAACCTTCAAAGAAGAACTAATACCAATATTATTCAAGCTATTTCAAGAAAAACAAAAAGAAAGAGCTCTTCCAAATTCATTCTATGAGGCCAACATCACCCTGATCCCGAAACCAGACAAAGACACTTTAAAGAAAGAAAACTACAGAACAATATCTCTAATGAACTTGGATGCAAAAATTCTCAATAAAATCCTGGCGAATCGAATACAGAAGCATATCAAAAAAATTGTGCTTCATGATCAAGTAGGATTCATCCCTGCGATGCAAGGCTGGTTCAATATATGGAAATCAATAAATGTAATCCACCACATCAATAGACTTAAAGACAAGAACCATATGATCATCTCCATTGATGCAGAAAAAGCATTCGACAAACCACAGCATCACTTTATGTTCAAAACACTATAAAAACTAGGGATAAAAGGAACTTACCTCAACATGGTAAAAGCTATATATGCTAAAAATCAGGCTAGCATCATCCTAAATAGAGAAAAGCTGAAGAAATTCCCTCTAAAATCTGGAACAAGACAGGGATGCCCTCTATCACCACTTCTATTCAATTAAGTTCTAGAAATACTAGCCAGAGCAATTAGACAGACAAAAGAAAATAAAGCCATAAAAATAGGAAAGGAAGAATTTAAATTATCGCTATTTGTAGATGACATGATAATATATTTAACAGACCCAAAAGGGTCTACAAAGAAACGGCTTCAGTAAATAAATGAATTCATCAAAGTGGCAGGATATAAAATCAACACACATAAATCAAAGGCATTTTTGTATATCAGCAACAAAACTTCTGAAATGGAAATGAGGAAAACCACTCCATTCACAATATCCTCAAATAAAATAAAATACTTGGGAATCAACCTAACAAAAGAGGTGAAAGATTTATATAATGAAAACTACAGAACTCTAAAGAGAGAGATAAAAGAAGATCTTAGAAGATGGAAAAATGAACCCTGTACATGGATAGGCAGAAATAACATTATCAAAATGGCAATATTACCCAAAGTTCTCTACAGGTTTAAAGTGATGCCAATCAAAATCCCAACAGCATTTCTTGTAGAAAAAGATAAAGCAATCATGAAATTCTTATGGAAAAACAAAAGACCCAGAATAGCGAAAGCAACTCTAAGCAGTAAGTGTGAATCTGGAGTTATAGCGATATCAGAGTTCAAACTGTACTACAAAGCAATAGTACCAAACACAGTGTGGTACTGGTACCAAAACAGGAAGGTGGACCAATGGTACAGAATAGAGGACACAGAAACCAATCCACAAAATTACAACTTTCTTATATTTGATAAAGGGGCTAAAAGCATGCAATGGAGAAAGAATAGCATCTTCAACAAATGGTGCTGGGAAAATTGGAAATCCATATGCAAATAAATGAAACTGAATTTCTTTCTCTTGCCATGCACAAAGGTTAACTCAAAATGGATCAAGAAGCTAGATATAAAATCAGAGACACTGCGTCTCATAGAAAAAAAGTTGGTTACGATCTTCATACTGTGGGGTCGGGCTCCAAATTCCATAATAAGACTCCCATAGCCCAAGAGTTAATAACAAGAATAAACAAATTGGACTTACTTAAACTATAAAGTTTTTTCTCAGCAAGAGAAACAATAAGAGAGGTAAATAGAGAGCCTACATCCTGGGAACAAATTTTTACCCCTCACACTTCAGATAGAGCCCTAATATCCAGAATATACAAAGAACTCAAAAAATTAAACAATAAGATAAAAAATAATGTAATCAACAAATGGGACAAGGAACTGAACAGACACTTCACAGAGGAAGACATACAATCCATCAACAAGTACATGAAAAAATGCTCACCATCTCTAGCAGTCAGAGAAATGCAAATCAAAACCACCCTAAGATACCATCTCACTCCAGTAAGATTTGCAGCTATTATGAAGTCACAGAACAACAAGTGTTGACGAGGATGTGGGGAAAAGGGTACACTTGTACACTGCTGGTGGGACTGCAAATTGGTGAAGCAAACTTTGAAAGCAGAATGGAGATTCCTGGGAAAACTGGGAATGGATCCACCCTTTGAACCAGCTTTTGCCCTTCTCAGACTATTCCCTGAGGATCTTAAAAGAGCGTACTATAGGGATACTGCCACATCAATGATCATAGTGGCACAATTCAAAATAGGTAGACTGTGGAAACAAACTAGATGCCCTTCAATATATGAATGGATAAAAAAAAATGTGGCATCTATACACAATGGAGTATTATGCAGCACTAAAAAATGACAAAATCATAGAATTTGTAGGGAAATGGATGGCATTAGAGCAGATTATGCTAAGAGAAGATAGCCACTCTTTAAAAAACAAAAGTCAAATGTCTTCTTTGATATAAAGATAGCAACTAAGAATAGAACAGGGAGAAAGAACTTGAGGAAAAGATTAACATTAATCAAAGACGAGAGAGGAAAGCAAAAGGGAGAGAGAATGGAAACCATATGGAAATGGTAGGAGACCCTCAATGTTACACAAAATTACATATAAGAGGTACTGAGGGGAAAGGGGGGTGGAATAGGGAGAGAAGTGAAAAACAGCAGATGAGGTAGAGAGGGAAGATGGGAGGGGAGGGGAGGGAAGATAGTAGGGGATAGGAAATGTAGCACAATACAACAGTCACTTATATGACATTTTGTAAAAATATGAATGTGTAACCATTGTGATTCTGCAACTCGTATTTGGGGAAAATTGGGAGTTCATAACCCAATTGAGTCAAATGTATGAAAGATGATATACCATGAGCTTTGTAATGTTTTGAACAACCAATAAAAAATAAATAAATAAAGGTTTAAAATTGAGTGGGAAGATATCAGCTAAAAATGTGTTGAGATGCATTCATTTTGCTAAGCAGAAACTTTGTTTTGTTTAGTTGTATCTATCACAATTTTATTGTACCAGAAAACTGGTTTTAAAAATGCACATAATTGAGATTAAAGGTTAATCCACCTACCCTCCTGAAAAATTCATAGTATTTCCTATATTTTTCATATTTCATTTTTTAGTGAATATTTTGTCATGGACCAGTTCTAGTCTTAGGCTATTCTTCCAGAATACTAACTCAACTGACAAGTTGGTACAATGTGTTGGATTGTTTTTTTCATCTTTTATTTAATAGTTTCTAACTGATAATGTGTATTTTTTCTTATCTTTATTTGGACATACATACCCAACTGTATCTTTGCATTTTATGTTTTACTGGGAAAGAGACTCATCAAAAGCTCTGTATTATATGTATCAGTAATCAAACATTTAGAGATCGCAATTATTCTTAATTTTGCCTGAAAATATCTTTGTACCATTTTTCTTATAAAGATTTAGAATTATTAATACTGCCCCTACTGTAATAAGTAACTACTTACAAAAAGGTTTAAACAATTGACTTTATATCAATTATGAATATGAAAATTACTAAAATAAGTATTTTTTAATTAACACACAATTGATAGAAATTGAAATCACAAGAAGGCCATTTGAAATGTCAGTGCATATGGTCCTTAAATAATAGGTTGTTCAAAAAAAATTTCTCTATTTCATAAGAGTTAATATGCCATATTACAACTTAATGTGATATAAAACCTTAAATTATCAGTATTGATAAATAAGAATGATACCTGTTAACTTAAACATGTTTATTTGATTTTCACTGTAAGATGTTAATTCTGGAAGACTTGAAAATTAAGAAAGACTTGGTATATATTATTTCTAAAAGGCTAATCAAAGTAATTTTAAATATATATGTATATATATATGTAATACATGTGAATGAATATAGATGCATATGTATAATAAATGTATTGTAATATATCTATCAGGTGATTATAATTTTTAAATTTTCTCAAGAAAAAAGAATGACTATAAAATCAGTTTTAAATGTAAATTTCATAGCATACTACTGTTTGTAATGACATGAGAGAAAAATACATAAGGAGGGAAAGTGAAAAAGAATAGAGAGAAGGGGGAAAACGATTAAGAAAGTGAGTAATGAAGAGGGTGAGGAGTGTTTGATGATAAGATAAAGTGGAGGAGCTGGGTTTCTGGCTCAGTGTTAACATGCTTGTCTAGCATGTGTGAGGCACTGGGTTATATTCTCATCACCACATACAAATAAATAAAATGAAGGTCTATGAACAACTGAAAAAATAAAAAATGAAAAAGGAGAAATATTACCAAAATTCCAAGTTTTTATGAATGTTAAATAAAAATCAATTATGTTACATAGCCTTATTCAATTTCTAGACTCCCAAAATAGTCATTAAATGTTAGATTATTAGTGCAATAACTGAAAATCTATTGCTCTTTCCTCTACATTCTGTGGCATGCTAGTGCTAAAATAAAGTGTATTATGACACCAAAAAAAATCAAATATTTCTACAGTAACTGACCCAGTTTAACAACAATGCATGAAGATTCCTATGGGATATAATGTGTATTTTGACTTTCATTTTCATTCAAAACTGGTACATTACTATTTCTCCAGTTTATGCACATGATAGGATGTATATTTCATCCACAATTTAGCAAATTTATACGCATTTGTTTTACTTTCCATCACTTCCTGCTTCAGAACACATGGATTACTCCATGTTTCTTGACTGCTCTTTTTAAGAGACTTCTTTATAAACACATTATTTTTGATTTCCATTATCAATTTTGAAGCAAAACTCACACAACCGTCATGATAAACCATAACCCTAATATTATCATTAGATATAAAACTGGTTGGAATTAATGATTGTATTTCAATATAAGATTTCTTGTATTCTTTCAGATATCAATTTAATCCATTATGTAAAGTGGAACCAGTAATATTATTTATTCACAGTATGGTCTATTCATGCATTATCTCTATATTGATACACACAGGGTACACCTCTGTGTATGCCCAATAATAATTTGTATATCTTCAAAATATTGCTCCCAGAAATGGTGGAAGAAATACTCATGTCAACTGATTTATACATACATTTTATCACAGTAGTATTCTGGACACAAAATGCAAAGGTCACACTTAGGATTCTCCCAAAAGCCTAAATGGAAAGTGAACATGGATTACTAAACTCATCCATGTCCAGGTTGCCTAATGCTCTCAAATGTCAATCATATTGGTGACTACATATGTGTTTCTTCTGAAGGTTACATTTTCAATCTCAACCCTGTTGAGAATGTCTAAACCTATGACTCATTTTATAATTTGCCTGATTTCTTAATCTCTATTGATATCTGCTTTCCTACTACTTTCCCCAGTTCATCATTGTGACTGACTTTTCACATGTGCTGACATATATATTCAATCTCTACCCGACACCCTATTGCTAAAGAACTTTTGGTCCAAATCCTATACTCAATCTTCTTCCTAAACCTACCGACTATCTTCCTAATCCTAGCGACAAATCCTTTTTGACTGGATGTTCTCTTCCTTATTCAATCATCCAAGGTGCAAATTCCTGTTCCATTGTATATCGCTTTATCTGAGACATATGTGCAGTACATAAGTCAAAGCTAATTAAACCACTCAAGGGGCAAATGCCCTTCTGGGCTTCAAATCATACCTAGATTTCTTTTTCCATACTTATATTTCACCCACAAGTTAGCAAAATTATTTGCATTTTTGTCACTTTCAATTACTTCCTACTTCAGAACACATGCATTCCTCTATGTTTCTTGACTGGTCTTTTCATGAGACTTCTTTCCAAACACATTATTTTCCATTTCCATACTCAGTTTTGAAGCAGAACTCACACACCTTTCATGATAAAATATAACCCTAATATTACCATTAGATGTATAACTCATTGGAATGAATGATTCTATATAAATATAAGATTTCTTATATATTTTTAAATATCAATTCTATCAATCCATTATTTAAAGTGGAATCAGTTATATTATTTATTCACAGTATTGTCAATTCATGCATTACTTCTATATTCATAGACACAGGGTACACCTCTGTGTACGCCCAATAATAATTTGTATATCTTGAAAATATTGCTCCCAGAAATGGTGGAAGAAATACTCATGTCAACTGATTTATACATACATTTTATCACAGTAGTATTCTGGACACAAAATGCAAAGGTCACACTTAGGATTCTCCCAAAAGCCTAAATGGAAAGTGAACATGGATTACTAAAATCATCCATGTCCAGGTTGCCTAATGCTCTCAAATGTCAATCTTATTGGTGACTACATATTTGTTTCTTCCTAAGATTATATATTGAAACTCAACCCTGTTGATAATGTCTAATCCTATCACTCACTTTGTACTTTGCCTGATTTCCAAATGTCTCTATTGATATCTGCTTTCCTACATATTTTCCGCATTTCATCATTGTGACTCATTCTTCACATGTGCTGACATTTACATTCACTCTCTAACCGAAACCCTATTGCTAAAGAACTTTTGGTCCAAATCCTATACTCACTCTTCTTCCTAAACCTACGGACTATATTCCTAATCCTACCGACTATCCCTTTTGACTGGATGTTCTATTCTACATTCAATCATCCAAGTAACGGTCGGGCGAGCGTCGGAAGAAGAGACCACCAAGTGTCTATCTCATGTAACAGCAATGGGTTTATTGGGGGTCCAGCATGCTGGGGCTCAGAGTTCACTTGAAAAGAGTAGAGAGCCCTGAGAACAGCTTAAGCAGATGTTATAAACTTTTCCTTGCGAGTGCAGGGAGGGAAGTTAATTGATGTGTCAGGGCGAGTGTTCAGTTTGCATGCAACCTGGTGGGGGAGTACATTCTGCAGTTTGGCAGTTGTGGACAGCACATTCTGGGAACAAGATTGGCAAAAATTTCTCAAGATTTCAACAGTGTTTTGTTAAGTGTACAGAAAAACAGGAAGTGACAACTACATATTTTATTAACCTTTCATTCGACACTTCTTTTTCTGGCTACTTTTAATCATAAATATGATCATTGGGTGGTGTCACATTCCATGTCTGCTAGTGGGGTATTACCATTAGTTTAACTTGTCCAATTTGAGCCTGGAGAAAATAAATTACATGTTTGAGCAAGCAGGGTTTTATAGTTAGCAATAATGTGAGGATTATTATTGGACCCGCCACGGTTGATAAATGCGTAGTTAACCAGGGGGACTTTGTGAACCAAGATTCAAACCACCCTTTTTGGGCCTCTCTCTCTCGTTGACGCTCTTCAAGTCGTCATTTTAATTTACTCATAGATTTTTTTACAACTCCAGTATGGTTGGCATAAAAACAACATTCTTCCATCAATGCAAAACAAAGGCCCTCTTCTCTCATGAAGAGAAATTCCAATCCTCGACTGTTCTGTAAAACAACTTCAGAGAGATAGTTTAAAGATTCCTGCAATGCTGTGATGGAGATTTCTAATATCTTTAAGTTTTGGCCTATTGCTGCTTCTATTTGGGTCATTTGTTTTGTCCCATGGACCAAGGCAGTGGTTCTTGTGCCCACCCCTGCAGCAACATGTATTCCTAATAGGATGGCGAAAGTGAGGGATATATGTTCCCAGTGGAACCAGGTTTTATGCCCCCCTATTTGATCTTCAAATGAACCTGTGTCATGATAGAGCACTCTGGGAAACATTTGCACAACTACACAATTAATCACATCTTTTGACCACTTCATGAAAACATAAACAATGTTTTAAGTATTTAGAATTATACTGTTGTAGGGATGGACAAGGCAAGGCACCTAAGATAGTACCAAAGACAGGAAAACAGTCCTATTTGTTTGCAACCATATTCAGAGGGCATTACTTCTGTTGTAATCAATTAAATCCCCGGAATCCCAAGTTTAGGTAGTTTCAGAATTTTGTACCCAACATATAAGGGAAGGGGCTCAGAAGTTCACAGTCTTAAGAAGTTCACAAGAAGCCATTTGTCTTCTTTTTTTTTCCTCTGTTCTGGGAAAGTTAACCTTCCAAGGACACCTGGGTGAGGGAGAGCTTTATATTCCCTTTATTTTTCCCCCTGCCAACTGTTACCATGGAGCCCAGTTTGTAACTTCTTTATCTTACAAATGTAGCCATCTATGTGAAGCCTCAGCTCAAGGCCAAGGCCTTGTTCACATATTTTGTGAAAAATTAGTATGGGGGTGTCTAGCTTAGGATTGCAGATTTTTTTAGCCAGTGGCCAAGTAGAATAGGGCAACATGAAAAGTGGAATTTTATCTACTTAGAAATCTTTTATTGGCACTCTTTTGCTTAAATTCCTAAATTCAGCTATGTTGGAGATTTCTGGAGAAGGTCAGTTAAGACTTTTCTGTGGGCCTGGTACAGAGGGGGAAGACGGGGAAGGCATGGCTGTGAGCAGTTCTGTGGATCTGAGAATGAGGTAGGAGAAATGTAAAAAAATAATGGAAAAGGGGTTTTGGATTTTTCTAGGAACAAATCTTGAGCAGTACAACAGGTACAGCAGAGGGTAAGATGGGAGTTAGTATCCCAAAAAGCATTTGAGGGACTTTAAATACTTAGTAACATGTTTTCAGTGATGAAAAAGCAACTATAAAGGCCATTTACATTGCATCTTGGATAAGGGTGTGAGGGCTCTTCTCAGCTGGTTTGGGCTTTGTGTTAGGTAGTAAGAGGACCTGGTGGGACCCAGTGCGGGCAATGACAGGAGAAGAGAGGAGTGAGTTGGTTCAGGTGTACCTCAGTACCTGCTACCTCAAGAAGGGGGCAACGGTCTTAGAACAGGCGGAGGTTTGGGTTTTTGATCTAGTAATTGGAGGGGAGAAATCAGGTTGCATAGGTGAGAGTAAGAGCAGAGAGTCTGGAGCAGAAGGCTGAGGGTGAGGATCTATTGGAGAAGCATAGTTCAGGATGTGAGCAAAGGAGGGAAAAGGCCTCCACATAGGGGAATCTCCTTTTACCCTTTTCAGCACTTGCAGAAGTTAAAAAGGTCACGCAGAATTTGAGGATCCAGAGACCCCTCTGGGGGCTATCAATTTTGGTTATCTAATTGGTAATATGGCCAATGTTGTGTACAGAATTTGATGAGGAGTTTGGGTTCCATCAAGCAGTCCCTGTATGCTCACATCCTCATGACTTACAGAAGAAGCCGGCTTTCCCCCAACACAGCCTTGACTGTTTGTGGCTTTGATAGTCCGCCGGGCAAACATAGTAATCTAGGCTAGCCAACCTGCATCTGGCTCGCGTGTCCCTACATCCATAATATTTGTTTCCATTATCTATGGTAGAGAAGGGATTTAATGGAATTTTAGTGGGATCCACTTCATCAGGGATATCCCAATGGAAAAGACCAATAGCCAGCTGACAAATGTTTCTGTGGAGAGATGGCAACCATGTCCCTAAGTGGGCTGTATGCGAGATAGACCATACTTCTTGTCCAGTAAGATTTGTGATCAGCCATCGCTGCTGAATGGGCTGATGAGGGTTAGGACTACTGGTGGTCAAGGGGAGAGTCTATTGCCTTATCCACATGGCAAATACACAATTTGAAAGCGTTACCAGTCTTTTACAGTTTCCAGCCAGAGTCTGGACAGGGCACAGGCTTGAGATGAGAGGTATGGATCCAGGAAGTGATTCTGTCTACCTTTACTGCTGTAGGTGTTATAAGTAGCACCTGCTATGGTCCCTTCCAGCAGGGTTCCAGGGATGACACCTGATGTCGTCTAATGTAGACAAAGTCTCTTTCTTCATATTGATGTTGATTCCCCTCGTCACCGGGTTGGTAGGCAGTGTCCATCTGTCTTCACAGGTATCTATGTGGCTCTGGCTGAAAGACAATATCTCTAACTTTTTAAATTAGTGGGAAGTAGAAAGATCCTACTAGGGTCCATCCAAATCCAAAGGTGAGCCATTCTGAGGCACAGAGAGTCTGCCAGGTCCAGCATTTTACTGAAAAAGAAAGATTCTGATCCCTTAAGCAAACTTTGTTGCAGTGAACAAGGGTCAGAGACAGAGGCATTGAAGTGCTCTGTCCCATAATGAAAGATACACAAACAGTAAAAGCAACAACACATGACACAGACAAGACAAGACAATAAAGACAGGATATGGAAGTCCAACACTGAGACCAGGACTGAGTAGTTGGCAAAACCCGATGGGTTGGCAATACCGAATCTGAAACAAAATATCACTGAGTCATGGAGACTATTGTTCCTCGATTTTCTGAGTCCTCTATGACGTCCCCCAGGGACTTGGCCTGTGGCTCTGTGACATGACTGTCAGCCACCATCAGAGAGAGCTCACGCTCTTCATCGACATCCATTTTGCCAAGCCCTGACCTGAAACCTGAAACCAGAAAGAGGCACCTTACTTACCCCGAGAGGAGTTTGTTGGGGTCGCTTGTCCATGGCTGCCGGATCTCGTTGGAACCTCCATATGTAAAGGTCCGGTGACAATCGGGTGAAGAGACCACCAAGAGACAGTCTCATGCAAAGCAAAGGGTTTATTGGGGGTCCAGCATGCTGGGGCTCAGAGCTCACTTGAATAGAGCAGAGAGCCTTGAGAACAGCTTAAGCAGAGCTTATATATTTTCCTAGGAGAGGGCAGGGGGGGAAGTTTATTGATGGGTCCGGGCAAGTGAGCGGTTTGTGTGCAACCGGTTGAGGGAGTACATTCTGCAGTTTGGCAGTTTTGGACAGCACATTCTGGGAATAAGACTATCAAAAAGTTCTCAAGATTTCAACAGTGTTTTGTTAAGCATACTGAAAAACAGAAAGTGACAAGTACTTATTTTATTAACCTTTCACTGCGAACTATACTTTTCCAGAATTCCTAATGTTTCTATTGTGTTTGTTAAAGTTCATTTTTATTCAAACCTGGTACGTAATTATTTCTTCAGTTTATGGACATCATTAGATATATCCATTCATTCACAAGTTCACAAATTTATAAACATTTGGTTGACTTTCAATCACTTCCTCCTTTGGAAGACATATATTCCTCCATGTTTCTTGACTGGTCTTTTTATTAAACTTCTTTCTAAACATATTATTTTCGATTCCATAATCATTTTTGAAGCAAAACTCACACACTATTCATGATAAATGATAACCCTAACATTACAATTAGATATATAACTGGTTGGAATGAATGTATGTATATCAATATAAGATTTCCTATATATTTTCAGATATCAATACAATCCATTATTTAAATTTGGAACCAGTTATATAATTTATTCACAGTAGGGTCTATTAATGCATCATCTCTATATTCATCAAAACAGGGTAAACCTATTAGTATCCCCAGTACTAATTTATAAGTTTTCAAAATATTGCTCACAGAAATGGTGGAAGAAATAGTCATGTCACCTTAGCTACATATACATATTATCACAGTAATATTCTGGACACAAAATGCAAAGGTCACACAGAACATAATTTAAGCTATGTATCCCAATCAAGGGCCCAAAGTCCTTCTGGGCTTCAAATATTACCTAGATTCTGTTTTCATACTTATATTTCACCTCCATATTCTTATAAATATCGCAGGTTCCCAATATCATTATTCATCCAGCAAAATGATTCATAACCCAAATCGAACATGCTATTAACCCTAACCATTCTGTAAACTGAGATTGTTCACTCAATCTCACTTTACAGAAGAGCAGGGACAAAGTTAGTATTACAATACAGGAAGTTAGGAGATCTTTCACCTGCTGAGTACCTCAAAATCCATGCAGAAATGATCCCTGGAGAAGACGTAGGCAGCTATGAAGGGCCTGAAACAGCAAAAGTCATCTTCCTTTGCAAACCACCCGATCAGGATGAAAGGATGTGTCTCAATCAGCCTATCTCTTATTAATGTAGGGATGATGTATGAAACCAGGCATGTGTGGAGAGCTGTTCCCAGGTGCCTATGTTTCTATACCATTCTAACTTGTAAAAGTGTCACAGGAAATAGAGGCTGCCTCCTTTTCCTGAGACACTAGGAAGCAACTGTTACGACAAAGTGGTGGCCAAGACAGTGGCCTCATTCATTTTCTGAAGGAAGTGACCTCACCTCACTTCCTTGGTGATGGAAATCTCTGAATTTTGTGATCCAAGAAGCCAGGCACCCAGAGCCAGTCCCAGTCCCAGTCCAAGTGGGCTCACTTGTTTGGATTTACCAAGAGGCTAGATAAATACCAAGAAATTTTTGAAATTCCCATGACCAGATGGTATTGGAGAACATTTGGATGCACTTTTCCTGATCATGAGTGTACCAGACAGTGCCTTGATTGACTGGGATTTATGACAATGGTGTAGAACAGAGATGCTATTAAGTTGGACCCTCCTGAGTAGTGAGCCCTGAGCTGTGGTGTGCAGGTGTGTGATGAATCATCTGTGGTTGCGCCATGTGGATTTGCCATTGATTTCCAAATGGCTTGTCACTGACATGGTGCAGTGACCAGACACTTATATGTAAAGGTGTCTTGTTAAATTGATAGTTTTCAGGGCAATGTGCAGAATCAGGTTGCTATAGACAAGGGGGCAAGCTATGTGGGAATGAAGCCTGGTTGGTGCATTCTCTTGTAGACCCTGAAAAACCACAAGTTACAAAACTCCCTCCAGCACAGTGTTCCAGTTGAACCCCTTGTATTTCGTGAGGCAAATACCAAACTCCCAGTGCTGCAGCAGGAAACACCACGAAAAGTGGAGGATGAACAAAAGGCTTCACAGTCCACACGGGGAGACAACTAGACCCCAGTGGCCACAGTTTACATACAAAGAGAGAATTCAGCACTGCTGCCTCATGTGCATTGGAAAGCAAGAAAGAATGTCCTCCAGGTCACATAGATGCAGACCCAGCTTTGATGATCTCACTACAAAGGAAGCTAAAGCTACTGACAACAACATATATTTCAAGTGCCCATCCTCAGAGGAAGTTTCTCTAGAAGTCTTTAGGCCAGCACACCTCCATATTTGTGGAGTGTTTACCCTGTACCTTACTTTGGGATACTCCTCTACCACCTCCAAGTTTGTGACCTCCTAAATATTTTCCATTCCAGATATGTATTTACAGATTTTCTAACTCTTCTCCTCTAATTGTTTCTTATTTGGGGAGATGGTAACTTCAAGGCATTGTTCTGGATGAAAGTGGGAAGATTTTTGTGTAGCACATATTTGTATACACATTGGATTCATTTTCCAAAAACTGAATCCCTGACACTAACACGTACCCTACAAAACTCTGACTACTAATCCTAACATGATGGAGAAAAATGACCCAAACCGCATAGAAAAACAAGCAGTTCTGAAGAGGCATGGTGTATAGTCGGACTTGCCTTTTGCATGATAAAGTGTAGGTGTTATAAACCTAGTCAATTTTTAATTGAAATAGTTCTCCATGTGTTTTTTTCCTTTGATATTTATTGTTTGTTCTTCAAAACATTACATAGTTCTTGACATGTCATATTTCACACTTTGATTCAAGTAGGTTATGAACTTCCATTTTTCCCCGTATACAGATTGCAGCATCCCATCAGTTACACATCCACTGTTTTGCATATTGCTATACTAGTGTCTGTTGTATTCTGCTGCCTTTCCTGTCCTCTACTATCTCCCATCCCCTCCCCTCCAATCCTCTCAATGTACCCCATCTGCTGTAATTCATTTCTTCCCCTTGTTTTCGTACCCTTTCCGCTCACTTCATCTTGTATTTAATTTTGTATAACCATGAGGGTTTCCTTCCATTTCCATGCAATTTTGCTTCTCTTTCCTTTTCCCTCCCACCTCTCACCCCTGTTTAATGTTAATCATCTTCTCATGCTCTTCCTTCCAACTCTGTTCTCAGTTACTCTCCTTATATCAAAGAAAACATTTTGCATTTGTTTTTTAGTGATTGGCTATCTTCACGTAGCATAATACGTTCTAATGCCATCCATTTCTCTGCAAATTGTATGATTTTGTCATTTTTTAATGCAGAGTAATACTCCATTGTGTATAAATGCCACATTTTTTTAATCCATTCATCTATTGAAGGGCATCTAGGTTGGTTCCACAGTCTTCCTATTGTGAATTGTGCTGCTATGAACATAGATTTATCAGTGTCCCTGTAGCATGCTCTTTTTGGGTCTATAGGGATTAGACCGAGAAGGGGAATTGCTGGGTCAAATGGTGGTTCCATTCCCAGCTTTCCAAGAAATCTCCATACTGCTTTCCAAATTGGCTGCGCCAATTTGCAGTCCCACCAGCAATGTACAGGTGTACCCTTTTCCCCACATCCTCGCCAGAACTTGTTGTCGTTTGACTTCATAAAGGCTGCTAAGCTTACTGCAGTGAAATGGTATCTTAGGGTGGGTTTGTTTTGCATTTCTGTGAATGCTCGAGATGGTGAGAATTTTTTGATGTACTTATTGATTGATTGTATGTCCTCCTCTGAGAAGTGTCTGTTCAGGTCCTTGGCCCATTTGTTGATTGGGTAATTCATTTTCTTATTGTTAATTTTTTTGATTTCTTCGTATAACTCTGGATATTAGGGCTCTATCTGAAGTGTGAGGAGTCAAGATTTGTTCCCAGGGTGTAGGCTCCCTTTTTACCTCTCTTATTGTTTCTTTTTCTGAGAAAAATCTATTTAGTTTGAGTAAGTCCAGTTTGTAGATTCTAGTTATTAACTCTTATGCTATGGGTGTCCTATTGAGGAATTTGGAGCCCGACCCCACAGTATGTAGATCATAGCCAAAGTTTTCTTCCATCAGATGCCGTGTCTCTGATTTGATATCAAGCTCCTTGATCCATTTTGAGTTAACTTTTGTGCATGGAGAGAGAAAGGGATTCAGTTTCATTTGTTACATATGGAATTCCAGTTTTTCCAGCACCATTTTTTAAAGATGCTATCCTTCCTTCATTTCATGCTATTAGCTCCTTTATCAAATATAAGATAGCTGTAATTTTGTGGATTGATTTCTGTGTCCTCTATTATGTACCATTGGTCCACCCACCTGTTTTGGTACCAGTACCATCCTCTTTTTCTTACTATTGCTCTGTAGTATAATTTGAGGACTTGTATCGCTATACCGCCTGATTCACACTTTCTGCTTAGAGTTGTCTTTGATATACTGGGTTTTGTATTTTTCCATATGAATTTCATAATTGTTTTATCTATTTCTACAAGAAATGCCCTTGGGATTTTGATTGGCATTGCATTAAACCTATAGAGAACTTTTGGTAATATCGCCATTTTGATGATGTTAATTCTGCCTATCCATGAACAGGGTATATTTTTCCATCTTGTAAGATCTTCTTCTATTTCTCTCTTTATTGTTCTGTAGTTTTCATTGTGTAAGTCTTTCACATCTTTTGTTACGTTGATTCCCAAGTATTTTATTTTTATTTTGAGGATATTCTGAATGGAGTGGTAGTCCTCATTTCCATTTCAGAGGATTTGTTGCTGATATACAGGAATGCCTTTGATTTATGATTGTTGATTTTATATCATGCCACTTTGCTGAATTCATATACTAACTCTAATAGTTTCTTTGTAGACCCTTTTGGGTCTGCTTGGTATAGAGTCATGTCATCTGCAAATAGTGATAATTTAAGTTCTTCTTTTCCTAATTTTATGCCTTTAATTTCTTTCATTTGTCTAATTTCTCTGGCCAGTGTTTCGAGAACTATGTTGAACAGAAGTCGTGAGAGAAGGCATCCCTGTCTTGTTCCAGATTTTAGAGGGAATGCTTTCAAATTTTTCACAATTCAGAATGATACTAGCCTGAGGCTTAGCATAGATTGCTTTTACAATATTGAGGTATGTTCCTGTTATCCCTAGTTTTTCTAGAGTTTTGAACATAAAGGGATGCTGTACTTTGTTGAATACTTTTTCTGCATCTATTGGGGTGATCATATGGTTCTTATTTTTAAGTCTATTGATGTGGTGAATAACATTTATTGATTTCCGTATATTGAACCAGCCTTGTATCCCAGGGATGAATCCTACTTGATCATGTTGCACAATTTTTTAAATATGTTTTTGTATCTGATTCGCCAGAATTTTATTGAGGATTTTTGCATCTAGGTTCATTAGAGATATTGGTCTGTAGATTTGTTTCTTTGAAGTGTCTTTATCTGTTTTATGAATCAGGGTGATATTGGCCTCCTAAAATGAATTTGGAAGTTCTCTCTCTTTTTCTATTTCCTGAAATATCTTGAAAAGTACTGGTATTAGTTCCTCTTTAAAGGTTTTGAAAAACTCTGCTGTATACCCATTTGGTCCTGTTCTTTTCTTAGTTGGTAGTCATTGGATGGTTTCTTCTATTTCCTCAATTAATATTGGTCTGCTTAGGTTGTCTATATCCTCCTGACTCAATCTGGGCAGATCATATGATTTAAGAAATTTATCAATGCCTTCACTATCTTCTAATTTATTGGTGTATAAGGATTCAAAATAATTTCTGATTATCTTCTGTATTTCAGAAGTGTCTGTTGTGATATTGCCATTTTCATCCAGTATGATAGTAATTTGAGTTCTCTCTCTTCTTCTCTTTGTTAACATGGCTTAGAGTCTGTCAATTTTATTTATTTTTCAACTTTTAGTATTGTCAAATTTTTCAATTGATTCTTTTGTTTTGATTTTATTAATTTCAGCTCTGATTTTAATTATTTCTTGCCTTCTACTTCTTTTGCTGTTGTTTTGCTCTTTTTTTTTCTAGGATTTTGAAATGAACTATGAGATCATTTATTTGTTGTTTTTTTTTTTCTTTTTTTAAGGAAAGAACTCCAAGCAATGAATTTTCCTCTTAGAACTGCTTTCAATGTGTCCCATAGATTCTGATATGTTCCGTCTGTCTTTTTCATTTATCTCTAAGAATTTTTTATTTTCCTCCTTGATGTCTTCTATAACCCATTGATCATTCAGTACGTATTGTTCATTCTCCAAGTGATGCATGAAGTTTCCTTCCTTCTTTTATTGTTGATTTTTCAGTTTCATTCCATTATGATCAGATAAGATGCCTGGTATTATCTATACTCCTTTATATTGCCTTAGAGTTGCCATGTGACATAATATATGATCTATTTTTGAGAGGTATCCATGTGCTGCTGAGAAAAAAGTGTAACTGCTTGATGTTGGGTGGTATATTCTATATATGTCTATTAAGTCTATGTTATTAATTGTGTTATTCAGTTCAATATTTTCCTTATTCAACTTTTGTTTGGAAGATCTGTCCAGTAGTGAGAGAGGTGTGTTGAAGTCTCCCATGATTATTGTATTGTGGTCTATCAGACTCTTGAACTTGAGAAGAATTTTTTTGATGAACATAGCTGAACCATTGTTTGGGGCATATATATTTATGATTGTTATGTCTTGTTGGTGTATGGTTCCCTTGAGCAGTATGTAGTGTCCCTCTTTATCCCTTTTGCTTAACTTTGACTTGACATCTATTTCATTTGATCTGAGTATGGACACTCCTGCTTGTTTCCGAAGTCCATATGAGTGATATGATTTCTCCCAACCTTTCAACATCAGTCTATGTTTCTCTTTTCCTATCAAATGCGTCTCCTGCAGGCAGAAAATTGTTGGGTCTTCTTTCGTGATCCATTCTACTAGCCTGTGTCTCTTAATTGGTGAGTTTAAGCCATTAACATTTAGGGTTACTATTGAGATATGGGTTGTTATTCCAGCCATATTTGTTTATTTATGTTACTAACCATGTTTTTTTTTTCTTTGATTATTTTCCCCCCCTTTACTGTACTACCTCCCACTGTTGGTTTTCATTGTTATTTTCCATTTCGTCTTCCTATAATGTTTTGCCAAGGATCTTTTGAAGAAAGGGTTTTCTAGCTGCAAATTCTTTTAACTTTTGTTTATCATGGAAGGTTTTAATTTTATCTTCCATCCTGAAGCTTAAATTCGCTGGATACACAATTCTTGGTTGGAACCCAATTTCTTTCAGTGTTTGAAAAATGTTATTCCAGGATCTTCTAGCTTTCAGAGTCTGTGTTGAAAGATCAGCTGTTATCCTGATTGGTTTACCCCTAAATGAAATCTGCTTCCTTTCTCTTGTAGCTTTTAAAATTCTCTCTTTATTCTGTATGTTTGGCATCTTCATTATAATATGTCTAGGTCTTTATCTCTTATGATTTTGCACATTCGGCATCCTGTAGGCTTCTATGATTTGGGATTCTGTCTCATTCTTCATGTCTGGGAAGGTTTCTCATATTATTTCATTGAATAGATTGCTCATTCCTTTGTTTTGCACCTGTATACCTTCCTGTATCCCAATTACTCTTAAGTTTGGTCTCTTCATGTTATCCCATATTTTTTGGATTTTCTGCTCATGGTTTCTTAACAGTCTTGCTGAGCTGTCTATGTTCTTTTCAAGTTGAAATACTTTGTCTTCATTGTCTGATGTTCTATCTTCTACGTGATCTACTCTGCTGGTAGTATTCTCATTTGAGTTTTTAAGTTGGTTTATTGCTTCCTGCATTTCTATGATTTCTGTTTGTTTTTTTTTATAACCTCTATCTCCCTGTATAGTTGATCTTTTGCTTCTTGGATTTGTTTATGTAATTTATTGTTGAAGTGATCTTTCATTGTCTGATTTTGCTGTCTAATGTCTCCCTGTTGACTCAGATCATCGGAAGCAAGTATATCCTAAATTCTTTATCAGACATTCCATCTGCTGAAGATATTACCTCTTCTAATGTTGAGTTGACCTGCATTGCTTGTGGTCCTTTCTTTCCTTGTCTTTTCCTACTGTTCGCGTTTTTTTCTGTTTGGTGGAACTTTTGTGTTATTGAATTTTACCCCTAAATGTTTATATTGCTATTGTATTCATTAAAAGTCTCCTTCACAGGTGTGGGCGGTGGCTCTGCCCCTCCTCCAATTGGGGCAATGTGCCTACCACACCAGCAGCCCTCTGGACCTGTTCTGCCGGTCGGTAGCCTGTCCGCCTACCTTGCAGGAGCGGGCAGCTGCTCTACCCCTCTTCGGGCGCTTCTCCTGTTTAGCCAGTGGGTCACAGGTCCACCTACCTTGCAGGCGCAGGTGTCGGCTCTGCCCCTCCGCGTGCCGCTGGGCCTCTTCTGTCTGTGGATTGCAGGGCTGTCTACATTGCAGGCGCGAGTGGCAGCTCTGCCCCTCCCTAAACCGGGGTGATATATCTACCAGGCTGGTAGGTTGCTGGGTCTGTTCTGCCAGAGGGTGAGAGGTCCACCTGCTTTCCAGGCACGGGCAGTGGCTCGGCCCCTCCCCAAACCTGGTTATGTGTCTAGCACCGTGGCGGGGCCTAGCGCCTGGTCTGTCGGTGTTCGCAGGTCTGCCTACTTCGCAGGCGCGGGGGCCGGCTCTGCCCCTCTGAAGGCAGCTGGGCCTCTTCTGCCGGTGGGTCACAGGTTCACCTATCTAGAAGTTGCAATGGGTGTCTCTGCCCCTCCGCGGGTTGCTGGGCCTGTTCTCCCTGTGGGTCGCATGTCCGCATTCCTTGCAGGCGCGCAGTGGCTCTGCCCAACCCCCAACCAGGGCGATGTGTTTTGTAGGATTGCGGGCCGCTAGGCCTGTTCTACCGGTGGCTCGCAGGTCCGCCTATCTTACAGGCGCGGTTGGCGGCTCTGCCCCTCCCTTCTCCATGTGTTTTTAAAGTTAACAAATATGAGAATTCCTGTCTCCATTTCTCTGTACCCTATTCAGCACATGTATTTTTATATGCACATATAGAATCCTACCTGGTATCACACGTAGATACTTGTGAGGTTGCTGACTTGCCAAATACAAATTGTGAGAAGAGATCACTCCTCCTAAATGCTGTTGGAACTTACAAAACAAACTATGGGTGAGCTTCCTAGTTGAACAACATTATACTTAAATTGATGTTCAGAAAAGTGAAGATTTTTGGATTTGTGGATGATATATATTTCATGATGTATTTCGATTGGCATTTATATTGCTACATTTTAATGTATGTGTGTGTGTGTGTGTGTGTGTGTGCATATATATATGAATAAACTCTCCAGATTTTTCAAAATATGAAATGTATGTGTCTTATTATATACTCCCTAAATTCATTGATGTTAATGAATGTGGATTTTTATTAAACTTTTCATAAGAATATTCTCTGGAATATTAATCCACCTGAAATATATATTTGTTTCCTAGTACTGAAAGCTAACTTCAGTGAATGGTGCATACAAATCCTAATATTGCTACAGTAAATGACTCAGTTTAACATCAATGCGAGTAGATTCCTATGGGACATGATATGTACTTTGACGTTCATTTTTATTCAAAACTGGTACATTAATATTTCTTCAGTTTTTGCACATAATAGAATACATTTTTCACTCACAAATTCACAAATTCATAGGATTTTTTTTCACTTTCAATTACTTCCTGCTTCAGAACATATGTATTCCCCCAGGTTTCGTGACTGTTGTTTTAATGAGACTTCTTTCCAAGCACATTATTTTTGATTTCCATAATCATTTTAGAAGCAAAACTCACAGACACTTCATGATAAACCATAACACTAATATTACCATTAGATGTATAACTGTTACGAATGATTGTATGAATATCAATATAAGTTTTCCAGTATATATCCAGATATCAATTCAATCCATTATTTAAATTTGGAACCAGTTATATTATTTATTCACAGTATGGTCTATTCATGCATTATCTCTATATTCGTATAACACAGCCTATACCTATTTGTACCCACAATACTAAATTATATGTCTTCAAAATATTGCTCCCAGAAATGGTGGAAGAAATACTCATGTCATCTGATCTATATATACATTAATCACAGTAATATTGTGGAAACAAAAAGCAAGGTCACACTTATGATTGTACCAAATCCTAAATGGAAAGTGAGCATGGATTAAAAAAAAAAATCCATATCCAGGTTGCCTAATGCTCTCAAAGTGAATCCTATTGGTGACTACATATTTGTTTCTTCCTGAAATTACATATTCAACTTCAACCCTGTTGAAAATTTCTAATCCTATCACTCACTTTATACTTGTCCTGATTTCCTAATGTCTCTATTGATATCTGATTTCCTGTATTTTTCCCCAGTTTATCACTGTGACTGACTCTTCACATGTGCTGACATTTACTTTCAGTCTCTACCCAAAACCCTATTGCTAAAGATCTTTTGGTCCAAATTCTATACACACTCTTCATTCATAACCTACCGAATATCTTCCTAATCCACCAACTATCCCTTTTGGACCAGATGTTCTCTTCAACATTCAATCATCCAAAAGACAAGATCCTATGCCACTGTATATCAATTTATCTGAGACACCTGTGCAGAACATAATTGAAAGCTAAGAATCCCAATCATGGGGCCAATTCCCTTCTGTCCTTCAAAAATTACCTAGATTTCTTTTTTCATACTTATATTTCACCTATATATTCTTGAAAATATCGCAAAATCCCAATACCATTATTCATCCCAGAAAATGATTCCTAACCAGAATGGAACCTGTTATTAACCTTAACCATACAATGTTCCCTCAATCTAACTTAACAGAAGAGGAGGGACAGAATTGGTCTTCCAATACAGGAATGTAGGGGATCTTCCACCTCTGAGAACCTCAACGTTCCATGCAGAAATGATCCCTGGAGAAGATTTAGGCAGCTATGAAGGACCTGAGAGAGCAAAAGTCATCTTCCATGGCAAACAACCCGGTCAGGATGAAGGGATGTGTCAGAATCAGCCTCACTCTTCTTAATGTAGAGAAAATGGACCAAACCAGGCCAGTGTGGACAGCTGTTCCCGGCTGCCTATGGTTGATATACAATTCTCAGTTGTGAAAGTATCACAGGAAATAGGGGCAGCCTCCATCTCATGGGAACCTTGGAAGCAAATTTTAGGACAAAGTGGTTTCCAAAGCAGTGACCTCATTCAGTTCACAAAGGAGGTGACCTTCCTCACTTCCTTGGTGATAGAACTCTCTGAACTTGGGATCCAGGAAGCCAGGCAACCAGAGGCAGTCCCAGTACCATTCCCAGTGGGCTCACTTATTTGGATTTACAAAGAACATAGTCAGTCTTTCTTGGTACCTACTGATGTGAGAAAGGCCAAATTTCAGGAGAGCTCAGAAGAGGGGCCTTTCCTGAGAAAGCAGGTAGTTGCTCACAGCTGGCTCCTGACCACTTCACAGATTTGGCCAAGGAGACCAGATCTGAGACAGGACAGGACATTTCAGGGAACATAATAAGGCCCACAAGTCAGAGGACACTCCGGATTGTCACAGACCTCTTTGGGGGAAGGAGGTGCCTTTGTGGGTGTGAGTGTGAGTTTGTGGTTTTGTCTCATGTTCTAAGAATAGGTAAAAAAGGTGGTTTTTTGGTTTGGAGTGGACTGTTCCTAGTAAGTCGTTTCACAAAGTGAGTGTTTCAATATCTGTGTATCCCACTGTGTCCGTGGTTGTCGACATTTGAAAAGAGAATTCATCAATGGATGTGTCCTGTTTAGTAGAATCCTTCCCAGCATTCATCCTGCCCAATTGATGAATGGACTGTGGCTTCCCTTATGGATGGAAAACACCTACTAATTTTCTAAGTTCCTGTTTTCTTCCTAAATCTGGCCACTCTCCAGAATAGGCTCATGGTTTTGTGTCCAAGATATGTACCACCTCCAAGCTCTGTGACAAGGCCATGTAGTGGATAGCTAAAGGGAATGGCTAGCATCTCAAAAAACTCAGATATCTGTGTTACCATGAAAGCCTCAGTGGAGAAACTCTGCTTTGGGCCTTTTGCTAACCAATTCTTCTCTTCCCCTGAATGTGAGGAAGGTCTTGGCCTCAGGACACAGTTTGTGAAGCCTGAAGAAAACAGTTTTAAAATGGAATTAAATGGGCATCACCTGTGGCTCTTTGTTAATTGCTTTGGAAATGGATGTGTCTGAATCAGTCTCTTGGCCCTGTGTTAGGCTGTGGCTTAGGTTCTCAGCACCTGATGGATCTAAAGAATGATCCCATGTGTGCATCCAAAACCAAAATGGGAAAAAGATCAGTCATTGTTGATGAAGTCTCTCGCCTTCCTCTGTTAGGTTCCTTACCACCATCAAGTGAGAATAGGGATCCTTTGAATCAAATGAGTTCTTCAAAGCCCTGCAAAGGCAATTGCATACATGCTTGTGTTTTCTCATGACTCCACATCACATAAAAAATCTATACCGACAGTCAGTAGGCCTCAAATTGGAGAAGCAGAGCAGTATTACTGGAAGGCATATTTGATTTCTCCTGGTTCACAGGAAGGGTGTACAATCCACCCTGACTTTAGGAAAATGATGGGCAAGTGAGCTTATTTGGACACTGTGTTGGGCTGCGCCCCTCATGGAAACATCCAGCCAGAGATTATGAGGAGTGTCTATATGGAAGAAGATGAGGGCCATGTGGGAGTGTTTTGGTTTTAACTGTGGTTATTTGTGTGGCAGTTGGAAGTGATGACTGGGTCCACCTGGGCTTGAACTCTGGTGTGATACCCCATAGAGACTGAGTCCTGGAACTGACCTCAGAGAAGTATTGCCATGAATTGTGTTGGGATATTAGGAGGCCACACATGGGAGTCGCCATTGGAAACAGAGATCTATTCCCAGGGTGGCTTTCCACAGAGCACTGGGAA
This sequence comes from Callospermophilus lateralis, assembly GCF_048772815.1. Classification (NCBI taxonomy): domain Eukaryota; kingdom Metazoa; phylum Chordata; class Mammalia; order Rodentia; family Sciuridae; genus Callospermophilus; species Callospermophilus lateralis. The sequence continues at coordinate 847,226 of NW_027512690.1, forward strand.
TCTCAGCCAGGGTATCACGTAATTTTATTCTGAAACACTTGGCAGCCATAGTTGAGAGTCAAAACACAAATGCACTTAACATTGTAGACTTCAATGGGCCTGGCTTCATGTGGCATTTTGGCCACTTTTTTAGAAGCCTTAGCAGTTAGAGTTCTCCAGAGCTTTCATTGAAATGAGCTTCTTCACCATTTAATGATTACTGAATTAAATGAAACACTCAGTGACTCCAACTTCAACCTTGAAAGATTGGCTCGATAAATACCATTAAATTTTTGAAATTCCCATATCTAGGAGGCAGTGGAGAACCATTGGATATCCTGTTGGTGATCATGAGTGTACCAGACAGTGCCTTGTTTGGCTGGGTTTCACGAAAATGGTGTAGAACAGAGATGCCAGTAAGTTGGAGCCTGCTGAATAGTGGACCTAGAGCAAAGGTGGGCATGTGTGAGATAAAACATCTGTGGTGCTTCTATCTGGATTTGCCAATGGCTTCCAAATGCCTTGTGACTGACATGGTGTATCCAGCAGACCATTATATGTAAATGATTCTTGTTATATGGATAAGTTTCAGGGCAATGTTCAGAATCAGGTTGCTATGGTCAAGGTGGCAAGCTATGTTGGAAAGAAGCCTGGTTTGTGCATTCTCCTGCAGACCCTGTTCCACCACACGTGACAGAACTCCCTCCAGCACTGTGTCCCAGTTAAATTCCTTGTATTTCGTGAAGCAAATACTGAACTCCCAGTGCAGCAGCAAAAAACATCACAAAAATTGGAGGATGATCAAATGGCTTCAGAGTCCACATGAGGAGACACTGAGCCCCAAGTGGCCACAGTTGACCCAGAAAGAGAGAATTCATCAATGCTGCCTCATTTTCATTGGTAAATAAGAAAGCATCTACTCCAGGTCACATAGATGCAGACCCAGCTTTTATGGTCTCACTACAAACGAAGCTAAAGCTCCTGACAAAAACATATATTTCAAGAGCCCAACATCTGAGGCAGTTTTTCCAGAAGTCATTAGGATAGCAGAGCTCCATGTTTTTGGAGTGTTTACATTGTCCCTTACTTTTGGAAACTCCCCTTCTACCTGCAAGGTTGTGAACTCCTGAGCATATTCAATTCCAGATATGTACTCACAGATTTTCTTACTCATCTTCTCTACATGTGTTACTTGCGACGAAGTTAAGGTCAAGGCATTGTTCTGGATGAGAGTCGGAAGATTTTTGTGTAGCACATATTTGCATACACATTGGATTCATTTTCCAATTTTCCTTTCGAAATTCTGAATCCCTGACACTAACCCATACCCTACAAGACTCTGACAACTAATCCTAACTTGATGGAGAAAAGTAACCCAAACAGAATAGAAATACAAACACATCAGAGGAGCCATGGTGTACCGTTGGAATTGCCTTTTCCATTATATAGGGTAGGAGTTATAAATCTAGTCAATTTTTTTGTTGAAAGAGTTGTCCATGTATTTTTAAACTTATCAAATATGTGAATTCCTGTCTCCCCCATTTCTCTGTATCCTATTCAGCACATATATTTTTATATGCACATATAGAATTGGACCTTGTATCACACATATATTCTTCTGAGGTGGCTGACTTGGCAGATACAAATTGTGAGAAAAGTTCAATCCTCCTAAACGCTGTTGGAACTGAAAATTCAACCTATGGGTGAGCTTTCTAGTTGAACAACATTATACATAAATCCATGTTCAGTAAAATTAATATTTTTGAATACGTGGATGATATATATTTCATGATGAATTTCGATTGGCATATATATTGCTAGTTTTTAATGTCTGTGTGTGTTTGTGTGTGTATGAGAGTGTGTAGATATAGATATAGATATAGATATAGATATAGATATACACTGTCAAGATTTTTCAAAATATGAAATATATGTATATTTTGGCCACTCTTTGGGAAGCCTTACCTGTGAGAGTTCTCTAGAGCTTTCATTGAAATGAGGTTCCTCAACATTTAATGGTTCCTGAATGAATTGAAACCCACAGTGCCTCCAACTTCATCCTTGAAAAATTGCTCCATAAATACCTTGAAATTCCCCTGACCAGGTGGCACTGGAGAACCTTTGGATGTATTGTTGCTGATCATGAGTGTACCAGACAGTGCCTTGACTGACTGGGTTTCACGAAAATTGTGTAGAACAGAGATGTAAGTAAGTTGGAGAGTGCTGAGAAGTGGGCCCAGAGCTGTGGTGTGCAGGTGTATAATAAAATATCTGTGGTGGGGCCATGTGAGTCTGCCATTAACTTCTAAATGGCTTGTGGCTTACATGGTGCAGCTAGCAGACCCTTATGTGTAAAGGCATCTTGTTATAAGGAAAGGTTTCAGGACAAAGTTCAGAATCAGTTTGCTATGGACAATGTTGCAAGTTATGTGCGATAGAAGCCTGGTTGGTGAATTCTCCTGTAGACCCTGACCCTCCACACGTGACAGAACTCGCTCCAGCACTGTGTCCCAGTTGAACTCCTTGTATTTCATGAAGGAAATACCAAAAGCCCAGTGCAGCAGCAAGAAACACCACGAAAATTGTAGGATGACCAATTGGCTTCACAGTCAAGACGGGGAGACACTTAGCCCTCCGTGGCCACAGTTTACCTTCAAAGGTAGGATTGAGCACTGCTGCCTCATGTTCTTTGGAAAATAAGAAACCATGTCCTCCAGGTCAGATAAATGAAGACCCATCTTTGATGGTATCACTACAAAGGAAGCTAAAGCTCCTGAAAAGAAAATATATTTCAAGTGCCCAACCTCAGAGGCAGTTTCTCAAGAAGTCTTTAGGCCAGCAGAGTTCCATGATTGTGGACTGTTTATCCTGTCCCTTAATTTTGAAAACTCCTCTAAAATGTCCAAGCTTGTGAACTCTTGAGCATTTTCCATTCCAGATATGTATTCACAGATTTTCTAACTCTTGTCCTCTAATTGTGTCTTACTTGGGGTGAAGGTAATGTCAAGGCATTGCTCTGAATGAGAGTGGAAAGATTTTTTGTAGTGCATATTTGCGTAAACAATGGATTCATTTTCCTTTATTTTCATTTGAATTACTGAATCCATGACACTAAAGCATACCCTACTAGACTCTGACTACTAATGCTAATATGATGGAGAAAAATAACCCAAACAGAATAGAAATACAAGCAATTCAGAGGAGGCATAGTGTATAGTTGGACTTGCCTTTTGCATGATAAAGGGTAGTTGTTAAAAATCTGGTTAATTTTTAATTGAAATAGTTCTCCATGTGTTTTGAAAGGTATCAGATATGTGAATTCCTGTCTCCCTTTCTCTGTTGCCTATTCAGCACATGTATTTTTATATGCACAAATAGAATCCTACCTGGTACCACACGTACATTATTGTGAGGTGGCTGACTAGGCAGATACAAATTTTGAGAAGAGATCACTCCTCCTAAACGCTGTAGGAACTGAAAATTCAACATTTGCGTGAGCTTCCTAGTTGAACAACATTACACATAAATCCATGTTCAGTAAAATAAAGATTTTTGGATCTGTGTATGATATGTATTTCATGATGAATTTTGATTGGCATATATATTGCTACTTTTTAATATCTCTGTATGTGTTTTGTGAAAAATCTACACTCTATAGATTATTCAAAATATGAAATATATGTGTCTTATTATACACTCCTTAATTTCATTCATGTTCATGTATGAGACCAAGGCTCATGCAACAGCAAAAGACATTTATTGAGGATCCAATCCAGCATGCTGGTGCTCTGTGCTCACTCAAGAAGGGAGAGCAGCCCAGATCCCCGAGCAGGGGTTGAGCAGTGCTTAAGTACACAATTTGGGGAGTGTGAGACTTTACATATATCACAGTCTCCTTTAGCAAATCATCATACACTGTGGGAAAATGAAACAACAAATCCTAAATATGATTAGTTCATTCATTGGCTTGAACACGTCAGGCGGGAGTGATAGGTCAATTCTAAAGCGGGGTACACATTGAAATTGATTGATTTAGGCCCTGCAATGCATATGTGGTAGGCCACACAGGGTCCTCGGTTATTAAACAACCAGGCGGTCAGGGGGAATATTTACTGGGCAGTCCAGAAATTGTCCTACAATTTACAGGAATTTCAGGTTTTGCGTGTAGCATGGAAACTTAAAAATACCTGGTCCTTTACATTTTAAACCAGGCCTTGAAGATTAGAAACTTTACAACACCCGGTCTTTTACACTTTAACTTTAACACTTTAATTTCAATTTCTTTTACCCTTACAGATCACTCCTGGTTCAGAAGAAGGGTGTCCAAGCCACCCTGACTTTAGGCAAATGAGGGGCAAGGGAGCTTATTTTGGACACTGTCTTGGGCTGTGCCCCTCATGGAAACCTCCAGCCATATGTTATGATGAGTGTCTTTATGGAAGAAGATGAGGGCCATGTAGGAGTGTTTTGGTTTTAATTGTGGTCATTTGTGTGGCGGTTGGAAGAGATGACTTGGTCCACCAGGGCTTGAACTCTGCTCTGATACTCCTTAGAGCCTGAGTTCTGGAACTCACCTGAGAGAAGTATTGCCATGTATTGTGTTGGGATTATAGGAGGCCACACATGAGATTAGCCCTTGGAAACTGAGATCTAGGCCCAGGGTGGCTTTCCACTGAGCTCTGGGAATCTCAGCCAGGATAACACATGATTTTTTTACTGAAAGACTTGGAAGTCATAGTTGACACTCAAAACACACATGTACCTCACATTGTAGACCTCAATGAGCCTGGCTTCATGTGACCTTCTGGCCACTCTTTGGGAAGCCTTGTCTGTGAGAGTTCTCCAGAGCTTTCATTGAAATGAGCTTACTCACCATTTAATGGTTCCTGAATGAATTGAAACCCACAGTGCCTCCAACATCATCCTTGAAAAATGGCTACAAAAATACCATGAAATTTTTAATATTCCCATGACCAGGTGGCACTGGAGAAACTTTGGATGTCCTGTTGCTGATCATGAGTGTACCAGACAGTTCCTTGATTGACTGGTTGTCATGAAAATGGTATAGAACCGAGATGTCATAAGTTGGAGCCTGCTGAGTATTGGGGCTAGAGCAGTGGACTATATGGTTGTGAATAAATATCTGTTGTGGGACCACGTGGATCGGCCATTGGCTTCCAAAATACTTGTGACTGACATGGTGCAGGCAGCAGACCCTTATATGTAAAGGCATCTTGTTATATTGAGATGATTCAGGGCAATGTTCAGAATTCGGTTGCTATAGTCAAGGGGGAAAGCTATGTGGGATAGATCCATGTTTCGAAAATTCTCCTGAAGACCCTGACCAATCACACGTGACAGAGCTCCCTCCAGAATTGTGTGCCAGTTGAACTCCTTGTATTTCATTAAGCCAATTCCAAACTCCCAGTGCAGCAGTAAGAAACACCACGAAAATGGAGGATGACCAAACGGCTTCACAGACCACACGGGGAGAGACTTAACTCCCAGTGGCCACAGTTTACCAAGAAAAAGAGAATTCAGAACTGCTGTCTCATGTTCATTAGAAAATAAGGAACCATTTCCTCCAGGTCACATAGATGCAGACCCACATTTGATGGTGTCACAACAAAGGAAGCTAAATCTCCTGACAACTTCATATATTTCATGTGCCCAACCTGAGAGGCATTTTCTCAAAGAGTCTTTAGGCCAGAAGAGCTCCAAGTTTGTGGAGTGTTTAACCTCTCCCTTACTTTTGGAAACTTCTCTACCACCTCCAATGTTGTGAACTCCTGAACATTTTCAGTTCCACATATGTAATCACAGGTTTTCGACCTCCTCTCCACTAATTGTGTCTTACTTGGAGCGAAGTAAATGTCAAGGAATTGTTCTGGATGAGAGTGGCAAGATTTTTGTGTAGCACATATTTGCATACACATTAGATTCATTTTTCTATTTTCATTTGAAATAATGATCCCTGACACTAACACATACCCTAATAGACTCTGACTACTAATGCTAATATGATGGATAAAAAGAAAACTAACAGAATAGAAATACAGGCCTTTCATAGGAGGCATGGTATATACTTGGATTTGCCTTCGGCTTTATCAAGGATATGTATTATAAATCTTGTCAAATTTTAATTGTAATATTTCTCCATGAGTTTTACATGTATATATATATATATATATATATATATATATATATATATACACTCTCTAGATTTTTCAAAATATGAAAAATATGTGTCTTATTAAACACTCTCTAAATTCATTCATATTCATGTATGTGGATATATAATCAACTTTTCACAAGATTATTCTCAGAAACATTCAACCACCTGAAATACATATTTGTTTCCTCGTCCTGAGAACTAACTTCAGTGAATGGTGCTTACAAATCCTAATATTTCTACAGTAACTGACACAGTTTATCATCAAAGCAAGTAGATTCCAATGGACATGATGTGTATATTGATGTTCATTTTAATTCAACACTGGCACATTACAATTTCTTCTGTTTATGCAGATCATAGGATATATATTTCCTCCACAGGTTAGCAAATATATAGGCATTTGTTTCACTTTCAATCACTTCCTGCTTCAGAACACATGCATTCCTCCGTGTTTCTTGACTGGTCTTTTCATGAGACTTCTTACCAAACACATTATTTTAGATTTCCTTTATCAGTTTTGAAGCAAAACTGAAACAGACTTCATGATAAACCATCACTGTAATATCATCATAAGATGTATAACTGGTTGGAATGAATGATTATATATCAATAAAAGATTTTTTATACATTTTCTGATATCAATTCAATACATTATTTAAAGTGTAACCAGTTATATTTTTTATTCACATTATGGTCTATTCATGCATTATCTCTATATTCATAGACACAGGGTACACCTCGTTGTACCCCCAATACTAATTTATACATTTTTAAAATATTGCTCCCAGAAATGGTGGAAGAAATACTCATGTCACCTGATCTACATATGCATGTTATCACAGTAATATTCTGGACACAAAATGCAAAATTCACACGTATGATTGTACCAAAGCCTAAAGGGAAACTCAACATGGATTACTAAAAACATCCATGACCAGGTTGCCTAATGCTCTCAAATGTCAATCCTATTGGTGACTACATATTTGTTTCTTCCTAAGATTATATATTCAACCTCAAAACTGTTGAAAATGTTTAATTTTTTTCACTCACTTGATACTCTTTGACTGATTTCCTAATGTCTCTATTGATATCTACTTTCCTAGATATTTTCTCCAGTTCAACATTGTGACTGACCCTTCACATGTGCTGACATTGACATTCACTCTCTAACGGAAACACTATTGCTAATGAACTTTGGTCCAAATCCTATACTAGCTCTTCTTCCAAAACATACTGACTATCTTCCTGATCCTATCGACTATCACTTTTTGAGTGGATGTTCTCTACTGCATTCAATCATCCAAGGTGCATGGTCCTATGCCATTGTATATCGATTTTTCTGAAACATGTATGCAGAACGTAGTTCAAAGCTACGTATCGCAATCAGTTGCCCAATGCACTTCTGAGCTTCAAATCTTACCTAGATTTCTGTTTTCATACGTATATTTCATCTCTATATTCCTATAAATATTGCAGGTTCCCAAGATCATTATTCATTCTGCAGAATGATTCCTAATCCAAATCAAACCTGCTATTTACGATAACCATACACGGTTGCCTCAATCTAACATTACAAAAGAGCAGGGACAGAGTTCGTCTTACAATACAGGAATGTAGGGTATCTTCAAACTGCTGAGAACCTGAAAGTTCGATGCAGAAATAATCCCTGGATAAGATGTCAGCAGCTATGAAGGACCTGTGAGAGCAAAAGCCATCTTCAATGGCAAACAATCTAGACAGGAAAAAGGAATGTGTATGCATCAGACTCTCTCTTTGTAAGGTAGAGAAGATGGACCTAACCAGGCCTGCGTGGAGAGCTGTTCTCAGGTGCCTATTTTGATATACCATTGAAACTAGTCAAATTGTCAAAGGAAGTAAGGGCAGCCTCCATCCAATGTGACCCTTGGAAGCAATGGTTAGGGCAAAGTTGTTGCCAAGGCAGTGACCTCATTCAGTTCCTGAAAGAAGTGACCTACCTAACTTCCTTGGTGATGGAACACTCTGAAATTTTGATGCAAGAAGCCAGGCACCGAGAGCCAGTCCCAGTCCCAGTCCCAGTGCGCTCACTTGTTTGGATTTACCAAGTACAGAGTCAGACCTTCTTGGTACCTACTGATGTGAGGATGGCCAAATGCCAGGAGAGCTCTGAAGAGAAGCCTTTCCTGAGATAGCAGGTAGTGGCTAGCCGTTGGCTCCTCACAGCATCACAGAGTTTGCCAAGGAGACAAGATCTGAGACAGGAGAGGTCATTTTGTGGAGAACATAGTATGGCCCACCAGTCAGAGGACACTCCGGATAGTCACAGACCTACTTTTGGGAAGGAGTTGCCTTTGTTTGTGGATGTGAGTTTGCGGTTTTTTCTCATGTTCTGAGAATAGGTAAGAAATGTGGTTGGTTTTGTTTGGAGTCGACTGTTTCTAGTAAGTCTTTTGACAAGGCGACTTTCTATGTCTGTGTATCCACTGTGTCCGTGGTTGTTGACATTAGAAAAGAGAATGCATCAATGGAGGTGTCCTGTCTAGTAGAAAGCTTCCCAGCATTTATCCTGCTCAATTGATGAATGGACCGTGGTATGCCTTATGGATAGGAAACACCTACTAACATCCTAAGTTCCTGTTTTCTTCCTGAATTCTGACCACTCTCCAGAATAAGCTCATGATGTATTGTCCAAGATATGTACCACCTCCAAGCTCTGTGACATGTCCATGTTCTTGATAGCTGAAGGGAATGGGAACATCTCAGAAAACTCAGATATCAGTGTGAGCAGTAAAGTCTCAGTGGAGAAACCCTGCTTTGGTCCATTTGCTTACCTTTGGTTCTGTTGCCTTGAATGTCAGGAAGGTCTTTGCATCATGCCACCCCTTTGTGAAGCCTGAAGAAATAGATTTCAAATGGAAATAAATGTGCATCACCTGTGGCTCTTTGCTTAATTGCTTTGGAAAAGGATGTGTCTTAATCAGACACTAGGCTCTGTTTGAGGCTGTGGATAAGATTCTCAGCTCCTTATAGATGTAAAGAAGATCCCATGTGTGCATCCAAAACCAACATGGCAAAAAGATCAGTCATTGTAGATGAAGTCTCCTGCCTTCCTCCGATAGGTTCCTGACCTCCATCAAGTGAGAATAGGGAATTTTTTGGGTCAAATGAGTTCTTCAAAGTCCTGCAGAAGTACTTGGGTTCTCTCATGATGCCAAATCACATAATGAATCTATACCTGACTGTCAGTAGGCCTCAAATTGGAGAAGCAGAGCAGCGTTAACGGCAGGCTTTTTTGATCACTCCTGGTTCACAGGAAGGGTGTCCAGGCCACCATGAATTTAGACAAATGAGTGGCAAGGGTGCATATTTTGGACACTGTCTTGGCTGCGCCCCTCATGGAAACCTCCAGCCAGAGTTTATAATGACTGTCTATATGGATGAAGATGAGGGACATGTGGGAATGTTTTGGTTTTAATTGTGGTCATTTGTGTGGCGGTTGGAAGAGATAACAGGGTCCACATGGGCTTGAACTCTGGTGTGATTCCTCTTAGAGACTGAGTTCTGGAACTGACCTCAGAGAAGTGTTGCCATGAATTGTGTTGGGATTTTAGGAGGCCACGCATAAGAGTTGCCCTTGAAACCTGAGATCTAGGCCCAGGGTGGCTTTCCACAGAGAACTGAAATTCTCAGCAAGGATATCGCATGATTTTATTCTGAAAAACTTGGCAGCCATAGTTAAGAGTCAAAAGACACATGGACCTCCCGTTGTAGACCTCAATGGGCCTGGCTTCATGTGACCTTTTGGCCACTGTTTGGGAAGCCTTGCCTGTGAGAGTTTTTCAGGGCTTTCATTGAAATGAGAGTCCTCCCCATGTAATGGTTCCTGGAAGAATGGAAACCCCAAAGTGCCTCCAACTTCTTTCTTGAAAAATGGATAGATAAATACCATGATGTTTTTGAAATTCCCAATGACCAAGTGGCACTGGAGAACCATTGGTTGTTCTCTTGCTGATCATTAGTGTTACAGACAGTGCCTTGATTGGCTGGGTTTCATGAAAATGGTGTGGAACAGAGATGCCAATAAGTTGGAGCCTGCTGAGTAGTGGGCCTAGAGCAGTGGTGGGCAGGTGTGTGATAATACAACTGTGGTGTGGCCATGTGGATCAGCCATTGGCTTCCAAATAGCTTGTGACTGACTTGGTACAGCCAGCAGACTATTATATGAAAAGGCATCTTGTTATATGGAGAGGTTTCTGGGCAATGTTCAGAATCAGGTTGCGATGGTCAAGGGGGCAAGCTATGTGGGATAGAACCCTGGTTGGTGAATTCTCCTGCAGACCCTGACCCAACACACGTCACAGAACTCCCTCTAGCACTATATCCTAGTTGAACTCCTTGTATTTCGTGAAGCAAATACCAAACTCCCAGTGCAGCAGCAAGAAACACCACAAAAAGTTCAGGATGACCAAATGGCTTCACAGTCCACTCAGGGAGACACTAAGCTTCCAGTGGCCACAGTTTACCAACAAAGAGAGAAATCAACACCGGTACCTAATGTTCAATGGAAAATAAGAAACGATGTCCTCCAGGTCACATAGATGCAGATCCAGCTTTGATGGTCTTACCAGAAATGAAGCTAAAGCTCCGGACAACAAGATATATTTCATGTGTCCAAACTCAGAGGCAGTTTCTCAAGAAGGCTTTTGGCCAGCAGAGTTCCATGTTTGTGGAGTGTTTACGCAGTCACTTACTTTTGGAAACTCCTCTACCACCTCCAAGGTTGTGAACTCCTGAGCATTTTCCATTCCAGATATGTATTCACAGATTTTCTAACTCTTCTCTTCGAATTGCATCTTACATAGGGTGAAGATAATGTCAATGGATTTTTCTGGATGAGAGTGGGAAGACTTTTGTGTAGGACATATTTGCATACATATTGGATTCATTTTCCAATTTTCCATTTGAAATACTGAATCCCTGACACTAAACCATACCCTACTAGTGTCTGACTACTAATCCTAATATGAGGCAGAAAAATAAGCCAAACATAATAGAAATACAAACAGTTCAGAGGAGGCATGGTGTATAGTTGGACTTGCCTTTTGCATTATAAAGGTTAGGAGTTATTAATCTAGACAATTTTTGTTGCAATAGTTGTCCATGTGATTTTAAAGATAACAAATATGTGAATTCTTGTCTCTCTTTCTCTGTAGCCTACTCAGCACATATATTTTTATATGCACATAGAGAATCCTACCTGGTACTACACGTACATTCTTGTGAGGTGGCTGACTTGGCAGATACAAATTGAGAGAAGAGATCACTCCTCATAAACGCCGTTGGAACTGAAAATTCAACCTATGGGTGAGCTTCCTAGAGAACAAAATTATACACAAATCTTTGTTCAGTAAAATGAATATTTTTGGATCTGTGGATGATATATATTTCATGGTGAATTTTGATTGGCATATATTGCTATTTTTAATGTCTCTCTCTCTCTGTGTGTGTGTCTGTGTGTGTATATATATATATATATATATATATATATATATATATACACTCTCTCCATATTTTTCAAAATATGAAATATATGTGTCTTATATACACTTCCTAATTTCATTCATGTTCATGAACGTGAATTTATAATCAACGTTTCACAAGATTATTCTCAGAAAATTTCATCCACCTGAAATACATATTTGATTCCTAGTGCTGAAAACTAACTTCAGTGAATGGTGCATACAAATCCTAACATTTCTACAGTAACTGACACAGTTTATCATCAATGCAAGTAGATTCCTATGGGACATGATGTGTATATCGACGTTCATTTTTATTCAACACTGGGACATTACAATTTCTTCAGTTTATGCACATTTTAGGATATATATTTCCTCCACAATTTAGCAAATTTATAGGCATTTGTTTCAATTTCAATCACTTCCTGCTTCAGAACACATGTTTTCCTCCATGTTTCTTGACTGATCTTTTCATGAGATTTCTTTCCAAACACATTATTTTCGATTTCCTTTATCACTTTTAAAGCAAAACGGACACACTCTTTATGATAAACCATAACTATAATATCACTATTAAATGTATAACTGGTTGGAATGAATGATTTTATATCAATAAAAGATTTCTTATATATTTTCTGATATCAATTCAATACATTTTGTAAAGTGGAACCAGTTATATTATTTATTCACAGTATGGTCTATTCATGCATTATCTCTATATTAATAGACACAGGTTACACCTCTTTGTATCCCCAATACTAATTTATACATCTTCAAAATATTGCTCCCAGAAATGATGGAAGAAATACTCATATCACCTGATCTACATATGCATGGTATCACAGTAATATTCTGGACACAAAATGCAAAATTCACACGTATGACTGTACCAAAGCCTAAATGGAAACTGAACATGGATTACTAAAAACATCCATGACCAGGTTGCCTAATGCTCTCAAATGTCAATCCTATTGGTGACTACATATTTGTTTCTTCCTAAGATTATATATTCAACCTCAATACCATTGAAAATGTCTAATTTTTTCACTCACTTTGTACTTTTCCTGATTTCCTAATGTCTCTATTGATATCTACTTTCCTACATATTTTCTCCAGTTCAACATTGTGACTGACCCTTCACATGTGCTGACATTGACATTCACTCTCTAACCGAAACCCTATTGCTTATGAACTTTGGTCCAAATCCTATACTCACTCTTCTTCCGAAACATACTGACTATCTTCCTGATCCTATCAACTATCCCTTTTTGAGTGGATGTTCTCTACTACATTCAATCATCCAAGGTACAAGGTCCTATGCTATTGTATATCGATTTTTCTGAAACATGTATGCAGAACATAATTCAAAGCTACGTATCACAATCAGTTGCCCAATGCACTTCTGAGCTTCAAATCTTACCTAGATTTCTGTTTTCATACTTATATTTCATCTCTATATTCCTATAAATATTGCAGGTTCCCAAGACCATTATTCATCCCGCAGAATGATTCCTAACCCAAATCGAACCTGTAATTTACCCTAACCATACACTGTTGCCTCAATCTAAAATTATAAAAGAGCAGGGACAGAGTTCATCTTACAATACAGTAATGTAGGGTATCTTCCAACTGCTGAGAACCTCAAAGTTCGATGCAGAAATGATCCCTGGAGAAGATGTAGGCAGCTATGAAGGATCTGAGAGAGCAAAAGTCATCTTCCATGGCAAACAACCTGAACAGGATGAAGGGATGTGTATGCATCAGCCTTTCTCTTCTTAATGTAGAGAAGATGGACCTAACCAGGCCTGCGTGGAGAGATGTTCCCAGGTGCCTATTTTGATATACCATTTTAACTAGTCAAATTGTCACACAAAGTAGGAGCAGCCTCCATCAAAAGGGACCCTTGGAAGAAACTGTTAGGACAAAGTTGTTGCCAAGAGAGGGACCTCATTCAGTTCCTGAAGGAAGTGACCTATCTAACTTCCTTGGTGATGGAACTCTCTGAAATTGTGATGCAAGAAGCCAGGCACCGAGAGCCAGTCCCAGTCCCAGTCCCAGTGGGCTCACTTGTTTGGATTTACCAAGTACAAGTAAGACTTTCTTGGTACCGACTGATGTGAGGATGGCCAAATGCCAGTTGAGCTCTGAAGAGGGGCCTTTTCTGAGATAGCAGGTAGTGGCTAACTGCAGGCTCCTCACAGCATCACAGAGTTGGCCAAGGAGACATGATCTGAAAGTGGAAAGGCCATTTCGAGAGGAACATAGTAAAGCCCACCAGTCAGAGGACACTCTGGATAGTCACACACCCACTTTTGGGAAGGAGGTGCCTTTATGTTTGTGGGTGTGAGTTTATGGTTTTGTCTCATGTTCTGAGAATAGGTAGAAAAGGTGGTTGGTTTGGTTTGGAGTCGACTGTTTCTAGTTACTCTTTTGACAAGGCAAGTGTTTCTATGTCTGTGTATCCACTGTGTCCGTGGTTTTAGACATTAGAAAAGAGAATGCATCAATGGAGGTGTCCTGTCTAGTACAAAGCTTCCCAGCATTCATCGTTCACAATTGATAAATGGACTGTGGTTTGCCTTATGGATAGGAAACAACTACTAACTTCCTAAGTTCCTGTTTTCTTCCTGAATTCTGGCCACTCTCCAGAATAAGCTCATGATTTATTGTCCAAGATATGTACCACCTCCAAGCTCTGTGACATGTCCATGTTCTTGATAGCTGAAGGGAATGGGAACATCTCTGAAAACTCAGATATTAGTGTGAGCAGTAGAGTCTCAGTGGAGAAACCCTGCTTTGGTCCATTTGCTTACCTATGGTTCTGTTGCCATGAATGTCAGGAAGGTCTTTGCCTCAGGCCACCCCTTTTAGAAGCCTGAAGAAACAGTTTTCAAATTTAAATGAATGGGTATCACGTGTGGCTCTTTGCTTAATTGCTTTGGAAAGGGATGTGTCTTAATCAGACACTAGGCCCTGATTGAGGGGGTGGCTAAGATTCTCAGCTCCTGATAAATCTAAAGAAGATCCCATGTGTGCATCCAAAACCAAAATGGCAAAATGATCAGTCATTGTGGATGAAGTCTCTTGTCTTCCTGTGTTAGGTCCTGAACTCCATCAAGTGAGAATAGGATTCCTTTGGGTCAAATGAGTTCTTCAAAGTCCTGCAGAAGTGCTTGGGTTCTCTCATGATGCCAAATCACATAAGCAATCTATACCTGACATTCAGTAGGCCTCAAATTGGAGAAGCAGAGCAGTATTAACAGCAGGCCTATATTATCACTCCTTGTTCACAGGATGGGTTTCCAGGCCACCCTAAATTTAGACAAATGAGGGGCAAGGGTGCATATTTTGGACACTGTCTTGGGCTGCGCCCCTCATGGAAACCTCCAGCCAGAGTTTATGATGAGTGTCTATATGGATGAAGATGAGGGCCATGTGGAAATGTTTTGGTTTTAATTGTGGTCATTTGTGTGGCGGTTGGAAGAGATGACTGGGTCTACATGGGCTTGAACTCTGGTGTGATTTCCCTTAGAGACTGAGTTTGGGAACTGACGACAGAGAAGTATTGCCATGAATTGTGTTGGGATTGTAGGAGGCCACACATGAGAGTTGCCCTTGAAACCTGAGATCTAGGCCCAGGATGGCTTTCCACAGAGAACTGAAAATCTCAGCCAAGATATCACATGATTTTATTCTGAAAAACTTGGCAGCCATAGTTAGAGTCAAAAGACACATGGACCTCACGTTGTAGACCTCAATGGGCCTGGCTTCATGTGACCTTTTGGCCACTGTTTGGGAAGCCTTGCCTATGAGAGTTCCTCAGAGCTTTCATTGAAATTAGCTTCCTCCCCATGTAATGGTTCCTAGATGAATGGAAACCCCAAAGTGCCTCCAACTTCATTCTTGAAAAATGCATAGATAAACACCATGAAATTTTTGAAATTCCCAATGACCAGGTGGCACTGGAGAACCATTGGATGTCCTGTTGCTGATCATAAGTATAACAGACAGTGCCTTGATTGACTGGGTTTCATGAAAATTGTGTAGTACAGAGATGCCAGTAAGTTGGAGGCTGCTGAGTAGTGGGCCTAGAGCAGTGGTGGGCAGATGTGTGGTAATACATCTGTGTTGTGGCCATGTGGATCTGCCATTGGCTTCCAAATGGCTTGTGACTGACTTGGTGCAGCCAGGAGACCATTATATGAAAAGGCATCTTGTTATATGCAGGGGTTTCAGGGCAATGTTCATAATCAGGTTTCTATGGTCAAGGCGATAAGCAATGTGGGATAGAAGCCTAGTTGGTGCATTTTCCTGCAGAGCCTGACCGACCACACTTTACCAGACTCCCTCAAGCACTGTGTGCCAGTTGAACTCCTTGTATGTCATGAAGCAAATACCAAACTCCCAGTGTAGCAGCAAGAAACACCACGAAAAGTGGAGGATGACCAAATGGCTTCAAAGTCCACACGGGGAGTCACATTGCCCGAAGTGGCCACAGTTTACCTACAAAGAGAGACTTCAGCACTGGTGCCTCATGTTCATTGGAAAATAAGAAACCATGTCCTCTAGGTCACATAGATGCAGACCCAGCTTTGATGGTCTCACAACAAAGGTAGGTAAAGCTCCTGACAAAAACATATATTTCAAGTGCACAACCTCAGGGGCAGTTTCTCAAGAAGTCTTTAGTCCAGCAGAGCTCCATGTTTGTGAAGTGTTTACCCTGTTCCTTACTTTTGGAAACTCATCAACCACTTGCAAAGTTGTGAAATCATGAGCATATTCAATTCCAGATATGTACTCACAGATTTTTTACCTCTTTTCATATAATTGTGAATTACATAAGGTGAGGGTAAGTCAAGGCATTGTTCAGGATGAGAGTGGAAAGATTTTTTGTAACACAATTTTGCATACACTTTGGATTAATTTTCCTAGTTGAACAACATTATACATAAATCCATGTTCAGTATAATAAATATTTTTGCATCCGTGGATGATATATATTTCACTATGAATTTCAATTGGCATACATATTGCTACTTTTTAATGTCTTTGTTTTTTTTGTATATATATATATATATATATATATATATATATATATATATATATATATATATATCTCCTATCCAGATTTTTCAAAATATATGTGTTTTATTATACACTCTCTAAATTCTATTATGTTCATATATGTGGATGTATAATCAACTTTTCACAAGATTATACTCAGAAATATTCATCCACCTGAAATACATATTTGTTTCCTAATACAGACAACTAACTTCAGTGAACGATGCATACAAATCCTAATATTTCTACAGTAACAGACTCAGTTTTACATCAATGCAAGTAGATTCCTATGGGGCATGACATGTATTTTGACGTTCATTTTTATTCAAGACTTGTACGTTGCTATTTCTTCAGTTTATGCACATCATATGATATATATTTCATCCACAAGTTAGCATATTTATAGGCATTTGTTTCACTTTCAATCACTTCCTGCTTCAGAACAAATGTATTCCTCCATGTTTCTTGACTGGTCGTTTCATGAGACTACTTTCTAAACACATGATTTTTGAATTACATAATCACTTTTGAAGCAAAAATCACAGCATTCATGATAAACCATAACCATAATATTACCATTAGATGTATAACTAGTTGGAATGAATGATAGTATTTCAATATAAGATTTCTTATATATTTTAAGATATCAATTCAATCCATTATTTTATGTAGAACTAGTTATATTATTAATTCACAGTGTGGTCTACTCATGCATTTTCTCTAGATTCATATACACAGGGTACATCTCTTTGCCCCCAATACTAATTTATACATCTTCAAAATATTGCTTCAAAAAATGGTGGAAGAATTACTCATGTAACCTGATCTACATATATATTTTATCACAGTGATATTCTGGACACAAAACGCAAGGCTCACACTTATGTTTGTACCATAGCCTAAATGGAAATTGAACATGTATTACTATAAACATCCATGTCCAGGTTGTCTAATGCTCAATATCAATCCTATTGGTGACTACATATTTCTTTCTTCCTAAGATTATATATTCAAACTCAACCCTGTTGGAAATGTCTAATCCTATCACTCACATTATACTTTGCCTTATTTCCTAATGTGTCTATTGATATCTGTTTTCCTACATATTTTCCCCTGTTCATCATGTGACTGACTCTTCTCATGTGCTGACATTTACGTTCACTCTGTAACCAAAAACCTATTACTAATGAAATTTGTTCCAAAACCTATACTCACTCTTCTTCCTAAACCTACTGACTATCCCAGTTTGAGTGGATGTTCTCTTCTACATTCAATCATCCAAGGTACAAGGTCTTTTGCCATTCGATATCGAATTATGTGAGACAACTGTTCAGAATGTAATTCAAAGCTAAGTATCCCAATCAAGGGCAAAATGCCCTTCTGGGCTTCAAGTCTTACCTAGATTTCTGTTTTCATACTTATATTTCACCAATATATTCTTATAAATATTGCATGTTCCAATACCATTATTCATCTCACAGAATGATTCCTAACCCAAATGGAACATGTTATTAACCCTAAGAATGCACCGTTCCCTCAATCTAATTTTACAGAAGAACAGGGACAGAGTTTGACTTACAATACAGAAATGTAGGTGATCTTCCACCTGCTGAGAACCTCAAAGGTCCATGTAGAAATGATCCCTGGAGAAGATGTAGGCAGCTATGAAAGACCTGAGAGAGCAAAAGTCATCTTCCATGGCAAACATCCTGGTCAGGATGAAAGGATATGTCTGAATCAGCCTCTGTCTTCTTAATGTAGAGAAGATGGACCAAACCAGGCCTGTGTGGAGAGCTGTTCCAGGAGCCTATGTTTGATCTACCATTCTAACTTGTGAAAATTTCAAAGGAAGTAGGGGCAGCCTCCGTTTCATTGGTCAATTGAAAGCAACTGTGAGGACAAAGTGTTTGCCAAGGCAGTGACCTCATTCAGTTCCTTAAAGAAATGACCACAACTCACACTTTTGGTGATGGAACACTGTGAACTTTTGATCCAGGAAGCCAGGAACCCAGAGTCAGTCCCAGTCCCAGTCCCATTGGGCTCGCTTGTTTTGATTGAACAAGGACAGAGACATTATTTTTTGGTCCTACTGTTGTGAGGATGACCAAATGCCAGGAAAGCTCTGAAAACTGGCCTTTCCAGAGAAAGCAGGTAGTGGCTCATCGCGGACTCCTGACAACTTCACAGAGTTGGCTAAGGAGACCAGATCTGAGACAGGACAGGCCATGTTGGGGGAATATATTATGGCCCACGAGTCAGACCACCCTCTGGATAGTAACAGACCTACTTGGGGGAAGGAGGTGCCTTTGTGGTTGTGGGTGTGAGTTTTTGGTTTTGTCTCATGTTCTGAGAATAGATAGGAAAGGCGGTTTGTTTGGTTTGGTATGGACTGTTTCTAGTAAGTCATGTGACATGGCGAGTGTTTCTATGTCTGTGTGTCCCACTGTGTCCGTGGTTGTAGACATTAGAAAATAGAATGCATCAATGGATGTGTCCTGTCTAGTAGAAAGCTTCCCAGTATTCATCCTGCCCTATTTATGATTAGGCAGAAGATTGCCTTATGGATGGGCAACACCTGCTATCTTCCTAATTTCCTATTTTCTTCCTGAATTCTGGCCACACTCCAGAATAGGCTCATGGTTTTGAGTAAAAGATATGTACCACCTCCAAGCTCTGTGATATGGCCATGTACTGGATAGCTGAAGGGACTGGCGAGCACCTCAGAAAACTCAGATATCAGTTAGACCAGAAAAGTCACAGTGGAGAAACCCTGCTTTGGGCCTTTTGCTTACCTATTTTTCTTTTGCCCTGAATGTCAGGAAGGTCTTTGCCTCCAGCCACCCCTTTGTGAAGCCCTAAGAAACAGTTTTCAAATGGAAATGAATGGGCATCACCTGTGGCTCTTTGCTTAATTGCTTTGGAAAGGGATGTGTCGGAATCAGCCTCCTGGCCCTGTGTGAGGCTGTGGCTTAGATTATCAGCACCTGATGAATCTAAAGAAAGATCCCATGTGTGCATCCAAAATCAAAGGCCAAAAATTGCAGTCATTGTGGATGAAGTCTCTAGCTTTCCTCTGTAAGGTTTCTCACTTCAATCAAGTGAGAATAGGGATCCTTTGGGTCAAAAGAATTCTCCAAATCCCTGCAAAGCTTGCCCATGTGTGCTTGGATTTTCTCATGACTCCAAATCACATAAAGAATCTAAACCCCACAGTCAGAAAGCCTCAAATTGTAGAAGTGGAAAAGTATTAATGGCAGACCTATGTGATTACTCCTGGTTCACATGAAGGGTGTCCAGGCCACTGAGATTTTAGGCAAATGAGGGACAAGGGAGCTTATTTTGGACACTGTGTTTGACTGCGCCCCTAATGGAAAACTCCAGCCAAAGGTTATGAAGAAGATGAGGGCCGTGTGGGAGTGTTTTGGTTTTAATTGTGGTCATTTGTGTGGCAGTTGCAAGAGATGATTGGGTCCACCTGGGCTTGAACTCTGGTGTGATTCCCCTTAGAGACTGAGTTCTGGAACTGACCTCAGAGAAGTATTGCCATCAATTGTTTTGGGATTTTAGGAGACCACACATGAGAGTGACCATTGGAAACTGAGATCTAGGCCCAGATTGACTTTCCACAGATCACTGGGAATCTCAGTGAGGAAATCACATTATTTTATTCTGAAAGACTTGGCAGCCATAGTTGAGAGTCAAAAAACACATGGACCTCACATTGTAGAACTCAATAGGCCTGGCTTCATGCAACCTTTTGGCCACTCTTTGGGAAGCCTTGCCCTTGAGAGTTCCCCAGAGCTTTCATTGAAATGAGCTTCCTCACCATTTAACAGGTACTGAATATATTGAAACCCACAGTGCCTCCAACATCATCCTTGAAAAATGGCTAAATAGATACCATGAAATTTTTGAAATTCCCAAGACCAGGTGGCACTGGAGAACCTTTGGATGTCCTGATGCTGATCTTGAGTACACCAGACAGTTCCTGGATTCACTAGGTTTCATGAAAATTGTGTTGAATAGAGATGCCAGTACGTTGGAGCCTGCTGAATAGTGGGCCTAGAACAGTGCTTGGCAGGTGTGTGATAAAACATGTGGTGGGGCAATGTGGATCTGCATTTGGCTTCCAAATGGCTTGTTACTGACATGGTGCAGCCAGTAGATACTTCTGTGTAAAGGTATCTTGTTATATGGAGAGCTTTCAGGGCAATGTTCAGAATCAGGTTGCTATGGTCAAGGGGGCAAGCTATGTGGGATAGAAGCCTGGTTGGTGCATTCTCCTGCAGACCCTGACCCACCACTCGTCACAGAACTCCCTCCAGCACTGTGACACAGTTGAACTCCTTGTATTTCGTGAAGCAAATACCAAATCCCCAATGCAGCAGCAACAAACACCACGAAAATTGGAGGATGACCAAATGGCTTCACAGCCCACACTGGGAGACACTTAGCCCCCAGTGTCCACAGGTTACCTACAAAGTGAGAATTCAGCACTGCTGCCTCATTTTCATTAGAAAATAAGAAACCGTGTCCTCCAGGTCACATAGATGCAGACCCAGGTTTGATGGTCTCACTACAAAGGAAGCTAAAGCTTGTGACAACAAGATATATTTCAAGTGCCCAAATTCAGAGGCAGTTTCTCAAGAAGTCTTTAGTCCAACAGAACTCCATGTTTGTGGAGTGTTCACCCTGTCCCTTACTTTTGCAAACTCCTCTACCACCTCCAAGGTTTCAAAATCCTGAGCATATTCCATTCAAGATGTGTTTTCACTGATTTTCTAACTCTTCTCCTCTAATGATGTTTTAGTTGGAGCGAAGGTACTGTCAAGGCATTGTTCTGGATAAGAGTGGAAACATTTTTGTGTAGCACATGTTTACATACACATTGTATTCATTTTCCAATTTTCCATTCGAAATACTGAATCCCTGACACTAACCCCTACCCTACTATATTCTGACTACTAATACTAATATGATGGAGAAAAATAACCCAAACAGAATGAAAATACAACCATTTCAGAGGAGGCATGGTGTATAGTTGGACTTACCTTTTGCATTATATAGGGTAGGATTTATAAAACTAGTCATTTTTTGTTGAAATAGTTCTCCATGTTTTTTTTAAAGTTAACCACCTATGAATTCCTTTCTCCCTTTCTCTGTAGCCTATTCACCACCTGTATTTTTATATGCACAGATAGAATCCTACCTGGTACCACACGTACATTCTTGTGAGGTGGCTGACTTGGCAGATACAAATTGTAAGGGATCACTCCTCTTAAACGATGTTGGAACCGAAAATTCAAATTATGGGTGATCTTCCTACTTGAACAATATTATTCATAAATCCATGTTCAGTAAAATAAATATTTTTCTATCTGTCGATGATATATATTTCATTATAAATTTCAATTGGCATATATATTGCTGTTTTTAATGTGTGTGTGTGTGTATGTATATATGTATATATATATATATATATATATATATATATATATATATATATATATATACACTCTCCAGATTTTTCAACAAATGAAATATGTGTCTTATTTTACACTCATCAAATTCATTCATATTCATGTATGTGGATTTATAATCAACTTTTCACAAGATTATTCTTAGAAATATTCATTCACCTGAAATACATATTTGTTTCCTAGTACTGAAAACTAACTTCAGTGAATGGTGCATAAGAATCCTAATATTTCTACAGTAACTGACCCAGTTTAATATTAATGCAAGTAGATTCCAATCAGACATGATGTGTATTTTGAAGTTCATTTTTATTCAACACTGGTAGATTAGTATTTCTTCAATTAATGCACATCATAGGATATAAATTTCATCCACAAGTTAGGAAATTTATAGGCATTTGTTTCACTATCAATCACTTTCTGCTTCAGAACACATGTATTTCTCCATGTTTCTTGACTGGTCTTTAAATGAGAAAAGGGATGGACAAGGCAAGGAAAGGCACCTAAGATAGCACCGAATACAGGGAAACAGTCCTATTTGGTTGCAACCAGGTTTAAAGGGCATTGCTTCTGTTGTAATCAGTTACTTCCCTGAACCCCAAGTTTAGGTTGTTTCAGAATTTTGTACCCAACATGTAAGGGAGCGGCTCAGAAGTTCACAGTCTGCAGAAGTTCAGAGAAAGCAGTTTTTGTTTCTGTTTTTTTTTTTCTCTGTTCTGGGCAAGTTAACATTTTAACGACACCTGGGAGGGGGAGAGCTTTTTTCTTCTCTTTCTTTTTTCTCCCTGCCAGCTGTTACCATGGAGTCCAGTTGTTAACTTCTTTATCTTAGAAATGTAGCCATCTCTGTGAAGCCTCAATTTGAGGCCAGAGGCCTTGTTCACATATTGCCAGCATTGTGACTGACTCTATCCAAACACATTATTTTGGATTTCCATAATCGCTTTTGAAGCAAAACTAACATATCTTCATGATAAACCATAACCATAATATTAATATTAGATGTATAACTGGTTAGAATGAATGATTGTAAATCAATATAAGATTTCTTATATATTTTCAAATATCAATTCAATCCATAATTTAAAGTGGAAACAGTTATATTATTTATTCACTGTATGGTCTATTCATGCATTATCTCTATATTCATGGGCAAAGTGTACACCTCTTTGTACACCCAATACCCATTTATATGCCTTCAAAATATTGCTCCCAGAAATGGTGGAAGAAATACTTGTGTCACCAGATCTACATATATATTTTATCACAGTAAAATTCTGGACACAAATGCAAAGGTCACACTTAGATTGTACCAAAGCCTAAATAGAAAGTGAGCATGGTTTACAAAAATCATCCATGTCAAGGTTGCCTTATGCTCTCAAATGTCAATCCTATTGGTGACTACATATTTGTTTCTTCCTAAAATTATATATTCAAACTCACCCTGTTGAAAATGTCTAATTGTATCACTCACTTTATACTTTGCCTGATTTAGTAATGTCTTTATTGATATCTGCTTTCCTACATATTTTCCTCAGTTCATTATTGTGACTGTTCTCATGTGCTGACATTTATATTCACTCTCTAACAGAACCCCTATTGCTAAAGAACTTTTGTTCCAAATCCTATACTCAGTCTTCTTCCCAAACCTACCGACTATCTTCTTAATCCTACTGGCTATCCCTTTTTGACTGGATTTTCTCTTATACATTCAATCATTCAAGTAATGTTCGTGCGAGCATCAGAGGTAGAGACCACGAAGAGACTGTCTCATGCAACAGCAAAAGGTTTATTGGAGGTCAAGCATGCTGGGGCTCAGAGCTCACAGAAACAGAGCAGAGAGCCCTGAGAACAGCTTAAGCAGAGCTTATATTCTTTCCTTGGAAAGGGCAGGGACGGAAGTTTATTGATGGGTCACGGTGAGTGGGCGGTTTGCATGTAAACGGGTGAGGGAATACATTCTGCAATTTGGCAGTTGGGGACAGCACATTCTGGGAACAAAATTAGCAAACAGTTCTCAATATTTCAACAGTGTTTTGTTAAGCATACAGAAAAATAGGAAGTTACAAGTACCTATTTTGTTAACCTTTCATTCCCCACTTCTTCTTCTGGCTACTTATAATTATAAAAGTGATCAAGGCTGGTGTCACATTCTATGTCTGCAAGTGGGTTATTACCATAAGTTTAACTTGTCCAATTTGAGCTTGGAGAAAAAAAAATTACACGTTTGAGCAAACAGGGTTTTATACTTTGCAGTAATATGAGGATTATTATTGGACCGGCCATGGTTGATAAAAACATAGTTAACCAGAGGGAATGTATGGATCAGAATCAAACCACCCTTTTTGGGCCTCTCTCAGTGACGCTCTTCAAGGTGTCTTTTTAATTTACTCATAGATTTTTTTTACAACTCCAGTATGGTCGGCATAAAAACAATATTTTTCCCTCAATGTAGCACAAAGGCCCCCTTCTCTCATGAATGGGCGGTCCAACCCTCGACTGTTCTGTAAAACAACTTCAGACAGAGAGGATAAATATTCCTGCAAAGCTGTGATGGAGGTTTCTACTATCTTTAAGTTTTGTTCTATTGCTGCTTCTAATTGGGTCATTTGTTGTGTCCCATGGACTAGGGCAGGGGTTTCTGTGCCCACCCCTGCAGCAACTCCTATTCCTAATAGGATGGCTAAAGTTAGGGATATATGTTCCCAGCGGAACCGTGTTGTATGCCCGCCTGTTTGAATTTCAAATGAACCTGCATCATTATAGAGCACTCTGGGAAACATCTGCACCATTACACAATTAATCACATCTGTTGACCATTTCATGAAAACATAAACAATGTTTAAGTATATAGAATTATACTGTTGTAGGGACAGACAAGGCAAGGCACCTAAGATAGCACCGAAAACAGGGAAACAGTGCTATTTGGTTGCAACCGGATTCAGAGTGCATTGCTTCTGTTGTAATCAATTAACGCCCTGAACCCCAAGTTTAGGTAGTTTCAGAATTTTGTACCCAACATGAAAGAAAAGGGGCTCAGAAGTTCACAGTCGGCAGAACTTCACAAAAAGATTTTTTTTTCTGTTATTTCCTCTGTTCTGGGCAAGTTAATTTTCAAGGACACCTGGGAGGGGGAGAGCTTTTTCTTCATTTTCTTTTATCCTCCTTCAGCTGTTACCATGAAGCCCAGTTGGTATTTTTTATTTTAGAAATGTAGCCATCTCTGTGAAGCCCCAGCTCAAGGCCAGAGGCCTTATTCACATATTGTGTGAAAAACTATTAAGGGGTTGTCTAGCTTAGAAGTGCTGATTTTTCCAAGCAGTGGCCAAGTATAACAGCACAACAGAAAAAGAGCAAGTTTATCTACACTGAACTCTTTTATAGGGACTCTTTTGCTGAAAGTTCTAAAGTCATCCATGGTGAAGACTTCTGGAGAAGTTCAGTTAAGATTTTTCTGTGGGCCTGGTATAGAGGGGAAAGACAGGGAAGGCGAGGAATGAGAGCAGCTCCGGGGATCTGAGAATGAGAAAAGAGAGATGAAAAAGCATAATGGAAAAGGGGTTTGGGATTTTCCTAGGAACAAAATCTTGAGCAGTAGAACAGGTAGAACAGAGGGGAAGACGGGAGTGAGTATCCCAGAAAGCCTGGGAGGGATTTTAAATTCTTAGTAACCTGTTTTCAGTGATGACAAAGCAACTTTAAAGGCCATTTTTATTACATCTTGGATAGGGGTCTGAGGGCTCTTCTCAGCTGGTTTGAGCTTTGGGTTACCTGGTAAGAGGACCTGGGGAGACCGGGTGTAGGCACTGACAGGAGAAGAGAGGAGTGAGTGTTTAGAGGGGTACCTCAGTACCTGCTACCTCAGCAAGGGAGCAATGATCTGAGAACTGGCGGAGGTTTGGGTTTTTGATCTAGTAACTGGAGGAGAGAAATCAGGTTGCTGAGGTGGGACTGACAGTAGAGAGTCTGGAGCAGAAGCCTGAGGGTGAGGATCTATTGGAGATGCATAGTTCAGGAAGTGAGCGAAGGAGGTAAAAGGCCTCCACATAGGGGAATTTCCTTTCATCCTCTTGAGCACTTGCAGAAGTTAAAAAGGTAACACAGAATTTGAGGATCTAGAGACTCCTCGGGGGCCATCAGTTTTGGTTGTCTAATTGGTAATATGGCCAATGCTGTGTACTGAATTTGATGAGGATTTTGCGTTCCACGAGGCAGCCCCTGTATGCTCAAATCCCCATCACTTACAGAAGAAGTTGGCTTTCCCTCCATACAGCCATGGCTGTTTGTGGCTTTGATAGTCTGCTGGGCAAACATAC
This sequence comes from Callospermophilus lateralis, assembly GCF_048772815.1. Taxonomy (NCBI): domain Eukaryota; kingdom Metazoa; phylum Chordata; class Mammalia; order Rodentia; family Sciuridae; genus Callospermophilus; species Callospermophilus lateralis. Next base: position 873,735 of record NW_027512690.1, read on the forward strand.
TAATCTAGTCTAGCCAACCTGCATCTGGCTCGTGTGTCCCTAAATCCCTAATGTTTGTTTCCATTATCTATGGTATGGAAGGGATTTAATTGAATTTTAGTGGGATTTTCATCAGCGATATCCTAATAGGAAAGACTTATAGCCAGCTGACAAATGTCTGGGTGGAGAGCTAGCCACCAGGTCCCTAAGGGAGCTGTATACGAGTTAGAGCATACTTCTTGTCTAGTAGGATTTGTGATAAGCCATCGCTGCTGAACGGGCTGATGAGCGTTAGGTGTACTGGTGGCCAAGGGGAGAGTCTACAGCCTTATCCACATAGCGAATATGCAATTTGAAATGGTTATCAGTCTTTCCCAGTTTCCACACAGAGTCTGGACAGGGCGCAGGCTTGAGATAAGAGGCATGGATCCAGGAAGTGTTTCCGTCTACTTTTACCGCTGTAGGTGTTATAATTAGCACCTGGTATGGTCCTTTCAAGCAGGGTTCCAGGGATGACACCTGATGATGTCTTATGTAGATGAAGTCCCTTACTTGATATCAATGTGGAGTCCCCTTGTCCCCAGGTTGCAAGGCAGTTGTCAGCTGTTTTCACCGGTATCATTGAGTTCTTCCAAGAGATTTAATTCTGTCAAGCAAGGGGGTGTGGAAGGCATCATTAGGTCTTAGAGTTGGGGTTACATGCCTTACTGGAGGAGGTGCACCATAGAGAAATTCATAGGGGGTGAGTTTACACAAAGAAACAGAGGGAGTATTTCTTGCATGAAACAGTGGATAAGGCAGGGGCATAGTCTAATATTTTATGCCGGTCTGTAAGCTTAATTTCGTTAAGGTCTCTTTAATGGTTCAATTTATTTTTTTTTCCTGTCCTGAGCTCTGGGGTCTAGAAGCACAATGTAACTTCCAATTAATCCCCTGGGTCCTGGCTAAGCCCTCACTTACCCGGGCCATGAACACCGTTCAATTATCATACCCTATTACCTTAGGCAGGCCTTGTCTTGAAAAAATATCTTAATATCTTTCAGGATCTTCTTGACCACCGTTTGAGCCGGTTTTTTTTTTTTTTTGTTTTTTTTTTTTTTTTGTGTGTGTGTGAGAAAGGATTCAATCCATCCTGAAAATTTATCTACAAAGACTAGAAGATATTTAAGTCTATACCTTGCTGGCTTAATTTCAGTAAAGTCTACTTCCCAGAATTGTCCTGGTCTGGTTCATCGTAGGTGCTTTCCTGCAGGAAGCTTGGAAGGGTAAGCATTAACCAATTGACAGAACCGACAGGCTTTTGTTACCCATTCAGTTATTTTTTTTCACTGTGAGTAAGTTAGTCGAAATCTCTGTTCCTGATCTTTCAGGCATGCCTGCAGTTTCTTTGAACCAAGGTGAGTAAGTTGATGTACATTTTTAACGTAGTGTAGGGCTTTCTGAAATTGCAGGATGGGCTCAGTGAAGTTGAGGAGTTCAGTGTCAGTGTTCTTAAATGTTATCAAAAGCTTGCTGGTGCTCAAGGGTCCATTGGAATTGGGCATCCTTATTTAACAACGGGTATAAAGAAGCAGCTAAGAACACAAACCCAGGTATCCATAACCTGAAAAGGCAGCAGTCCCAAGAAACTCTCTGTGTTGTCTCCTGTTAGATGGAGGTGGTATCTGCACAACGGTTTGTTTTCTGGGCTCAGTGAGCCATCATTTCCGCCCCTAAGGGAATAACCCAGGAAGATTACTTCTTGCTGGCAAATTTGGGCCTTTTTGGCAGAATCTCTATACACGAGTTGAGCAAGCTCGGATAATAGTGCTTGGGTCCCAGACTCACAGTTTTCCTTGTTGTTAGCTGCCAGTAGCAGGACATCCACATATTGAAGCAGGGTGACTTTGGGGTGCGTAATTCTGAAGTTGTTGAGATCTCTGTGGAGGGCTTCATCAAAGAGACTGGGGGAGGTTTTGAACACCTGTGGGAGTCTAGTCCAAGTTAGTTGACCAGAAGTTCCGTTATCTGGGTCTACCCACTCGAAAGCAAACAGCAACTGACTATCTTTATGCAGAGGCAAGCAAAATAAAGCATCTTTTAAGTACAGAACAGTATACCATTTTCACTCAGCAACAGCAAAGTGTTTATTGGGGTTCCAGCATGCTGGGGTTCAGAGCTCACTTGACTAGAGCAGAGAGCCCTGAGAACAACTTAAACAAAGCTTATATAATTTTTTGGAGAGGGCAGGGAGGGAAATTAATTGATGGGTCAGGGCAAGTGGGCAGTTTTTGTGCAACCGGGTGAGGGAGTACACTCTGCAGTTTGGCAGTTGGGGACAGCACATTTTGGGAACAAAATTAGCAAACAGTTCTCACGATTTCAACAGTGTTTTGTTAAGCATAAAGAAAAACAGGAAGTGACAAATACCTATTTTATTAACCTTTCACCAAAGCAAAATGAAAAGTGAGCATGGATTACTAAAAACAACCATGTCCTGGTTGCCTAATGCTCTCAAATGTCAATCCTATTGGTGACTACATATTTCTTTCTTCCTAAGATTATATATTCCACCTCAACCATATTGAAAATGCCTAATCCTATCACTCACATTATACTTTGTCTGATTTCCTAATGTCTCTATTAATATCTGCTTTCCTACATATTTTTCCCCAGTTCATCATTGTGACTGACTCTTTATATGTGCTCATATTTACTTTCACTCTCTACCCGAAACCCTATTGCTAATGAACCTTTTGTCCAAATCCTATACTCACTCTTTCTAAACCTACTGACCATCTTCCTATTCCTACCGACTATTCCTTTTTGACTGGATGTTCTCTTGAACATTCAATCATCCAAGGTACAAGGTCCTATGCCATTGCATATTGATTTATCTGAGACATCTGTGCAGAACATAATTCAAAGCTAAGTATACCACTAAAGGGCCCAATGTCCTTCTGGCTTCAAATCGTACCTAGAATTTTGGTTTCATACTTATATTTCACCTATATTTTCTTGTGAATATCGCAGGTACCCAATACCATTATTTGTCCAGCAGAATAATTTCTAACCCAAATAGAATATGTTATTAACCCTAACCATACACTGTTCCTCAATCTAACTTTGCAGAAGAGCAGGGACAGAGTTGGTCTTACAATACAGGAATGTACGAGATCTTCAACCTGCTGAGAACCTCAAAGGTTGATGCAGAAATGATCCCTGGAGAAGATTTAGGCAGCTATGAAGGGCCTGAGAGAGCAAAAGTCATCTTCCAAGGCAAACAACCTAGTCAGGATGAAGGGATGTATCTGAATCAGCCTCTCTCCTCTTGATATAAAGAAGATGGACCAAACCAACCCTGTGTGGAGAGCTTCTCCTGGGTGCCTGTGGTTGATATACAATTCTAACTTCTGAAAGTGTCACAGGAAGTAGTGGCAGCCTCCATCTCAAGAGACCCTTGAATGCAACTGTTAGGACAAAGTTGTTGCCAAGGCAGTGACCTCATTCCGTTCTTGAAGGAATTGACCTACCTCACTTCTTGGGGGATGGAACTCTCTGAACTTGGGATCCAGGAAGCCAGGCACAAAGAGCCAGTACCCGTCCCATTCCCAGTAGGCTCACTTGTTTGGATTTAACAAGGACAGAGTCTGTCTTTCTTGGTACCTAAAGATTTGAGGATGGCCAAATTCAAGTAGACCTCTGAAAATGGGCCTTTCCTGAGACAGTAGGTAGTGGTCAGCACAGGCTCCTGACAACTTCACAGAGTTGGACAAGGAGAACAGATCTGAGACAGGACAGGCCATTTTGGGGAAACATAGTATGGCCCACCAGTCAGAGGACACTTCGGATAGTCACAGACTTACTTGGGGGAAGGAGGTGACTTTTTGAGTGTGGTTGTGAGTTTGTGGTTTTGTCTCATGTTCTGAGAATAGGTAGGAAAGGCTCTTTGTTTGGTTTGGAGTGAACTGTTTCTAGAAAGTCCTTTGACAAGGTGAGTGTTTCTAGGTCTGTGTATCCCAGTGTGTCTGTGGTTGTAGACATTAGAAAAGAGCATGCATCCATAGATGTGTCCTGTCTAGTAGAAAGCTTCCCAGCATTCATTCTTCCCAATTTATGAATGGACTGTGGCTCGCCTTATAAAAAGGCAACACCTACAACCTTCTTAATTTCCTGTTTTCTTCCTGAATTTTGGCCACTCTCCAGAATAGGCTCATATTTTTGTGTCAAAGATATGTACCACCTCCAAGCTCTGTGACATGGCCATGTACTCGTTAGCTGAAGGGAATGGCGAGCATCTCAGAAAACTCAGATATCAGTGTGACCAGGAAAGTCTCAGTGGAGAAACCATGCTTTGGGCCTTTTGCTAACCTATTGTTCTGTTGTCCTGAGTGTCAGGAAGGTCTTTGCCTCAGACCACCCTTTGTGAAGCCTGAAGAAAACAGTTTTAAAATGGAAATAAATTTGCATCACCTGTGGCTCTTTGCTTAATTACTTTGGAAAGGGATGTGTCTGAATCAGCCTCTTGGCCCTTTGTGAAGCTATGGCTTAGATTCTCAGTGCCTGATGGATCTAAAGAAAGATCCAATGTGTGCATCCAAAAGCAAAATGGCAAAAATATCAGTCATTGTGGATGAAGTCTCTCACCTTCCTCTGTTATTTTCCTGATGTCCATCAAGTGAGAATAGTGATCTTTTGTGTCAAATGAGTTCTTCCAAGCCCTGCAGAGGTGCTTCAGTTTTCTCATGACTCCAAATCACATAAGGAATCTATACCTGACAGTCAGTAGGCATCAAATTGGAGAACCAGAGCAGTATTAATGGCAGACCTATGTGATCAATTCTGGTTCACTGGAAGGGTGTCCAGGCTACCCTGAGGTTAGGCAAATGAGGGGCAAGTGAGCTTATTTTGGACACTCTCTTGGACTGCGCCATTCATGGAAACCTCCAGCCAGACGTTATGATGAGTGTATATATGAAAAAAGATGAGGGCCTTGGGGGAGTGTTTTGGTTTTAATTGTGGTCATTTGTGTGGCGGTTGGAAGAGATGACTGGGTCCATCTGGGCTTGAACTCTGGTGTGATTCTGCTCAGAGACTAAGTTCTGTAACTGACCTCAGAGAAGTAATTGCTTTGGAAAGGGATGTGTCTTAATCAGCCTCTTGACCCTGTGTGAGGCTGTGGCTTAGAATATCAGCACAAAATGGATCTAAAAAAGATCCCATGCATGCATCCAAAACCAAAATGGCAAAAAGAGCAGCCATTGTGGATGAAGTCTCTGGCCTTCCTTTGCAAAGTTCAGAAAGAATAAAAGAAATTGTAATTGAAACGTAAAGAACCAGGTTTTGTAAAGTTTACAAGCTGCACTGAGAACCTGAAATTCCTGAGTCAGTAAAGACAATTCTTTGATGTGTCCATTAGATGTGAGTTGAAATCTTCCCAGACGACCTTGTTACTTAACAACCCCTTCCCAGAAACCGTGCAGCTCAGCACATATACATCTCAGGGCTTCAACCAATCAGTTTAAATGTCTACCCCTTCACAGGGCTGACCAATCACCCCCTGCCCGACATGTTCCCGCCAATGAATCTGCTAATCATGTTTTGGAGTTGTTATTTGATTTTCCCAGGGTACATGGTAATTTGCTAAAGGAGGCTATGATGTATGTAAAGTCCATGCCCTCTCTAAAGAATGTATATAAACTCTGCTCAAATTGTTCTCTGGGATCTTTGTTGTTTGCTTTTCTGATGTGAGCTCTGAGCCCCAGCATGCTGGACACCCAATTAACCCTTTTCTGTTTCATGAGAAAGTCTCTTGGTGGTGTTTTTCTCCGACCTTCGCCCCACCTTTTCATCTGGAGGCCCCAGGTGAGATATTCGGCAGCAGCGGACCAAAGACGCCAACTGACTTCTCTTAGGGTAAGTAAGGCGCCTGTTTCTTGTTTTGGGTTTCCGTTTAAGGCGTGGCAAAGTTGCTGTGGGTGAGGGCATTAGGTCTCTCCTATGTTGGCTGACAGAAGTGTCACAGAGCCAAAGGTCACGTCCCTGGGGGCACTCCAGAAGACTAGGGAAATCAAGGAATAGTAGTTTCCTCAACTGGGTTATATTTTGCTTCAGGATTCGGTTTTCCAGCCCAAAAGGTTTTGCCAGCTACTCAGTTTTGTTCATTGTCCTGAACTCAGGTTGAGTTTACAGTCTGTATTTATTGTCTAACCCATCAGGTTTTGCCAGTTACTCAGTTCTAATCGTTGTCTTGGACTCATGGTAAACGTTTACTGTTTGTCATTGTGTGTGTCGAGTTTGTGTCTTCACTGTCCCTGTTTGAGTAACTTCCATTATGGGACAAAGCACTTCTATGCCTCTGTCCCTGACCCTTGATCATTGGACTGATGTCCGCTCAAGGGCCCAGAATCTTTCTTTTTCAGTAAAACGCCAGAGCTGGCAGACTCTCTGAGCTTCAGAATGGCCCATCCTGGGAGTCGGATGGCCACCAGAAGGATCCTTCCACTTCCCTCTAATCCGAAAAGTCAGAGATATTGTCTTTTAGCTGGGGCCACGTGGCCACCCAGATCAACAGACATATACCCCTTCCCTCATGATTATATCATTCAAACCTTCCACAACTCCCGCTCTCCCCACCATTCTCCCTGAGTCACAAGACTGGATACTCTTCCCCCTCCTCATTCTCTACCCTCGCTCCCCAACCCCCAACATGTTCCAGATGATCCTCCCACCGCTGACTCAGCCTCTCAGCTGCTAGAGGCAATTGGGCCAGGCTCAAGCCCTCCAGGGCACTTCCCTGCAGCAGCAGCAGCCCCTCCTCTCCTGGAGGAAGCGGGGCCACCTAAAGGAACCCGGCGGTGATGGATAATAGAAAACTCAGAATCCCCTGTGATGCTCCCTCTCCGTCCCTACGGGCCAATGAACCATCCCAACTGGGAACCCAACAACTTTGAAGGTAGGTAGCATCTGTCCACTTATCGCCGGGCTCTAATAGCGGGTATAGCGGGTCACCAAGCGACCGCCAGAGGGCCGACTAATTTGGCCAATGTAAGAGAGATTATCCAAGGGCCTAATGAGTCTCCCTGTATGTCTCAGGAGAGAATTATGGAAGCATAAAGGAAATATACTTCTTTTGATCCTCAGGCAGAGGACCAAAAGGCATCTGTTGCAATGGCCTTTATCGAGCAGGCTGCCCTAGATATTAAGAGAAAGTTACAATGTCTAGATGGATTACAAGATATGATGTTAAGAGATTTAGTCAGAGAACCTGAGACAGTATATTATAAGAGAGAAATTGAGGAGTAGAAGGAACAGAGGAGAGAGAAGGAAAGGGAACAAAAGAAGGATGAAAGGAGCAAAAGGCAGACTAAAGCATTGGCTAAGGTTTTGTTCACAGCAAAAAATACTCCAGAAGGTTAAATGCAGGGAGACAGAAAGGGATACCTGGGCCCACGCCAAAGGCTGCCCCTGGCATCAGATCAATGTGCCTACTGAAAAGAAAAAGGACACTGAGCCAAAGAGTGGCCCAAAAAGGAGCAGCCACAGGAGCCCGCCATGCTGACTCTAGAAGAGGACTAAGAAAGTCGGGGCTTGGATCCCCTCCCTGATCTCAGGGTAACATTTGAAGTGGAGGGGATTCCAGTGAACTTTGAAATGGATACATGAGCAGTATACTCAGCCCTTAAGACCCCACTGGGCCCCCTATAAATAAATAAATGGTCCCTAGTTCAAGGGGCTAATGGCAGTAGATATCAGGCTTGAACAAAAAAGAGGATTATGAACCTAGTAAATGGAAAAGTCCACACTCTTTTCTAGTAATCCCAGAATGTCCAGCCCCATTGATGAGCAGGGATCTGCTTACCAAACTCTGGTCTAGAATAACCTTTATCCCTGATGGTCCCCAAGTGGAGTTTCTAAAGCCTTCAGTAAAAGTTCCCATAGTCACGGCTTTGACTATGTCCGTAGAAGGTGAACATCACTCTTCGTGTCCCCTAGGACTGATGAACAAAGCAAACTCGCACAGAAATGGATAAAAGATTATCCTAATGTCTGGGCAGAAACTGCTGGGTTAGGTCTAGCCCTTAAACAACCTCCAATAGCAGTATAATTAAAAGCCTCTGCCTCTCCAATCAGTGTTAAACAATATCCCCTAAGCAAAGAAGCTAAGGATGGGATAAGGCCCCATATTCAGAAATACCTGACTCTTGGGGTCTTAAGGCTCTGTCAATCAGCCTGGAATACCCCGCTGCTACCAGTTAGAAAGCTAGGAACTGGGGACTACCATCCTGTTCAAGACCTAAGAGAGATCAACAACAGAGTGCAGGACATTCACCCCACAGTTCCCAACCCATATAATTTGCTTAGCACTCTGAATCCGGAGCGGGAATGGTACACTGTGCTGGACTTAAAAGATGCTTACTTCTGCTTGCCCCTACATAAGGACAGTCAGTTGCTGTTTGCTTTCAAGTGGATAAACCCAAAAACTGGAACATCTGGCCAATTAACCAGGACTAGATTCCCACAGGAGTTCAAAATCTCCCTCACTCTCTTTGATGAAGCCCTCCACAGGGACTTCAACGACTTCAGAACTGCCCACCCTGAAGTCACCCCACTCGAATATGTGGATGATCTGCTACTGGCAGCCGACACCAAGGAGAACTCTGAGTCTGGGACCCAAGCACTATTATTCGAGCTTGCTCGGCTTGGATATAGGGCTTCTGCCAAAAGGCCCACTTTTGTCAGCAAGAAGTAATCTTCCTGGGTTATTCTCTTAGGGGTGGCAAACGATGGCTCACTGAGCCCAGAAAACAAACCGTTGTGCAGATACCTCCCCCTTCTAATAAGAGACAACTCAGAGAGTTTTTTGGGACTGCCAGCTTTTGCAGGTTATGGATTCCTGTGTTCGCATCTCTGGCTGCACCTTTATACACTCTGATAAAAGGGGATGCCCACTTCCAATGTACCCCTGAGTACAAACAAGCTATTGATAATGTCAAAAAAAAGGTGCTGCTGTCTGCTTCAGCCTTAGCACTACCAGATGTAGATAAACCCTTCAATCTCTACATAGAAGAAAAGAAAGGAATAGCACGGGGAATGCTCACTCAGACATTGGGACCTTGGAAATGGCTAGTAGCATTCTTATAAAAAAAACTGGACCCAGTGGCTAGCGTGTGGCCCCTTTGCTTAAGAGCTATAGCAGTGGCAGCCCTTCTAATAAAAGATGCTTATGAATGAACGTTGGGACAGAAGCTCACCATTATAGTCCCCCATGCCCTGGAGAGCATCATCTGCCAGCCTCCAGAGAGGTGGCTATCAAACTCCAGAATTAAGCACTACCAGAGCCTCTTGCTTGACAAAGACAGTATAATGCTGGGACCCCCTGCTCCACTCAACCCGGCTACACTGCTGCCAGAAGTATCATCAGGTCAGGACCCGTCGCTCATGAGTGTCAAAATATACTGGCAGAGAAAACCAGTATACGACAAGACTTGAAGGATCAACCACTGCCTCGCCCTGAAGTCGTATGGTTTACGGACGGCAGCAGCTTTCTCCAAGACGGTAAGCGGCGGGCTGCAGGAGCAGTACTTAGCAAAACTAATGTCATCTGGTCCTCTGGTCTCCCAGAAGGGACATCAGTCCAAAAAGCAGAACTGATTGCTCTTACGAAAGCATTGGAATTAGCAACAAGCAAAAGGGCAACCATATACACTGACAGCCGCTATGCATTTGCCACTGCTCATGTGCACAGGGCTATTTACCAGCAAAGAGAATAGTAACCTCTTCCAGGAAAGAAATAAAGAATGAAGATGAGATCCTCCACCTTCTCTCAGCAGTGCAGGGCCCTAAAGAACTAGCTATAGGGCACTGTCCAGGGCCCCAGAAGGGAAACGACCCCGTGGTGGTTGGAAACAGAAGGGCAGATGAGGAAGCTTAATTGCCAGCCCTAAACGAAGTGACTCTGTTAACTTTTTCCACATGGGGGGGAACAAAAATCAGGAGACTTGGCAGCTCCGGAACCTTCAGGCAACTTATCATCTGAGGAGACAGATACAGAACTCTGGGACCCTACAGAGCCAAGTTTACAATTTCAAAAAGCCCACCTTTATGTCAAAGACTTACACTAGCTCACCCACTTAGACTCAAAGAAGTTGTAGGCACTCTTAAAGGACCGAAGAAAGGACTTATTATTGACTGACTCAAAGAGGAAAGAAATAGCTGAGCAGGTGACTAGAGCTTGTCAAGTCTGTCAATTAGTTAATACTTACCCATCCAAGCTTCCTGCAGGAAGCACTTACGAGGAACCAGACCAGGACAATTCTGGGAAGTGGACTTTACTCAAATTAAGCCAGCAAGTTATGGACTTAAATATCTCCTAGTCTTTGTAGGTACTTTTTCAGGATGGGTCGAAGCCTTCCCCATGAAGAAAAAAACGGCTCAGATGGTGGTCAAAAAGATCCTAGAAGACATTTTTCCAAGGTCTGGCTTGCCTAAGGTAATAGGGTCCAACAATGGACCGGCATTTGTAGCCCAAGTAAGTAAGGGATTCGCCAGGACCCTGGGGATTAATTGGGAGTTACATTGTGCTTATAGACCCCAGAGCTCAGGACAGGTAGAAAGGATGAATAGAACCATCAAAGAGACCTTAACGAAATTAAGCCTGGAGACCGGCATAAAATATTGGACTATGCTCCTATCTTATGCACTGTTTCCTGCAAGAAATAACCTCTATGCCTCTTTGTGTAACCTCACCAATTATAAAATTCTCTATGGTGCCCTTCCTCCAGTAAGGGACCTAACCCCAACTCAAGACTTAATGATTCCTTTCACACACCCTTGCTTGACAGACTTAAAGCCCTTGAACAAACCCAGCACCCAGCGATACCTGTGGAAATAGTTGGCCACTGCTTATCAGCCTGGAGACAAAGAAACCCCACATTGTTATCAAGTGGGAGACTTAGTCTACGTGAGACAGCATCAGGTGTCATCCCTGGAACCCCGCTGGAAAGGACCATACCAGGTGTTTCTTATAACACCTACAGTGGTGAAATTGGATGGGATCACTTCCTGGATACATGCCTCACATCTCAAGCCTGTGCCCTGTACAGATTCCGGCTGGAAACTGAAACTGACTGGTAACCCTCTCAAGTTGCGTGTCTGTCGTGTGGATAGGGCTATGGATTCTTCCCCTGGCCACCAGCATTCCTAATCCCCATCAGCCTGTTCAGCAACAATGGCAAGTTATAAATCCTACTGGGCAAGTAGTGTGGTCTATTTCACATACAGCCGCCTTATGGACTAGGTGGCCATCTCTCCACCGAGACATTTGTCAGCTTGTTATAGGCCTCTCTGACTGGGATCTCCCTGACATAGAGGACCCCACACATATCCCATTCAAACCCAATCCAGGGCAACATAGACCACCTTACCCCATGAATTATGGATGTCATCTCCCCAACTGAGGTGTAAACTAGCCAGTCTTGATTTTTATGTGTGCCCAGCTGATTTCCGAAGTTGCAAACAGGCCCAAACCTGTGGAGGACCCATTGACTTTTATTGTAGATCTTGGGGATGTGAACAAACGGGAGTGCATGGTGGAACCCAAACTCTCCAGACAGTATGATTCAGGTAGGACCAAATGACACCTGGATTGATCCCAAGAAATGTGCCGCTAGCCAAGCGGTGTCAAAAACTCGCTGTGGAAAGAATAGTCTATGTTACCCCCTCAAATAACTTTCACTTCCAAAGGAAGGGGATACCTCAGAACAACATGGCCTATGGGAAATACTAGGGGAATGCGATTTTATATTTATGGCCCTGGTTATGACTTTGCTCTCTGGTTCACCATCCAGCTTAAAAAGGAAGAAAAGCCCACAGCAATAGGGCCCAATCCCCTCAAGCCAGGAATTAAACCTCCTAAACCTCCCATGCCTAGATCTACCAGAACCCCTCTACCATCTCATACTTCCTGCTTTCGGTCTTTGCCTACTTTCCCAGTCCAGAATACAGCTGACTCCTCCCCCTGGGAACTAATTAAAGGAACCATTATGGTACTGAACTCCACACAATCAGAACTCCTTGCATTTCAGCCCAGGTATTAGATAGCTCTGTAAATTATTGTGTAATGGTGCAGATACTCCCCAGGGTGCTCTATGATGATGCAGAATAATTTGAAGGTCTACTAGGGGGACTAACAACCTGATTTCACCGGGAGCCAGTGTCTCTTACTCTAGCCATCCTACTGGGGATAGGAGTTACTGCAGGAGTGGGTACGGGAACAGCTGCTATGATGCGTGGGTCACAACAAATGGCCCGATTAGAAACAGCAATAGATCAAGACTTGAAAACGTTAGAGACCTCCATCACAGTTTTGCAGGAATCCTTAACCTCTCTCTCTGAGATTGTTTTACAGAAAAGGCAAGGATTAGACCTCCTCTTCATGAGGGAGGAGGGCATCTGTGCTTCACTGAGAGAAGAATGCTGTTTTTATCCTGACCATAGTGGAGTTTTAAAGAATCCATGAGTAAATTGAGAAAATGCCTTGAAGAGCACCAGAGAGAAAGGGAGATTCAACAAGGGTGTTTTGAGTCATGGTTTACCCAGTCCTCTTGGTTAACTAAACTTTTATCAGACTTAGCTGGACCCCTGATCATCCTTATGGTGTTACTAAATGTGGGACTTTGTTTGCTAAACTGCATAGTTTCCTTTCTCCAGGTTCAGATTGGGCAGGAAAAAACTCATGGTAATCAGATAAAAATACTATCCACTGGCAGAAATAGAATCTGAGAACTCGCAATAATTATGATTCATTACTTTTAAGATTAAAAGTAGTCAGAAAAAGGAGTGGAAAATGAAAGAATAAAAGAAATTTAAATTGAAACGTAAAGAACCAGGTTTTGTAAAGTTTCCAAGCTGCACTCAGAACCTGAAATTCCTGTGGCAGTTAAGATAATTCCCAGAACTGCCCATTAGATGTGTGTTGAAATCTTCCCTGACCACCTAGTAGCTAAACAACCCCTTCCCAGAAACCCTGCAGCTCAGCACGAATACAGCTCAGGGCTTCAACCAACCAGTTTAAATGTATACCCCTTCTCAGGGCTAAAAAATCACCCCCTGCCCGACCTGTTCCCGCCAATGGATGTGCTAATCTTGTTTTAGAGTTGCTATTTGATTTTCCTGCGGTGTATGATGATTTCCTAAAGGAGGCTATGATGTATGTAAAGTCCCTGCCCTCTCTAAAGAATGTATATAAACTCTGCTCAAGTTGTTCTCGGGGATCTTTTTTCTTTCCTCCTCTGGAGTGAGCTCTGAGCCCCAGATGCTGGACCCCCAATAAACCATTTCTTTTGGCATGAGACAGTTTCTTGTTGGTCTTTTCCTCCAACGTTCGATGACCTTTTCAGTTCCTGACTACCTTCAAGTGAGAATAGCAATCCTTTGAGTCAAATGAGTTCTTCAAAGACCTGAAGAGGCTATCCCATAGGTGCTTGGGTTTTCTCATGACTCCAAATCACAGTAAGAATATATACCTGACAGTCAGTAGGCCTCAAATTGGAGAAGAAGAGCAGTATTAGCAGCAGGGCTATTTGATCATTCCTGCTTCAAAGGATGGGGTCCATGCCACCCAACGCCCTTATGGACTTCAAATCTTACCTAGATTTCTGTTTTCATACTTATATTTCACCGCATATTCATGTAAATATCACAGGTTTCCAATACCATTATTTATTCTGCAAAATGATTCCTAATCGAAATCGAACCTGTTATTAACCTTAACCATACACTCTTCCCTCAATCTAACTTTACAAAAGAACAGGGAAATTGTTGATCTTACAATACAGGAATGTAGGCGATCTTCCACCTGCTGAGAACCTCAAAGTTCCATGCAGAAATCATCCCCGAAGAAGATGTAGGCACCTATGAAGCATGTGAGAGAGCAAAAGTCAACTTACATGTCAAACAACCTGGTCAGGATGAAGTAATGTGACTGAATCAGCCTCTCTCTTCTTAATGTAGATTAAATGGACCAAACCAGGCCCAGGCCTGTGTGGAGAGCTGTTCCTGGGTGCCTGTGGTTGATATACCATTCTAACTTGTGTAAGTGTCACAGGAAGTAGGGGCAGACTCCATCTCATGGGACCCTTGGAAGCAACTGTTAGTACAAAGTGGTTGCCAAGGCAGTGACCTCATTCATTTCCTGAAGGAAGTCACCTACCACACTTCCTTGGTGATTGACTGCCAGGCACCCAGAGAAGTCCCAGTCCCAGTCCCTGTGGTCTCAATTGTTTGGATTTATCAAGGACAGAGTCAGTCTTTCTTGGTACCTACTTAAGTGATGATGGCCAAATGCCAGGAGAGGTCTGAATAGAAGCCTTTTCTGAGAAAGCAGGTAGTGGCTCAACCATGGCTCCTGACAACTTCAAAGAGTTGGCAAAGAAGACCAGATCTGAGACAGAACAGGCCACTTCGGGGAACATAGTATGGCCCACCAGTCAGAGGACACTGAGGATAGTCACAGACATACTTGGGGGAAGGAGGTGCTGTTGTGGGTGTCCCTATGAGTTTGTTGTTTAGTCTCATGTTCTGAGAATAAGTCGGTTTGTTTGTTTGGAGTGGAATGTTTCTAGAAATTTGTTTGACAACATGAGTGTTTCTATGTCTGTGTATCCCACTGTATACATGGTTATAGACATTTGAAAAGAGAATGCATCAATGGTTGTGTCCTGTCTGGTAGAAAGCTTCCCAGCATTCATGCTGCCCAATTTAAGAATGGAGAGTGGCTTGCCTTATGGATGGGCAACAGCTACTACCTTCCTAAGTTTCTCTCTTCTTCTTGAATACGGGCCACTCTCCAGAATAGCCTCATGGTTTTTTTTCCAAGATATGCACCACCTCCAAGCTCTCTGACATGGGCATGTACTTAATAGCTGAAGGGAATGGGAGCATCTCAAAAACTCAGAATTCTGTGTGACCAGTAAAGTCTCAGTGGAGAAACACTGCTTTGGGCTTTTTGCTTACCTATTGTTCTGTTGTCCTGAATGTCAGGAAGGTCTTTGCCTCAGGCCACCCCTTTGTGAAGCCTGAAGAAAACAGTTTACAAACGGAAATGAATGGGCATCACCTGTGGCTCTTTGCTTAATTGCTTTGGAAAGGGATGTGGCTGAATCAGCCTCTTGGCCCTTTGTGAGGCAGTGGCTTAGATTGTCAGCATCTGATGCATCTAAAGAAAGTTTCCAAGTGTGCATTCATAACCAAAATGGCCAAAAGAGCAGTCTTTGTGGATGAAGTGTCTCGCCATCTTTTGTAACCTTCCTGACCTCCATCAAGTGAAAATAGGAATTCTTTGGGTCAAATGAGTTCTTCAAAGCCCTCTAGAGGCTAGCCGATAGGTGCTTGAGTTTTCTCATGACACAAATTCTCATGAAGAATCTATACCAGACAGTCAGTAGGCCTCAAATTGGAGAAGTGGAGCAGTTATAGAGCAGGACTAATTGATCACTCTTTGTTCACAGGAAGAGTGTCCAGGCCAAGCTGACTTTAGGCAAATGAGGCACAAGTGTGCTTATTTTGGACAGTGTCTTGGGCTGTGCCCCTCATGGAAACCTCCAGCCAGAGGTTATGATGAGTGTATATGTGGAAGAAGATGAGGGCCATGTGGGAGTGTTTTGGTTTTAATTGTGGTCAGCTGTGTGGTGGTTGGTAAAGATGCCTGGGTCCACCTGAGCTTGAACTATGGTGTGATTTCCCATAGAGACTGAGTAATGGAACTGACCTCAGAGAAGTATTGCCATGAATTGTGTTGGGATTTTAGGTGGCCATGCATGAGATTCACCCTTGAAAACTGAGATATAGAAAAGGGTGGCTTTCCAAAGAGTACTGTCAAACTCAGCCTGGATATAACATGACTTTATTCTGAAAGATTGGCCGCCATAGTTGAGAGTCAAAACATACATGGACCTTACATTGGAGACCTCAATGGGCCTGGCTTCATGTGTCCTTTCGGCCACTCTTTGGGAAGCCTTGCCTCTGAGAGTTCACCAGAGCTTTCCTTGAAATGTGCTTCTTCAAAATTTAATGGTTCCTGAATGAATTTAAACCCACAGTTTCCCCAAATTCATCCTTGAAAAATGGCTAGATAAATACCATGAAATTTTTGAAATTCCCATGACCAGGTGGCCCTGGAGAATCTTTGGATGTCCTGTTGCTGATCATGAGGGTACCAGACAGTGCCTTGATTGACTGGGTTTCATGAAAACGGTGTATAACACAGATACCAGTATGTTGGAGGCTGCTGAGTAGTGGGCCCAGAGCTGTGATGTGCAGGTGTGTGATAAAGCATCTCTTGTCAAGCCATGTGGATCTGTCATTGACTTCCAAATGGCTTGTGGCTGACATGGTGCAGACAGGAATCACGTATATGTCTGAATCCTCTCCATAAAAGGCATCTTGTTATATGGAGATGTTTCAGGGCAATGTTCAGAATCAGGTTGCTATGGTTAAGGGGACAAGCTATGTGGAATAGAAGCCTGGTTGGTGCATTCTCCTGCAGACCCTGACCCACCACACGTGACAGGACTCCCTCCAGCACTGTGTCCCACTTGAACTCCTTGTATTTCGTGAAGCAAATACCAAACTCCCAGTGCAGCAGCAAGAAACACCATGAAAAGTGGAGGATGACCAAATGGCTTCACAGTCCACATGCGGAGACACTTAGCTTTCAGTGGCCACAGTTTACCTACAAAGAGAGAAGTCAGCACTGCTGCCTCATGTTATTTGGAAAATAAGAAACAATGTCCTCCAGGTCACATAGATGCAGACTCAGCTTTAATGGTCTCCTTAGAATGGAAGCTAAAGCTCCTGACAACAACATATATGTCAAGTGCCCATCCTCAGAGGCAGTTTCTCAAGTAGTCTTTAGGCAGGCAGAGCTCCATGTTGGTGGAGTGTTTACCTTTTAGACCAGGACGCAAGAAAAGACCACTGACTCCAATTAAAATCACATTAAAGCAAACTTATTATTTCCACCACCCGGGCTGTGTCTCCCTCCCAAAACCGCGGGAACTAGAGAGCAACCCCACCTTTCCTACAGAATGGCTTTATAGCCAGAATGTTACAGAAAAGGGTGGTTACAGATAACAGAACTCTGACAAGCATCACACTAATGATAGTTTACATTTTTTTTTTGCTGGCCCCAACATCAGAATTTATGAGAACCATTAGAGCCTCAGAGAGTGTCATCTGGCCAGGGAAGGCCAATATTTATGAGGTGTAAATAAAGTTTCAGAGAGGGCTGTTATCTGGTCAGAGAGCCATGCATGGGTGAGTTCAAGGCATGGGCAGGCATTCAAAGCAGGTTCAGAATTTGCTGTAATTTATAGTTAAGCCAAAATTATCTTTTCATGGCTTTGTGTCAAGATGGCTCCAATTTAAATAAAATATCAGGTTGGGTCTATCATTCCATCATTTTCTAATGTGTCCCTTTCAAATCTTTGATAGGGTAGGGGACGAGCACTGAGGGAAATTTAATTCCTCAGGTAACAGTCTCCCCATTTTTTGAACTCACCCCAAACCGGTCTCTCTGATTTTACTGACTTAATTAATTACTTATATTGATAGTCTATTTATTTTTGGCTCCATTGTAGTAAGAAGCGAGGCGTCACTCATTTTGACTTCTTCTGAGCTGAGAGAGGGTGACGTGAGGGGGTACGGTCTGAGAGACATGAGTTGCCTTTTCGAAGTCAGTTCGGTTTGAAGTCTGGTTGGGGAAGTACAGGTTGTAAAGTCATCTGGGGATGGGTTCTTCTATGAGAGAAACAAAATACATGAGTACTGAATAAATGTTGCAGCAGCTGGAACATGTCACTGTATAGAAGTTCCCTCACCAGTCTCAAATATCCCCAGTTATCAGGACTGTCAACTTAATATTTAACATTTAGGGTTACAGTTGTCCCTCCCCATAAAATACAGTTTTATAATTTAATACCATCTGATCCTGCAAAATTCTTTTACTAGTATGACCTCTGTGTCTAATAGAGAAACCCTTAATTCTGTTACTCAAGGCTGGATAATTGTACTAGCAAACTCCAATATTACCTGTGTAGGTTAGGAATATCTGTAGGCCTTAAACTAAAAACTTCTGCCTCTGGCAGCTCCTCTTGATAGTCTCTTTTTATAGTTATCAGGCATTCCTCTCTGAGAACCCTTCTTTGTAGCCTCCAGTCTTATTTATTTTGGGAGGCTAACATAAAGTGTATACCTTAAAATATTATTATTACTGTTATTATTTAAAATTCTCAGGAATGGCTGTATTTTGCGTTTAACTGTCTTTCCTAAATGTTTAAGATGAAGCAGTCAAACTGACTTTTGTTTCTATCTATTATGAACAGTCAGCTGAGCTTTTACGGGAGTCATTCCTGGGGAAACTTGAGAGCAGCTTCTCAGTTCTGCTAGTGCCATTTTCACTAGGTGTGTCCAGGTCTTGCTTGACCCTGTGGCTTCCCTCGGAAGCATCAGGGATGTCTCCCTTCTCTGATGACTGTCTTCTTCATAGAAAATGCACTGATTGGCTTTCTGTTCTCCAGTGGCTCAGAGTTGCAAAGCTCTTTAGGGAAGTCCCCTGTTCCCTGGATACAGACTGACTCAGAGGGCAAGAATCAAATATTGTTTTTCTTGGCCCTTTTCATTTAACTTTAATTTTAAATCCTAATTTTAAACATCCAGCAAATAAATTTTAGCAGCCTTATATTAAGAGTACTGGGCTTTAATGTCTGTAATTTAAAATTATTTATCTTTTTATTAATTGGGATCTGTATTTTTCTGTCTGTCTTTTGGTGATGACTTGTTATCTTTAATTAACCCATGTTGTGTTCTTAAAGCAACACTTCTGTAAAACACTAACAGGGAATCTTTAGATCACTTATAAGGAAATTACAAAATAAAATTAACAAGAGTAAATATACTTAGTTCGTGTAATAGCTACCCTGAATTTTTAGGCTGAGTTATTTATTATATTTCTTGTTTGAGATCCTAATAATCTTGATATGAAAAAAAAAAGAACTTTTGAATGTAACTTTAAATGAAATAACATCTGACCCACTGCTTTCGTAGTCATTGTCACATGTAGTAAGTTGGGACACAGAGCCTTATCTCAAGTAAGGCAGGGCTCTTTATAAATCTTAAGTGTTTTAGTTCTAAAGATGATCTTTGTTTTTAAATATCAGTTTAAAAAGTTAACATTAATTGTTTGAGATCACATGAACATTAGTTAACACCATATAATATAACATTTAAAACATGAATAAAATAAACGCTGAAAGTTTTATCCTTTTCATAGCTAAGGCTCTCATTAACATAAAAATACATTCAAATTGTTTCCCAATGTAAAAAGTAACATAAAAGTTTACATATCTTATTGATAAAAGGTAAATAAATGCCCAATATATTTTTTTTTACCATACAACTTCAGAACACCAGCTTCACATAATGCTCTTTTAAAGTTTCTACCTTAGAGACTTGTATTCCTGGAAGATATGAGCACATTAATAGCATCACAATTGCATTGATGTTTCTATATTAACCAAGTTTAGCTTTTAAAGAAATGGCAGTACAGTGCTCTAAAACAACAGATCGTATTTAATAAGTTGTTTAATATTTATGGTTGCTTGCTCTAGAAAAATAAAACTTAATAAATACAATGTTAATGATAAACGTATGTTTTAAGAAATTTTTGTGTCTTTTACACATGACTGATTTTTACAATCTTATACAGACTTTAGAGCAAAGTTATACAGACCTTAGTAAATCAATAACATATCTAACAAGAATACTCATGAATGAGTAATCAAATATCAAATTTAATTTATTTATTTATCAAAATATTAGACAAAAATATTGAACAGTGTAGACAATTTTTTTTGTTGAAGGAAAAGTCCTAGAACCAAGGCATATTGGACCTTTTGTCGACATTAATATTTTATTAGATTTTTGAACACCCAGAAAAACATGTAAGCTTAAATTTAAAGACATTTATTTTTATCTGTTTATCCAATTTAATGTGAACCATTTAAATCACGTAAATTAAAGATCTTTGGATCCGCTTTTTAAAATTTGTTTTTGTGAGTGCTCCTTTTTTTATGAGCGCTCCTTATGTATGTTAATTTGTATATAATATACATGATATACGGACATATGTATATATACACATACAACACATAACAAGAGTGTGCACACATAATTATAGTAAAGGCCTTGTAGCTTTTCGCAGGTGAAATCTCCATTGCAATGTTTCAAAAACTCCACTGTTGGTCAAAGATAGAACTGATCAGAAAAACATTAACCTAGGTCTGTAGGATCAAAATCATGAGTTAAAAACAATACAGAATCTAAGGAAAAAAATAAGAGTCCTAGAAAAAGTGACTGGGCAGTTATTAGTAAATACCATACAATGTAATTTTTTCTCCCCCCCCCCCTTAGGCCTCAGATCAGTCTCCTACTGAGCTAGTAGGCTTCTTTCATTTGCATTTCAACATAAGGCCTGGCTGAGGTCTGGAAGGAGCAGGGAAAAACTGCTATTCTGAGCAGACACCTCAGGCCTAAGGCATTTTAACCATAATTTTCAGGTTTGGATGTTGAAAATTATGGTACAATTTTAAGTTACAATTCACAAAATTTTATATCTTTACATCTTATTCTGTCAACAGATACCATACTATGATTTACTATCCTTTTCCAAATTAATGCACTGGTACACACTGTGATATTTTCCCAGTCTACCCAATTCAAAACTGGTGAAAAATAAGACTGAATGTTTGGGAAGTTACTTGCCAACTTGGAAATAGAGTTCTTTAGTTTTCCATGCTAAGTATTTAAGTTCTCTTGCATGAATTATCTAAAATCATAAACTAAACAATTATATGAACCAGACTTTTAACTGCAAGATTGTACAATGCTTCAAAAACCCATTCAGATACCAGATTGTTACAATAAAACGTCATCATTTAGACACACATTGAGCTAAGATCATTCCCAAGAAACAATTTATAATATGAACACATAATTGCAGATGTCTTTAAGGGCCAGAAACAAAGACACAAGACAGACAGAAAGGAGCTCCAGACTATGGCTGACAGACAGAAGCCTTTAAAACATAACAGATAAGAGAAAAATCTCCTACACCTGTAGCACGATAGATGTCCCCACAAGGGGAACAGATGTTTTCAATGAGGAGCAACCTGAAATGTGAAATCAAGGGTCTCCATGGTGACTTTACTGCATTTAGTGTCCCCTTTTTCTTATTCTCTTTTTTAATAAGACAGAGGTGGCATAATTCTTACAGTGCAGGGACAGAAGGAGGGAATTCTCTGAAGCAACAGGGCTTTGGCAGCTGCTGGGAGTCCTTCAGTCCCTCCTTTTACTTACAGGATTAGCTCCCCTGGTTCAGTTCCACCCCGAGCACGCTCCGTCTCCTAATATTTCAGTAGTCAGCTCTCAAAAAGTCCCAGGGTCTGGGGGAGGGTATCAAAATTTGTAACTTAAATTTTGGTTCCTGATGTTGAAGCCAATTAATACCAATTTAATAATGAGGACAGCGTTTGAGAAAAAGAAAAAGGGAGGTTTACTGCTTTGCTAACAAAGGAGAAACACAGGGGATTCTGCCGAAAGGTTGTGACTCTCTTGATCTGGAGGGACAAGAGGTTTTAAAGGAGTTTCACTTTTTCACCTAAGAGATACTCAGTTCTTAGGTCACCAGCAGGCATTGCCCTCTGCAGTGGGTGTGCTCCAGGCAATCAGCTAGGGGCTTCTCTCATCCTGCTTGACAAAGGGGGGGAAAGTTCATCACAGTTCCTTAAAACACAGTCCAAAGGGGTGTCAGGCTTACTTGCTTTTTTACCCATTTTCACGTCCAATATCATTATGTTTTTACCAAAGAAATCACACAACAAAACGCACTAAAACTAACAAACCAAAAACATACAGAACACAGAAAAAAACACAAAGAAACAGAAAACCGGTGAAGAAACAGAAAAACAGAGGAGCAATACAACGTCTTGCTAAAGCTCCGGGGAAGGAGCTCCTGCGTGCCCGTTGGCACCTCTCTACCCTTTCAGAGCAATTCCCTACAGAACAGAACAGAGGACAGAATGATTCTTGTTACTGTCCCGGACAGGAGTATATGTGAGCCTCCCCATGCCACCTCTCTGTCATCAGAAGAGATATCCCTTTACCGGATATCAGATGTTATAAAGATACCACTTACATATGGAGGCCTCCTCCACCAGGTGCTTGCTAATAGTTATAGTGCGATGGTTCACTGCAGTGCTCCCCGGACTGAAGGCTCACTCCAAGGCCTTTGAACTTGGCTCTCCAGCCCGGAGCCTTGGAGGAAAGGCCAGCTTCAGAATTTCCAGGAGTCTGGTCTTGTGATCTGGTCGGGTCATCTCACTGGGGAACTCTAAAATATTAGACCAGGATGCAAGAAAAGACCACTGACTCCAATTAAAATCAAATTAAAGCAAGCTTATTATTTCATCCGGGTGGGCTGCCTCTCCCTCTCAAACAGCGGAAACAAGACAGCATCCCCACATTTCCTACAGCCCAGCTTTATACCCCAGAAAGTTAGACAAAAGGGGAGTTACAGAAAACAGAACTTTGACAAGCATCACACTAATTATAGGTTACATTTTTTATTTGCTGGCCCCAGCATCAAAAATTATGAGGACCATTAGAGCCTAGAGAGGGTCTTTGGCCAGGGAAGGCCAATATTTATGTGGTGTCACTAAAGTTTCAGAGAGGGCTGCAATCTGGTGAGAAAGCCAGATATGGGTGAGTTCAAGGCATGGGCAGGAATTCCAAGTAGGTTTGGAATTTGCACTAATTTATAGTAAAGAAAAAATTATCTTCTAATGGCTGTGTGGCAAGATGACTCCCAATTTTCTTGAAAGATCAGGTTGGGAGATCAACCCTGTCCTTTACTTTTGGAAACTCCTCTACCACATCCATGTTTGTGAACTCCTGAGCATTTTCTATCCCAGATATGTATTCACAGATATTTTAACTCTACTCCTCTAATTGTGTCTTACTTGGGGCGAAGGTAATGTCAAGGCATTGTTCTGGATGAGAGTGGGAAGATTATTGTATACCATATATATGCATACTCATTGGATTCATTTTTCAATTTTCCATTCAAAATACTATATCCCTCACAATAAACCATACTCTATGAGACTCTAACAACTAATACTAATATGATGGAGAAAAATAACCGAAACAAAATTAAAATACAAGCAGTTCAGAGGAGACATGGTGTATATTGGACTTGCCTTTTGCAAGATAAATGGTAGGTGTTATTAATCTAGTCAATTTTTAATTGAAATAGTTCTCCATGTGTTTTTAAAGTTAAAAAATATGTGTATTCCTGTCTCCCTTTCTCTGTAGCCTATTCAGCACATGTATTTTTATATGCACATATAGAATCCTACGTGATATCACAAGTAAATTTTTGTGAGGTGCCTGACTTGGCAGTTACAAATTGTGAGAAGAGATTATTCCTCCTAAAAGCTGTTGGAACTGAAATTTCAAGCTATAGGTGAGCTTCCTAGTAGAACAACATTATACATAAATCCATGTTCAGTGAAATGAATGTTTTTGGATCTGTGGATGATATATATTTCATGGTGAATTTTGTTTGGCATATGAATTGGTATGTTTATTGTCTGTGGTTGTTTGTGTGTGTGTGTGTGTGTGTGTGTGTGTGTGTATATATATGTATATATATACACACACACACACTCTCTAGAATTTTCATTATATGAAATGTATGTGTCTTATATACACTCCCTAAATTCATTCATGTTCATGTATGTGGATTAATAATCAACTTTTCACAACATTATTCTCAGAAATATTCATTCACCTGAAATATATATTTGTTTCCTAGTACTGAAAACTAACTTCAGTGAAAGGTACATACATACAAATCCTAATATTTCTACAGTTACTGACCCAGTTTAACATCAATGCAAGTAGATTCCTATGGGACATGATGCATCTTTTGATGTTCATTTTTATTCAACAGTGGTACCTTACTATTTTTCAGTTTTTGCACATCATAGGATACATATTTCATCCACTAGTTAGCAAAATTATAGGCATTTGTTTCACTTTTAATCACTTTCTTCTCCAGAACACATGTATTTCTCTATGTTTCTTGACTGGTCTTTTAATGAGACTTCTTTCCAAATACATTATAATCGATTTCCATAATCATTTTGAAACAAATCTTACACACCCTTCATGATAAACCATAACCCTAAGATAACCATTAGATATATAACTGGTTGGAATGAATGATTGTATATCAATATAACATTTCTGATATATTTTCAGATATCTATTCAATCCATTATTTAAAGTGGATCCAGTTATATTGTTTATTCACAGAATGGTGTATTCTTGCATTATCTCTATATTCATAGACACAGGGTACGCCTATTTGTACCCCCATACTAATTTATACGTCTTCAAAATATTGCTCCCTGAAATGGTGGAAGAAATACTCATGTCACCAGATCTGCATATACATTTTATCACAGAAATATTCTGGACACAAAAAGCAAAGGTCACATGTACAATTGTATCAAAGCCTAAATGGGAAGTGAACATGGATTACTAAAATCATCCATGTCCATGTTGCCTAATGTTCTCAAATGTCAATTCTATTTGTGACTACATATTTGTTTCCTCTTAAGATTATAAATTCAAGCTCCAGCCTGTTGAAAATGTGTAATCCTATCACTCACTTTATACTTTACTTGATTTCCTAATGTCTTTATTGATATGTGCTTTCATACATGTTTTCCCCAGTTCATCATTGCGACTGACTCTTCACATGTGCTGACATTCACCTTCACTCTCTACCCGAAACCCTATTGTTAAGAACTTTTGGTCCAAATCCTATACTCACTCTTCTTCTTAGCCTACCGAATACCTTCCAAATCCTACCGACTATTGCTTTTTGACTGGATGTTCTGTTCAACATTCAATCATCCAAGTTACAAGGTCCTATGCCATTGTATATTGATTTATCTGAGACAACTGTGCTGGACATAATTCAAAGCTAAGTATCCCACTCAAGGGCCCAATGCCCTTCTGGGCTTCAAATCTTACCAAATTTCTGCTTTCATACTTATATTTCACCTATATACTCTTGTAAATATCGCAGGTTGCCAATACCTTATTCATCCCGCAGAATGATTCCTAACCAAAATCGATGCTATTATTGAACCTAACCATACACTCTTCCCTTAATATAACTTACAGAAGAGCAGGGACAGAGTTCGTCTTACAATATAGTAATGTAGGTGATCTTTCACCGGCTGAGAAACTCAACGATCCATGAAGAAATGATCCTTAGAGAAGATGTAGGCAGCTATGTAGGACCTGAGAGAGCAATAGTCATCTTCCACAGCAAACAACCAGGTCAGGATGAATTGATGTGTCTGAATCAGTCTCTCTCTTCTTATTGTAGAGAAGATGGACCAAACAAGGCCTGTTGTCGCGACCCCTTGCCCGCAAGGAAGACGCAACTCAGGAATCTTCTTTCAGCAGTTTATTCAGGCCCTTGATATTTCTTCTAATTCCCCGTCAGATGCCCCTCCCAGCCTTAATAAAGCATCCCAAGCCCCAATGCGAAGCTGCCACGTGGAACTTTCTCACAGGGTGCTGAAAACCATGCACCAACTCTCCCAAACAAGGAGTTGTTTATTACAGACCACAGTGGAGCCAGCGCCATCTTGCAATGGCGACCATAATCTGCAGAAACGGCTCACCACAGTTCCCCCCTTCTGTTTTCTGAAAACAATACAGGCGAGAGTAGAGGTCCTATCCCACTGTGCAGAAGTGGCTGCATAGTATGGCTCAGTCCTAAGGAGGGCCCTTCCCCAGATCTGAAGCCATATCAGCCGACGCCTTTTTTCGTGGGGCGGGGCGTGGACATCAAACCCGCATGCAATAGGACATGCTCTCCTTGAGGTCCACTTCAAGGATCACTCAAGTGCAGTGCCTTGCCTCGCATCCTGTATCGTGAAGAAGGTGGACGAAGGGGGACAGCTAAGGCTGAACTGTGGCTGTACACAACGACAAACGAGTGGACAGCACCCCGAAAGAAAGGCACGGACTTTAAGGTGATAGAGAAGCATTAGTGTGGAAACACACCTGCGTGCAATGGCAGCAAGACCGGCAGATTGCAAGGGCTTTCCAACACTAAGAGAATAACGAGGAAAGACATGCCGATCCCAGTGCAATATTATAATAACTTGCGGTGCATTGGCCATGTCAAAGATTTACTGTTTAAGATGCGCAAGCCAAACTTGAGTTGAATTGCCATTTTCTAAAGCTGCAAGAGCTTGGATGATCATAGCCTTATCGTGAGCATTGCGGGCCTTGAGGCCACAGAGAAACCACAAACAGAGAAACATACCGAAGCAACACATTGCACCAAAAATGCCTACCCCCACCCACTCTTTAAAAAAGGAAAAGGCAGAAGATATCCAATCGGTGAATTGACCCAAAGTCACGGGATCAACACGGGTGCTATTCAAGACAGCTATCTGGGTTAGTTGAGACTGGATCATGTCTTCCGCTTCCATGGACCAATTTCCAGCCAAATATTCGCCAATGGTGCGGGAAGCATTCCTGGAATCATTAAATCTGACAGAGGTTATGCATAAATGTGCACGTTGGTCAACACAACCCAAAAGTACTAAGTCAGCCAATTCTTCTACCTGAGCTTAGAGTAAATCTATTCTTTGGTTGGCAGCTAAAATCCCTGACAAAATATGTTGATTAATTGTATTTTGGGATTCAAGTATGGTGGAAGTTTGTTGGACAACTTGATTAATAGTGGCAGCAGTTTGTACTTGATTGGCCATAGCCACTCCGGCAGTAACCGCTGCAGCAGCAGATACCGCCACGGCTGTCACTATAGCTGCTGTGATTCCAAAATCTATGTGGACTCTAAGTAGCTCAACAATAGGGAATTTATCAGGATCCGCAGTGACCGGGATTGGGACAAAAGTTGGAATCTTCATAAACACTGCTACAGTCCAGGAACCATTCCAACACTCAGAAAAGAGACAGGTAGTATGAGAACAATCCAGCATCCCCGATGAGGTGGCCTTAGCCAAAAGGAATAAGAAGGGGGATTGGACACAGACCATTGCAGGAGGCAATGTGGCATTATACAACAGAGAGTTGAATGAAACAGATGTAAGTCTATTACCTTGTTCACTTTCCCTAACAGTACCAGAAATATTAGCCAGCCAACTTTTGGCTCCTACCAACTGAGCCAGTGCAGAAATATCAGCTGAAGCCCCCTTTTCATTCGAAATCAGCCATTAAAACCAGGACCAACCTACTCCTGTAGAGGAGCTGGCACTATTGTTAAAGTTATAAACATACCTATCAAGAGAGGGGGAAAGGGAGAAACCTTTAGCAACTTGATGTTTCTCCCAAGAATGATCCTGACAAGGCATAAATATTGGTGGGAAACCAAGATTAGGGGAACAGTAAGGAGAGGCCTTGAAATGAGTGGCATTATAAATACTACTAGAAAAGGAGGCACTGGGATTAGTACCTCGGAGATAATAGCCAAGGTAGTTATGTTAAGAGCAGAGCTGTTGTTTGCAGGGGTCTCTGAGCCTGATTGATTCCCCGAAGCTACCTTGCTCAATACAGCACTGATAATGCTTCCTGAGACCTGATTGGACCGCAATGGGTCCTCCCAGTTAGACAAATTTTTGGTCTTAAGGCTAATGCAATTAGCGTTTCTAAGGCTGAAACAAAAAACTCCTGTTAGATTAACTTGAGATTGATTAAAAATTCTCTCCATGTCCCCTCTAGGAGAGGCACAGGGAGCAGACATCTCACATGAGGTAGAAAAAAGAGTGGGGAGGACACTAGAATTACCATGAACCGGCATCGGCATTGGCCATGCCCGTGCCACTGCCCACCACCGCATTGGTGTCGCCTGTGTCATCGGCACCAGCACCAGAGCCAGAGCACTTAGTAAAATGAAGATCCTCATCACAGGATTGTTGTGCTATCTCTTGTTGCTGGTCAGTTGATGTCGAGACTCTTCTTGTCAAGCGTTCAGGGACCCACAATGGTTCCGTACGATCCTGGGGAAAAACACATACAGATCCTCGTGCCCATGTCAGCACGGGGTCAGGGCCGTTCCATTGGCCCGTAAGAACATCCTTCCACTTAACATAGCCAATCACAGAGGGCTGAGGGGACACATGTCTATCGGCCGCAAAGCCACCATGAATATCCAAATTCGAAAAATTAATGGTAAAGAGAGCTAAGGACAGGCGTTCTTTAGGAGTGTGTTCAGCTCCTATTCCCCCTTTTTGTTTTTGTAAAGTTTCCTTTAAGGTGCGATGAGCATGCTCAACAATGCCTTGTCCTTGAGGATTATAAGGCAAACCATGAGTAAGTTGCACTCCCATAGTAGAACAAAAGTAAATTGTCTGCCAGTATAAGCAGGTCCATTATCAGTCTTAAGGGATGCAGGTGCACCCCATGCTGCCCATGCCTCTAAACAGTGAGTAATGACATTACGTGCCTTTTCTCCCGATAAAGCAGAAGCAGGGATAATTCCAGAGCACGTATCAACGGAAACATGCACATACTTAAGGTTACCAAAGTCAGGTATATGTGTCACATCCATTTGCCAAACAATCAATGGCTTTAATCCCCGTGGGTTTACTCCATAATTAGGGGGATGAAGAAATGTGACACATTGGGGACATTGCAATACTATCTGCCGAGCATCCGCTCTTGAAATGGAAAAATGCCTGCGCAGCATTAATGCATTAACATGGAAGTTTTGGTGAAACAACTTAGCCCTCTCTAAGGAGGAAGCCAAGCATATCAATTGGCCTCTAGTGGCTAAGTCCGCACAGGCATTACCTTGGGATAACGGACCAGGAAGAGAGGTGTGAGCCCTGATGTGCATTGGATAAAAAGAAGCAGTGAGGTTAGAGATAAGCTGTTGAAGCTGAGTAAAGTAAACAGACACATTGTGGGCATCACTAATAGTTCCCACGGTCTCCAGGACTTTTAGTGCTTGTACCACATAGCTGGAGTCCAAAATAAGATTAAAAGGAAAAGAACACTGTTTAAAAACTTCAATAACAATTTGTAGTTCTACCCATTGTGGATTTCCAGGAGCAAATTGATGCTGGATAGGGGGAGAGTCATTAATTACATAAGCTCCCATTCCAGACTTGGAACCATCAGTAAAAATGTTAACAGCCCCCGGAATTGGACTGGATGAAGTTACCTTAGGGAAAATGATGGGATGTTCTTTAACAAAATGGAGTAATGGATGAGAAGGGTAGTGATTATCAATACCCCCTTGAAACGAGCAACACAGAATAGCCCAGTTGTCTAGAGTAGCACATAAAACATTAAGTTGAGCTTTAGTGTAGGGTATGATAAGAGAAGAAGGTGATTGGCCAAAAAATTGAATGCTTTGTTGAATCCCTTTAAGTGCCAATGCTGCAACAGCATCAGGATAATATTCTAAGGATTTTCCTGGGGATACATGTGGGTGGATCCATAGTAAAGGCCCATCTTGCCACAGTACTCCAGTAGGCTGCCGCATAGTGGCAAGCACACATAACTGGAAAGGTTTATCACTCTGGAGCCTGCATAGAGTGGCATGCTGTATAGCTTGTTCTACTTTTATAAGGGCCGCTCTAGCCTCAGTAGTGAGGCTACGAGGGGAAGTAAGATCTGGATCACCCTTAAGAGTAGCATACAAAGGCTGGAGCACAATATTTGGAATATGTAAACATCCTCTTATCCAATTAATATCTCCCAGCAATTTTTGAAAATCATTTAGAGTTTGGAGATCTTGAGTCCTGATGGTAATTTTTTGTGGTTTTAATTTGTCATACCCAATTGTCGCTCCCAAAAACCTGATAGAATCCCCCGTTTGAACCTTTTCATGTGCAATGTGCAGTCCATGTTGAGCCAACAGCATCACGAGTTCTTTATAAGCCTCATAAACTGTCTGTTCTAATTTTGCGGCCAATAACACATCATCCATATAGTGAATGATCTTGGTGGAGGAATACTTACGTCTGAGAGGTGCGAGTGCCTTCCCCACATACATCTGGCACATCGTGGGACTGTTAGCCATCCCCTGTGGCAACACCACCCACTCAAACCTTTGATCTGGTTCTTCGTGATTACACGAGGGAAGGGTGAAAGCAAAACGTTGTGAATCTTTAGGATGCAAAGGAATGGAAAAGAAACAGTCTTTAATGTCAATAACAATTATATGCCAGCCTTGAGGAACAGAGGAGAGCAGAGGCAGCCCTCTTTGAATGGGCCCCATAAGCTGCATCTGAGCATTAACTGCTCGTAGATCATGCAGTAGGCGCCACTTCCTTGATTTTTTCTTAATGACAAATATGGGAGTATTCCATGGAGAAGTAAAAGGTTGGATGTGACCCAAATCAAGTTGTTCTTTGACTAGATCATGGGCTGCTGCCAGTTTAACCGAGGGAAGAGGCCACTGAGGCACCCAAACAGGCTCCTCGGTGAGCCATGTTATAGGTATTTGAGCCCCAGTGGCCCCTAGGAAAAACCCAGACCAAACCTGTTAAGCTTTTGATGACCTTGCACAGGATGCTTACATCCCTGTAGGTGCCTTCCAAGTCCTAGACCTGGCCTATACCCCATATTTTGCATGATATGTTGAGACACTGGGGAATAGTCATTACTAAGAGTGAACCCCATGTCTTTCATCAGATCACGGCCCCATAAAGAAATGGGTAAATCAAGTACATAAGGCTGAAAGGTACCATCATGTCCTTCCGAGTCCTTCCAAGATAGATGTCTACAGCTGATTTGAGGGGCTTGGGCATATCCAAGTCCTCTTAAGGATTGATCAGAAGCCTGCACTGGCCATCCCCTAGACCAGTCCTTAAGGGCTATGATACTACGATCTGCTCCTGTGTCCAGCAATCCCACAATAAATTTACCTTCTATGCTTAATTCCAAAGTGGGGCGATTGCTCATATCCAGTGACAAATAGACACAATTTCCTCCGGTGGTACCAATCTGATTTCCTGTCCGTGACCTTGAGTCAGCAGGGAAGTGATTATGCAAACTAGGCAAAATTAGCAATTGAGCAATCCGATCCCCTGGGGAGATAGACACAATGCCCCTTGGAGCTTCCACCATAACTTTTACTGCCCCTACAGTATCAGGGTTTATAACTCCGGGGAAAACATGAAGACCTTGTAGGATAGAGGATGCACGTCCAATTAACAAACATACAGTGCCAGGGGGTAAAGGCCCTTTGAACTCAGTTTCCACCAATTGGATTCCCATCTTAGGTGTTAATACGAGTCTGGAGGTGGAACAGAGGTCCAATCCCGCGGCACCTGTAGTGGCTCTCCGCATCTCGTGGGATGGCGCAGAGAAGGCCATGTCTCGGGTTCGGGTGTGACATTCTCCATTGCCCCATATATTCGTGGGCCCTGGGGTCGGGGGCCCCTTCGGCCGTTTTTTGGCCCAGCTGAAATAGGCTGTCCATGGATGTCCCTCACTGATCTACACTCTCTTGCCCAATGCTTCCCCTTTTTGCATTTTGGACACAGCCCCGGTTGACGAGGGCTATTAAAAGGGCCACCGCGAGGAGGTCCAGTAAAATTGCATTTTTTGGGACAGTCACGTTTGAAATGGCCGTATTGACCACAATGGAAGCATGTTCCGGCACCAGGACCGCCCCCTTTTGCGATCCGAAGGACAGCAGCTGCAAGACCTGCATTAGTTAAAGGTCCTCCAAGCTCTCTACACACTTTCATCCAAGCTTCTATGCCCTTGTTTTTATAAGGAGCGATTGCTGCTTTACATTCTTTGGTGCATTGCTCAAAAACAAGTTGTTTAATCAAGGGCATTGCTCTATCAGGGTCACCAAAGATTTTTCCTGCGGCATCCACCATCCTAGCAACAAAGTCCGAGAAAGGTTCTGTGGGGCCTTGCATGATTTTTGTTAAATTGCCAGACACTTCTCCTCTATTTGGGAGTGATTTCCATGCACGGATACAAATGTTATTGATCTGTTCATATACCTCAGGGGGGTATCCTGTTTGTTGATTAGCAAATCTGCCTTGTCCCAAAAGCATTTCCTTGTCCCAATGGGGGTGTCCGGCCGCATAGTTTTGGGCAGCCTGCTCTACAGCGCCCTCTAGCACAAAGGCTCTCCAGTCAAAATATTTGCCTGGAGAAACACAAGCCCGAACAAGGCTAGCCCAATCAGAGGGAGTCATACAGTATCTAGACAGACTCTCCACCTGAGTTAATGTGAAGGCGGCATCCACCCCATAAGTGCGCACAGACTCTGCCAGGGTCTTCACAATTTTGAAATCTAAAGGCTCATGGAATCTTCCCCTATTGTCATCCTGGAAAACTGGATAAGCAAGACCCATCTCAGCGTTAACAGCCCTCCATGCTTGGGCATGGAAAGCTCTCCTCGAAACACCCTCACCGTACAGCGGCGGGTCCGGAGGAACATTTTTCTTGAGCTCCTGTTTATTTTTGTTCCCTTCTCCCATAGTTAAACTCCCTAGCTGCCGAGACAGTCTCCCGAGCTCCTCCTTCTCATCCTCCTCCTCTTCTGACCCACTTTTGCATGGGAGTGTGCGCAGTGTACTGAGATATGGATACAAGCGTTTCCTCCCCCGTTTCTCGCTCTGCACATTCCCTTCCTCCTGAAATATTTCACTCCGTGCCAGAGACAATCGCCTCCTCCCCTGTTTCTCGCTCTGCACATTCCCTTCCTCCTGAAATATTTCACTCCGTGCCAGAGACAATCGCCTCCTCCTTTGTTTCTTGCTCCGCACACTGCCATCCTCCTGAAATACGTCACTGCCTGCCGGAGATAATTGTTTCCTCCCCTGTTTCTCGCTTCGCACACTCCCACCCTCCTGAAATACCTCACTGCCTGCCATTTCTGATCTTTCTTCATGTAATTGCTCTAAAACTTCTTGTCCTTTAGTAAGTGCTTCCTGACATCTGCCATCTGCGAGGCAACTACGGATCATCTTCCAAAGGGCTATCACCCCACCCTCTAATATGCCCTGCTCAGAAGCAAAGTCAAGATCTGTGCCTAACTTATCCCAGCTAGGTATAGTGAGGCTGCCAGAAAATGCGAACCACGGGGCAACAATATCTGTCTTCTGTAAAAATCTCTGTAAAGTACTATGTTTCACTTTTAGGCCCTTGGAACGTAACAGGTTATCTAGGGCCAGGAGAAGCGGACTTGAAGATATGGCACCCATGACACAACAAAAGACACACAACAAACAAAAGTGAAAGTAAGAGCGAAAGTACACAGTGCAGCTGCAATAAGATTTAATGCTCTCTCTGGCTTTACAGAGGAGCTGCCGCTTTGATAGCGGGTCCTAATTACCTAGGACTAATCTCCGCTTTGACCGCGGGTCCCAATTAATCTGGGACTAATCTCCGCTTTGACCGCGGGTCCCAATTAATCTGGGACTAATCTCCACTTTGACCACGGGTCCCACTTACCTAGGACTGATCTCCGCTTTGATAGCGGGTCCTACTTATCTAGGACTGATCTCCGCTTTGACCGTGGGTCCTACTTACCTGGGACTAATTGGTGCACCACCCCTGACTGCTGAAAGTTCTGGTTCCCGGGTTTTCAGCACCACTTGTCGCGACCCCTTGCCCGCAAGGAAGACGCAACTCAGGAATCTTCTTTCAGCAGTTTATTCAGGCCCTTGATATTTCTTCTAATTCCCTGTCGGATGCCCCTCCCAGCCTTAATAAAGCATCCCAAGCCCCAATGCGAAGTTGCCACGTGGAACTTTCTCACAGGGTGCTGAGAAACCATGCACCAACTCTCCCAAACAAGGAGTTGTTTATTACAGACCACAGTGGAGCCAGCGCCATCTTGCAATGGCGACCATAATCTGCAGAAACGGCTCACCACAGCCTGTGTGGAGAGCAGTTCCCGGGTGCCTATGGTCGATATACAATTCTAACTTCTGAATGTGTCACAGGATGTAGGGGTAACCTCCATCTCATGGGAACGTTCGAAGCATCTGTTAGAACAAAGTGGTTACCAAGGCAGTGACCTCATTCAGTTCCTGAAGGAATTGACCCACCTCACTTCTTTGTTGATGCAATTTGCTGAACTCGGGATCCAGGAAGCCAAGCACACAGAGCCAGTCCCAGTCCCAGTCCCATTGGGTTCACTTGTTTGGATTTACCAAAGACAGAGTCAGTCTTTCTTGGTAAATACTGATCTGTGGATGGTTAAATGCCAGGAAAGCTCTGAAGAGGGGCCTTCCTGAGAAAGCAGGTAGTGACTCCCTGATGGCTCCTGACAACTTTAAAGAGTTGGTAATGAAGACCAGATCTGAGACAGGATAGGCCATTTCGTGGGAACATAGTATGGCCAATCAGTCTGAGGACACTCTGGATAGTCACAGACCTACTTGGGTAAAGGAGGTGCCTTTGTGGGTGTGCATGTGAGTTTGGTTTTGTCTCATGTTATGAGAATAGGTAGGAAAGGCAGTTTGTTTGGTTTGGAGTGGACTGTTTTTAATAAGTCATTTGACATGGCGAGTGTTTCTTTGTTTGTGTATCCCACTGTATCCGTGGTTGTAGACCTTTGAAAAGCGAATGCATCAATGGTTGTGTCCTGTCTAATATAAAGTGTCCCAGCGTTCATCCTGCCCAATTTAAGAATGGAGAGTGGCTTGCCTATGGATGGGCAATACCTACTATCTTTCTAAGTTCCTGTTTCTTCGTGAATTCTGGCCACTCTCCTGAATAGGCTCATGGTTTTGTGTCCAACATATGTACCACCACAAGGCTCTGTGACATGGCCATGTACTGATAGCTGAAGGGAATGGGAGAATCTCAGAAAACTCAGATATCAGTGTGACCAGGAAAGTCTTAGTGGAGAAACCCTGCTTTGGGCCTTTTGCTTACTTATGTTTCTATTACCCTGAATGTCAAGAAGGTCTTTACCTCAGGCCACCCCTTTGTGAAGCCTTAAGAAAACTGTTTTCATATGGAAATGAATGGGCATCACCTGTGGCTCTTTGCTTAATTGCTTTGGAATGGGATGTGCTTGAATCAGCCTCTTGTCCTTGTGTGAGGTTGTGGCTTAAATTCTCAGCACCTGATAGATCTAAATAAAAATCTCATGTGCTTCCAAACCAAAATGGCCAAAAGAGCAGTCATTGTGGATAAATTTTTTTGCCTTCTTAGGTTGGGTTCCTGACCTACATCAAGTGAGAATAGGGATCCTTTGGGTCAAATGCGTTCTTCAAATCCCTGCAGAGGCTATCCCATAGGTGCTTGGGTTTTCTCATGACTCCAAATCACATAAAGAATCTATACCTGACAGCTAGTAGGCCTCAAATTGGAAAAGCGGAACACTTTACCAGCAGGAATATTTGATCACTCCTGGTTCAAAGGAAGAGTACCCAGGCCACCATGATTTTAGGCAAATGAGGGGCAAGTGAGCTTATTTTGGACACTTTCTTGGCCTTGCCTCTCATAGAAACCTCCAGCCACAGGGTATGATGAGTGTCTATATGGAAGAAGATGAGTGTCATGTGGGAGTGTTTTGGATTTAAGCGAAGAAAGAGAGAACTGAAATTACTGACATATGGGATCAAAAAGGCAATATAACAACAGATGCTACAGAAATAAAGAAGACAATTAGAAATTATTTTGAAAACCTATATTCCAATAAAATAGAAAATAGTGAAGACATTGATAAATTTCTTAAGTCATATGATTTGCACAAACTGAGTCAGGAGGATACACACAATTTAAACAGACCAATATCAATGGATAAAATAGAAGAAGCAATCAAAAGACTACCAACCAAGAAAAGACCAGGTTCAGATGGGTATAGAGCGGAGTTTTACAAGACCTTTAAAAAAGAATTAATACCAATAATTTTCAAGATATTTTAGGAAATAGAAAAAGAGGGAGCTCTGCCAAATTCATTCTATGAGGCCAAGAACACTCTGATTCCGAAACCAGACAAAGACACCTCAAAGAAAGAAAACTACAGACCAATATCTCTGATGAACCTAGATGCAAAAAACCTCAATTAAATTCTGGCGAATTGGATACAAAGGCACATCAAAAAAATTGTGCATCATGATCAGGTAGGATTCATCCCTGAGATGCAAGGACGGTTCAATATACAGAAATCAATAAATGTTATTCACAACATAAATATACTTAAAGATAAGAAGCATATGATCATCTAGATAGATGCAGAAAAATCATTCGACAAAGTAGAGCATCCCTTTATGTTCAAAACATTAGAAAAACCAGGGATAACAGGAACTTACCTCGACACTGTAAAAGCTATCTATGCTAACCCTCAAGCTAGTATCATTCTGAATGTAGAAAAATTGAAGGCATTCCCTCTAAAATCTGGAACAAGACAGGGATGTCCTCTATCACCACTTCTATTCAATATAGTTTTCGAAACTGGCCAGAGTAATTAGACAGACAAAAGAAATTAAAGGCATAAAAATAGAAAAAGAAGAACTTAAAATATCACTATTTGCAGATGACATTATTCTTTATATAGAAAACCCAAAAGGGTCTACAAAAAAAACTACTAGAACTAATAAATGAATTCAGCAATGTGGCAGCATATAAAATCAACATGCATAAATCAAAAGCATTTCTGTATATCAGCGACAAAACTTCTGAAACAGAAATGAGGAAAAACACTCCATTCACATATCCTCAAAAAAAAAAAAATCTTGGTAATCAACCTAACAAAAGAGGTGAAAGATTTATACAATGCAAACTACAGAACCCTAAAAAGAGAAGTAGAATAAGATCTTAGAAGATGGAAAATATACCCTGTTTATGCATAGGCAGAACTAACATCATCAAAATGGTGATATTACCAAAAGTTCTCTATAGGTTTAACGCAATGCCAATCAAAATCCCAAGGGCATTTCTTGTAGAAATAGAGAAAGCAATCATGAAATTCATATGGAAAAATAAAAGACCCAGAATAGCAAAAGCATTTCTAAGCAGGAAGTGTGAATCAGGCGGTATAGCAATACCAGATTTCAAACTATATTACAGAGCAATAGTAAAAAAAAAAAAAAAGCATGGTACTGGTACCAAAACAGGCAGGTGGACCAATGGTACAGAATGGAGGACACAGAGACTAATCCAAAAAGCTACAACTGTCTTATATTTGATAAAGGAGCTAAAAGCATGCAATGGAGGAAGGATAGCATCTTCAACAAATGGTGCTGGGAAAACTGGAAATCCATATGTAACAAAATGAAACTGAATCCCTTTCTCTCGCCATGGACAAAAGTTATATCAAAATGGATCAAGGAGCTTTATATCAAATCAGAGACATGGCGTCTGACAGAAGAAAAATTGGCTACGATCTACATACTGTGGTGTTGGGCTCCAAATTCCTCAAAAGGACACCCATAGCACAAGAGTTAATAACTAGAATCAACAAATGGGACTTACTCAAACTAAAAAGGTTTTTCGCAGCAAGAGAAACAATAAGAGAGGTAAATAGGGAGCCTACATCCTGGAAACAAATCTTTATTCCTCACACTTCAGATAGAGCCCTAATATCAAGAATATACAAAGAACTCAAAAAATTAGACAATAAGATAACAAATAACCCAATCAACAAATGGGCTAAGGATCTGAACAGACACTTCTCAGAGGAGGACATACAATCTATCAACAAGTACATGAAAAAATACTCACCATCTCCAGCAATCAGAGAAATGCAAATCAAAACCACCCTAAGATACCATCTCACTCCAGTAAGATTGGCAGCATTTATGAAGCCAAACAAACACAAGTGCTGGGGAGGATGTGGGGAAAGAGGTACACTTGTACATTACTGGTGGGACTGCAAATTGGTGTAGCCAATTTGGAAAGCAGTATGGAGATTTCTTGGAAAGCTGGGAATGGAACCACCATTTGACCCAGCTATTCCCTTTCTCATTCTATTCCCTAAAGACCTAAAAAGTACATGCTACAGGGAAACTGCTACATCGATGTTCATAGCACCACAATTCACAATAGCAAGACGGTGGAACCAACCTAGATGCCCTTCAATAGATGAATGGATAAAAAAAAAGTGGCATTTATTCACAACGGAGTATTACTCTGCATTAAAAAATGACAAAATCATAGAATTTGCAGGGAAATGGATGGCATTAGAGGAGATTATGCTAAGTGAAGCTAGCCAAACCCTAGCAAACAAATGCCAAATGTATTCTTTAATATAAGGAGAGTAACTAAGAACAGAGAAGGGACGAAAAGCATGAGAAGAAAATTAACATTTAACAGGGATGTGAGGTGGGAGGGAAAGTGAGAGAGAAGGGAAATTGCATTTAAATGAAGGAGACCCTCAGCGTTATAAAAAATTACATACAAGAGGAAGTGAGGGGAAAGGGAAAAATAATACAAGGGGGAAAATTTATTAGAGTAGTGGGATTAGAGAGAGAAGAGGGGAGGAGAGGGCATGGGAGGGGGGATAGTAGAGAATAGGAAAGGCAGAAGAATACAACATACAGTAGTAAGGCAATATGTGAATCAATGGATGTGTAACTGATTTGATTCTGCAATCTGTATACAGGGTAAAAATAGGAGTTCATAACCCACTTGAATCAAAGTGTGAAATATGATACATCAAGAACTATGTAATGTTTTGAAGAATCATAAATAAAAATTAAAAAAAAAGAAAACTCACTTAGGTGAATGATGCACGCGAATCCTAATATTTCTACAGTAACTGACCCAGTTTAACATCAATACAAGTAGATTCCTATGGGACATGACGTACATTTTGACATTCACTTTTATTCAACACTGGTACACTACTATTTCATCAGTTTATGCACATTATAGGATGTATATTTCATCCACAATTTAGCAAATTTATAGGCATTTGTTTCACTTTCAATCACTTCCTGCTTCAGAACACATGTATTCCTCCATATTTTTTGACTGGTCTTTTCATGAGACTTCTTACCAAACACAATATTTTCCATTTCCATTATCACTTTTGAAGCAAAACTCACACACACTTCATGATAAACAATAACCCTAAGATTACCATTAGATACATAACTGGTTGGAATGACTGATTTAATGTCAATTAATGATTTCTAATATACTTTCAGATATCAATTCAATCTATTATTTAAAGAGGAACCAGTTATATTATTTATTCACAGTAAGTTCTATTCATGAATTATCTCTTTATTCATAGACTCAGGGTACACCACTTTGTACCCCCAATACTAATTTATATGTCTTCAAATATTGCTCCCAGTAATAGTGGAAGAAATAATCATGTCACATGATCTACATATATATTTTATCACAATAATTTTCTGGGCACAAATGCAAAGGTCACACTTATGATTGTACCAAATCCTAAATGGAAAGTGAACATGGATTACTAAAAACATCCATGTCCAGGTTGCCTAATGCTTTCAAATATCATTCCTATTGGTGACTACCTATTTTTTTCTTCCTAAGATTATGTATTCAATCTCAATCCTGTTGAAAATGTCTAATCCTATCACTCACATTATAATTGCCTGATTTTGTATTGTCTCTATTGATATCTTCTTTCTTATATTTTTTCCAGTTCATCATTGTGACTGACTCTTCACATGTGCTGACATTTACATTCACTCTATAACCAAAACCCTATTGCTAAAGAACATTTGGTCCAAATTTTATACTCACTCTTCTTCCTAAACCTACCGACTATCCTATTTTGAGTGGATGTTCTCTTCTACAATCAATCATCCAAGGTCCAAGTTCCTATGCCATGGATTATCGATTTATCTGAGACAATTTTGCAGAACGTAATTAAAAGCTAAATATCCAAAACAAGGGCCTAATCCCCTTGTGGACTTCAAATCTTACCTAGATTTCTGTTTTCATACTTATATTTCAGCTGTATATTCTTGTAAATATGGCAGTTTTCCAATACCATTATTCATCCAGCAGAATGATTACTAACCCAAATCGAACATGTTATTAACCCTAACCATACACTGTTCCCTCAATTTAACTTTACAGAAGAGCAGGTACAGAGTTCATCTTACAATACAGGAATTTAGGGTATCTTCCACCTGCTGGAGATCCTTTGAGGTTCCATGTAGATTTGATCCCTGAAAAAGATGTAGGCAGCAATGAAGGACCTGAGAGAGCAAAAGTCATCTTCCATGGGAAACAACCTTTTAAGGATGAAGGGTTGTGTCTGAATAAGCCTTTCTCTTCTTAATGTAGAGAAGAAGGACCAAACCAGGCCTGTGTGGAGAGATGTTCCCGCAAACTGGTGCGGCCAATTTGGAAAGCAGTATGGAGATTCTGGGGAAGGCTGGGAATGGAACAACAATTTGACCCAGCTATTGCCCTTTTTGGACTATTCCCTTAAGACCTTAAAAGAGTGTACTACAGGGATACTGCCACATCGATGTTCATAGCAGCACAATTCACAATTGCTACACTGTGGAACCAACACAGTTGTCCTTCAGTAGATGAATGGATAAAAAAAAATGTGGCTTCTATACACCCTGGAGTATTACGCAGCACTAAAAAATGACAAAATCATGGAATTTGCAGGAAAATGGATGGTACTAGAGCAGATTATGCTTAGTGACGCTAGTCAATCCTAGAAAACAAATACCAAATGTCTTCTTTGATATAAGGATTGCAACTAAGAACAGAGCAGGGAGGAAGAGCAGGAAGAAAAGATTAACATTAAACAAAGATATGAGGTGGGAGGGAAAGGGAGAGAAAAGGGAAATTGCATGGTAATGGAAGGAGACCCTCATTGTTACACAAAATTACATGTAAGAGGTTGTGAGGGGAATGGGAAAATAAACAAGGGGAGAAATGAATTAGAGTAGATGGGGTAGTGAGAGAAGATGGGAGGGGAGAGGAGGGGGGAGTAGAGTATTGGAAAGGTAGCAGGATACAAAAGTAACTAATAGGGCATTATGTAAAAATGTGGATGTGTAACCGATGTGATTCTACAATCTGTATTTGGGGTAAAA
This sequence comes from Callospermophilus lateralis, assembly GCF_048772815.1. NCBI lineage: Eukaryota > Metazoa > Chordata > Mammalia > Rodentia > Sciuridae > Callospermophilus > Callospermophilus lateralis. The sequence continues at coordinate 914,843 of NW_027512690.1, forward strand.
ATGGGAGTTCATAACCCACTTGAATCTAATGTATGAAATATGATATGTGAAGAGATTTGTAATGTTTTGAACAACCAATAAAAGAAAAAAAGTAGCAATATATATGCCAATCGAAATTCATCATGAAATATATATAATCCACAGATGCAAAAATATTCATTTACTGAACATGGATTTATGTATAATGTTATTCAACTTGGAAGCTCACCCATAGGTTGAATTTTCAGTTCCAACAGCGTTTAGGAGGAGTGATCTCTTCTCACAATTTGTATCTGCCAATTCAGCCACCTCACAAGTATATACGTGTGATACCAGATAGGATTTTCTATGTGCATATAAAAATACATGCACCGTATAGGCTACAGAGAAAGGGAGACAGGAATTCACATATTTGTTAACTTTAAAAACACATGTACAGTTATTTCAACAAAAAATTGACTAGATTTATAACTCCTACACTATATAATGCAAAAGGCAATTCCAACTACACACCATGCCTCCTCTGAACTGCTTGTATTTCTATTCTTTTTGGGTTATTTCTCACCATCATATTAAAATTATTAGTCAGAGTCCAGTAGGGTAGGGGTTAATGTCAGGGATTCAGTATTTCAAATGGAAAATTGGAAAATGACTCCAATGTGTATGTAAACATGTGCTACACAAAAATCTTCCCACTCACATCCAGAGAAGTGCCATGATATTACCTTCGCCCCAAGTAAGACACAATAAGAGGAGAAAAGTGTGAAAATCTGTGATTATGTATCTGAATGGAATATGCTCAGGAGTTCACAACCTTGGAGGTGGTAGAGGAGCTTCCAAAAGTAAGGGACAGGGTAAACACTCCACCAACATGGAGCTCTGCTGGCCTATGACTTCTTGGGAAACTGCCTCTGAGGTTGGGCACTTGAAATATATGTTGTTGTCATGAGCTTTAGCTTCCTTTGTAGTGAGACCATCAAATCTGGGTCTGCATCTATGTGACCTGGAAGACATGGTTTCTTATATTCCAATGAACCTGAGGCAGCAGTGCTGAATTCTCTCTTTGTAGGTAAACTGTGGCCACAGGAAGCCAAGTGTCTCCTGGTGGGGACTGTGAAGACATTTGGTCATCCTTCACATTTTGTGGTGCTTCTTGCTGCTGCACTGGGAATATGGTTTTTGCTTCACAAAATACAAGGAGTTCAACTGGGACAGAGTGCTGGAGAGAGTTCTGTAACGTGTGTTGTGACTCATTTATTTGTTGGTTTTTCCTTTTTTTTTTTTTTTTTTGAGGAATGACCACCAGGCGATGAATTTCCCTCTTAAAACTGCTTTCATTGTGTCCCGTAGATTCCGATATGTTGTGTCTGTGTTTTCGTTTATCTCTAAGAATTTTTTGATTTCCACCTTTATGTCTTCTGTAACCCATTGATCATTCCGTAACATATCGTTCATTTTCCATGTGATGTAGGACTTTTTCTTCCTTCTTTTATCATTGATTTACAGTTTCATTCCATTATAGTCAGAAAAAATGCATGGTATTATCTCCACCCCTTTATATTTACTGAGGGTTGCCCTATGGCATAATATATGGTCTATTTTTGAGAAGGATCCATGTGCTGCTGAAAAAAAGTATATCCATTTGATGATGGTTGGTATATTCTATATATTTCAGTTAAGTCTAGGTTATTGATTGTGATATTGAATTCTATATTTTTTTAATTCAACTTTTGTTTGAAATATCTGTCCAATGGTGAGAGAGCTGTGTTGAAGTCACCGATAATTATTGTGTTGTTGTCTATTTGATTCTAGAACTTGAGGAGAATTTGTTTTATGAAGGTTGCAGCACCATTATTTGGTTCATAAATATTGATAATTTTTATGTCTTGTTGGTGAATGATTCTTTTTAAAGTTATATAATATCCATACTTATCCCTTTTGAATAACTTAGTCTTGAAGTCGATTTTATTCTATGTGAGGATGGCCACCCCTGGTTGCTTACGAGGACCGTGTGCATGGTATATTTTTTCCCAACCTTTCACCTTCAGCCTGTGTATGCCTTTTCCATTCAGATGTGTCTCCTGGAGGCAACATATTGTTGGATTTGTTTTTATAATCCAAGTTACCAGCCTATGTCGCTTTATTGGAGAGTTCAACCATTAAGGTTTAGAGTTACTATTTATATATGGTTTGTACTGCCAGCCATTTTGATTATTTATTTTTTTTTAATTTAGTTTGTTTCTCCATGATTAGCTTTTCCCCCGCCCTCTGTTATTACTGAGGCACTTCCCAGTGATAGTTTTGGTTGTTGTTTTTCATTTCTTCCTCGTGTAGTGTTTTGCTCAAGACACTTTGCAATGCTGGTTTTCTGGCTGCAAATTCTTTTAGCTTTTGTTAATTAAGAAATATTTTTATTTTGTTGTCGTACCTGAAGCTTAATTTTGCTGGATACAGAATTATTGCTTGGCATCCATTGTCTTTCAGTATTTGAAATACATTGTTCCAGGATCTTCTCGCTTTCAGCGTCTGTGATGAAAAATCTGTTGTTAACCTTATTGTTTTTCCCCTGAATGTCATCTGCCTCCTTTCTCATGTACCTTTTAATAATTTCTCTTTGGTCTGTTTATTGGATATTTTCGTAACAATGTGTCTTGGCATTGGTCTACTGTGATTTTGTGTGCTCGGTGTCCTGTATGCATCTACAATTTGTATATCCGTTTCCTTTTTTATTTCTGGAAAGTTTTCTAAAATTATTTCATTCAGCAGGTTACTCATTCCCTTGGTTTGAATCTCTGTACCTTCCTCTATCCAGATGACTCATAAGTTTGTTTTTTATGTTATCCCATATCTCTTGGATGTTTTTCTCATGATTTTTTACCAGTTTTTCGGAGTTGGCTAGACTCCTTTCAAGATGATATATTTTTTCTTCATTATTTGATGTTCTGGCTTCTACTTGCTCCACTCTGTTAGTGATACTCTCAATTGAGTTTTTAATTTGGTTTATCGTTTCCTTCATTTCTAGAATTATTGTTTGATTTCTTTTATAATCTCTATCTCCTGATAAAGACGCTTAACTTCTTCTTTTAGCTGTTTATGTAATTCATTTTCAATGTGTTCTTTCACTGTTTGGAATTGCTGTCTCGTATCCTCTTTAAGGTTCCATTCCATCTGTCTAAGGTATTCCTTGAGTTCTTTATATGACCATTTTCCTGATGATTCTAGGTCCTCCTGATTATTTATGTTGTCCTTCATTGTTTGTACACATTTTCATCCTTGCTTTTTTATGCTGCTAATGTTACTTCTTGTTCTGTTTGACTGCTGAGTTACTGCTTACTCTTATAAATTTATTTGAAGCTTGGGAGGAAAGATAGTAGTAGGGATGGGAAGAAGTCACTAAAGAGAATGAGAGTAGGCAGGTAGAATTCAAGGAAGGGAGAATAAGAAAATTGAAAAGAAATGAAAAGACAAAAGAAAAAAAATAGAAAATAAAGAAAGAAATAAAATTTTTTAGAAATAATAATGATAATTATAAAAATGAAAATTAAAATTTAAAAGAATCATAAAATAATAAATTTTAAAAATTTTAAAAAATAAAAACATTAAAAAAGTTAAAGAACAACAACAAAAAAATGAAAATGAAAGAAAAAGAAGAAAATAAAAAGAAAAAAATAATAATAATACATGCAGTAATAGAGTTCAATTAACTTCTCTTCCAGTAGGTGGAGCTGTGTGCATTGGGCCAAGCTTCTCCTCTCAATAGGTGGGAAGCAATCACTGTGCAGCAACTCTTTATCCCAGAATGGGCGCATCTCCAATCCTGAGTGTCTAGGGCCTTCTCTTTTGTTTCCTCAAGCCAGGCCCCCCAACCTGTGACGCTCACCACAATACTATGTAATGTTTTGAACAACCATTAATAAAAAGTTTTAAAAAAAGAAAACTAAATTCAGTGAATGATGCACGCGAATCCTAATATTTCTACAGTAACTGACTCAGTTTAACATCAATGCAAGTCGATTCCTATGGGACATGATATGTATTTTGCCGTTCATTTGTATTCAACACTGGTACACTACTATTTCATCAGTTTATGCACATCATTGGATATATATTTCATCCACAATTTAGCAAATTTATAGGCATTTGTTTCACTTTCAATCACTTCCTGCTTCACAACTCATGTATTCCTCCATATTTCTTGACTGGTCTTTTCATGAGACTTCTTTCCAAACACATTATTTTCGAGTTCCATAATCACTTTTGAAGCAAAACTCACACACACTTCATGATAAACAATAACCCTAAGATTACCATTAGATATATAACTGGTTGGAATGAATGATTGTATGTCAATATATGATATCGTACATATTTTCAGATATCAATTCAATCCATTATTTAAAGTGGAACCAGTTAGATTATTTATTCACAGTATATTCTATTCATCCATTATCTCTATATTCATTGACACAGGGTACACCACTTTGTACCCCCAATACTAATTTATATGTCTTCAAATATTGCTCCCAGAAATGGTGAAAGAAATACTCATATCACATGATCCACAGATACATTTTATCACAATAATTTTCTGGGCAGAAAATGCAAAGGTCACACTTATGATTGTACCAAAGCCTAAATGGAAAGTGAACATGGATTACTAAAAACATCCATGTCCAGGTTGCCTAATGCTTTCAAATATTATTCCTATTGGTAACTACATATTTTTTTTCTTCCTAAGATTATGCATTCAATCTTAACCATGTTGAAAATGTCTAATCCTATCACTCACATTATAATTGTCTGATTTTGTAATGTCTCTATTGATATCTTTTTTCCTATATTTTCTCCAGTTCATCATTGTGACTGAGTCTTCACATGTGCTGACATTTACATTCACTCTATAACCGAAACCCTATTGCTAAAGAACATTTGTTCCAAATTTTATACTCACTCTTCTTCCTAAACCTACAGACTATCTTCCTAATCCTACTGACTCTCCCAATTTGAGTAAATGTTCTCTTCTACAATCAATCATCCAAAGTACAAGGTCCTTTGCAATTGTATATCGCATTATCTGAGACATCTCTGCAGAATGTAATTCAAAGCTAAGTATCCAAATCAAGGGCCTAATGCCCTTCTGTGCTACAAATCTTACATAGATTTCTGTTTTTGTACTTATATTTCACCTCTATAATCTTATAAATATTGCAGGTTACCAATAGCAGTAATCATCCTGCAGAATGATTTATAACCCAAATCGAACAAGGTATTAACCCTAACCATACACTGATCCGTCAATCTAACTTTACAAAAGGGCAGGGTCAGAGTTCATCTTAAAATACAGGAATGTAGGGGATCTTCCACCTGCTGAGAACCTCAAAGGTCCATGCAGATTTGATCCCAGGGAAAGATGCAGGCAGCTATGAAGTACCTGAGAGAGCAAAAGTCACCTTCCATGGGAAACAACCTGGTAAGGATGAAGGGTAGCTTCTGAATAAGCCTCTCTCTTCTTAATGTAGAGAAGATGGACCAAACCAGTCCTGTGTGGTAAGCTGTTCCCGGATGCCTATGGTTGATATACCATTCTAACTTGTGAAAGTATCACAGGAAGTAGGGGCAACCTCCATCATAGGACCATTGGAAGGCACTGTTAGGACAAAGTGGTTGCCAAAGCAGTGACCTCATTAAGATATTGAAGGAAGTAACCTCACCTTACTTCTTTGGTGATGGAAGTCTCAGATCCGGGAAGCCAGGCACCAAGAGCCAGTCCCAGTCCCAGTCTCAGTGTTCTCACTTGTTTGGATTTATCAAGGACAGAGTCAGTCTTTCTTGGTACCTACTGATGTGAGGATGGCAAAATGTCAGGAAAGCTCTGAAGATGGGCCTTTCCTGAGAAACCAGGTAGTGGATCACCGCTGGCTCATGAAAACTTCACATAGTTGGCCAAGGAGACCAGATCTGACACAGGACAGGCCATTTCAGCGGAACATAGTATGGCCCACCATTCAGAGGACACTCCCGATAGTTACAGACCTACTTGGGGGAAGGAGGTGCCTTTGTGGGTTTGGGTGTGGGTTTGAGGTTTTGTCTCATGTTCTAAGAATAGTTAGGAAAGGTGGTTTGTTTGGTTTGGAGTGAACTGTTTCTGGTAAGACGTTTCGCAACGCGAGTGTTTCTTTTTCTGTGCATCCACTGTGTCCGTGGTTGTAGACATTAGAAAAGAGAATGCATCAATGGATGTGTCCTGTCTAGTAAAAAGCATTCCAGGATTTATCTTGTCCAGTGTATGAATGGACTGCGGCTTGACTTATGGATGGGCAACATCTACTATCTTCCTAAGTTCCTGTTTTCTTCCTGAAAACTGATCACTCTCAGAATAGGCTCACGATTTTGTTTCCATGATTTGTACCACCTCCAAGCTCTGTGCTTACCAATTGTTCTGTTGCCCTGAATGTGAGGAAGGTCTTTTCTTCAGGCCAAACCTTTGTGAAGCATGAAGAAAACAGTTTTCAAATGGAAATGAAAGGGCATCACCTGTGGCTCTTTACTTAATTTCATTGGAAAGGGATGTGTCTGAATCAGATTTTTGGCCCTGTGTGAGGTTATGTCTTAGATTCTCAGCACCTGAAGGATCTAAAAAAAAGATCCAATGTGTGCATCTAAAACAAAAATTGCCAAAAGAGCAGTCATTGTGAATGAAGTCTCTTGCCTACCTCTGTAAGGTTCCTGACCTTCATCAAGTGAGACTAGTGATCATTTGGGTCAAATGAGTTCCTCAAAACCCTGCAGAGGCTAGCCCATAGGTGCTTGGTTTTTCTCATGACTCCAATTCACATAAATAATCTAAACCCCACAGTCAATAGGCCTCAAATTGGAGAAGCAGTGCCGTATTAACGAGTATTAGGGATTAACGTATTAGGGATTCTTTGGGTCAAATGAGTTCTTCAAAGTCCCGCAGAGGTTCTTGTGTTTTCTCATGACTCCAAATCACATAAATAATCTATACCTAAAAGTCAGTAGGCCTCAAATTGGAGAAATAGAGCAGTATTAACGGCAGGCTTATTTGATCACTCGTGGTTCACAGGAAGGGTGTCCAGGCCACCTTGAATATTGGCAAATGAGGGGCAAGGGAGTTTATTTTGGACACTGTCTTTGGCTGTGCCCCTCATGGAAAACTCTTGGCAAAGGTTACGATGAGTGACTATATGGAAGAAGATGAGGGCCATGTGGGAGAGTTTTGGTTTTAATTTTGGTCATTTGTGAGGCGGTTGGAAGAAATGACTTGGTCCACCAGAGCTTGAACTCTGGTGTGATTCCCCTTAGAGAGTGGGTTTTGGAACTGACCTCAGAGAAGTATTGCCATGAATTTTGTTGGGATTTTAGGAGGCCACGCATGAGAGTCGCCCTTGGAAACTGAGATCTAGGCCCAGGGTGGCTTTCCTCAGATCACTGGGAATCTCAGCCAGGATATCACATGATTTTATTCTGAAAGACTTCGGTACCATAGTTGAGAGTCAAAACACACACGTACCTCACATTGTAGACCTCAATGGGCCTGGCTTCATGTGTCCATTTGGCCACTCTTTGGGAAGACTTGCCTGTGAGAGTTCTCCAGAGCATTCACTGAAATGAGCTTCCTCAACATTTAATGTTTTCTGAATAAATTGAAACCAACAGTGCCTCCAACTTCATCCTTGAAAAATGGCTAGAAAAATACCATAAAATTTTGGAAATTCATTGGAGAAGCTTTGTATGTCCTGTTGCTGATCATGAGGGTACCAGACAGTGCCTTGAATTACTGGGTTTCATGAAAATGGTGTAGAACAGAGATTTCAGTATGTTGGAGCCTGCTGAGTAGTGGGCCTAGAGGAGTGGTGGGCAGGTGTGTGAAAGAACATCAGTGGTAGGGCCATGAGGATCTACCATTGGATTCCAAATGGCTTTTGACTGACATGGTGCAGCCAGCAGACTCTTATATGTAAAGGCATCTTGTTATATGGAGAGGTTTCACGGCAATGTTCAGAATGAGGTTGATATGGACAAGGCGACAATGGGACAAGATATGAGGGATAGAGCCTGGTTGGTGCATTCTCTCGCAGACTCTGACCCACCACTCGTGACAGAACTCCCTCCAGCACTGTGTCCCAGTTGAGCTCCTTGTATTTTGTGACGCAAATACCAAACTCCCAGTGCTGCAGCAAAAATACCACAAAACGTTGAGGAGGAACAAATTGCTTCACAGTCCACACGGGGAGACACTTAGTCTCCAGTGGTCACAGTTGACCTACAAAGAGAGGATTCTGCACTGCTTCCTCATGTTTATTGGAAAATAAGAAACCCTATTGCTAAAGAACTTTTGGTCCAAATCATATACTCACTCTTCTTCCTAAACGTACCGACTATCTTTCAAATCCTAATGACTATCCTTTTTTGAGTGGATGTTCTCTTCTACATTCAATCTTCCAAGGTACAGGTCCTATGCCATTGTATATCAAATTTTCTGAGACATCTGTGCAGAACATAATTTAATGCTAAGTATCCCAATCAAGGGCCCAATGCCCTTCTGGCCTTCAAATCATACCTAGATTTCTGTTTTCATTCTTATATTTCACCTCTATATTTTTTTAAATATCGCAGGTTCCCAATAACATAATTCATCACAGAGAATATTTCCTAACCCAAATTGAACCTGTTATTAACCCTAAATATACACTCTTCCCTCAATCTCATTTTACTGAAAAGCAGGGACAGAGTTGTTCTTAGAATACAGGAAAGTACGGGACCTTCCACCTGCTGAGAACCTCAAAGGTCCATACAGAAATGATACCCAGAGAAGTTGTAGGCAGGTACGAAGGACCTGAGAGAGCAAAAGTCATATTCCATGGCAAGCAACCTGGTCAGAATGAAGCAATGTGTCTGAATCAGCTTTTCTCTTCTTATTGTAGAGAAGATGGATCAAACCAGCCTGTGTGGAGAGCTGTTCCTGGGTGCCTATGGATGATATATCATTCTAACTTGTGAAAGTGTCACAGAAAGTAGGGGAAGCCTCCATCTCATGGGACCCTTGGAAGCAACTCTTAGGACAATGTGGTTTCCAAGGCAGTGGCCTCATTCAGTTCCAAAGAAAGTGACATGCCTCATTTCCTTGGTGATTGAACTCTCTGAACTTGGTATCCAAGAAGCCAGGCACCAAGAGGCAGTCCAAATCCCAGTCCCAGTGGGCTCACTTGTTTGGATTTTCCAAGGACAGAGTCAGTCTTTCTCGGTAACTACTGCTGTTAGGATAGCCAAATGCCAGGAGAGTTCTGAAGAGGGACATTTCCTGAGAAAGCAGGTAGTGGCTCAACACTTTGTTCCTGACAACTTCACAGAGTTAGCCAAAAAAACCAGATCAGAGAGGTGGTTTGTTTGGTTTGGAGTGAACTGTTTCTAGTAGATTCTTTTACAAGGTGAGTGTTTCTATGTCTGTGTATCCCACTGTGTCCCTGGTTGTAGACATTAGAAAAGAGAATGCAACAATGGATGTGTCCTGTCTAGTAGAAAGCTTCCCAGCATTCATCCTGCCCAATTTATGAATGGAGTGTGCCTTGCCTTATGGATGGGCAACACCTACTACCTTCATAAGTCCCTGTTTTCTTCCTGAATTCTGGCCACTCTCCAGAATACACTCATGGTTTTCTGTCCAAGGTATGTACCAACTCCAAGGTCTGTTACATGACCATGTACTGGATAGCTGAAGGGAATGGCCAGCATATCAAAAAACTCAGATATCCGTGTGACCAGGAAAATCTCAGTGTATAAACCTGCTTTGGGCCTTTTGCTTACCTATTGTTCTTTTGCCCTGAATGTCAGGAAAGTCTTTGCCTCAGGCCACCCATTTGTGAAGCCTGAAGAAAACAGTTTTGAAATGGAAATGAATGGGCATCACCTGTGGCTCTTTGCTTAATTGCTTTGGAAAGGGATGTGTCTGGATCAGGCTCTTGGCCCTGTGTGAGGCTGTGGCTTAGATTTTCAGCACCTGATGGATCTAAAGAAAGATCCCATGTGAGCATCCAAAACCAAAATGGCAAAAAGTTTAGTCATTGTTAATGAATTCTATTGCCTACCCCTTTTAGGTTCCTAAAATCCATCAATTGAGAATAGGGATCCTTTGGGTCAAGTGAGTTCTTCAAATCTCTGCAGAGGACCTTGGTTTTCTCATGACTCCAATTCACATAAAGAATCTAAACCCCACAGTCAGAAGGCCTCAAATTGGACAAATGGAACAGTATTAAGGGCAGGCCTATTTGATCACTTCTGGTTCACAGGAAGGGTGTCCAGGCCACCCTGAATTTAGGCAAATGAGGTGCAAGGGAGATTATTTTGGACATTGTCTTGGCCTGCGACCCTCATGGAAAACTCCAGCCAGAGGTTATGATGAGTGTCTATATGGGAGAAGATGAGGGCCATGTGGGAGTGTTTTGGTTTTAATTGTTTTTATTTAAGTCGTGGTTGGAAGAGTTGATTGGATCCACCTGGGCTTGAACACTGGCGTGATTCCCCTAGAGACTGAGTTCTGGAACTGACCTCCAAAAAGTATTGCTGTGTATTGTGTTGGGATTTTAGGAGGCCACGCATGAGATTCGCCCTTGGAAACTGAGATCTAGGCCCAGGGTGGCTTTCCACAGAGCACTGGGAATCTCAGGAATGATATTACATGATTTTATTCTTAAAGACGTGGCAGCCATTGTTGCAAGTCAAAACACACATGGACCTCACATTGTAGACCTCAATGGACCTGGCTTCATGTGACCTTTTGGCCTGTCTTTGGGAAGCCTTGCCTGTTAACGTTTTCTAGAGCTTTCATTGAAATGAGCTTTTTCTCCATTTAATGGTTCCTGAGTGAATTGAATCCCACTCTGCCTCCAATGTCATCGTTGAAAAATGGCTAGATAAATACCATTAAATTTTTGAATTCCCATGACCAGGTCGCACTGGAGAAACTTTGTATGTCCTATTGATGATCATGAGTGTATCAGACAGTGCCTTGATTGACTGGTGTTCATGAAAATGGTGTAGAAGAGAGATGCCAGTAATTTGGAACCTGATGAGTAGTTGGCCTAGAGCAGTGGAGTGCAGGTGTGTGTTAAAACATCCGTGGTGGGGTCATTTGAATTTGCATTGGCTTCCAAATGGTTTGTGACTGACATAGTGTAGCCTCTAGATTCTTGTATGTAAAGGCATCTTGTTATATGGAGAGGTTTCAGTGCAATGTTTAGAATCAGATTGCTATGGTCAAGGGGGCAAGCTATGTGGGATACAAGCCTGGTTGGTGCATTCTCTTGCAGACCCTTACCCACCACACATGACAGAACTCCCTCGAGCACTGTGTCCCAGTTGAACTCCTTGCATTTCGAGAAGCAAATACCAAACTCCCAGTGCAGCTACAAGAAACACCACAAAAGTGGAGGATGATTAAATGTCTTCACAGTCCACACTGGGAGACACTTAGCCCTCATTGACAACAGTTTACCTGCAAAAAGAGAATTCAGCACTGCTGCCTCATATCCATTGGAAAATATGAAACCATGTCCTCCAGGTCACATAGATGCAGACCCAGATTTGATGGTCTCAATACAAAGGAAGCTAAAGCTCCTGCAAACAACATATATTTCAAGTGCCCAACCTCAGAAGCAGTTTCTCAAGAAATCTTTATGCCGGCAGAGCTCCATGTTTGTGGAGTTATTACCCTGTTCTTTGCTTTTGGAAACTCCTCTACCACCTTCAAGTTTGTGAACTCCTGAGCATTTTCCATTCCAGATGTGTATTCACAGATTTTCAAATCTTCTCTAATTTTGTCTTACTTGGGGTGAAGGTAATGTCAAGGCATTGTTCTGAATGAAAGTGGGAAGATTTTGGGGTAGCACATATTTGCATACACATTGCATTCTTTTTTCAGTTTTCCATGGGAAATACTGAATCCCTGACTGTCAGGGGTAGAAGGAATTCTACTTCAAAGAATAGCCTGACACTTACAAGAAACAACACCCAGGGAGACATCATCTCTTGGAGACATCATTTAGCCATCTGTGTCCCTGAGACATCCTGTGGCCATCTGTCTTCCTGAAATATCCTGAGGTTATCTCACCTTGTGTAGACATCCAGGAACTGCCGATAAGAGAGCTTTCCCATCTCCAGCATATAAAATCCCCTGTGTGAACAATGTATTTTGAAGGTTGATCAGAACTCCTGTCTTGCTGTCATCTCTCGTGTCTCTTGTCCCTTCATTCCTCCCTATCTTGGTTCGCTGCCCACGTTGATGTTTCCTGCCAGCCGGGACATCTGGCGCCCACTGACTGGGGCTCGAGCCTTTGAGTCATAGGGAACCCCGTCCTCCTGGAAAACTTTGTCAAGCGGAGCTCACAATTGCCTCAGCAGACACCACCGAGAGACAGATCCAGGAGGAGAGTGGGGATGACGCACGGGGAGTGACCCACCATGGGTCAAGCAGTTTTGTCACATGATTTGTATTTGTCGGGCCTCAAGGATTCCTTCAAGACATGGGGGGCACGTGTTAAGAAAAAGGACCTAAAATTTTTCTTTTCATACATAGGGGAATTGTGTCTATGATTTCACCTTGAAGGGACCATTAATGGTAAAAGATGGCTTAGAGTAGGAGACTGTTTAAAAGATTATTATGAATCCTTTGGACAGAAAAATTGCCTGTTCCCACCTTTTCTTACTTTAAATTAATTAATGAATTTCTTAAAAGTTCACCCTTTGACAATGGTACCTTAAAACTATTCAGAATTAGGAAAGAGACTATGCAAAAGACCTCTCGTCCCCCCTCGCATGCCCATCAGTTAGTATAGACATAGACCATTCTCAGTCTCCCCAGGACCCTGGAAACCTTCCTGGTCCCCCTCAAAATACCACCCTAATGAATAGGGCTCCAATGGTTACCAACCGCCTTTATCCAGTTTTAAATCCTGGAGACACATTGACCCCTGGGGAGAAGGCTAACTTGGAGAAGGAAGCCACTCCCTATGATACAGAAGACCTGCCACTGCTTAGGACCCAGCCACAGCCTATAGGACTTACACATCCACCTCCCTCCTATATCTCTCCTGCTTTTTGTGCTCTGGCCCTTCAGGGGCCAAATCCCCCCACCAGATATTTTTTCCCCAATTCCCTTGCGTAACCTGGCTCCCTTGGGAGAGTCTCTCCAACATAGACTGGAAGAGATCCAAGTTTAAAAAGAATTAAGATCCCTTGACTCTGAGCTTTATTCATTAGCCTTATTGCTGGAGTCAACACAAGCTGGCCCAAAGTGGTCTAATACAAAGGCTAAGCCGCTCCATTGGACTGTTCTCACTTTTCAGTCACCCTCAGTTAGATAGTTAAGCCTGCCCAGGTTGATGTCAAAGACTTAGACGAGGATCAAGAGGAGGAAGCGGGGGAAATGGATCAAGGAGATCAGGACTCAGAGGATGAGGACTTCATCCCTAGGCAGGAAGGAACCCAGAGTGTCTACAAAACATTAAGCCTGCGTTTTCTTGAAAAAAACTTAAAAAGTCTTGTGCTCACTATGGACCCATTGCACCCTACACGTAGGCTTTATTAGAAAGCTACATGACACAATGTCTTACTCCCAATGATTGGAAATTTTTAGACCAAGCTACCCTCAATGCCGCAGACTTCCTGTTATGGAATGCAGATTTCAAAGAGCACTGTCAGGAAACTGCTCAGAAAAATTTAACTAAGCCCTCCTCTAATTCCTGGACTTATGTTTAGCTAGTGGGCAATGCACCTTTTGACACTAAAACTTAACTGGCACGTTTCCCTGCTGGACTTTTGACACAGATTCAGATGGCTGGCTTACATGCTTGGAGACGCCTCCCTCAAAAGGCCTCTGCTACGACTTCCCTGGCAAAAATTCGACAAGGGCCCGACAAGCCTTATAGCGACTTTGTTCCCCGGCTTAACCTAGCTGCGGGATTCTTGCTTGGACCAAGTGAAAGCGAAAGCACCTTTGTAAAACATCTTGCCTTTGAAAATGCCAACCTGGCATGTCAGGATGTTCTTCGACCACATAAGCAAAAAGTGAAACTTTCTGACTTTATTGGACTCTGTGCAGGGTTGGGTGTAGCCCTTGCCATGGGTCTCACCCTCGGTGCCGCCTTTACCAAGGCCTTTCACAATCCTGGCTCACGTAGTTGCTTTACTTGTAAACAACCTGGCCATTTTGCACGTGAGTGTCCGACAGGCAAACAAAGCCTAAGAATAGTGTCTTTTCAAACTGAGGCTAAACTGCCCCCAGCTACCCTTTGCCCTAGATGAGGTAAAGGTCATCACTGGGCCAGTGAGTGTAGATCTAAGACAAATGCCCTCAGCAGCCTATCTCAAAATCCTTCTCCACAATTGCCTCATTCCAATTAGCCACCCCAGGCAGCGCAGGATTGGACCTTTTTGCCGCCACCGATACAATATTAGACTCAATGCAAGGGCCCCAGATAATACCCACTGGAATTATGGGTCCCACTCTATCTCATGTGTGCCCTTATTCTTGAAAGAGCCTCTACTACCTTACAAGGTGTTCAGGTCTTCCCTCGCATTAAAGATAATGATTTCACTGGAGAAATAAAAATACTGGCCACAGCTATTAATGGAGTTGCGGCCATCCCAGAAGGAACAAGACTTGCACAATTAATACTCCTTCCCTTGGATTCAGGAGGCACTTCCACCACTCAAACCTACCGAGGGGGACTACCTCCTTGGGCTCCTCTGATGTATATTGGGTTCAGCCCATTTCTCACAATAGACCCACCCTTATCTTACTTATTGAAGGAAAGGAATTCCAAGGAATTCTTGATACTGGAGCTGATGTCACAATTATTTCTCAAAAATACTGGCCAACAGGTTGGCCCCTCACCCCATCCTTGACAGACCTTAAAGGGATAGGACAGTCAAAAAATCCTCTGGTCAGCTCTAGGGCTCTTAGCTGGACTGATAAAGAGGGTAATATGGGAACTGTCACTCCTTTCTTTGTTCCTGACCTTCATCTTAACCTATACGTCCGAGATATTTTGAGTCAAATGTAAGTTATTCTTTCCAGTCCCAATTCCATGGTGACTCATCAAATGCTTCATATGAATTTTGTCCCTGGTACAGGCATGGGGAGACTGAGACAAGGACTGGTTGAGCATATACAACCCTTACAAAAAACAAATACATATAGACTTGGGTATTTGGATTTTTAGTGTTGGTCCCTGACCCTCCTGTACTCCATGCAGATAAAATTATTTGGGAGACTCAGACTCCTGTGTCGGTGGATCAGTGGCCCCTTACCCAAGAAAAATTGGAGGCTGCCTCCATGTTAGTGCAGGAACAGCTGGCAGCTGGCTATGTAGAGCCATCAAGCTCACCATAGAATAATTCTATTTTTGTTATCAAGAAAAAATCAGGCAAGTGGCGCCTTTTACAAGATTTGTGTGTCATTAATAAAGTTATATGCCTGATGGGAGCACTACAGCCAGGCATTCCCACACCAGTGGCTATTCCCAAAAACTATTGTAAAATGGTTGTTGACTTAAAAGATTGCTTTTTTACCATTGCTTTACATCCTGAGGATAGACCCTATTTTGCCTTTAGTCTCCCTCACATTAATTTTCAGGGCCTTATTCACAGATTTCAATGGAAGGTTCTTCCCCAAGGTATGGCGAACAGCCCTAGTCTTAGCCCAAAATACGTTGCTCAAGCAGTAGACCCTGTGAGAGAGCAATGTTCACAAATTCATATTTTACATTAATTGGATGATTTGTCAATTGCTGCACCTAATATCCATGACGTTAATAATTGTTACCTGGACCTTTACAAAACCCTCACTACCTTGGGACTGCAGATAGCTTCTGATAAGGTTCAAACACAGGACTGTTATACCTATTTGGGCCTTAAACTTCAAGATAATCAGATTCAAATTCCTAAAATACAAGTACGTGTGGACCATCTTCACACTCTTAATGATTTTCAAAAATTACTGGGGGATATTAAATGGCTAAGAACATATTTAAAATTACCCACTTGTGTACTTTTGTCCCTTAATTATATTTTGAGAGGTGATTCCCACCCCTCCTCCTCTCAAAAGCTTACACACGAGGCATTACAGGCATTAAACCAAGTCACAGAAGCCATTGCCCAACAGTTTGTTACACAAATTACTTATAACCTTCCTCTGGTTCTGGTTAATTAACAAACTCCTCATACACCCACAGGAATAATTTGGCAGCGAGATCCACATTTTAAAAATAAAGGCTGCCCCTTGCTTTGGGTCCATTTACCCACCACATCCTCCAAGGTTATTACTGTTAATCTTGCTCAGGTAGCTTCTATTATTATTAAAGGTCATTTGATTCTCGACAACATTTTGGCAAAGAACCTCATAATAATTTAATTCCATATATGAAGGACCAAACCAAATTTTTAATACAGACACGGGATGAATGGGGTATTGCCCTATCAGGCTTTTGGGGAACAATTGATAACACCTCCCCAAAGACCCCCTTTTACATTTTGTCCAGTTACATCCATTTATTTTTCCCAAAATTACTCAAAAGGCTCCCATTCCTCAAGCCCTTAATGTCTTTACAGACGGTTCCAGTAATGGCTGAGCGCTCTTTGTTGTCAATAACCAGCCTACCATCTTTGATACTATCTATCAGTCAGCACAGGTTGTGGAATTGTTTGCCATAACACAAGTTTTTATAATATTTTTTGATAATCCTGTTAATATTTATACAGACAGTGCCTACATTGCTCATTCTGTGCCCCTGCTGGACATTTCCCCCACCATTAAGGCTTCTTCCAATGTGGCCTTTCTTTTTCATCAGCTTCAGCAGCTAATTCAGGCCAGACAACACCCATTTTTCTTAGAACACATCAGGGCACACTCTGATCATCCCAGGCCTCTAACACAAGGTAATGCCCAAGCTGATGCAGCAACTCGTTCCATCTTTCCAATTTTTGTGGGCTCCATTCAAAAGGCCACAGAGTTACACAATCTTCACCATCTAAATTCCAAGAGCCTTCAATTACTTTGTAAAATTACCATGCAACAGGCACGAGAAATAGTAAAAGCATGCCCAGGTTGCACTGTCTCCCTCCCCATTCAACACATGAGAGTTAACCCCCGAGAATTACTGCCCAATCAGTTTTGGAAAATGGATGTTACTCATTTTCCTGAATTTGAAGTTACCAAATATATACACGTTTCTATATATACCTTCAGCGACTTTATTTTTGCATCACCACATTCAGGAGAGGCTACCAAATATGTTCTTTCTCCTCTTATTTCAGCCTTTTCCATAATGGGTAAACCAATACATATTAAAACAGATAATTATCCTGCATATACCTGTGCCAAGTTTAAATAGTTTTGTGCTACCTTGCAAAATCGTCATACTACTGGAATTCCATACAACCCTCAGGGCCAAGGCGTTGTGGAACGTGCCCACCTTACCTTATAGACTTGGATAACCCTCCATAAGGCTTCCACCCTTGTATTTACCACTCCCAGGCATCGCCTTAACCATGCCTTACTTCCCCTTATTTTTCTTACCCTAGACAGTGAAGGCCATTCGGCCGCAGACAGAAACTGGCATCCCTTGTCCAATTCTGTTCGCCCACCTCTTATGTGGTGCAATTCCCTTACAAATAAATGGAAAGGTCCAGATCCTGTTCTCATCTGGGGACGAGGCTCAGCTTGTCTTTTGGACCAAGAGCAATCAGCCCCAAGATGGTTACCAGAATACCTGGTTAAACAGGTTAATGACTTACCTCAACACAGGGATGGAGGGCCTCCCCCTGAGGACAAATTTTGTTCTTTTTCAGATGCAGCCAACAATCTGTGTGAGGATCCTGATTTAGGCACTTCTGCTTAACAGGTTTGTACATGGAGGCCTTGGCCCTCCACGTTCCAACATCATGGTGTAAGTTTTTGGGCCCCCCTGTGAATGCAAGTGATGATCTTGGACTCAGGCTCCCACTAGTTGGACCGAGACTGCTGACTGCGTGACTAAGGTGGCTTACCTCCATGCCGAGGTTGACCATAAACTTGGAGGAGTTCATCAGCCTAAATGGGTATGTGTTAACAAGCCAAAGTTTATTCCCCCTAGTACAAGTAAAGCTCTCCAAAATTCTTCTGCAACCTGTTCGCATACCCAGGCGAGGCATGACTCTTGTTATGTGTCGCCCTCAATTTGTGTTAACAAGCAGGGAGAACAATTTTTTGAAGCCTCCCAAACTAAAACTCATGCAGCAGGGGGGACCACTATTCATTATACCTCCGTTCTATTTGACCAGGGAGTAGAAGGCAAATACACCAAGCTACAGTCAGCTGGTTGCCAAGTCCCTGTCGGTAAACCCTCCTGCTGGCCCATTAAGGCCCCTACAGGGGTCACTGATGGTGGAAGAACCACTGATGCTGTCAAACATCCTCACATAATCAAACTTTTGAAACCCCAAATCCCTGAGCTCACATATCATCCCTTAATGTTGCCTAAATCTCAGCTCCCAGGTTTAGATACCAATACATTAGATATTTTGGAAACTACCTTCTACTTGCTTAATAATTCCAACCACACTCTTGCTGGTGATTGCTGGCTCTGCATGACAACAGGGGCAATTATGACTATGGCAGTTCCTATTAATTCTATCATAGACAATGATAATACATGCCAACCCGGATTTCCTTTTTAAGTACAACTTATAGGCACTATTACATTATGTCTTTTAGGCGCGATGCAGAATAACACCTATGATATTGATGTTGGAGTTACTTTCTTTGAAAATTGCTCAACATACAAAATTATTCCTCACCCACCCCAACTGTTTGTCCTCCCAATGGCAGAGTTTTAATGGGTGGAGGAAACTTGGCCTTCCCCAGGCTTCCAGCGAATTGGACCGGTGGCTCTGTTCTTGCCTTATTACTCCCTGATATAACTATAGTCCCAGGAGATGAACCTCTACCCATTCCTAGCCTAGACACCTTAGTCAAAAGACACAGGCGGGCAATACAGGCCTTACCACTCATTGCCAGCTTTGGAATAACAGCTGCTGTGGGCACAGGTACACTGGCTTAGGCACAGCTATACACTCTTACCATCGCCTGTCTCAACAACTTATAAATGATGTACAAACTCTATCAGGAACCATTAAAGATCTGCAGGACCAAATAGACTCCCAGGCAGAAGTGTTCCTTCAAAAAGACGAGGCTTAGATTTGCTGACAGATAACCAGGGAGGTATTTGCTTGGGCTTAGGGGAACGATGCTGCTTTTATGCCAATAAATCAGGCATAGTATGCACTAAAATTAAGCACCTTCAATAAGATCTAGAAAGAGATGACGCGAACTATTTGAAAATCCCCTCTGGACTGGGCTTTATGGAATTCTACCCTACCTTCTTCCCCTATTAGGCCCTTTGTTGGGTTTACTTATAATTGGGTCCATAGGATCCTGCATTATAAACAGGCTGGTACAATTTATTAAAGAACAGATTAATATTTTGGCCTCTAAACCCATACAGGTCCATCATCGTCTGGAGATGGAAGACCGTGCTGCCAACATTTAAAAGGATGTTCTACCTTTCTCACAGGCTTATTTCTTAAGTTTACATCCCCATAGATCTCTCTTTCTTATATAAAAGTATGAGTAACAGCTCTGACCAACTATCTTCTGCCCTTGCTATAATGGTTCGTCTCCCATGGGCCCCTCCACTTGGCGGAGGATGCACCCATGGAGTGAGGATGTTATCCCAGTTCATTATTGTGATTGACTCTTCACATGTGCTGACATTTATATTCAATCTCTACGCAAAAGCCTATTGCTAAAGAAATTTTGGTCCCACTCCTATACTCACTCTTGTTTCTAAACCTACCAACTATCATCCTAATCCTACTTACTATCCCTTTTTGACTGGATGTTCTCTTCAACATTCAATCATCGAAGATACAAGGTCCTATGCCATTGTATATCGATTCATCTGAGACGTCTGTGCAGAATATAATTCAAAACTAAGTATCCCACTCGACCGCCTAATGCCTTACTGGGCTTCAAATCTTACCTAGATTTCTGTTGGTTCCAATACCATTATTCATCTCGCAGAAGGATTCCTAACCCAAATCGAACCTGTTATTAACCCTAACCATACACTGTTCGCTCAATCTCACTTTACAGAAGAGCAGGTACAGAGTTGGTCTTACAATACAAGAATGTAGGGGATCTTCCACCTGCTGAGAACCTCAAAGGTCCATGCAGAAATGATCCCTGGATAAGATGTAGGCAGCTATGGAGGACCTAAGAGAGCAAAAATCATCTTCCATGGCAAAAACCCTGGTCAGGACGAAGGGATGTGTCTGAAACAGCCGCTTTCTTCTTAATATAGAGAAGTTGGACCAAACCAGGCCTGTGTGGAGAGCTGTTCCCAGGTGCCTATGGTTGAAATACCATTCTTACTTTTGAAAGTGTCACAGGAAGTAGGGGCAGCCTCCATTTCATGGGACCCTATGAAACAACTGTTAGCACAAAGTGGTTGTCAAGGCAGTGACCTCTTTCAGTTTCTGAAGGAATTGACCTACCTAACTTCCTTGGTGTTTGAAATCTCTGAACTTGGGATCCAGGAAGCAAGGCATCCAGAGCCAGTCCCAGTCTCAGTCACATTGGGCTCACTTGTTTGGATTTATCAAAGATAGGGTCAGTCTTTCTTGGTACCTACTGATGTGAGGATGGCCAAATGCCAGGAGAGCTCTGAAGAGGGGCCTTTCCAGGGAAAGCAGATAGTTGCTCACCGATGGCTCCTGGCAACTTCACAGAGTTGGAAAAGGAGACAAGATCTGAGACCCTACAGGGCATTTCGGTGGAACAGAGTATGGCCCACCAGTCAGAGGACACTCCATATATTCACACACCTACTTGGGAGAAGGAGGTGCCGTTTGAGTATGGGTGTGAGTATGCGGTTTTGTCTCATGTTCTGAGAATAGATAGGAAAGTCGGTTTGTTTGGTTTGGAGTGGACTGTTTCTTGTATGTCATTTGACAAGGCAAGTGTTTCTATATCTGTGTATCCTACTGTGTCCGTGGTTGTAGACATTAGAAAAGACAATGCATCAATGGATGTGTCCTGTCTAATAGAAAGCTCCCATCATTCATCCGGCCCAATTTATGAATGGACTGCAGCTTGCCTTATAGATGGGCAAAACCTATTATCTTCCCAAGTTCCAGTTGTCTTCCTGAATTCTGGAAACTCTCCAGAATAGGCTCATGGTTTTGTGTCCAAGATATAAACCACTTCCACACTCTGTGAAATGGCCATGTACTGAATAGCTGAAGGGAATGGGGGCATCTCAGAAAACTCAGATATCAGTGTGACCAGGAAAGTCTCAGAGGAGAAACCCTGCTTTAGGCCTTTTGCTTGCCTATTGCACTGTTGCCCTTAATGTCAGGATGGTTTTTGCCTCAGGCCGCACTTTGTGAAGCGTGAAGAAATTAATTTTCATATGGAAAAGAATGGGCATCACCTGTGGCTCTTTGCTTAATTGCTTTGGAAAGGGATGCGTCTGAATCAGCATCTTGGCCCTGTATGAGGCTGTGGCTTAAATTCTCAGCACCAGATGGATCTAAAGAAAGATCCCATGTGTGCATCCAAAAAAATGGCAAAAAGTTCAGTTTTTGTGGATGAAGTTTCTTGCCTTTCTCTCTTAGTTTCATGACCTTTATCAAGTGAGAATAGGGATCCTTTGGGTCAAATGAGTTCTTGAAAGCCATG
Source organism: Callospermophilus lateralis (assembly GCF_048772815.1). Classification (NCBI taxonomy): domain Eukaryota; kingdom Metazoa; phylum Chordata; class Mammalia; order Rodentia; family Sciuridae; genus Callospermophilus; species Callospermophilus lateralis. The sequence continues at coordinate 936,618 of NW_027512690.1, forward strand.
CAGAGGTGCTTGGGTTTCCTCATGACTCCAAATCACATGAAGAGTCTATACCTGACAGGCAGTAGGCCTCAAATTGGAGAAGCAGAGCAGTATTAAGAGCTGGCCTACTTGATCACTCCTGGTTCACAGGAAGGGTGTCCAGGCCACAATGACTTTAGGCAAATGAGGGGCAAGGGAGCTTTTTTTGAACACTGTCTTTGGATGTGCCCCTCATGGAAATATCCAGCCACAGTTTATGATGAGTGTATATATGGAAGAATATGAGGGCTATGTGGGAGTGTTTTGGTTTTAATTCTGGTCATTTGTGTGGCGGTTGGGATCTGACTGGGTCCACCGGGGTTTAAACTCTGGTGTGATTCCCCTTAGAGACTGTGTTGTGGAACTGATCTCAGAGAATTATTGCCATGAAATGTGTTGAGATTTTTGGAGGCCACACATGGGAGTCACCCTTGGAAACTGAGATCTAGACCAAGGGTGGCTTTCCACACAGCACAGGGAATCTCAGCAATGATATCATGTGATTTTATTCTGAAAGACTTGGCAGCCATAGTTGAGAGTCAAAACAAACATGGACCTCACATTGTAGACTTCTATGGGCCTGGCTTCATGTAACTTTTTGGCCACTCTTTGGGAAACCTTGCCTGTGAGAGTTCTCTAGAGCATTCATTGAAATGAGCTTCCTCACCATTTAACGGTACCTGAATGAATTGAAACCCAGAGTGCCTCCAAATTCATCCTTGAAAAATGTCTACATAAATACCATGACATTTTTGAAATTCCCATGACCAGGTGGCACTGGACAACCATGAATGTCCTGTTGCTGATTTGAGTGTACCAGACACTGCCTTGATTGACAGGGTTTCATGATAATGATGTAGAACAGAGATGTCAGTAAGTTGGAGCCTGCTGATTAGTGGTCGTAGAGAAGTGTTGTGCACGTGTGTGTTAAAAAATCTGTGGTGCGGTCATGTGGATCTGCCATTGGCGTTCAAATGGGTTGTGATTGACATGGAGCAGCCAGCAGAACCTTGTATGTAGAGGCATCTTGTTATATGGAGAAGTTTCAGGGCAATGTTCAGAATCAGGTTGCTATGGTCAAGGGGGCAAGCTATGTGGGATAGAAGCCAGATTGGTGTATTCTCCTGTAGACCCTGACCCACGACACGTGACAGAACTCCCTCCAGCACTTTGTCCTAGTTGAACTTTTTGAATTTCGTGAAGCAAATACCAAACTCCCAGTGCAGCGGCAAGAAACACCACAAAAAGTGGAAGGTGACCAAATAGCTTCACACTCCACATGGGGAGACACTTAGCCCCCAGTGGCCACAATTATCTACAAAGAGAAAATTCAGCACTGCTGCCTAATGTTCATTGGAATATAAGAGACCATGTCCTCCAGGTCACATAGATGAAGACCCAGCTTTGATGGTCTCACTACAAAGGAAGCTAAAGCTCCTGACAACAACATATATTTCAAGTGCCCAACCTCAGAGGCAGTTTCTGAAGAAGTATTTAGGCCAGCAGAGCTCCATGATTGTGGAGTTTACACTGTCCCTTACTTTTGGAAACTGGTCTACCACCTTCAAAGTTCTAAACTCCTGAGCAATTTTTATTCCAGATATATATTCACAGATTTTATAACTCTTCTCCTCAAATTGTGTCTTACTTGGAGCGAAGGAAATGTCAAGGAATTGTTCTGGATGAGAGTGGAAGGATTTTTGTGTAGCACATGTTTGCATACACATTGGATTCATTTTCCAATTTTCCAATTGAAATACTGAATCCCTGACACTACCCCATACCCTACTAGACTCTGTGTACTAATCCTAATATGATGGAGAAAAATAATCCCCTAAAAATTGAAATACAAGCATTTCAAAAGAGGCCTGGTGTATATTTGGACTTGCCTTATGCACTGTATAGGGTAGGAGTTATAAATCTAGTCAATTTTTTGTTGAAATAGTTCTCCAGTTGTTTTTAAAGTTAACCAATATGTGAATTCCTGTCTCCCTTTCGCTGTAGCCTATTCAGCATATGTATTTTTATAAGCACATATACAATCCTACCTGGTACCACACGTACACTCTTTTGTGGTTGCTGACTTGGCAGATACAAATTGTGAGAAGAGATCACTCCTCCTAAATGCTGATGGAACTGAAAATTCAACCTATGGGTGAGTTTCCTAGCTGAACAACATTATATATAAATCCATGTTCAGTAAAATGAATATTTTTGATCTGTGAATGATATATATTTCATGGTGAATTTCAATTGGCATATAGTGCTAATTTTTAATATCTGTATATATATATATACTATCCAGATTTTTCAAAATATGAAATATATCTGTCTTATTATACATTTCCTAAATTCATTCATATTCATTTATGTGGATTTATAATTATCTTTTCACAAGATTATTCTCAGAAATATTCATCCACCTGAAATACATATTTGTTTTCTACTACTGAAAACTAACTTCAGTGAATGGTGTATACAAATCCTAATATTTCTTCAGTAACTGACCAAGTTTAACATCAATGCAAGTACACTCCTATGGAACATGATGTGTATTTTGATGTTAATTTTTTTCAACACTGGTGCATTACAATTTCTTTAGTTTATGCACATCATTGGATATAGATTTCATCCACAAGTTTGCAAATTTATAGGCATTTGTTTCACTTTCAATCACTTTCTACTTCAGAACACATATATTTCTTCATGTTTCTTGACTGGTCTTTTCATGAGACTTCTTTCCAAACACATTATTTTTGATATCCATAAGTACTTTTGAAGCAAATCTCACACACCCTACATGATGAACCATAACCCTAATATTACGATTAGATGTATAACTGGTTAGAATGAATGATTGTATATCAATATATGATTTCTTATATATTTTCAGATATCAATTCAATCCATTGTTTAATGTGGAACCAGTTATATTATTTATACACAATATTGTCTATTCATGCATTATCTCTATATTCATAGACACAGGGTACACCTCTTTATATCCCCAATACCAATTTACATGTCTTCAAAATATTCCTCCTTGAAATGGTGGAAGAAATACTCATGTCACCTGACCTATGTATACATTTTGTCACAGTAATATTCTGGACACAAAAAGCAAAGGTCACACTTATGATTGTACCAATGTAAAGGTTGGTCGAGCGTTGGAGTAAGAGACCACCAAGAGACTGTCACATGCAACAGCAAAGTGTTTATTGGGGGTCCAGCATGCTGTGGCTCAGAGCTCACTTGAATTTAGCAGAGAGCCCTGAGAACAGCTTAAGCAGAGCTTATATACTTTCCTTAGAGAGGGCAGGGAGTGAAATTTATTGATGGGTCATGGCAAGTGGGCGGTTTGTTTGCAAATGTGTGAGGGAGTACATTCTGCAGTTTGGCAATTGGGGACAGTACATTTGGGGAACAAGATAAGCAAACAGTTCTCAAGATTTCAACAGTGTTTTGTTAAGCATACAGAAAAACAGAAATTGACAATTACCTATTTTATTATCCTTTCATTCCCCACTTCTTGTTCTGGTTACTTTTAATCATAAAAGTGATCATTGGGGGGTGTCACAATTCATGTCTGCTAGTCGGAAACATTGTTGTCTGATTACCATAAGTTTAACTTGTCCAATTTGAGCTTGGATAAAAGAAACTACACGGTTGAGCATACAGGGCCCTACAGTTAGCAATAATATGAAGATTATTAAAGGACCGGCCAAGGCTGATAAAACTGTAGTTACCCACGGGGACTGTGTGTACCAAGACTCAAACCACCCTTTTTGGGCCTCTGTCTCTCGTTGACACTCTTCAAGGCGGTTTTTTTTCTAATTTACTCATAGATTCTTTTACAACTCCAGTATCGTCAGCATAAAAACAATATTTTTCCCTCAATGCAGCACAAAGCCCCCTTCTCTCATGAAGAGAAGGTCCAAATGTCGCCTGTTCTGTAAAACTACTTCAGAGAGCGAGGTTAAAGATTCCTGTAAAGCTGTGATGGAGGTTTTTAATATCTTTAAGTTTTGGTCTATTGGTACTTGTCATTGGGTTATTTGTTGTGTCCCATGGACTAGGGCAGTGGTTCCTGTGCCCACCCCTGCAGCAACTCCTATTCCGAATAGGATGGCTAAAGTAAGGAATACAGCTTCCCAGCGGAACCGAGTTTTTTGCCCCCCTATTTGATTTTTAAATGAACCTGTTTAATGATAGAGCACTCTGGGAATCATCTGCACCATTACATAATTAATCACATCTGTTGACCATTTTATGAACCCATTAACAATGTTTAAGTATATAGAATTATACTTTTGTAGGGACAGACAAGGCAAGGCGCCTAAGATAGCACCGAAGCTAGGGAAACAATCCTATTTGGTTGCAAACGGATTTAGAGGGCATTGCTTCTGTTGTAATCAATTAATCCGCTGAACCCCAAGTTTAGGTAGTTTCAGAATTTTGTACCCAACATGTAGGTAAAGTGGCTCAGAAGTTCACAGTCTGCAGAAGTTCACAAAAAGCTGTTTTTGTTTCTGTTTTATTTCCTCTGTTCTATGCAAGTTTAGTTTTTAAGGACACTTGGGAGGGGGAGAGATTTTGTCTTCTCTTTTTTTTTCTCCCTGCCAGCTATTACCATGGAGCCCAGTTGGTAACTTCTTTATCTTAGAAATGTAGCCATCTCTGTGAAGCCCCAGCTCAAGGCCAGAGGCCTTGTTCACATATTTTGTGAAAAACTAGTAAAGGGGTGTCTAGCATAGCAGAGCTGATTTTTCCAGCCCATGGTACGTAGAACAGGGCAACAAGAAAAGAGGAAGTTTATCTACATTGAACTCCTTCATTGGGACTCTTTTGCTAAAAGTCCCAAATTCAGCCATGGTGAAGACTTCTGGAGAAGGTCAGTTAAGAATTTTCTGTGGTCCTGGTACAGAGGGGGAAGACGTGAAAGGCGGGTGGTGAGAGCAGCTCCGTGGATCTGAGAATGAGGAAGAAGAGATGTAAAAGAATAATGGGAAAGGGCTTTGGGATTTTCCTAGCATCAAAAAGTTGAGCAGTAGAACAGATAGACCAGAGGGGAAGATGGGAGTGAGTATCTCAAAAAGCCTGTGAGGGACTTCAAATTCTTAGTAACCTGTTTTCAGTGTTGACAAAGCAACTTTAAAGGCCATTTTCATTACATCTTGGATAGGGGTCTGAGGGCTCTCCTCTGCCTGTTTGAGCTTTGGGTTAGCTTGTAAAAGGACCTGTTGGGACCCGGTGCGGACACTGACAGGAGAAGAGAGGAGTGAGTGGGAAGAGGGGTATCTCAGTACCTGCTACCTCAGCAAGGGGGCAATTGTCTGAGAACCAGCGGTGGTTTGGGTATTTGATCTAGTAATTGGAGAGGAGAAATCAGGTTGCTGAGGTGGGATTGACAGCAGAGCATCTGGAGTAGATGGCAGAGGGTGAGGATCTATTGGAGATGTATAGTTCAGGATTTGAGTGAAGGAGGAAAAAGGCCTCCACATAGTTGAATTTCCTTCCACGCTATTGAGCACTTGCCGCAGTTAAAAAGGTCACACAGAATTTGAGGTTATAGAGACCCCCCTGGGGGCCATCGGTTTTGGTTGTTAATTGGTAATATGGCCAATGCTGTGTACTGAATTTGATGAAAAGTTTGGGTTCCTCTAGGCAGCCCCTATATGCTCACATCCCTATGACTCACAGAAGAAGTCGGCTTTTTCCTCACACAGCCTTGGCTTTTGTGGCTTTGATAACTGCCGGGTAAACATAGTAATCTAGGCTAGCCAACCTGCATCTGGCTCGCGTTTTCCTTCACCCACAATAGCAAAACTCACACACTCTTCCTGATAAACCATAACCCTAATATTACCATTAGATGTTTAACTCGTTGGAATGAATGTATGTATATCAATATAAGATTTCCTGTATATTTTCAGATATCAATTAAATCCATTATTTAAAATTGGAACTAGTTATATTATTTATTCACATTATGATTTATTAATGCATTATCTCTGTATTCATAGATACAGGGTAAACTTATTTGTATCCCGAATACTAATTTATAAGTCTTCAAAATATTGCTCTGAGAACTGGTGGAAGAAATACTCATGTCACATTATCTGCAAATATATTTTATCACAGTAATATTCTGGACACAAAAACCAAAGGTCACACTTATGCTTCTACCAAAATCTAAATGGAAAGTGAGCAGGGATTATTAAAAACATCCACGTTCAGTTTGCCTAATGCTCTCTAATGTCAATCCTATTGGTAATTACATATTTGTTTCTTCCTAAGATTATATATTCTCTCAAGCATGTTGAAATTGTCTAATCCAATCACTCACTTTATACTTTGCCTGATTTCCTAATGTCTCTATTGATATCTGCTTTCCTACATATTTTCACCAGTTCATCATTGTGACTGACTCTTCACATGTGCTGACATTTACAGTCATTCTCTACAAGAAACCCTATTTCTAAAGAACTTTTGGTCCAAATCCTATACTCACTCTTCTTTCAAAATATACCGATTACCTTCCTAATCCTGCCGACTCTTCCTCTTTCACTACATTCAATCATCCAAGGTAAATGGTCCTATACCATTGTATGTCGATTTATCTGAGACAACTGTGCAGAAAGTAATTCAAAGCTAAGTATCCCCATCAAGGGCCCAATGCCCTTCTGGGCTTCAAATCGTACCTAGATTTCTGTTTTCATACGTATATTTCTCCTCTATATTCTTATAAATATCGCAGGTTCCCTATACCATTATTAATCCAGCAGAATGATTCCTAATCCAAATTGAACATGTTATTAATACTAACCATACACTGTTTCCTCAATCTAACTTTACAAAAGAGCAGGGACAGAGTTGGTCTTAAAATACAGGAATGTAGGGGATCTTCCACCTGCTGAGAACCTCATAGGTCCATGCAGAAATGATCCCTGGAGAAGATGTATTCAGCTATGAAAGATCTGAGAGGGCAAAAGTCATCATTCATGGCAAACAACTTGATGTGGATTGTCTGAATGAGGCACTCTCTTCTCAATGTAGAGAAGGTGGACCAATCCAGGCCTGTGTTGAGAGCTCTTACAGGGTGCCTATGCTTGATATACCATTCTAACTTGTAAAAGTGTCACAGGAAATAGGGGCAGCCTCCATCGCATGGGACTCTTGGAAGCAACTGTTAGGACATATGGTTACCAAAGCAGTGATCTCATTCAGTTCCTGAAAGAAGTGACCTCACCTCATTTTCTTGTTGATTTAACTCTCTGAACATGGGATCCAGGAAGCCAGGCATCCAGAGCCAGTCCCAGTCCCAGTTTCAGTGTGCTCACTTGATTGGAATTAACAAGGATAGGGTCAGTCATTCTTGGTACCTTCTAATGTGAGGATCGGCAAATGCCATGAAAGCTCTGAAGAGGGGCCTGTCCTGAAAAAGATGGTAGTGGCTCAGCACTGGCTACTGACAACTTCGGAGACTTGCGCAAAAAACCAGATCTGAGACAGGACAGGACATTTCAGGGAAAGTCTGTCAGTCAGTGGACACTCCAGTTAGTCACAGACCTACTTGCTGGAAGGAGGTGCCTTTGTGGGTGTGGGTGTGTGTTTGTGGTTATGTCTCATGGTCTGAGAATAGGTAGGAAAGGCGGTTTGTTTGGTTTGGACTAGACTGCTTCTAGAATGTCATTTGACAAGGGGAGTGTTTCTATATCTGTGTATCACACTGTGTCTGTGGATGCAGACATTAAAAAAGAGAATGCATCAATGATTGTTTCCTGTCTAGTAGACAGCTTTCCAGCGTTCATCCTGCCCAATTTATGAATAGAGTGTGGCTAGCCTTATTGATGTGCATCACCTGCTACCTTCCTAAGTTCCTGTTTTCTTCCTGAATTCTCGCCACTCTGCTTTAGGCCTTTTGCTTACCTAATGTTCTGTTGCCCTGAATGTCAGGAAGGTCTTTGCCTCAGGCCACCCTTTTTTGAATCCTGAAGAAAACAGTTTTCAAATGGAAATGAATAGGCATCACCTGTGTTTCTTTGATTAAATGCTTTGGAAAAGGATGTGTCTCAATCAGCCTCTTCACCCTGTGTGAGGCTGTGGCTTAGATTCTCAGCACCTAATTTATCTAAAGAAAGATCCCATATGTGCATCCAAAACCACAATGGCAAAAAGATCAGTCATTGTGGATGAAGTCTCTTGCCTTCCTCTGTTAGGTTCCTGACCTCTATCAAGTGAGAATAGGGATCCTTTGGGTCAAATGAGTTCTTCAAAGCCATGCAGAAGTTCTTGGGTTTTCTCATTACTCCAAATCGCATAAAGAATTTATACCTGACAGTCAGTAGGCCTCAAATTGGACAAGCAGAGCAGTATTAATGGCAGGCCTATTTGATCACTCCTGGTTCACCGGAAGTGTGTCCAGGCCACTCTGACTTTAGGCAAATGAGTGGCAAGGGAGCATATTTTTGACACTGTCTTGAGCTGTGTCCCTCATGGAAACCACCAACCGGAGTTTATGATGAGTGCCTATATGGAAGAAGATGAGGGCCATGTGGGAGTGTTTTGGTTTTAATTTTGGTTATTTGTGTGACAGTTGGAAGAGATGACTGGGTCCACCTTGGCTTGAACTCTGGTGTGATTCCCCTTAGATACTGAGTTCAGGAAATGACATCAGAGAAATATTGCCATGAACTGTTTTGGGATTTTAGGAGGCCACGGATAAGAGTTGCCCTTGGAAACTGATCTAGGGCCAGGTTTGCTTTCCACAGAGCACTAGGAATTTCAGCTAGGATATCACATGATTTTATTCTGAAAAACTTGACAGCCAGAGTTGAGAGGCAAAACACACATGGACCTCACATTGTAAACCTCAATGGGCATGGCTTCATGTGACATTTTGGCCACTCTTTGGGAAGTCTTGCCTGTGATAATTCTCCAAAGCTTTCTATGAAATGAGCTTCCTCACCATTTAATGTTTCCTGATAAATACCATGAAATTTTTGAAATTCCCATGAACAGGTGGCACTGGAGAATCTTTGGATGTCCTGTTTCTGATCATGAGTGTACCACACAGTGCCTTGATTGACTGGGTTCCATGAAAATGGTGTAGAACAGAGATGCCAGTAACTTGGTGCCTTCTGAGTAGTGGGCCTAGAGGAGTGGTGGGCAGGAGTGTGATAAAACATCTGCGGTGGGGCCATGTGGATCTGCCATTGTCTTCAAAATGGCTTGTGACTGACATGGTGCAGCCAACAGACCCTTATAAGTAAAGGCATTTTGTTATATGGAGAGGTTTCAGGGCAATGTTCAGAATCAGGTTGCTATAGTCAAGGGGGAAAGCTATATAGGATAGAAGCCTAGTTGGTGCATTCTCTTGCTGACCCTGTTTCACCACACGTGACAGAACTCCCTCCAGCCCTGTGTCCCAGTTGAATTCCTTGTATTTCGTGAAGCAAATACCAAACTCCCAGTGCAGCTGCAAGAAACACCAGGAAAAATGGAGGATGACCAAATGACTTCACGGTCCACAGGGGGGGAGACACTTAGTTCCCAATGGCCACAGTTGACCTAAAAAGATAGAATTCAGCACTGCTGCCTCATGGTCATTGGAAAATAAGAAACCACTTCCTCCAGGTCACATAGATGCAGACCCAGCTTTGATGGTCTCACTACAAAGGAAGCTAAAGCTCCTGACAACAACATATATTTCATGTGTCCAAACTCAGAGGCTGTTTCTCAATAAGTCTTTATTCCACCAGAGCTCCATGTTTGTGGCGTGTTCACCCTGTCCCTTACTTTTGGAATCTCCTCTACCACCTCCAAGTTTGTAAACTCCTGAGCATGTTCCATTCCAGATATATAATCACGGATTTTCAAACTCTTCTCTTCTAATTGTGTCATACTTGGGGTAATGGTTATGTCAAGGCTTTGTTCTGGATGAGTGTGGGAGGATTTTTTGTAGCACATATTTGCCTACTCATTGAATTCTTTTTCTAATTTTCCTTTGGAAGTACTTTATCCCTGACACTACCCCAAACCCTACTAGACTCTGACTACTAATCCTAATATGATGGAGAAAAATAACCCAAACAGATTGGAAATGCAAGCAGTTCAGAAGAGGCATGGTGTACAGTTGGAATTGCCTTTTGCATGATAAAGTGTAGCTGTTGTAAAACTTGTCAATTTTTTGTTGAAATAGTTCTCCATGTGTTTTTAATTTAACAAAAAAAAAATCCTGTCTCCCTTTCTCTGTAGCCTATTCAGCACATGTAATTTCATATGCACATATAGATTCCTACCTGGTATCACATGTACATTCTTTTGAGATGGCTGATTTGGCAGATACAAATTGTTAGCAGAGATCACTCCTACTAAACGCTGTTGGAACTGAAAATTCAAACTATTCGTGAATTTCCTAGTTGAACAACATTATACATAAATCATGTTGAGTAAAATAAATATATTTGGACCTGTGGATGATATATATTTCACAACAAATTTCGATTGTCATATATATTGCTACTTTTTAATGTCTGTGTGTTATATGTATATCCAAATATATGTGGATGATATATATTTCACAACAAATTTTTATTGTCATATGTATTGCTACTTTTTAATGTCTCTGTGTTATATGTATATATATATATATATACATATATACACACACACACACACTCCAGATTTTTCAAAATATGAAATATATGTGTCTTACTGTACACTCTATCAATTCATTGATGCTCATGTATGTGGATTTATAATCAATATTTCACAAGATTATTCTCAAAAATATTCATCAACCCGAAATACATATTGTTTCCTAGTACTGACAACTAACTTCAGTGAATGGTGCATACAAATCCTAATATTTCTACAGTAACTCAACCTGTTTAACATCAATGCAAGTAGATTCCTATGGGATATGATGTGACTTTTGACATTCATTTTTATTTAACACTGGTATTTACAATTTCTTCAGTTTATGCATATCATAGGATATATATTTCATCCACAAGTTCGCAAATTATAGGCATTTGTTTCACTTTCAATCACTTCCTGTTTTAGAACACATGTATTCCTCCAGGTTTCTTGACGGGTCTTTCAGTGAGACTTCTTTCCAAACACTTTATTTTCGATTTCCATAATCACTTTTGAAGCAAAACTCACACACCCTTCATGATAATCCATAACCCTAATGTTAACATTAGATGTACAACTGGTTGAAATGAATGAATGTATATCAATATAAGATTTCGTATATATTTTCAGATATTAATTCAATCCATTATTTAAAGTGGAATGAGTTATATTATTTATTCACAGTATCGTCTATTCATGCATTATCTCTATATTCATAGACACAGAATACACCTCATTGAACTCCAGTACTAATGAATACATCTTCAACATATTGCTCCCAGAAATGGTGGAAGAAATACCCATGTCACCTCATCTACATATACATTTTATCACAGTAATATTCAGGACACAAAAAACACAAACGTCACACTTATGATTGTACCAAACCTAAACGGAAATTGAACATGGATTACTAAAAACATCCATGTCCAGGTTGCCTAATGTGCTCAAATGAAAATCCTATTGGTGACTACATATTTGTTTCTTCCAAAGATTATATAATCAAACTCAACCCTTTTGAAAAAGTCTAATCCTGTCACTCACTTTATACTTTGCATGATTTTGTAATGTCTCAATTGATATCTTCTTTCCTAGATATTTTCCCAGTTCATCATTGTGACTGAATCTTCACATGTGGTGACACTTACATTCACCCTCTAACCGAAACCCTATTGCTAAAGAACATTTGTTCCAAATCTATTATTCCCTCCTTCCTAAACCTACCGAATATCTTCCTAATCCTAACTTCTATCACTTTTTGACTGGATGTTCTCTTCTACATTCCATCATCCCAGGTACAAGATACTATGCCATTGTATATCGATTTATCTGAGACATCTGTGCAGAAAGTAATTCAAAGCTAAGTATACCAATCAAGGGCCCAATGACCTTCTGGGCTTCAAATCTTACTTAGATTTCTGTTTTCATAATTATATTTCACCTATATATTGTTGTAAATATTGCAGGATCCCAATACCTTTATTCATCCTGTAGAATGATTCCTAACTGAAATTGAATCTGTTATTAACCCTAAGCATACACTGTTCCCTCAATCTTACATTACAGAAGAGCAGGGACAGAGTTGGTCTTAAAATACAGGAATGTAGGGGATCTTTAACCTGCTAATAACCACAAAGGTAATTGCAGAAATGATCCCTGGAGAAGATATAGGCAGCTATGAAGGACCTGAGAGAGCAAAAGTCATCTACCATGGAAAGCAACCTGGTCAGGATGAAGGGTTGTGTCTGAATCATCCTCTCTGATCTTAATGTAGAGAAGATGGACCAAAGCAGGCAATTATGGAGAGCTGTTCCTGGGTGCCTATGTTTGATTTATCATTCTAACTTGTGAAAGTGTCACAGAGAGTAGGGGAAGCCTCCATCTCATGGGACCCTTGGAAGCAACTGTTAGGACGAACTGGTTGCCAAGGCAGTGACCTCATTCAGTTCAGGAAGGAAGTGACCTCACCTCACTTCCTTGGTGATGGAATTCTCTGAACTTGGGATTCGTGAAGCCAGGCACCCAAAAGCAGTCCCAATCCAAGTCCCATTGGTCTCACTTGTTTGGATTTACCGAGGACAGGGTCAGTCTTTTTTGGTACCTACTGATGTGAGGATGGCCAAATGCGAGGAAAGCTCTGAAGAGGGTCCTTTTCTGAGAAAGCAGGTAGTGGCTCAGCGCTCGCTTCTGACAATTTCAGAGAGGTGGCCAAAGAGACCAGATCTGAGATAGGACAGGCCATTTCTGGTGAACATAGCATGGTCCACCACTCAGAGTAAACTCCGGATAGTCACAGACCTACTTGGGGGAAGGAGGTGTCTTTGTGGGTGTGGGTGTGGGTTTGTGGTTTTGTCTCATATTCTGAGAATAGGTAGGAAAGGCCGTTTACTTGGTTTGGAGTGAACAGCTTTTACTAAGTCATTTGACAAGGCGAGTGTTTCTATGTCTGTGTAACCCACTGTGTCTGTGGTTGTAGATATTAGAAAAGAGGATGCATCATTGGATGTGTCCTGTCTAGTAGAAAGCTTCCCAGCATTCATCCTGCCCAATTTATGAATGTACTGCAGCTTGCCTTATCGATGGGCAACACCTGCTATCTTCCTAAGTTCCTGTTTTCTTTCTGAATTCTGGCCACTCTGTAAATAGGCTCATGGTTTTGTGTCCAAGGTATGTACCACCTCCAATCTCTGTGACATGGCCATGTACTGAATAGCTGAAAGGAATGGCGACCATGTCAGAAAACTCAGATATCAGTGTGACCATGAAAGTCTCAGTGGAGAAACCCTGCTTTGGGCCTTTAGATTACCTATTGTTCAGCTGCCCTGAAAGTTGAGAGAAACAAAAACCATGAGTACTGAATAAATGTTGCAGCAGTTGGAACATGTCGCTGTATTGAGGTTCCCTCACCAGACTTTAGTTTCCCCAGTTATCTGGACTGTCAACGTAACCTTTTAATTTTAGTGTTACAGTTGTCCTTCCCCATTAGATACAGTGTAATAATTTCATGTCATCTGATCTTGCAAAATCCTTTTACTAGTATGACATTTGTGTCTAATAGAGAAATCTTCACTTCTGTTACTCAGGGCTGGATAATCGTACTAGCAGACACGAAGACTACCTGTTTAGGTTAGGAATATAAGTAGGTCTTAACCTAAAAAATCTGCCTCTGGCAGCTCCTCTTGATAGTCTCTTTTTATAGTTATCAGGCATTCCTGTCTGAGAATCCTTCTTTTAGTTTCCAGTCTTACTTATTTTGGGAGGCTAACATAAATTGTATACCTTAAAATTTTATTATTATTATTATTATTATGATGATGATGATGATTATTATTATTAATTAAAATGCCCAGTAATGGCTGTATTTTCGTTTTAACTGTCTTTGCTAACTGTTTAAGAGGAAACAGTCAAACTGACTTCTGTTTCTATCTATTTTTCACAGTCAGCTGAGCTTTTATGGGAGTCAATTCTGGTGAAACTTGAGAGCAGCTTCTCAGTTCTGATAGTGCCATTTTCGCTAGGTGGGTCCAGGTCTTGCTTGACCATGTGGTTTTCCTCAGAAGCATTAGAATGTCTCCCTTCTCTGATAACTCTCCTCTTCATGGCAAATGCACTCATTGGCTTTATGTTCTCCAGTGGTCTCATTATTTTTCCTGATCTGGAGGTTATTTGGCCCAGAGTTGCAAAGCTCTTTAGAGAAGTCCCCTGTTCCCTGGATTCAGACTGACTCAGAGGGCAAGAGCCAAATATTGGTTTTCTTGGCCCTTTTCATTTAACTTTAATTAAATTCTAATCTGAAACATCCAGCAAATAAATTTTAACAGCCTTATATTACAAGTACTGGGATTTAATGTCTATAACTTTATAATTATTTATCTTTTAATTAATTGGGATCTGTATTATTCTGTCTTATAGGTGATGACTTATTATCTTAAATTAACCCATGTTGTGTTCTTAAAGCAACACTTCTGTAAAACACTACCAGGGAATCTTTAGATCACTTATAAGGAAATTACAAAATAAAAATTTTTAACAAGAGTAAAAATACTTAGTTCGTGTAACAGCTACCCTAAATTTTTTGGCTGAGTTATACACTATATCCCCTGTTTAAATCCTAGTAATCTTGACACAAATCAAAAACAAAAGAAACTTTTGAACATAACTTTAAATGAAATAAAATCTGACCTACTGCTTTCGTAGTCATTCTCACATGTTGTAAGATGGAACACACAGCCTTATTTCAGTTAAGGCAGGGCTCTATATGAATCTTTAGTGTTTTAGATCTAAAGGTGATCTTTGTTTTTTAAATATCATTTTACAAAGTTTACATAAATTGTGTCAGGTCACATGAACATTTGCTAACACCGTATGATATCAGATTTAAAACATGAATTAAAGAAAGGCTGAAAGTTTTTAACCTTTACATAGATTAGGCTCTCAATAACTTAAAAATACATTTAAATGGTTCCCCAATGTAAAAAGTAACATAAAACTTTACATATCTTATTGATAACAGGTAAATAAATCCCCAATATATTTTTTTACCATATAAATTTAGAACAACAGATTGATATAATGCTCTTTTCAAGTTTCTACCTTACAGACTTGTATACCTGGAAGATATGAGCACATTGACAGCAACACAATTACATTGATGTTTCTACATTAACCAAGTTTAGCTTTTAAAGAAATAGCAGTACAGTTCTCTAAAATAACAGTTCTTATTTATTCAGTTGTTTAATTTTTATGGTTGTTTGCTCTAGAAAAAAATAAAACTTAATAACACAGTTTTATGGGTAAACTTATGTTTTCAGAAATTTTTGTCTCTTTAACACATGACTGAATTTTACAATCTTATACACACTTTAGTACAAACTTATACAGACCTTAGTAAATCAATCAGATATCAAACAAAACTACTCATGAATGAGTAATCCCATATGAAATTTATTTTACTTATTTATTAAAATATTAGACAATTGTATTGAAAATTGTAAACCATTTTTTTGTTGTTGAAGGAAAAGTCCTTGAACAAAGGCATATTAGACCTTTTGTAGACATTAATATTTTATTAGATTTTTGAACACCTAGAAAACCTTGTGAGCTTAAATTTAAAGAGCAATTCCCTACAGAACAGAACAGAGGACAGAACCATTCTCATTACTGTCCCAGAGAGGGATATATGTTAGCCTACCCAGGCCACCTCCCTGTCATCAGAAGTACTCTCCCTTAACTGGATAGCAGATGTTATAAAGGCGTCACTTACCTATGGAGGCCTCCTCTACCAGGAGCTTGCTAATAGTTTTAGTGCTTTGGTTCTCTGCAGTGCTCCACGGAGTGAAGGCTCAATCCAAGGCCTTGGAACGTCTTAAGTTGCACACCCCCTAGAGTGGCTCTCCAGTGTGGAGCCCTAGAGGGCAGGCCAGCTTCAGAATTTCCACAGTCTGGTCTTGTGATCTGGTCGGGCAGGGTTATCTCGCTTTGGAACTCCAAAATGTAAGACCAGAATGCAAGAAAAGACCACTGACTCCAATTAAAATCAAATTAAGGCAAGCTTATTATTTCAACCGGCCAGGCTGCCTCTCCCTCCCAAAATGGTGGGAACAAGACAGCAACCCAACTTTCCTACACCCCAGATATGTAGCCCAGAAAGATACACAAAAGGGGGGTTACAGATAAGAGAACTTTGACAAGCATCACACTAATGGTATATTACATTTTTTTTTTTTTTTGCTGGCCCTAACATCAGAATTTATGAGGACCATTAGAGCCTCAGAGACACGTTGTCTGGCCAGGGAAAGAAAAATATTTATGAGGTATCATTAAAGTTTTAGAGAGCGCTGCTATCTGGTCAGAGGTCCAGACATGGGTGAGTTCAAGGCACTGGTAGGCATTCCAAGCAGGTTCAGAATTTGCGCTAATTTATAGTAAAGCCAAAATTATCTTTTCATGGCTTTGTGGCAAGATGGCCCCCAATTTTAATAAAAGATCAGGTTGGATCTATCAACCCTGTCCCTTAGTTTTGGAAACTCCCCTACCACCTCCAAGGTTGTGAACTCCTGAGGATTTTGCATTCCTGATAGGTATTCACAGATTTTCTAACTGTTCTCCTCTAATTGTGTCTTACTTGGGGCCGAAGTAATATGAAGGCATTATTCTGGATGAGAGTGGAAAAATTTTGTGTAGCACATATTTGCATACACATTGGATTCATTATCTAATTTTCCACTTGAAATACTGAATCCCTGACACTAACCAATAGCTGACTAGACTCTGACTACTAAACCATTATGATGGAGAAAAATAACCCAAACAGAATAGAAACACAAGCAGTTCAGAGGAGGAATGGTGTACAGTTGGACTGGTCTTTTGGATGATAAAGGGTTGGTGTTATAAATCCAGTAAATTTTTTGTTTAAATAGTTCTCAATGTGTTTTAAAGTAAACAAATATGTGAATTCCTGTCTCCCTTTCTCTGTAGCCTATTCAGCACATGTAATTTTATATGCACATATAGAATCCTACCTGGTATCACACATACATACTTTTGAGGTTACAGTTACTAGGAAGATACAAATTTTGAGAAGAGATCACTCCTCCAAAACGATTTTGGAACTGAAAATTCAAACTATGGGTGAGCTTCCTAGTTGAAAAACATTATACATAAATCCATGTTTACTAAAATAAATACTTTTGCATCTGTTGATGATATATATTTAATGATGAATTTCGATAGGCATAAATATTGTTACATTTTAATGTCTGTGTATATATATATATACACACTCTCCAGATTTTTCAAAATATGAAATATATGTGTCTTACATTAACTCCCTGAATTTATTCATGTTCATGTATGTGGATTTATAATCAACTTTTAACAAGATTATTCTCAGAAATACTCATGCACCTGAAATACATATTTGTTTTCTAGTACTGAAAACTAACTTCAGTTAATGTTGCATACAAATCCTAATATTTCTACAGTAACTGACCCACTTAAACATCATTGCCTGTAGATTTGTATGGGACATAATGTGTATTTTGACGTTCATTTTTTTACAACACTGGTACATTATTATTTCTTCAGTTTATGCACATCATAGGATATATATTTCATCCACAAGTTCACAAATTTATAGGCATTTGTTTCACTTTCAATCACTTACTGCTTCAAAACACATGTATTCCTCCAGGTTTCTTAACTGGTCTTTTCATGAGACTTCTTTCCAAACACATTATATTTGATTTCCATAATCAATTTTGAAACAAAGCCCACACACTCTTCATGATAAACCATAAACCTAATATTAAAATTAGATGTATAACCGGTTGGAATGAATGATTGTTTATCAATATAAGATTTCCTATATATTTTCAGATATTAATTCAATCTATTATTTAAAGTGGAATCAGTTATATTATTTATTCACAATATCGTCTATTCATGCATTATCTCTATATTCATAGACACAGGATACACCTCATTGAACTCCAGTACTAATTAATACATCTTCAAAATATTGCTCCCAGAAATGGTGGAAGAAATACCCATGTCACCTCATCTACATATACATTTTATCACAGTAATATTCAGGACACAAAAAACACAAACGTCACACTTATGATTGTACCAAACCTAAACGGAAATTGAACATGGATTACTAAAAACATCCATGTCCAGGTTGCCTAATGTGCTCAAATGAAAATCCTATTGGTGATTACATATTTGTTTTTTCCTAAGATTATATATTCAAACTCAAGCCTGTTGAAAATGTCTAATCCTATTACTCACTTTATACTTTGTCTCATTTTGTAATGTCTCTATTGATATCTGTTTTCCTACATATTTTCCCCAGCTCATTATTGTAACTCATTCTTTACATGTGCTTACATTGACATTCACTTTCTAACCAAAACCCTATTGCTAAAAATATTTTGGTCCGAATCCTATACTCACGCTTTTTTCTAAACCTACTGACTATCTTCTTAATCCTACCTACTGTCCCTTTTTGACTGGATGTTCTCTTCGACATTCAATCATCCAAGAAAAAAGGTCCTATGCCATTTTATATCGATTCAGCTGAGGCATGTGTGCAGAACATAATGCAAAACTAAGTCTCCCAATCAAGGGCCCAATGCCCTTCTGAGCTTCAAATCTTACCAGGATTCCTGTTTTCATACTTATATTTCACCTATATATTCTTGTAAATATCGCAGGTTTCCAATACCATTAATCATCCCGCAGAATTATTCCTAACACAAATCGAACATGTTTTTAACCCTAACCATACACTGTTCCCTCAATCTAACATTGCAGAAGAGCATGGAAAGTGTTGGTCTTACAATACATGAATGTAGGGGATCTTCCACCTGCTGAGAACCTCAAAGATACATGCAGAAATAATCCCTGGAGAAGATGTATGCAGCTATGAAGGACTTTTGAAAGTGAAAGTCATCTTCCATAGCAAACAACCTGGTCAGGATACAGGTTTGTGTCTGAATCAGTCTCTCTCTTTTTAATGTAGAGAAGATGGACCAAACCAGGCCTTTGTGGAGAGCTCTTCCCAGGTGCCTATGGTTTATATACCATTCTAAGTTGTGAAAGTGTCACATGAAGTAGGGGCAGCCTCCATCTCAAGGGACCATAAGAAGAAACTGTTAGCACAAAGTGGTTGCCAAGTCAGTGACCTCATTCATTTCAGGAGGAAGTGACCTCACCTCACTTCCTTGTTTTTGGAAGTCTCTGAACTTGGAATCCAGGAAGGCAGGCACCCAGAGCCAGTCCCAGTCCCACTCCCAGTGGTCTCACTTGTTTGGATTTACCAAGGTGAGAATCGGTCTTTCTTGGTGCCTACTAATGTGAAGATGACCAAATGCCAGAAGAGCTCAGAAGAGGGGCCTTTCCTGAGAAAGCCGGTAATGGCTCACTGCTGGCTCCTGTCAGCTTCACACAGTTGGCCAAGGATACTAGATCTGAGACAAGATAGTCCAATTCCGTGAAACATAGAATGGCCCACCAGTCAGAGAACACTCTGTATAGTCACAGACCTCCTTGGGGGAAGGAGGTGCCTTTCTGGGTGTGGGTGTGTGTTTGTGGTTTTGTCTCATGTTCTGAGAATAGGTAGGAAAGGCAGTTTGTTTGGTTTGGTGTGAACTGTTTCTGGTAAGTCATTTGACAAGGCGATTGTTTCTATTTCTGTGTATCCCACTGTGTCTGTGGTTGTAGAAATTAGAAAAGAGAATGCATCAATGGATGTTTCCTGTCTAGGAGAAAGCTTCCCAGGATTCATCTTGCCCCAGATATGTACAACCTCCAAGATCTTTGACAAGGCCATGTACTGGACAGCTGAATGGAATGGGAGCATCTCAGAAAACTCAGATATCAGTGTTACCAGGAAAGTCTCAGTGGAGAAACCCTGCAATGGGCCTTTTGCTTGCCTATTGTTATGTTGGCCTGAATGTCAGGAAGGTCTTTGCCTCAGGCCACACCTTTGTGAAGCCTGAAGAAAACAGTTTTCAAATGGAAATGAGTGGACATCACCTGTGATTCTTTCCTTAATTGCTTTGGAAAGGGATATGTCTGAATCAGCATTTTGGCCCTGTGTAAGGCTGTGGCTTAGATTCTCAGCACCTGATGGATCTAAAGAAAGATCCCTTGTGTGCATCCAAAACCAACATCTCCAAAAGAGCACTCATTGTGGATGAAGTCTAACCAACTCCACTAACCAACTCACAGTTATAGTAAATAACTTTTGAAGTTGAAGGGACCCCAGTAAACTTTGAAGTAGATACAGGGGCATTATACTCAGCCTTTAAGGCCCCATTGGGCCCTCTATCAAATAAAAGGTCTCTAGTTCAAGGGGCTAATGGCAGTAAATATCGGGCTTGGACAACTAAGAGGTACATGGACCTGTGGAAAGGAAAAATCCATCACTCCTTCCTAGTAATCCCAGAGTTCCCGGCCCCATTGATGGGTGGAGATCTGCTCACCAAACTCTGGGCCACAATGACTTTTAACCCTGAAGGCCCCCAAGTGGAATTTCTAAATCCTTCAGTAAAAACTCCTATAGTCATGGCTTTAACAATGTCAGTAGAAAATGTACATCAACTCACTCACCTTGGTTCAAAGAAATTGCAGGCATTCCTGAAAGATCAAGAACAGAGTTTTCTACTAACCGACTCACAGCGAAAGGAAATAACTGAATGGGTACCAAAAGCGTCTCAAGTCCATCAATTGGTTAATGCTTACCCTTTTAAGCTTCCTGCAGGAAAACACCTTCGAAGAACCAGACCAGAAAAATTTTCAGAAGTGAACTTTACTGAAATTAAGCCAGCAAGGTATGGACTTAAATATCTCCTAGTCTTTGTAGATACATTTTCAGGATGGATTGAAACCTTCCCCCCCCAAAAAAAAAAAAAAAAAAACAATGGCTCAAATCGTGGTCAAGATGATACTGAAGGATATTTTTCCAAGATACGGCCTGCCTAAGGTAATAGGGTCTGACAATGCACTGGTGTTCATGGCCCAGGTAAGTCATGGGTTAACCTGTACCCTGGTGATTAATTGGTAGTTACATTATGCTTATAGATCCCAGAGCTCAGGACAGGTAGAAAAAATAAATAGAACCATTAAAGAGACCTTAATGAAATTAAGCTTAGAAACGAGCTAAAAGATTGGACTACACTCCTGCCTTATGCACTGTATCATCTAAAAAATACTCCCTCTGTTTCTTTGTGTAACCTCTCCCCCTGTGAAATTCTCTATGTTTCCCCTCCTCCAGTAAGGGACCTAACCCCAACTCTAAGACCTAAGGATCCCTTCCACACCCCCTTGCTTGACACACTTAAAGCTCTTGAAAGAACTTAGCGATACCTGTTAAAACAGCTGGCCACGGCCTACCAACCTGGGGACAAGGAGACTCCACATGGATATCAAGTAAGAGACTTCATCTACATAAGATGACATCAGGTGTCATCCCTGGAACCCCGCTGGAAAGGAAATACCACGTGCTACTTATAACACCTACAGCAGTAAATGTAGACGGAATCCTTTCCTGTATCCATGACTTCCATCTCAAGCCTGCGCCCTGTCCAGACTCTGGCTGGAAACTGGAAATGACTGGTAACCCTTTCAAATTGTGTATTTGGCATGTGTATAAGGCTATAGACTCTCCCCTTGGCCACCATTAGTCCTAACCCTCATCAGCGAATTCAGCAGCAATGGCTGATCACAAATCCTCATAGACCAGAAGAATGGTCTATCTCGCTAACAGCCCACATAGGGACCTGTTGGTCATCTCAACATTTGTCAGCTGCCTATAGGTTTTTCCTATTGGGATATCCCTGATAAAGCAGATCCCACTAAAATTTCATTAAATCCCTTTCGTATCATAGATAATGAAAACAAATATTATGGATGTAGGGACACGTGAGCCAGATGCAGGTTGGCTAGCCTAGATTACTATGTTTGCCTGGAAGACTATCAAAGCCACAAACAGCCACGGCTGTGTGGGGGGAAAGCCGACTTCTTCTGTAAGTCATGGGGAAGTTAGCATACAGGGACTGCCTGGTGGAACCCAAACTGCTCATCAAATTCAATACACAGAATTGGCCATATTACCAATTAGACAACCAAAACCTGTGACCCCCAGAGGGGTCTCCAGATCCTCACATTCTGCATGACCTTTTTAACTTCTGCAAGTGCTCAAAAGGGTTAAAGGAGATTCCCCTATGTGGAGGTTTTTTCCCTCCTTTGCTCACATCCTGAACTATACTTCTCCAGTAGTTCCTCAAACTCAGCCTTCTGCTCCAGACTCTCTGCTGGCACTCCCACCTCAGCAACCTGATTTCTCCCCTCCAATTACTAGATCAAAAATCAAAACCTCTGCCGGTTCTCAGACAATTGCCCCCTTGCTGAGGTATCCGGTACTGAGGTACCCCTCCACACACTCACTCCTCTCTTGTCCTGTCAGTGCCCGCACTGCGTCCCATAAGGTCCTCTTACCAGCTAACCCAAAGCTCAAACCAGCTGAGGAGATCCCTCAGACCCCTATCCAGGATGTAATTAAAATGGCCTTTAAAGTTGCTTTGTCATCACTGTAAACAGGTGACTAAGAATTTAAAATACCTCACATGCTTTTTGGGATACTCACTCCCGTCGTCCCCTCTGCTCTACCTGTTCTACTGCTCAAGTTTTTGTTGCTAGGAAAATCCCAAACCCCTTTTCCAATATTCTTTTACATTTCTACTTCCTCATTCTCAGATCCATGAAACTGCTCTCAGCCTTGCCTTCCACGTCTTCCCCCTCTCTACCAGGCCCACACAAAAGCTTTAAATGACCTCCTCCAGAAGTCTTCACCATGGCTGACTTTAGGAATTTCAGCAAAAGAGTTCCTTTAAAAGAGTTCACTGTAGATAAACTTCTTCTTTTCGTGTTGCCCTGGTCTACTTGGCAACTGGCGAAAAAAAATCAGCACTCCTGAGCTAGACACACCCATACTAGTTTTTCACAAAATATGTGAACAAGGCCTCTGGCCTTGAGTGGGGGCTTCACAGAGATGGCTACATTTCTAAGATAAAGAAGTTACCAACTAGGCTCCATGGTAACAGCTGGCAGGGCGAAAAAAAAAGAGAAAAAAAATCTCTCCCCCTTTCAGGTGTCCTTGAAAAGTTAACTTGCCCAGAACAGAGGATAAAATAAAAGATAGAAAAACAGCTTTTTGTGAACTTCTGCCGACTTTGAACTTCTGAGCCCCTTCCCTTACATGTTGGGTACAAATTATGAAACTACCTAAACTTGGGGTTCAGGGGATTAATTGATTACAACAGAAGCAATGCCCTCTAAATCCGTTTGCAACCAAATAGGACTTTTTCCCTGTCTTCAGTGCTATCTTAGGTGCTTTGCCTCGTCCGTCCCTATAACAGAAAGATTCTATATACTTAAACATTGTTTATGTTTTCATGAAATAGTCAACAGATTTGATTAATTATGTAATGGTGCAGATGTTTCCCAGAGTGCTCTATGATGACGCAGGTCCATTTAAAGATCAAATAGGAGCGCATGCAACTCAGTTCCGCTGGGAACCTGTATCTCTCACTTTAGCCATCCTATTAGGAATAGGAGTTGCTGCATGAGTGGGCACAGGAATCAATGCCCTAGTCCAAAGGACACAACCAATGCCCTAATTAGAAGCAGCAATAGACCAAAACTTAAAGATAATAAAACCTCCATCACAGCTTTACAGGAATGTTTAACCTCTGTCTATGAATCTATTTTACAGAACAGGAGAGCGATAAAACCTCCTCTTCATGAGAGAAGGGGGAATTTGTAGTGCATTGAGGGAAGAATGTTGTTTTTGTGCCGGCCACACTGGAGTTGAAAAGAATCTATGAGTAAATAAAGAAAACGCATTGAAGAGCGTCAACAAGAAAGAGAGGCCCAAAAAGGGTGATTTGAGTCTTGGTTCACACAGTCCGTCTGGTTAACTATGCTTTCATCAGCCCTGGCTGGTCCATTAATAATCCTCATATTATTGCGAACTGTAGGACCCTGTTGGCTAAACCATGGAGTTTCCTTTCTCCAAGCTCAAATTGGACAAGTTAAATTTATGGTAATCAGACAACAATATACCACACTAGAAGACATAAAATGTAACACCCATCAGTGATGACTTTTATGATTAAAAGTAACCAGAAGAAGAAGTGGGGAATGAAAGGTTAATGAAATAGGTACTTGTCACTTCCTGTTTTTCTGTACACTTAACAAAACACTGTTGAAATCTTGAGAACTGTTTGCTAATCTTGTTCCCAGAATGTGCTGTCCCCAACTGCCAAACTGCAGAATGTGCTCAGTCACGCAGTTGAAAGCAAACGGCCTACTCGCCCTGAACCATCAATAAACTTCCATCCCTGCCTTCCCCAAGAAAAGTACATAAGCTCTGCTTAAGCTGTTCTCAGGGCTCTCTGCTCTATTCAACTGAGCTCTGAGCCCCAGCATGCTGGACCCACAATGAACCCTTTGTAGTTGCATGAGACAGTCTCTTGGTCATCTGTTCCTCCTATACTCGCCTGACCATTACAATATTTCACCTCTATATTCTTAAAAATATCTCAGGTTCCCAACACCATTATTCATCCAGCAGAATGATTCCTAACACAAATCAAACATGTTATTAATCCTAACCATACCATCTACCCTCAATCTAACTTTACAGAAGAGCAGGCCCAGAGTTGGTCTTACAATACAGGAATATAGGGGATCTTTCACCTCCTGAGAAATTCAAAGGTCTATGCAGAAATGATCCCTGGAGAAGATGTAGGCACCTATGAAGGACCTGAGAGAGCAGAAGTCATCTTCCATGGCAAACAACCTGGTCAGGATGAAGGGTTGTGTCTGAATCAGCCTCTCTCTTCTTAATGTAGAGAAGATGGACCAAACCAGGCCTGTGTGGAGAGTTGTTTCCTGGTGCCTATGGTTGATATACTATTCTAACTTGTGAAACTGTCACAGGTAGTAGGAGCAGCCTGCATCTGAAGGGACCCTTGGAAGCAACTGTTAGGACAAAGTGGTTGCCAAGGCAGTGACCTCATTCAGTTCCTGAAGGAAGTGACCTCACCTCACTTCCTTGTTGATGGAACTCTCTGAACTTGGGATCCAGGAAGCCAGGCACACAGAGCCAGTCCCAGTCCCAGTACCAGTGTTCTCACTTGTTTGGATGTACCAATGACAGAATCAGTCTTTCTTGGTACCTACTGATGTGAGGAAGGCCAAATGCCAAGAGAGTTCTGAAGACGGGCCTTTCCTGGGAAAAAAGGTAGTTGCTCACAGCTTGCTCTTGACAACTTCACAGAGTTGGATAAGAAGAGGAGATCTGAGACAGGACATGCCATTTTGAGGGAACATAATATGGCCCACCAGTCAGAGGACACTCCAGATAGTCTCAGAATTACTTGGGGTAAGGAGGTGCCTCTGTGGGTGTGGTTGTAGGTTTGTGATTTTCCCTTGTTCTGAAAATAGGTAGGAAAAGTGGTTTGTTTGGATTTAGTGAACATTTTCTAGAAAGTCCTTTGACAAGGCGAGTGTTTCTGTGTCTGTGTATCCCACTGTGTCCATAGTTGTAGACATTAGAAAAGAGAATGCATAAATGGATGTGTCCTGTCTAGTAGAAAGCTTCACAGCATTCATTTTGCCCAATTTATGAATGGACTGCGGCTTGCCTGATCGATGGGCTACACCTGATATCTTCCTAAGTTCCTGTTTTCTTCCTGAATTCTGGAGACTCTCCAGAATAGGCTCATGGTTTTTTGTCCAAGTTATGTACCACCTCCAAGTTCTTTGACATGGCCATGTACTGGATAGCTGAAGGGAATGGCGAGCATCTCAGAAAACTCAGAAATCACTGGGACCAGGAAAGTCTCAGTGGAGAAACCCTGCTTTGGGCCTTATGCTTACCTATTGTTCTGTTGCCCTGAATTTCAGGAAGGCCTTTGCCTCAGGCCACACCTTTTTGAAGCCTGAAAAGAAGAGTTTTGCAATGGAAATAAATGGGCATTACCTGTGGCTCTTTGCTTAATTTCTTTGAAAAGAATGTGTCTTATTCAGACTCTTGAGCCTGTGTGAGGTGGTGGCTTAGAGTCTCAGCACCTGATGGATCTAAAGAAAGATTCCATGTGTACATCCAAAACCAAAATGGCCAAAGAGCAGTCCTTGTGGATGAAGTCTCTCACCTTGCTCTGTAACTTTCTTGACCTCCATCAAGTGAGAATAGGGATTCTTTGGGTCAAATAAGTTCCTCAAACCCTGCAGAGGCTAGCCCATAGGTGCTTAGATTTTCTCATGACTCCAATTCACATAAAGAATCTAAAACCCACAGTCAGTAGGCCTCAAATTTGAGAAGCAGAGCAGTATTAATGGCAGGCCTTTTTGATCATTCCTGGTTCACAGGAAGGGTGTACAGGCCACCCTGACTTTAGGCAAATGAGATGCAAGGGAGATTTTTTGGACACTGTCTTGGGGTGAACACCTCATGGAAACCTCCAGCCAGAAGTTATGATGAGTGTCTAAATGGAAGAAGATGAGGTCATGTGGGATTGTTTTGGTTTGAATCGTGGTCATTTGTGTGGCGGTTGGAAGAGACGACTGGGTCCACCTTGGCTTGAACTCTGGTGTGATTACCCTAAGAGACTGCATTCTGGAACTGACGTCATTGAAGTATTTCCATGAATTGTGTTGGAATTTTAGGAGGCCACGCATGAGATTTGCCCTTGGAAACTGAGATCTAGGCCCAGGGTTGCTTTCCGCAGAGCACTGGGAATCTCAGCCAAGATATCACATGATTTTATTCTGAACGACTTGGCAGCCATAGTTGAGAGTCAAAACACACATGGACCTCACGTTGTATTCCTCAATGCACCTTGCTTCATGTGACCTTTTGGCTACTCTTTGGGAAGACTTGCCTCTGAGAGTTCTCCAAAGCTTTTATGGAAATGAGCATCCTCAACATTTAATTGTTCCTGAATGAATTGAAACCCACATTGCCTCCAACTTCATGCTTGAAAAATGGCTCGATAAATACCATGAAATTTTTTTTAAAATTTTCATGAACAGGTGGCACTGGAGGACCTTTGGATATCCTGTTGATGATTATGAGTATACCAGACAGTGCCTTGATTGACTGGGTTTCAAGAAAATGGTGTAGAACAGAGATGCCAGTAAGTTGGAGTCTGCTGACTAGTGGGCTTATAGCCGTGGTGGGCAGGTGTGTGATGGAATATCTGTGGTGGGGCCATGTGGATCTGCCATTGGCTTCCAAATGGCTTGTGGCTGACATGGTGCAGCCAACAGACCCTTACAAGTAAAGGGACCTTGTTATATGGAGAGGTTTCAGGGGAATGTTCAGAATCAGGTTGCTATGGTCAAGGGGCAAGCTATGAGGGATAGAACCTTGGTTGGTGCATTCTCCTACAGACCCTGACCCACCACATATGACAGAACTCCCTTCAGCACTGTTTTTCAGTTGAACTCCTTGTATTTCGTGAAGCAAATACTAAACACCCAGTGCAGCAGCAATAAACACCACAAAATGTGGAGGATGACCCAATGACTTCACAGTCCACAAGGGGAGACACTTAGCCCCCAGTGGCACCAGTTTACCGACTAGGATTGAATTCAGCACTGCTACAGCATGTTCATTGGAAAATATTAAACCATGTCCTCCAGGTAACATAGATGCAGACCCAGCTGTAATGGTCTCACTACAAGGAAGGTAAAGCTCCTGACAACAACATATATTTCAAGTGCTCAAACTCAGAGGCAGTTTCTCAAGAAGTCTTTATGCCAGCACAGCTCCATGTTTGTGGAGTGTTTACCCTGTCCCTTACTTTTGGAAACTACTCTACCACCTCCCAGGTTGTAAACTTTTGAGCATATTCCATTCCAGATATTTATTCCCAGATTTTCTAACTCTTGACTTTTAATGATGTATTACTTGGGACGAGGGTAATGTCAAGGCATTGTTCTGGATGAGAGTGGGAAAATTTTTGTGTAGCATATATTTGCATATACATTTGGTCCATTTTCCAATTTCCCATTCGAAATACTGAATACCGGACACTGACACCTAATCTACTAGACTCTGACTACTAATCCTAATAAGATGGAGAAAAACAACCCAAACAGAATAGAATTACAAGCATTTCAGAGGAGGCATGGTGTATAGTTGGACTTGCATTTTTCATTATATAAGGTAGGAGTTATACATCTAGTCAATTTTGTGTTGAAATAGTTCCCCATGTGTTTTTCTTTCGATTATTTTATTTTATTTTATTTTATTTTATTAGTTGGTTGTTCAAAACATAACAAAGCTCTTGACATATCGTATTTTATACATTAGATTCAAGTGGGTTATGAACTCCCATTTTTACCCCAAATATGGATTGCAGAATCACATCGGTTACACATCCACATTTTACATAATGCCCTATTAGTAACTTGTATTCTGGTACCTTTCCTATCCTCTACTATCCCTGCTCCCCTCCACTCCCATCTTCTCTCTCTACCGAATCTACTGTAATTCATTTCTCTCTTTGTTTATTTTCCAATTCCCCTCACAACCTCTTATATGTAATTTTGTGTAACAATGAGGGTCTCCCTCCATTACCATGAAATTTACCTTTTCTCTACCTCCCCCCCCCAACTCACGTCTCTGTTTAATGTTAATCTTTTCTTCCTGCTCTTCCTCCCTGCTCTGTTCTTAGTTGCTCTCATTATATCAAATAAGACATTTGGTATTTGTTTTCTACGATTGGCTAGCTTCACTAAGCATTATCTGCTCTAGTGCCATCCATTTCCCTGCAAATTCCATTTTTTTGTCATTTTTTAGTGCTGCATATTACTCCGTGGTGTATAAATGCCACAATTTTTTAATCCATTCATCTATTGTAGGGCATCTGGGTTGGTTCCACAGTCTAGCAATTGTGAATTGTGCTGCTATGAACATCGAAGTGGCAGTATCACTGTAATACGCTCTTTTAAGATTCAGGGAATAGTCCAAGAAGGGCAATAGCTTGGTCAAATGGTGGTTCCATTCCCAGCTTTCCCAGGATTCTCCATACTGCTTTCCAAATTGGCCGCACCAGTTTGCAGTCCCACCAGCAATGTACAAGAGTACCCTTTTCCCCACATCCTCAGCAGCACTTGTTGTTGTTTGACTTCCTAAAGGCTATCAATCTTACTGGAGTGAGATGGTATCTTAGGGTGGTTTTGATTTGCATTTCTCTGACTGCTAGAGATGGTGAGCATTTTTTCATGTACTTATTGATTGATTGTATGTCCTCCTTTGAGAAGTGTCTTTTCAGGTCCTTGGCCCATTTGTTGATTGGGTTATTTGTTATCTTATTGTCTAATTGTATGAGTTTTTTGTATACTCTGGATATTAGGGCTCTATCTGAAGTGTGATGAGTAAAAATTTGTTCCCATGATGTAGGCTTCCTATTTACCTCTCTTATTGTTTCTTTTGCTGAGAAAAACTTTTTAATTTAAGTAAGTCCCATTTGTTGATTCTTGTTATTAACTCTTGTGCTATGGGTGTCCTATTAAGGAATTTGGAGCCCGACCCCACAATATGTAGACCAGAGCCAACTTTTTCTTCTAACACATGCAGAGTCTCTGATTTGATATCTAGCTCCATGATCCACTTTGAGTTAACTCTCTTGTGCATGGCGAGAGGAGGGGATTAAGTTCCATTTTGTTGCATATGGATTTTCAGTTTACCCAACACCATTTGTTGAAGATGCTATCCTTCCTCCATTGCATGCTTTTAGCTCCTTTATCAAATATAACATAGTTGTAGCTTTGTGGATTAGTCTCTTGTGTCCTGTATACCATACCACTGGTCTACCCGCCTGTTTTGGTACCAGTACCATGCTGTTTTTGTTACTATTGCTCTGTAATATAGTTTGAAATCTGGTATCACTATACCGCCTGATTCACACTTCCTGCTTAGAATTGCTTTTGTATTTCTGGGTCTTATATTTTTCCATATGAATTTCATGATTGCTTTCTCTATTTCTACAAGAAATGCCATTGGGATTTTGATTGGCATTGCATTAAACCTATAGATAACTTTTGGTAATATCGCCATTTTGATGATGTTAGTTCTGCCTATCCATGAACAGGGTATATTTTTCCATCTTCTAATATCTTCTTCTACTTCTTTTTTTAGGGTTCTATTGATTTATTGTATAAATCTTTCACCTCTTTTGTTAGGTTGATTCCCATGTATTTAATTTTTTTGAGGAT
Source organism: Callospermophilus lateralis (assembly GCF_048772815.1). Classification (NCBI taxonomy): domain Eukaryota; kingdom Metazoa; phylum Chordata; class Mammalia; order Rodentia; family Sciuridae; genus Callospermophilus; species Callospermophilus lateralis. The sequence goes on from NW_027512690.1 coordinate 967,074, forward strand.
GTTTTGAATGAACTGCTTTTCCTCATTTCCGTTTCAGAAGATTTGTTGCTGATATACAGAAAGGCCTTCGATTTATGCGTGTTGATTTTAGATCCTGCTACTTTGCTGAATTCATTTATTAGTTCTAGTAGTTTTTTTTGTAGACCCTTTTGGGTCTTCTATGATTCTATAGAATCATGTCACCAGCACATAGTGATAATTTACGTTCTTCTTTTCCTATTTTTATGGCTTTGATTTCTTTCGTCTAATTTCTCTGGCCAGTGTTTTGAGAACTATATTGAATTGAAGTGTGGATAGAGGGCATCCTTGTCTTGTTCCAGATTTTAGAGTGAATGCCTTCAATTTTTCTCCATTCAGAATGATCCTAGCCTGAGGCTTAGCATAGATAGCTTTTACAATGTCAAGGTAAGTTCCTGTTATCCCTAGTTTTTCTAATGTTTTGAACATAAAGGGATGCTGTACTTTGTCAACTGCTCTTTCTGCATCTATCAAGATGATCATATGGTTCTTATCTTTAAGTCAATTGATGTGGTGAATAATATTTATTGATTTCCATATATTAAAACATCCTTGCATCCCAGGGATGAATTCTACTTGATCGTGGTGCACAATTATTTTTTATGTGCCTTTCAATACGATTCTCCAGAATTTTACTGAGGATTCTTGCATCTAGCTTCATCAGAGATATTGGTCTGTACTTTTCTTTCTTTGAGGTGTCTTTGTCTTGTTTCAGAATAAGGGTGATGTTGGCCTCATAGAATGAATTTGGCAGAGCTCCCTCTTTATCTGTTTCTCGAAATAACTTGAACAGTATTGGTATTAATTCTTCTTTAAAGGTTTTGTAAAATTCCGCTGTATACCCATCTGGTCCTGGGCTTTTCTTGGTTGGTAGTCTTTTGATTGCTTCCTCTAAATCATCCATTGATATTGGTATGTTTAAATTGTGTGTATCCTCCTGACTCAGTCTGGGCAAATCATGTAACTTAAGAAATTTACCGATGTCTTCATATTTTCTATTTTATTGGAATATAGGTTTTCAAAATAATTTCTAATTGTCTTCTGTATTTCTATAGCATCTGTTGTGATAATGCCTTTTTCATCCTGTATGTTTGTAATTTGAGTTCTCTCTCTTCTTTTCTTCATTAGCATGGATAAGAGTCTGTTGATCTTATTTATTTTTTCGAAGAACCAACTTTTATTTTTGTTAGTTTTTTCAATAGTTTCTTTTGTTTCAATTTCATTGGTTTCCACTCTGATTTTAATTATTTCTTGCCTTCTGCTACATTTGCTGTTGTTTTGCTCTTCCTTTTCTAGGGCTTTTAGATGAAGTGTGAGCTCATTTATTTGTTGGTTTTTGCTTTTTTTGATGAATGACCTCCAGGTGATGAATTTCCCTCTTAAAATTTCTTTCATTGTGTCCCATAGATTCCGATATGTTGTGTCTGTATTTTCATTTATCTCTAAGAATTTTTTGATTCCCTCCTTTATGTCTTCTGTAACCCATGGATTATTCAGTAACATATTGTTTATTTTCCTAGTGATGTAGGATTTTTCCTTCCTTCTTTTATCATTGATTTACAGTTTCATTCCATTATGATCAGATAAAATGCATGGTATTATCTCCACCTCTTCATATTTACTGAGTGTTGCCCTATTGCATAATATATGCTCTATTTTTGAGAGGGATCCATGTGCTGCTGAAAAAAAAGTATATCCACTTGATGATGGTTGATATATTCTATATATGTCAGAACTCAATATGTGATATTGAGTTCTATATTTCCTTTATTCAACTTTTGTTTGGAGGATCTGTCTAATGGTGAGAGAGGTGTGTTGAAGTCACCCATAATTATTAGGTTGTGGTCTATTTGATTCTTGAACTTGAGAAGAATTTGTTTTATGAACATTGCAACACCATTATTTGGTGCATAAATATTGATAATTGTTATGTCTTGTTGGTGAATGGTTTCTTTTAACAGTATATAATGTCCTTCTTATCCCTTTTGATTAACTTAGTCTTGACTTCGATTTTATTCTATATGAGGATGGCCACCCCTGCTTGCTTACGAGGACCCTGTGCATGGTATAAATTTTCCCAACTTTTCACCTTCAGCCTGTGTATGTCTTTTCCATTCAGATGTGTCTCCTGGAGGCAACATATTGTTGGATTTGTTTTATTAATCCAAGTTACCAGCCTATGTTGCTTTATTGGAGATTTTAAGCCATAAACGTTTAGAGCTACTATTGATGTATGGTTTGTACTTCCAGCCATGTTTAATTATTTATCTTTGTTTTTAATTTACTTTGTTTCTCCATGATTAGCTTTCCCCCTGCACTCTGTCATTACCCAGTCACTTCCCACTGATGGTTTTGGTTGTTGTTTTTCATTTCTTCCTCATGTAGTGTTTTTCTCAAGATGCTTTGCAATGCTGGTTTTCTGGCTGCAAATTCTTTTAGCTTTTGTTAATCATGAAAGATTTTTATTTCATTTTTGTACCTGAAGGTAAATTTTGCTGGATCCAGAATTCTTGGTTGGCATCCATTGTCTTTCAGTGTTTAAAATACGTTGTTCCAAGATCTTCTCGCTTTCATCAACTGTGATGAAACATCCTTTGTTAACCTTATTGATTTACCCCTGAATGTAGTCTGCCTCCTTTTTCTTGTAGCTTTTAATATTTTCTCTTTGTTCTGTATATTAGATATGTTTATAACAAATGTCTTGGTGTTGGTCTACTGTGATTTTTTGTGCTCAGTGTCCTCTATGAATCTACAACTTGTATATCCACTTCTTTTTTTATTTCTGGAAAGTTTTCTGTAATTATTTCATTCAGTAGGTTACTCATTCCCGTGGTTTGAATCTCTGGACCTTCCTCTATGCAGATGACTCATAAATTTGGTTTTTATATGTTATCCCATATCTCTTGGATGATTTTCTCGTGATTTTTTACCAGCCTTTCTGAGTTGGCTAGACTCTTTTCAAGATGATATATTTTGTCTTCATTATGTGACATTCTGTCTTCTACTTGCTCCACTCTTTTAGTAATTCTCTCAATTGAGTTTTTAATTTGGTTTATCGTTTCTTTCATTTCTAGAATTATTGTATGATTTTTTTTATTATCTTTATCTCCGTATAAAGATGCTTAACTTCTTTTTTTTAATCTGTTCATGTAATTCATTTTCAATGTGTTCTTTCACTGTTTGGATTTGCTGTCTCATATCTTCTTTAAGGTTCCATTCCATCTGTCTAAGGTATTCCTTGAGTTCTTTATATGATCATTTTTCTGATGACTCTAGGTCCTCCTTAGTATTTAGGCTGTCCTTCATTGTTTGTACTCTTTTTCTTTCTTGCTTTCTTATGCTGCTCATGTTACTTCTTGTTCTGTTTGAGTGCTGAGTTACTGATTAGTCTTATAAATTTATTTCATGCTTGGGAGGAAAGATATTAGAAGGGAAGGGAAGAAGTCAATAAGAGAATGAGAGTAGGCAGGTAGAATTCAAGGAAGGGGGAAAAAGAAAATTGAAAAGAAATGAAAAGACAAAAGAAAAAAACAGAAAATAAAGAATGAAAGAAAAATTAAAAAAATAATAATGATATTAAAAAAATGAAAATTAAAATTTAATAATAATAATAATAATTAATAATAAAATAAAGAAATTTAAAAACTTAAAAACATTAAAAAAGTTAAAGAAAAACAACAACAACAAGAATGAAAATGAAAGAAAAAGAAAAAAAAACCAAAAAAACCCAAATTTAAAAAATAAATAAATAATGATTATAATAAATGCAGTCATAGAGTTTGATTAACTTCTCTTCCAATAAGTGGTGCTGTGCCCACTGGGCCGAGGTTCTCCTCTCAGTTGGTGGGAACCAATCACTATGCAGCTGCTCTTCCTTCCAGACTGGGTGGGTGTCCAATCCTGACACCCTAGGGCCTTCTCTTGTGTTTCCTCAAGCCATGCCCTGCTCACCTGCGACGCTCACCACAATACTGGCAACACGCCAGGTCTGCTGCTCCTGGGAGACCTGTTTTTATGAATACCTGGGCACACTCTCCAGGTTTGCTTCCCTCAGACCCTAAGTTTGTAGAGCTTGGGGCTGAGATCCCCAAGTGAATTTGTTTGCCCTCCGGGAGCCACGCCCCAGTAGCTGGTGCAAGAGACCTCAGTTGTCAGCACTGGTGGGAGCGGTAGCCTGGAGTTCTGTGCCACAAGTCCCGCGCCACTCCTGATTTTCTCGGTCTGGCTATCGCGCTCATGGTAGAGCTGAGAGGGACCCTTACGGGAGAGCTAGGAGGGGCCCTTAAGGATTCCCTGATGTGTGGAGAGAGATGGCTAGGGAATTACAAACCTGTCGCGCTGGTTTCAATGAAGTTATCTCCTCCATCCTTGACATCAGTTCTATGCCATGGTGGTATCCCATGCAAATGGTGATCATTCGTTCCCTTTGCCAGGTGACCGATGCAACTGGTGGATCCTGACTGTCTCTCCCATGCCCCGTTTCAATCCTTTGGCCACTGCCTATGAAGGCTAGGTTGGCTTCTACCTCTGTAAGTTCAGAAGGGCACACCAGTTATTTCAGCTGGATCGTTAGTGCTGAGTCACGAAACGCAGGCAAACCAGAGGTTGAATGCAACCGATCCGGGCTCGGTGTGTGTTCTGCGTGGCCCAGACTGTTCACCCCAGATTCATGTCAGTGCATCATTGCCTAGTGATCCTGAGCAAACAGTATTTACACAGTTTATGACTCCCTATTCCAGCGCAGCTGAAGAGGTCAGAGACTTGATCTCTCCATACCCGCCGCCATTTTGGATATCTCTCCATGTGTTTTAAAGTTAACAAATATGTGAATTCCTGTCTCCCTTTCTCTGTAACCTATTCAGCAGATGTGTTTTGATATGCACATATAGAATCCTAACTTGTATCACATGTACATTCTTGTGAGGTGGCTGACTTGGCAGACACAAATTGTGAGAAGAGATCACTATCCTAAACACTGCTGGAACTAAAAATTCAACCAATGGGTGAGCTTCCTAGTTGAACAACATTATACATAAATCCATGTTCAGTAAATTGAATATTTTTGGATCTGTGGATGATATATATATCTCGATCAATTACGATTGGCATATCTATTGCTACTTTTGAATGTCTGTGTGTGTGTTTTGTTATATATATATATATATATATATATATATATACAATCTCCAGATTTTTAAAATATGAAATATATGTGTCTTATATACACTCCCTAAATTCATTCATGTTCACGTATGTGGATTTATAATCAACTTTTCACAATATTATTCTCAGAAATATTCATCCACCTGAAATACATATTTGTTTTCTAGTACTGAAAACTAACTTCAGTGAATGGTACATACATATCCTAATATTTCTAGAGTTACTGTCCCAGTTTAACATCAATGCAAGTAGATTCTTATGGTACATGATTTGTATTTTTACGTTCATTTTTATTCAAAACTGGTACATTACTATTTCTTAAGTTTATGCACATCATAGGATATATATTTTATCCACAAGTTCGCAAATTTATACGAATTTCTTTCACTTTCAATCACTTCCTGCTTCAGGACACATGTATTCTTCCATCTTTCTTGACTGGTCTCTTCCTGAGACCTCTTTCAAAACACATTATTTTCGATTTCCATAATCACTTTTGAAGCAAAACTCACATCCCCTTCATGATAAATTATAACTCTGATATTTCCAATAGATGTATAACTGGTTGGAATGAATGATTGTATACCAATATCAGATTTCTTATATATTTTCAGATATCAATTCAATCCATTATTTAGAGTAAAACCAGTTATATTATTTATTCACAGTATGGTCTATGCATGCTTTTTCTTTATATTCATAGACACAGTGTACACCTTTTGTACCCCCAATACTAATTTATATGTCTTCAAAATATTGCTCCCAGAAATGGTGGAAGAAATACGCATGTCACCTGATCTACATATACATTTTATCACAGAAATATTCTGGACACAAAATGCAAAGATCACACTTATGATTGTACCAAAGCCTAAATGGAAAGAAAATATGGATTACTAAAATCATCCATGTCCAAGTTGCCTAATGCTCTCAAATGTCAATCCTATTGGTGACTACATATTTGTTTCCTCTTAAGATTATATATTCAAACTCAACCCGATTGAAAATGTTTAATCCTATCCCTCACTTTATACATTGCCTGATTTCATAATGTCTCTATTGCCATCTGCTTTCTTACATATTTTCCACAGTTCACCACTGTGACTGAACCTTCACATGTGCTGACATTTGCTTTCACACTCTAATTGATAACTTATTGCTGAAGAACTTTTTTTCCAAATCCTATACTCACTCTTCTTCCTAACCCTACTGACTATCTTTCTAATCCTACTGACTATCCCTTTTTGACTGGATATTCTCTTCTACATTCAATCATCCAACGTACAAGGTCTTATGCCATTGTATATCGATTTATCTGAGACATCTGTGAGAACATAATTCAATGGTAAGTATCCCAATCAAGGGCCCAATGATTTTCTGAGCTTCAAATCTTACTTAGATTTATTTTTTTCATACATGTATTTCACCTCTATATTCTTATAAATATCGCATGTTCCCAATACCATTAATCATCCAGCAGAATGATTCCTAAGCCAAATGGAAAATGTTATTCACCCTAACCATACACTGTTCCCTCAATCTCATTTTACAGAAGAGCAGGGACAGTGTTGGTCTTACAATACAGAAATGTAGTGGATCTTCCATCTGCTGAGAACCTCAAAGTTCCATGCAGAAATGATCCCTGGAGAAGATGTAGGCAGCTATGAAAGACCTGAGAGAGCAAAAATCATCTTCCATGGCAAACAACCTGGTCAGGATGAAGGGTTGCATCAGAATCAGCCAATCTCTCCTTAATGTAGAGAAGATGGACAAAACCATGCCTGTGTGGAGAGCTGTTACCATTTGCCTACAGGTGATATACCATTCTACCATGTGAAAGTGTGACAGGAAGTAGGGGCAGCCTCCATCTCATGGTACCGTTGGAAGCAATTGTTATGATAAAGTGGTTGCTAAGGCAGTGATCTCATTCAGTTCCTGAAGAAAGTGATCTCATCTCACTTCCTTCCTGATGGAACTCTCTGAACTTGGGATACAGAAAGCCAGGCACCCAGAGCCAGTCCCAGTCCTAGTCCCAGTGGTCTCACTTTTTTGGATTAACCAAGGACAGAGTCAGTCTTTCTTGGTACCTACTGATGTGAGGATGGCCAAATGCCAGGAAAGCTCGGAAGAGGGGCTCTTCCTGAGAAAGCAGGTAGTGGCTCAATCCTGGCTCCTGACAACTTCACAGAGTTGGCCAAGAAGACCAGATCTGAGACAGGACAGGCCATTTTGGGGGATCATAGTATGACCCATCAGTCAGAGCACACACCGGACAGTCACAGACCTATTTGAGGGAAGGAGGTGCCATTGTGGGTGTGGGTGTGGGTTTGTGGTTTTGTCTCATGTTCTGAGAATAGGTAGGAAAGGCGGTTTGTTTGATTTGGAGTGAACAGTTTCTAGTAAGTCGTTTGACAGCGCAAGGGTTTGTATGTCTGTGTATCCCACTGTGTTTGTACTTGTACACATTAGAAAAGAGAATGCATTAATTGATGTGTCCTGTCTCGTAGAAAGCTTCCCAGCATTCATCCAGCCCAATTTATGAATTGACTATGGCTTGCCTTATTGATGGGCAATACCTGCTACCTTCCTAAGTTGCTGTTTTCTTCCTGAATTATGGCCACTTTCCAGAATAGGCTCATGGTTTTGTGTCCAAGATATGTACTACCTCCAAGCTCGGTGACATGGCCATGTACTGGATAGCTGAAGGGAATGGTGAGCATCTCAGAAAACTCAGATATCAGTGTGACCAGTAAAGTCTCAGTGGAGAATCCCTGCTTTGGACCATTTGCTTACCTATTGTTCTGTTGCCCTGAGAGTCAGGAAGGTTTTTGTCTCAGGCCACAGCTTTTTGAATCCTGAAGAAAAGATTTTTCAAATGGAAATTAATAGGATTCACCTTTGGCTCTTTTCTTAATTGATTTGGAAAGAGGTGTGTCTGAATCAGCCTCTTGGCCCAGTGTGATTCTTTGACTTAGATACTCAGCACCTGATGGATCTAAAGAAAGATCCCATGTGTGCATCCAAATCCAAAATGGCAAAAAAGAGCAGTCATTGTGGATGAAGTCTTTTTGCCTTCCTCTGTAAGGTTTCTGAATTCCATCAAGTGAGAATAGGGATCAATTGGGTCAAATGATTTCTTCAAATTAATTCAGAAGCTTTCCAATAGGTGCTTGGGTTTTCTCATCTCTCCAATTTACATAAAGAATGTATACCCGACACTCAGTAGGCCTCAAATTGGTGAAGCAGAGCAATATTAAGGTCAGGCCTATTTGATCACTCCTGGTACACAGGAAGGATGTACAGGCCACCGGGAATTTAGGCAAATGAGGGCAACGGAGCTTATTTTGGACACTGTCTTGGGCTATGCTAATGCTCTCAAATGTCAATCCTATTGTTGACTTCATCTTTGTTTCTTCCTAAGCTCATACATTCAACCTCAACCCTGTAGAAAATATCTAATCCCATAACTCACTTTATTCTTTTCCTGATTTCCTAATGTCTCTATTGATATCTGCTTTTCTACATATTTTCCCCTGTTCATCATTGTGACTGACTCTTCACTTGTGTTGATATTTACATTGACTCTCTAACCAAAACCCTATTGGCAAAGAACTTTTGTTCCAAATCCTATACTCACTTTTCTTCCTAAACCTACCAACTATCTTCCTAATCCTACTGACTATAACTTTTTGAATAGATGTTCTCTTCTACATTCAATCATCCAAGTAAAGTTTGGGCGAGTGCCGGAGAAAGAGACCACCAAGAGACTATCTCATGCAACAGCAAAGGTTTTATTGGGGGTCCAGCATGCTGGGGCTCAGAGCTCACTTGAATAGAGCAGAGAGACCTGACAACAGCTTAAGCAGAGCTTATATACTTTCCTTGCAGAGGGCAGGGACGGAAGTTCATTGATGGGTCAGGGAGAGTGGATGGTTTGTATTCAACTGGGTGAGGGAGTACATTCTGCAGTTTGGTAATTGGGGACAGCATATTCTGGGAACAAGATTAGCAAACAGTTCTCAAGATTTCAACAGTGTTTTGTTACGCATACAGAAAAACAGGAAGTGACAAGTACATATTTTATTAACCTTTCATTCCCCACTTCTTCTTCTGGCTACTTTTAATCATAAAAGTGATCATTGTGGGGTGTCACATTCTATGTCTGCTAGTGGAGTATTACCATAAGTTTAATTTGTCCAATTTGAGCATGGAGAAAAGAAATCACACGGTTGAGAAAACAGGGTTTTATAGTTAGCAATAATATGAGGATTATTATTGGACTGGCTAGGGTTGATAAAAACGTAGTTAACCAGGGGGACTGTGTAAAAAAAGACTCAAACTACCATTCTTGGGCCTCTCTCTCTCTCGTTGTCGCTCTTCAAGGCATCTTTTTAATTTACTCCTAGATTTTTTTTACAACTCCAGTATTGTCGACATAAAAACAACATTCTTCCCTCAATGAAGCACAAAGGCCCCCTTCTCTCATGAAAAGGAGGTCCAACCCTCGACTGTTCTGTAAAACAACTTCAGAGAGAGAGATTAAAGATTCGTTCAAAGCTGTGATGGAGGTTTCTAATATCTTTAATTTTTGATCTATTGCTGCTTTGGGTCATTTGTTGTGTCCCATGGGCCAGAGCAATGGTTCCCGTGCCCTACCCTGCAGTAACTACTATTCGTAATAGAATGGCTAAGGTGAGGGACATATGTTTTCAGCGGAACCGTGTTCTATGCCCCCCTCTTTGATTTTCAAATGAACCTGCATCATGATAGAGCACTCTGGGAAACATCTGCACCATTACACAATTAATCACATCTGTTGACCATTTCATGAAAACATAAACAGTGTTTAAGTATATAGAATTATACTGTTGTAGGGACGGACAAGGCAAGGCACCTAAGATAGCACCAAAGACAGGAAAACAGTCTTTTTTGGTTGCAACCAGATTCAGGGGGCATTGCTTCTGTTGTAATCAATTAATCCCCTGAAACCCAAGTTTAGGTAGTTTCAGAATTTTGTACACAACACGTAAGGAAAGGGGCTCAGAAGTTCACAGTCTGCAGAAGTTCACAAAAAGCAGTTTTCGTTTCTGTTTTTTCCTCAGTTTGGGGCAAGTTAACTTTTCAAGGACACCTACGTGGGGGAGAGCTTTTTCTTCCCTTTCTTTTTTTTCAACCTGCCAGCTGTTTCCATGCAGCCCAGTTTGTAACTTCATTATTTTAGAAATGTAGCCATCTCTGTGAAGCCCCAGCTCAAGGCCAGAGGCCTTTTTTTCACATATTTTGTGAAAAACTATTAAGGGTGTGTCTAGATTAGGAGTGCTGATTTTTTTTAGCCAGTTTCCAAGGAGACCAGGGCAACACGAAAATAGGAAGTTTATCTACAGTGATCTCTTTTATAGGGACTCTTTTGCTGAAAGTCGTAAATCAGCCATGGTGAAGACTTCTGGAGAAGGTTAATTAAGACTTTTCTGTGGACCTGGTACAGAGGGGGATGACTTGGAAGGCAGGGATGAGAGCAACTTCCGTGGATCTGAGAATGAGGAAGGAGAGATGTAAAAGAATATTGGGAGAGGGCTTTGGGATCTTAATAGCAAGAAAAATTTGAGCAGTAGAACAGATAGAACAGAGGGGGAAACGGGAGTGAGTATCCCAAAAAGCCTGTGAGGGACTTTAAATTTTTAGTAACCTGTTTTCAGTGATGACAAAGCAACATTAAAGGCCATTTTCATTACATTTTGGATAAGGGTCTGAGGGTTCTCCTCAGTGGGTTTGAGCTTTGCATTAGCTGGTAAGAGGACCTGGAGGGACCCAGTGCGGGCACTGACAGGAGAAGAGAGTAGTGAGTGAGTGGAGTGGTACCTCAGTACCTGCTACCTCAGCAAGGGGGCGATGGTCTGAGAACTGGCGGAGATTTGGGTTTTTGATCTAGATATTGGAGGGCAGAAATCAAGTTGCTGAGGTGGGAGTGACAGCAGAGAGTCTGGAGCAGAAGGCTGAGGGTAAGCATCTATTGGAGAAGCATAGTTCAGGATGTGAGCAAAGGAGGGAGAAGGCCTCCACATAGGGGAATCTCCTTTTACCCTTTTGAGCACTTTCAGAAGTTTAAAAGGTCACGCAGAATTTGAGGATATAGAGACCCCTCTTGGGGCCATCGGTTTTGGTTATCTAATTGGTAATATGGCCAATGCTGTTTACAGAATTTGATGAGGAGTTTGGGTTCCATCTGGCAGTCCCTGTATGCTCACAGCCCCATGACTTACAGAAGAAGTCTGCTCTCCCCCCCGCACAGCCGTGACTGTTTGTGGCTTTGATACTCCGCCGGGCAAACATAGTAATCTAGGCTAGCCAACCTGCATCTGGCTCACGTGTCCCTACATCCATAATGTTTGTTTCCATTTTCTATGGTACCGAAGGGATTTAATGGAATTTTAGTGGGATCCTCTTCATCAGGGATATCTCAATAGGAAAGACCTATAGCCAGCTGACAAATGTCTGGGTGGAGAGATGGCCACCAGGCCCATAAGGGGGCTGTATGTGAGATAGACCATACTTCTTTTCCAGTAGGATTTGTGATCAGCCATCGCTGCTTAAGGGGCTGATGAGGGTTAAGACTACTGGTCGTCAAGGGGAGTATAAATGTCTTCCAGGATCTTCTTGACAACCATTTGCTCTGTTTTTTTTTTCTTTTTTCTTTCTTTTTTTTTTGTGGGGAAGGCTTCAATCCGTCCTGAAAATGTATCTTCAAAGACTAGAAGATATTTAAGTCCATACCTTGCTGGCTTAATTTCAGTAAAGTCCACTTCCCAGAATTTTCCTGGTATGGTTCCTCGTAGGTGCTTTCCTGCAGGAAGCTTGGAAGGGTAAGTATTAACCAATTGATGGACCTGACAGGCTTTTGTTACCCATTCAGTTATTTTTTTTCACTGTGAGTTGGTTAGTGGAAAACTCTGTTCTTGATCTTTCAGGAATGAATGCAGTTTCTTTGAACAAAGATGAGTGAGTTGATGAACATTTGCTACTGACATAGTTAGAGCCATGATTATAGGAGTATTTACTGAAGGATTTAGAAATTCCACTTGGGGGCCTTCAGGGTTAAATGTTATTTTGGCCCAGAGCTTGGTGAGCAGATCTCTGCCCATCAATGGGGCCGGGCATTCTGGGATTACTAGGAAGGAGTGATCGATTTATCCTTTCCCCTGGTCCATGGTCCCCTTAGTTGTCAAAGTCTGATATTTACTGCATTTAGACCCTGGAATTAGAGACCTTTTATTTGATAGAGGGCCCAATGGGGCCTTAAGGGCTGAGTATATTGCCCCTGTATCTACTTCAAAGTTTACTGGGGTCCCCTCCACTTCAAAAGTTACCCTGAGGTCGGGGAGAGGATCTGAGCCCCGACTTTCTTAGTCATCCTCCAGAGTCAGAATGTCTGGCTGGCGTGGCTGTCTCTTTCTAGGGCACTCTTTGGCCCAGTGTCCTTTTTCTTTAGAGTAGGCACATTGATCTGAGGACAGGGGTGGCCTCTAGTGTGGGCCCAGGTATCCCTTTCTGTCTCTCTGTTTCTTAATTTCTGGCCTGTTTGTTGTTGTGACCAGGACCTTAGTCAATGCCTTAGTCTGTCTTTTGCTTCTCTCATCCTCCCTTTGCTCCCTTCTCTTCCTCAGTTTCACTCTTATAGTATACCTTGTTGGCTTCTCTAACTAAATCTCTCAAAATCATATCTTGTAATCCATCTAAGCATTGTAACTTTCTTTTAATATCTAGGGCAGCTTGCCCAATAAAGGCCATTGTGACAGATGCCTTTTGATCCTCTGCCTGAGGATCGAAAGTAGTATATCTCCTATATGCCTCCATAGTTCTCTCTAGGAACATAGAGGTAGATTCACCAGGCCCTTGAATAATCTCTCTTACCTTGGCCAAATTAGTTGGTCGCCTAGCGGCCACTAAGATACCCACTATTAGAGCCCGGTGATAAGTGGACAGATGCTCCCTACCTTCAAATGTGTTGGGGTCCCACTTGGGTCGTTTCAAGTGAAAGCCGGCTTTGATTATGTTGGGAAGTTGTGTTGGTCACCCATCTAGTCCGAGGATATTGTTTTCTAGCATCCAGGAGGATTCTCTTTTGTTCCTCTGTCATGAAGAGAGTCCCTATGAGTTGTTGGCAGTCATCCCAAGTAGGCTGGTGTGAAAACATCAATGACTCAACCAGACCTGAGAGCCAGGTTGGGTCCTCGGTAAAAGGAGGATTGTTATTTTTCCATTTATATAGGTCTGAAGAGGAGAAGGCCAATACTGGTAGGCTTGCATTTTTCCTCCATGGCCGTTGTCAATCATTGGCCCATAGGAATGGAGGGGGAGCAACACGGGAGTTTCAGGGTTTTAAATCATTTGACGCCGTCCAGTTCCTTTAGCCAGGCCAGCTTCCTCCAGGGGAGGAGGGGCTGTGTGTGCTCCAGGGGAGTTATCTGGAGTGCGCTGGGCTGGCTTATCTTTCTCCAATGGCGGAGAGGCTGAGTCAGCAGCAGGGGAATCACTTAGAGGGTGTTGGGGGTTGTGGGATGAGGGTAGAAGATAAGGAGGGGGATGAGAGTCCAGTAGAGTCAAATTTTGTGACTCAGGGAGAACAGAGGGTGGAGGAGGAGGATGAGCAGAGGGTTTGAGAGATCGTGGGGAAAAGAGTAGGAGCGGGGACATGGCAAGGAAAGGCTTCACCCATGGAGGAGGAGATTTGCAGAGGTCCTGCCAAGTTAAGATATATGGCTGTTGATCAGGATGGCTATGTGGCCCTGGCTGTAAGACAATATCTCTGACTTATTAAATTAGTGCGAAGTAGAAAGATCCTTCTAGGGGCCATCCGAATGCAAAGGTGGGCCATTCTGAGGCACAGAGAGTCGGCCAGGTCCAGCGTTTTACTGAAAAAGAAAGATTCTGAGCCCTTAAGCAGACTTTGGTCCAGTGATCAAGGTCAGAGACAGAGGCATTGAAGTGACCTGTCCCATAATGTAAGATACACAAACAGTAAAAGCCACTCTCACGACACAGACAAGACAAGATAATAAAGACAGGCAATGAACGTCCAACACTGAGACCAAGACTGAGCAGCCGGCAAAACCCGATGGGCTGGCAATACCGAATCTGAAACAAAACATCACTGAGTCGAGGAGACTATTGTTCCTTGATTCCCGAGTCCTCTGTGGCGTCCCCCAGAGCCTGTGGCTCTGTGACACATCTGCCAGCCACCGTCAAAGAGAGCTCATGCAACTTCATCAACAGCCATTTTGCCAAGCCCTAACCTGAAACCTGAAACCAGAAAGAGGCGCCTTACTTTCCCTGAGAGTAGCCCATTGAGGTCTCTCTTTCGCCCCTGCCAGATCTCGAAGGAACCTCAATATATAAAGGTCGGGAGAGCGTTGGGGGAAGAGACCACCAAGAGACTCTCTCATGCAAAAGCAAAGGGTTTATTGGGGGTCCAGCATGCTGGGGCTCAGAGCTAATTTGAATAGAGCAGAGCTCATATACTTTCCTTGAAGTGGGCAGGGAGGGAAGTTTATTGATGAGTCTGGGCGAGTGAGCAGTTTGCGTGCAACTGGGTGAGGGAGTACATTCTGCAGTTTGGCAGTTGGGGACAGCACATTCTGGGAAAAAGATTAGAAAACAGTTCTCAAGATTTCAACAGTGTTTTATTAAGCATACAGAAAAACAGGAAGTGACAAGTACCTATTTTACTAACATTTCACAACCAACTATACTTTGCCAGATTTCCTAAAGTCTCTATTGATATCTGCATTCCTACATATTTTCCCCAGTTCTGGATTGTGACTGATTCTTCACATGTTCTGACATTTACATTCACTGTATACCCGAAACCCTATAGCTAAAGAACTTTTGGTCCAAATCCTATACTCACTCTCCTATATAAACCTACCGACTATCTTCCTAATACTACAGATTACTCCTTTTTGACTGGAAGTTCTCTTTTACAATCAATCATCCAAGTTACAAGGTCCTATGCAATTATATATCAATTTATCTGAGACATCTTTGCAGAACATAATTCAAAGCAAAGTATCCCATCTGTGCAGAAAATAAATCAAAGCTTAATACCAAAATCAAGGGCTCAATGCTTTTCTGGACTTCAAATCTTACCTAGATTTCTGTTTTCATACTCCTATATTTCACCTATATATTCTTGTAAATATTGCAGGTTTCCAATACCATTATTCATCCAGCAGAATGATTTCTATTCCAAATCGAACCTGTTATTAACCCTAACCATACACTGTTCCCTCAATCTAACATAAGAGAAGAGCAAGGACAGAGTTGGTCTTAAAATACAGAAATGAAGGAAATCTTCCAACTGCTGAGAAACTAAAAGGTCCATGCACAAATGATCTCTAGAGAAGATGTAGGTAGCTATGAAGGAACTGAGAGAGCAAAAGTCATCTTCCTTTGCAAACAACATGGTCAGCATGAAGTGATGTGTCTGAATCAGCCTCTCTCTTCTTTATGTAGAGAAGAAGGACCAAACCAGGCCTGTGTGGAGAGCTGTTCCCAGTTACCAATGGTTGATATACCATCCTAACTTGTGAAAGTGTCACATAAAGTAGGGGAAGCCTCCATTTCATGGGACCTTTGGAAGTAAATGTTAAGACAATGTGGTTGCCAAGGCAGTGACCTCATTCAGTTCCTGAAGGAAGTGACCTCACCTCACATCCTTGGTGATGGAACTCTCTGAACTTGGGATCTAGGAAGCCAGGCACACAAATCTAGTCCCAGTCTCAGTCCCAGTGGTCTCACTTCTTTTGATTTACCAAGGACAGAGTCAGTCTTTCTTGCTACCTACAGATGTGAGGATAGCCAAATGACAGGAAAGATCTTAAGAGTGGCCTTTCCTGAGAAAGCAGGAAGTGGCTCACCGCTGTCTCCTGACAACTTCACAGAGTTGGCCAAGGAAACCAGATCTGAGACAAGACAGGCCATTTGATGGGAAAATAGTATGGCCCACCAGTCAGAGGACACACACGATAGTCAGAGACCTACTTTGAGGAAAGAGGTGCCTTTGTGGGTGTGGGTGTGTGTTTGTGATTTTGTCTAATGTTCTGAGAATAGGTAGGAAAGGCGGTTTGTTTGGTTTGGAGTGGACGGTTTCTAATAAGGGATTTGACAAGGCGAAGGTTTCTATGTCTGTGTATCCCACTGTGTCCATGGTTGTAGACATTAGAAAAAAGAATGCAGCAATTGATGTGTCCAGTCTAGTAGAAAGCTTACCAGCATTCTTCCTGCCCAATTTAAGAATGGAATGCGGCTTGCCGTATGGATTTGTAACAAATGCTATCTTCCTAAGTTCCTGATTTCTTCCTGAATTCAGGCCACTCTCCAGAATTGGCTCATGGTTTTGTGTCCAAGATATGTACCACTTCCAAGCTCTGTGACATGGCCATGTACAGGATAGCTGAAGGGAATGGCGAGCATCTCAGAAAACTCAGATATCAGTGTGACCAGGAAAGTCTCAGTGGAGAAACCCTGCTTTTGGCCTATTGCTAACCTATTGTTCTGTTGCCCTGAATGTCAGGAAGGTCTTTGCCTCATGCCACCCCTTTGTGAAGACTGAAGAAAAAGTTTTCAAATGGAAATGAATGGGCATCTCCTGTGGCTCTTTGCTTAATTGCTTTGGAAAGGGATGTGTCTGAATCAGCCTCTTGGCCCTATGTGAGGTTGTGGCTCAGGTTCTCAGCACCTGATGGATGTAAAGAGAGATTCCATGTGTGCATCCAAAACCAAATTGGTCAAAAGAGCAGTCATTGTGGATGAAGTCTCTCGCCTTTATCTTTAAAGTTCTTGAACTCAATCAAGTGAGAATAGGGATCCTTTGGGTCAAATGAGTTCTTCAAAGACCTGCAGAGGTGCTTGTGTTTTCTCATGATGGCAAATCACATAAAACTATATACCTGATACTCAGTTTTCCACAAATTGGAGAAGCATAGAAGTATTAACGTCTAGCATATTTGATCAATCCTGGTTCACATGAAGGGTGTCCAGACCACCCTGATGTTACACCAATGAGGGCAAGGGAGTTATTTTGGCCACTCTCCTGGACTCCGTCACTCATGGAAACCTACAGCCAGAGGTTATGATTAGTGTCTATATGGAAGAAGATGAGGGCCATATGGGAGTGTTTTGGTTTTAATTTTGGTCATTTGTGTCCGGTTGGAAGACATGACTGAGAAAACCTGGGCTTGAACTCTGGTGTGATTCCCCTTATAGACTGAGTTCTGGAACTGAATTCAGAGAAGTATTGCCATGAATTTTGTTTTTGATTTTAGGAGGCCACCTATGAGAATCACCCTTGGAAACAGAGATCTAGGCCCAGGGTGGCTTTCCAAAGAGCCCGGGAAATCTCAGCCAGGATATCACATGATTTTATTCTGAAAGACTTGGCATCCATAGTTGAGAGTCACAACACCCATGGACGTCACATTGTAGACCTCAATGGGCCTGGCTTCATGTGACCTTTTGGCCACTCTTTGGGAAGCCTTGCCTGTGAGAGTTCTCCAGAGCATTCATTGAAATGAGCTTCCTCACCATTTAATGGTTCCTGAATGAATTGAAACCCACAGTGCCTCCAACGTCATCTTTGAAAAATGCCTTGATAAATACCATGAAATTTTTGAAATTTCCATGACCAGGTGGCACTGGAGAACCTTTGGATGTTGCTGATCATGAGTGTACCAGACAGTGCCTTGATTGACTGGGCTTCATGAAAATGGTGTAGAACAGAGATGCCAGTAAGTTGGAACCTGCTGAGTAATGTGCCTAGAGCAGTGGTGGGAAGGTGTGTGATAAAAAATTTGTTTTTGGGCCATGTGGATCTGCCATTGGCTTCCAAATGGCTTGTGACTGACATGGTGCAGCCAGCAGACCCTTACATGAAAAGGCATCTTGTTATATGGAGATGTTTCCGGGCAATGTTCAGAATCAGGTTGCTATGCACATGGGGCCAAGCTATGTGCGTTAGAAGCCTGGTTGGTGCATTCTCCTGCAGACGCTGACTCACCACACATGACATATTTGCCTCCAGAACTGTGTCCCAGTTGAACTCCTTTAATTTCATGAAGCAATTGCCAAAGTCCCAGTGCAGCAGCAAGAAACACCACGAAAATAGAAGATGACCAAATGGCTTCACAGTCCACATGAAAAGACACTTATCCCCCAATGGTCACCGTTTACTTACAAAGAGAGAATTCAGGACTGCTGCCTCATGTTTCTTTGGAAAATAAGAAACCATTTCCTCCAGGTCACATAGATGCAGACACAGATTTGATGGTCTCACTAGAAAGCAGCTAAAGCTCCTGACAACAACATATATTTCAAGTGCCCAACCTCAGAGGCAGTTTCTCAAGAAGTATTTAGGCCAGCAGAGCTCCATGTTTACGGAGTTTTTACCCTGTCCCATACTTTTGGAAACTCCTCTACCACTGCCAAGGTTGTAAACCCCTGAGCATATTCCATTCCATATATATATTCACAGATTTTCTAACTCTTCTCCTCTAATTGTGTCTTACTTTGGGCGAAGGTAATGTCAAGGAATTGTTCTGGATGAGAGTGGGAAGATTTTGTTTAGCACATATTTGTATACACATTGGATTCCTTTTTCTATTTTACATTTGAAATACTGAATCCCTGACACTAACACATACCCTAATAGATTCTGAGTACTAATCATAATATGATGGAGAAAAATAACCGAAACAGAATAGAAATACAAGCAGTTCAGAGGAGGCATGTTGTATTTTTGGACTTGCGTTTTGCATTATATAGGGTAGGAGTTATAAATCTAGTACATTTTTAATTGAAATAGTTCTCCATGTTCTTTTAATGTTAACAAATATGTGAATTCCTGTCTCCCTTTCTCTGTAGTCTATTCAGCACATGTATTTTTATATGCACATATAGAATCCTACCTGGTATCACACGCAAATTTTCATGAGTTACATGACTTGGCAGATACAAACTGTGAGAAGAGATCACTCCTCCTAAACGATGTAGGAACTGAAAATTCAAACTATGGGGGAGCTTCCTAGTTAAAAAAAGTTATACATAAATCCATATCGACTAAAATGAATATTTTTGGATCTGTGGATGATATATATTTCACTGTGTGATTAGATTGGCATATATATATATATATATATATATATATATATATATATATATATATATATATATATACTCTCCAGATATTTCATAATATTTAACATATGTGTCTTATTATACACTCCCTAAATTTATTCTTGTTCATATATGTGGATTTATAATCAAATTTTAACAAGATTATTCTCAGAAATATTCATTCACCTGAAATACATATTTATTTCCTAGTATTGAAAACTAACTTCAGTGAATAGTGCATATAAATCCTAATATTTCTGCAGTAACTAACCCAGTTTAATATCAATGCAAGTAGATTCCTATGGGACATGACATTTATTTTGAAGTTCATTTTTATTCAACACTGGTACATTTTTATTTCTTGAGTTTATGCACATTATAACATATATATTTCATCCACACGTTCACAAATTTATAGGCATTTATTTCACTTTCAATCACTTTCTGCTTCAGAAACATGTATTCCTCCATGTTTCTGACTGGTCTTTTCATGAGACTTCTTTCCAAACACATTATTTTCGATTTCCATAATCACTTTTGAAGCAAAACTCACACACTCTTCATGATAAACCATAACACTAAGATTACAATTAGACATATAACTAGTTGTTATGAATGATTCTATATCAATATATGATTTCTTATATATTTTCAGATATCAATTCAATCCATTATTTAAAGTGGAACCAGTTATATTATTTATTAACTGTATGATCTATTCATGCATTATCTCTATATTTATAGACACAGGGTACACCTCGTTGTACCCCCAATACTAATTTATACATATTTTAAATATTGCTGCCAGAAATGGTCGAAGAAATACTCATGTCATCTGATCTACATATACATTTTATCACAGTAATATTCTGGACCAAAAAAGCAAAGGTCACTCTTAAGATTGTACCAAAGCCTAAATGAAAAGTGAGCATGGATTACTAAAACCTTCCATGTCCAGGTTTCCTAATGCTCTGAAATGTCAATCGTATTGGTGACTACATATTTGTTTCTTCCTAAGATTATATATTCAACCTCAAGCCTGTTGAAAATGTCTAATCCTATCACTCACTTTATACTTTGTCTGATTTAGTAATGTCTCTATTTATGTCTGTATTCCTACATATTTTCCCCTGTTCATCATTGTGACTGACTCTTCACATATGCTGACTTTTACATTCACTGTCTACCCGAAACCCTATTGCTTAAGATCATTTGGTCTAAATCCTATACTCACTCTTCTTTCTAAACCTACCGACTATCTTCCTAATCCTACCGACTATCTCTTTTTGAGTGGATGTTCTCTTCGACATTCAATCATCCAAGGTACAAGCTCCTATGCCATTGTATATAGATTTATCTGAGACATTTTTGCAGAACATCATTCAAAGCTATGTGTACCAATTAAGGGCCCAATGCCCTTCTGGGCTACATATCTTCCCTAGATTTCTATTTTTATACTTATATTTCACCTATATATTCTTGTAAATATCATAGTTTCCCAATACCATTATTTGTCATGCAGAAATATTCCTAACCCAAATTGAACATGTTATTAACCCAAACCATACACAGTTCTCTCAATCAAACTTTACAGAAGAGCAGGGACAGGGTTAGTTTTACAATACAGGAATGTAGGGCATCTTCCACCTGTTGAGAACATCAAAGGTCCATGCAGAAATGATCTTTTGAGAAGATGTAGGCAGCTATGAAGACTGAGAGAGAAAAGTCATCTTCTATGGCAAACAACCTCGTCAGCATGAAGGGATGTGTATGAATCAGCCTCTCTCTTCTTAATGTAGAGAAGATGGACCAAACCAGTCCTAGGTGGAGAGCGGTTCCCGAGTGCCCATGGTTTATATACCATTCTAACTTATGAAAATGTCACAGGAAGTAGGGGCAGCCTCCATCTCATGGGACCCTTGAAAGCAACTGTTCGTACAAAGTGGTTGTCAAGGCAGTGACCTCATTCAGTTCCTGAAGAAGTGATCTACCTCACTTTCTTGGTGATGGAACTCTCTGAACTTCGGATCCAGGAAGCCAGGCACCTGGAGCCAGTCCAGTCCAATACCCATTGGCTCATTTTTTTGTATTTACCAAGGAGAGTGTCAGTCTTTCTTGGTACCTACAGATGTGAGGATGGCCAAATACCAGGAGAGCTCTGAATAGGGTCCTTTCCTGAGAAAGCAGGTGGTGGTTCACTGCTGGCTCCTGACAACTTCACAGAGTTGGCCAAGGAGACCAGATCTGAGATAGGACAGGCCATTTTGGGGGAACATAGTTTGGCCCACCACTCAAAGGACACTCCGCATAGTCACAGAGTTACATGGGGGAAGGATGTGCCTTTGTGGGTGTGATTCAGGTTTTGTCTCATGATCTGAGAATAGGTAGGAAAGGTGGTTTGTTTGATTTGGAGTGGACTTCTTCTAGTAAGTAGTTTGACAAGGCGAGTGTTTCTATGTCTGTGTATCCACTGTGTCCGTGGTTGTAGATATTAGAAAAGAGAATGCAACAATTGATGTGTCCTGTATAGTAGAAAGATTCCCAGCATTCATCTTGCCCAACTTATGAATGAACTGAGGCTTGCCTTATCCATGGGCAACACCTGCTATCTTCCTAAGTTTCTGTTTCCTTCAGGAATTCTAGCCACTCTCCAGAATAGGCTCATGGTTTTGTGTCCAAGATATGTACCACCTCCAAAATCTGTGACATGGCCATGTACTGGATAGCTGAAGTGAATGGCGAGCATCTCAGAAAACTCAGATATCAGTGTGACCAAGAAAGTCTCAGTGGAGAAACCCTGCTTTGGGCCTTTTGCTTATCAATTGTTCTGTTGCCCTGAATGTCAGGAAGGTCTTTGCCTAAGGCCACCCCATTGTGAAGCCTGAAGAAAACAGTTTTCAAATGCAAATGAATGGGCATCTCCTGTTGCTCTTTGCTTAATTGCTTTGGAAAGGAATGTGTCTGAATAAACCTCTTGGCCCTGTGTGAGGTTGTGGCTTAGATTCTCAGCACCTGATTTATGTAAAGAGATATGCCATGAGTGCACCCAAAACCACAATGGCCAAAAGAGCAGTTATTGTGAATGAAGTTTCTCACATTCATTTGTAAGTTTCCTGACCCCCATCAAGTGTTAATAGGAATCCTTTGGGTCAAATTATTTATTCAAAGCCCTGCAGAGGCTAGCCCATAGGTTTTTGGGTTTTCTCATGACTCCAAATCATATAAAGAATCTATACCTGACAGTCAGTAGGCCTCAAATTGGAGATGCAGAGCAGTATTAACACCTGGCCTATTTGATAACTCCTGGTTCACAGGATGGGTGTCCAGGCCACCGTGAATTTAGGCAAATGAGGGGCAAAAGAGCTTATTTTTGAGACTGTCTTGGGCTGCACCCCTCATGGAAAACTCCAGCCAGAGTTTATGATTAGTGTCTATATGGAAGAAGATGATGGCCATGTGGGAGTGTTTTGGTTTTAATTGTGGTCATTTGTGTAGCGGTTGAAAGAGATGACTGGATCCACCTGGGCTTGAACTCTGGTGTGATTCCTCTTAGAGACTGAGTTCTGAAACTGACCTCAGAGAAGTATTGCCATGAAATGTGTTGGGATTTTAGGAGGCCACGCATGAGAATCGCCCTTGGAAACTGAGATCGAGGGCCAGGGTGGCTTTCCAGATTGCACTGGGAATCTCAGCCAGGATATCACATGATTTTATTCTGAAAGACTTGGCAGCCATAGTTGAGAGTCTAAACACACATGGAACTCACATTGTAGACCTCAATGATCCTGGCTCCATGTGACCTTTTGGCCACTCTTTGGGAAGGCTTGCCTGTGAGTGTTCTCCAGAGATTTCATTGAAATGAGCTTCCTTACCATATAATGGTTCCTGCATGAATTGAAACCCACAGTGCCTCCAACATCATCCTTCAAAAATGGCTAAATAAATACCAAAAAATTTCTGAAATTTCCATGACCAGGTGGCACTGGAGATCCTTTGGATGTCATGTTGCTGATCATGAGTGAAATAATTCCTCACGCAAAGACACTTCAAAGGGAGAATTCCAATTTTATAGCAAAAAAGCTGTGTGATTATATAGAACTAAGGGGGAGATGGTAGGGCTTAGATAAATGGCAGCAACCCCTTTATTGAAAGCAAGTTCTTTCAGATATCATCTCCAGAACCCAGGAATTAGTTCTCATTGGGGCTAAGGTTCTCCACCAGTGAGATTTGAAATTGGCGCTGGCGGGAGAGTTCACAAAGGCGGGAACTTTTCGCACCACTGCAGAAATGAAGAAGGTAGGAAGAAGAAGTCCTTAGGCACCATGTTGGGGTTTTTCTCTGGGGTATGGCTGCCATTTATACTTTTCCCAACATTCCTCCCTTTTTGTTTTCTTAGGAAGTGGGGCGTCGTTTTTGGATCCGGCTGCTTCCTGCTGTATGGGGGTGCTGTGAGGCCTAGAAAGGGAAGGGGAGGAATGCCCGGGGTCAGGTCTGGGAATATCATGGCAGCAAGAAATAAAACCCAGTGGCTATAGACAGCTACTTCCGTAGGGGTGAAGTCAATGAAAGTTCCCTGAAGCCACAAGTTGTCGATGGCATGGAACCAGTCCTGGATGGAGGAGATTGGTGGTATCAGCCACTGGTGCTGTAACAGAGACTCTAGAAAATACTGGAAGCGTTGCCTGGACAAGGTGCCACAGGACCTGAAGAAGATCAGAGTGAATAAAAACAGAATGAAGATAAAAATTAAAGCAAAGGTCAATTTTTGGCAGAAGTTCCATTTTGGGGGAGTGACATAGAAGAGGCCAAGGGCCATGAGGAAGCTTAGAAGGTCATAAAGATTCAAGAATCCAGGATGGCAGATTAAGAGGTTTTCCGAGCTTGTTGTCTCCCACTGTCTGATGTCCATTGCACTCCATCGTGCCTGGTAGTGAGCTTCATCATGGAGTGAACTGTTCTCTTGGAGATGTTGGGGGTTCGTCGGTCATCAGAGGCTGGTAGTGCCTAAGCAAAAGCTGGTTGAAAGTTTGATTACGAATTTTTTGCAGTTGGGTTTGAAGGAACTTCATTATGCAGGGCAAGAGAGCACAAAAAAGGAGCATCCCAATAAGGGGCCCAGAGAGAGGTAGTAAGTACATGGCAAGATAGGATTAGAAGAACCTCGTTATGGGATTGGAGGAGGTAGGTTTGAGCAATTGGGTCGATAATTCCTGCAATTTAACAACTTTTTTTTTATTAGCCCAGATTCATTAACATAATAGCAACATTCTCTCTGAGGAATAGGCATGTACCCCCTTTTTCTGCAGTGAGAAGATCAATTGCCCTTCGGTTCTGTAAAGCCACTTGTGCCAATGAAGTAACCTGCCACTGCAAGGAGCCAAGAGACTCAGCAGTGGTATCGAGTGCTTCCTGCAGTTTTTGTTGCACGTCATTGGATGCCCATAGAGCATGACCTATAGCTCCACCAGAGAGACCGAGACTCGCCACTGAGGTTGTTAAAGTGAGGCCTACCAGAACCGGCAGAAAGACTGCCCTACGGGTGCGGGAAGGTAGGGCCAACTGTCGGAATTCAGTGGGAGTATACAAAGAAAGCAGAGGAACTACAGTAACCAAGATACAGGTGCCAGAGACATTGATCATTGAGGTACTTAAAGACCAATTACACCAGATGAAATGTCCAGGTTGCATAAACGCAGGGCTCTGTGGGGTGCTATAGCTCAAGGAACAAATGGGTAAAGGATTCATTATTGGCAGGTGGATACAGATGAAAGGAAATAAAGTATTGTTGGAATAACTTTCCAACAGTGGGATATGTGTCACATTTAGGGGTTGTCCTTACTTAGAGAAATTGTAGGTTTTTGCTGAAATATTTCCTGCCGCTAATGGGACCGCTGCTAGAAGTGGACGACTAAGTGAAGCACAGAGAAAGCACTGAGAAGTAGGCACCAAAAGAATGGAGGAGTTTAATAATCGAAGAGTTTGGTGTAGCAAATTGAGCCATGTGGAAGGGGGACCTTAGGGGGTTGAAGGCTCTGAATCCTCTTTGGATGAGCTATGGTTAAGATCTCGAAGTTTTGATTCTGACTCCTTAATGTGTTCGACTACCTGGATGGTTGCCTTAGGTGGCGTAATCAGGGTGCGGCCAACAGTCATCCACCCTGTGGGTCTGGCTGAGGATGTCCGAGCATAGACAGCAAACTCAACATAGCCCCAAAGTTTGGCCTTGGGGTCAGGTGTATCTGAAGTATATGATCCATTGTTATCGGATGAAGAGCCTTTATGCCACTTTAGGTAACTAGAAGTCCACCCTTCAGGGTAGCCAAGTGAGTGGTAAGAACAGCTACCACGTTCATCATGGAACCTGCATGACCAATAGGGACACCCATTATATATCTCAGGCCACCAATGACAATAGTCTTTGGTTTGATTAAAAAGGAAGCAAATGAAAGGCCAGTTCCAGCTACCAGGGACGAAGGTCCTTGAAGGTGACAATTTTAGGGGAATAGAGGTGCAGTTCTGGATGAAGCAAGTAGTTGCATCCACTGCGCGGACCTTCTGCATGCCATGTTCTGAGTATCGTTCCGGAAGAGTGAATAAATACATGGTAGGTTAGGAGGGTAAAGACAAGTCCCAACAGAGCACAGAAAAGAAGCAGAGCACAAAAAAACAAGCAGTTAGAGAAGACTAGGGTGTTGGGAGAGCTCATTGTGCCTTCTTTAAGATTAATTGGGCTGCAGGGAACACCGTGTGAGCCGCAACTTAAATGGGTGAGATGGGTGTGGAAAGCAGGAGTAAAGGGGAGGTTCAGGGGGTGATTCTTGGAGTTCCTCTGGGGTGGTCCTGTCGTCAGCAGGTGGGGCCTCCTGGTGATATGGCTTCAACCTAGAAATGGGAATCCAGGGAGTGAGATGGTTGTCTGATAAGGAGAGTTTGGCGGCGGTGGGGTTACAGAGAATGACAGGATAGGGGCCTTCCCATTTTGGTGCAAGAGTCCCTTTCTCCTCTGGGGTATTATAATAGACTAGACTCCCAGGTGTTAAGGGAGGAGTGTTTGGAGAGGAGACTGGGTCTGGAAGAAGTCAGTTCTGATATTTCCAGTGTTCCGAGCGGAGATGAAACAAGAGAGGCAAAGACAAATCTCGGGTGAGAGGTCCTTGTGAAATGACCAACCCAGGGGGTATAAGAGGTCTTCCATACATTATCTCAAAGGGATACAGTAAAGATGGTTTCTTAGGGAGAGCTCTGATTCGAAGCAAAGCCAAGGGAAGGATTTTGACCCAGTCTAAGTTTAATTCCATTGTCAATTTGGTAAGGACTTCCTTCAGAGTACGATTTACCCTTTCCACTTTCCCTGAAGCCTGGGGGTAATATGGACAGTGGAAATGCCACTTGAAAGAGAGGGCTTGAGAGACCTTTTTTGTGATCCTAGAAATAATCTCAGGGCCATTGTCATATTGTAGGGAAGTCGGCATACAAAACCTGGGGATGATGTCTGTCAGTTAGATTGAAGCTACAGTGGAAGCCTTTTTATTGGAAGTGGGAAATGCCTCAACCCAAACAGAGAAAGTGTCCACAAAGACAAGGAGGTATTTAGTGTGCCATACTGTGGGCATGTTGGTGAAGTCTACTTGCCAGTCAGCAGCGGGAATGTGTCTCCGGGCTTGGTGGAAAGGGAAAGGTTTGGGCCTTAAAGGAGTATGAGGGTTGGTCCGCTGACAGATCTGACAATTAGAGGCTATATTCTCTAGCATGGCTATGTCAGAAGGGTTGAGGGAGAAGAAGCTCTGTAAAAAAAGGGTCAAAGACTGAGAATTGGAATGGTGTAGAGTATGAAGGAACTTGAAAAGATTTTTGTTCTTACTGGAAGAAGTAGGGGCTTCAGATGAGCTGTCTAAAGTGGCCATTATATGTCCCCCATGGGGGCCATAATTGGAAGTAGTAGCAGCCATTCGTGCCACCTGGTCAGTTTTGGCATTGCCCTCAGTGATAAGAGAGCCGTCCTTCTGATGTGACCTACAATGGACAACTCCCAACTGGGTGGGTAAGTGGGAGGCCTCTATCAGATTGGTTAAAAGAGCCGAATTAGTGATCGCATTACCTTTGGTGGTAAGTAGGCCTCGCTCCTTTCATATTGAAGCATGGGATAATAAGATCTGGAAGACATATTTTGAATCAGTATAGAGGGTGAGGGATTTGCCTTGTGCTAGTAGGCAGGCACGAGTGGCTGCTATAAGTTCAATCTGCTGGTTGGTAGTTCCTGAAGGCATAGCTTTGGCCTCTATAATCTCAGTGGCTGAAACTACAGCGTATCCAGAGTAATGAGTGCCGTTTTGCCTAAAGGAACTGCTGTCAGTAAACCAGATAAGGTCAGGCTTGGTGAGTGGTTCCTCAGAAATGGAACAATGACAGCGGAGGAAATCATGTAAGGTTTCCAAGCAATTATGAGTTGGTGTGTTAGACGTGGGAGTCATTGGGAGCAGTGAGGCAGGGTTCAGTGCAGATCATGGGAGGAAAGTAATATTAGGGTTTTCCTGAAAGAAAGTGAGGAGCGACAGAACTCTGGATGGAGGAAGGGTTTGAAGTCCCTTATAAGCTGAAAGATCTTTCAAGTGATGTGGGGAGTGGATAGTTCAAGGTGCCCCAAAAGTCAGCTTAGAGGCTTCTTTGTGTAAAATTTGTCCAGCAACCAGAGCTCTTAAGCAAGGGGCCCACCCACGAATGGTAGAGTCTAGTTTCTTGGAAAATATGCCACAGGTGCAAATGTAGGCCCATAGTTTTGACCTAAGACCCTAAGTGCTTGCCCCCCTTTTTCATGGACATATAGATGAAATGGTCTTGAAAGATCAGGAAGGTGAAGGGCAGGTGCCTTTAAGAGGAGTTGCTGAAGCCTGTGGAAGTGGTAGATGGGGGAGAAGACAAGAGATTCACTAGGGGGTCCATTTGCTAGGTCATACAGGGGTTTGGATAGAAGAGAATAATTTGGGATCCAGGCCCTAAAATAACCTGCTACTTCTAGGAATGATAGTATTTTGGCTTTCATATGGGGCACTGGAAGATCAGAGAGGAGTTGCCTCCTATCCAGTGTTATTTCCTTTTTCCCGGGTGTAAGGCAAAAACCAAGAGAGGTGACAGAAGACTGGGAAACCTGTGCCTTGTGGGGAGACTCCCTATATCCCTTGTCTGCTAGGAAATTAAGAAGCTGAGCGGTGTGGGATTGAGAGTGTTCCCAGAGGGACTACATAGAAGAAGGTCATTGACATATTGAAGGAGAGTAGAGTCAGGACAGGTCAGGTGAAAGGATGTGAGGTCCTGGGCAAGAACTTGGCAAAAGAGATGGGGGCTGAATCCCCGTGGGAGGACAGTCCAGGAAAGCTGATGAGAATGGTGGATGTGAGAGTCAGTCCACGTAAAAGCAAAGATATTCTGAGATTCTGAGAACAAGGGAATAGAAAAGAATGCATCTTTTAAATCTAGGACCGAGAAGTGGGTAGTAGTGGCAGGAATCTGAGAGAGGAGGGTGTAAGGGTTGGGCACTAGCGGGTGGATGGGGACCACAGAGGAGTTGACAAGGAGAAGGTCTTGAACCAGCCTGTAGGACACGTTAGGTTTCTTAAGTGCCAGAATGGGGGTGTTGAAAGGAGAGTGTGTAGGCCTAAGATACCCCTTTCATAATAAATCCTGGATGATGGGTTCTAATTTGAGGAGGGCTGTGGTTGTGAGTGGATATTGTGGTTGACTAATATATCTTAAAGTGTCCAGTAAGACAATATGAATAGGACTGCATTTAGCCATAAAGGGTGTAGTTGTGTCCCAACCCTCAGGCTTAACTAGTTTAGAGAGTCATGGAGGAGTGCATGAAGGAGGTGTATCTGCCCCTAGGAACATCATGAGGAAATGAGAGGTAGGAGAGGTGTGGGGTGATATGTGAATGGTGACTTTTCATAGTGAGAGTATGTCCCTTCCCAGAAGGGGAATGGGGCAATGGCTCATAACGAAAAAGAAGTGAGTGAAGGACAAAAGGGATCCCTGCATATAACATGATGGGGGGGTTTGAGGGAAAATCTGTTTATTCCTACCCTGACAATAGGAGTTTTTGAGGGTGTGGTAGAACCCCAATACTCCCTTAAGACTGATAAAGCAGCACCAGTATCCAAGAGGAAGGTAATGAAGCATCCATCCACCAGGAAGGTAACCCTAGGCTCTTGATTCTTGATGGTAATATTCTGGAGGGAAAGCCCAGGACTCCATCAATCCTCCTCTGCCAAGCCCAAGAGAGGCTGTGGTTGCCGGGCGGCTGACCAATCTCCCTTTTGGGTTGTTGGGCAGTCTGCCCCCCAGTGTCCCCTTTGATGGCATTTTGGGCAAGGGTTGTACGGTGTCCTCAGTGAAGGACAATCCCTGGCCCAATGTCTCTCCTTACCACATTTGAAGCAAGCTCCCGGGGGTGTCATATTGGGATGACGTGGTGATGGCCTTCTCTGAATGACCTGGGCCAACATTTGGAATTTGGCATTTTCAGCCCTCTGCCTACGGCATTCACTTTCATCCTCTCTATCATAAAAAACCTTGAAAATGAAGATTTTGGTCTAAGGAGTAGCAGGGCCCTGTTCAAGCTTTTTAAGCTTGGCTTTAATGTCAGGGTAGCTTTGGGCCAGAACATATGTCATTAAGACATGACGGCCATCAGGGGTTTCTGGGTTGAGGTTTGTGTACTGTTGAAGGGCCTTGGTTAGTCTATCCAGGAATTCTGAAGGTGTTTCCTCCTTCCTTTGAATGACGTCCTGCACCTTTTTAAAGTTAACAGCCTTACGGATGGCCTTTTTCAGGCCCGCCAAGAGGTAGGATGTAAAAAGGTCACGAGACTGTAAGCCTTCAGGGGTGTTGTAATCCCATAGAGAATCCTGCTCTGGGCCAGCATGAGGGCCTGTGGGGTGGTTAGGATTGGTCCTATGATTTTCATCAACATGGGCTTGGGCTAGCTCCCAGACCCATTGCCTTTCCTCAGGGAGAAGTGTATTGGCCAAGAGCATGTAGATGTCATGTTGAGTGAGGCAATATGCTTGCAGGACCCATTGAAACTCCCGAATGTAAGTGGTGGGGTCAGTGGTGAATGAGCCTAACTTCCTCTCTAGCTGAGTAATGTCCGACATGGAGAAGGGCACGTGGACTCTGATGACACCCTCGGGACCAGCTACCTCACGAAGGGGTGCGATGGTCTTGGGGGTGGGAAGGAGTCCCTTAGACCTGGTAACAGGAGGACTGAAAGAGGCAGGAGGCGGACAGGAAGGAGAGGGAGGGGAAGGGAGTGTCTCTTTGGAAGAGGAGGAGGTGGAGCAGGCAGAAGAGGGTGGAGGGGAGGAGGATGAAATGGAAGGCTGAGGATCCTTGGAATCAGGCAGAGAAAGAGGAGGGTATAGCGGGAGAGAAGGGGCAGATAGGACTGGGGGATAAGGTGGGGGTTAATCTGATGGGCTGAATGAGGAAGAATCTGTGAAGTCAGGAGTAGAAGTAGGGGAAGAGAAGGGTTTGCAAACAAGGAGGACCTGAGAGGGAGGGCAGGAGGAGCAGCGACAGGGTGCTGTGTGAGAAGGCTAAAACCTTAAATGCAGGGAATCTCACTCCACTTTTTCAGATGCTGGCAGTAGTTAAAAAGATCCCAGAGAAGGTTTGGATGTAAGGAGCCTTCTGGAGGCCAATGATTTCCATTATCCAGTGGATATGTAGGCCAATCTTGGGTACAGAATTTGATTAGAAGTTTGGGCTTGATGTCTGGTGTGAGGGAGAGTGTGGCCAGATTTTTTATTAAACATTTGAGAGGTGAGGCTTCAGGTACAGATGAAGAGGTGCCCATTGTCACAGGGAGAGAAGGAAAAGAGAGAGAGAGAGAGAGAGAGAGAGAGAGAGAGAGAGAGAGAGAGAGAGAGAGAATAAGAGTAAGCGAGAGAGAGAAAGAGAAAACCCGGGCTGGAATGGCTTCCAGGAAGCTCAGGGTGAACGGTGGTCAGGTGGGCGTCCCCAAAATGACCAGCCTTCATGAGGAAATACAGAGGGCACTACCTGGTCGTCACCAGTGAAGTGCGATCTGTGAGACCCAATGGGTTCGGAGCCATGGGCAACCTGATGTCAGGAAAGTTTTCGAACGCAGCAGAAAAAGTCAGTAATGAAAACAGAACTCTGGTTCCGGCAGAATGCAGTTCCAGGACGGGAGTTCAGTTTTCCCCCGAGCAGAGAGGGAGCAGAGAGGCAGCTTCAGCCAGACACAGCAGCCCTGCAGCAAACAGCAACTCTAGCCAGCAGCGGCAGAGGCAGCAGAGGAGAAAAACCAAAGAGCCTCTCATGTAAACTCAGAAGCCTCACGCCCCAAAGGAAAACGGATCACCAGAGGGTCCACTGGGACCAGTAAAGGTCTTAGTGGCAGGAATTTCCTGCCCCCTACAGGGCATCTAGAGTGTGCCAGATGATCAGGGTCACAAAACCAGCGGTAGCCTGAAGGGAGTTGGAGAGCCAGGGTCAGGGGAGGCTTACATATATCAGATCTGTTGTGAGTGCAGGAAGCCGGCATCTGAAAAGAGTGGACCAGGGCGGAATGTCTTGGCGGGGCAGGGGACGGGGCTCTTGTTAGAAACAGCTCACCCATATTCTCACACGGGGCAACAGAATGAAAGAACTTCCCACGCAAAGGCACTTTGCTGGGAGAATTCCAATTTTATTGCAAAAAGCTGTGTGCTTATATAGAACTAAGGGGAAGATGGAAGGGCTTAGATAAATGGCAGGCAAAACGTATATTGGTAAGTTCTTTCAGATATCAGCTCTGGAGCCCAGGAATTAGTTCTAATTGGGGCTAAGGTTTCCCACCAGCGAGATTTCAAATTGGCGCCAGCAAGAGAGTTCACACGGGTGGAAACATTTCGCACCACTGCAGAAAAAAGAAGGTAGGAAGAAGAAGTCCTTAGGCACCATGTTGGGGTTTTTTTCTGGGGTATGGCTGCCGTTTATACTTTTCCCAACAATGAGTATACCAGACAGTGCCTTGATTGACTCGTTTTCATGAAAATGGTGTTTAACAGAGATGCCAGAAAGTTGGGTCCTGCTGAGTAGTGGGCCTAGAGCAATGGTGGGCAGGTGTGTGATAAAACATCTGTGGTGGGGCCATGTAGATCTGTCATTGGATTCCAAATGGCTTGTGACTGACATGGTGAAGCCAGCAGACCCTTATATGTAAAGGCACCTTGTTACATAGAAAGGTTTCAGGACATTGTTCAGAATCAGGTTGCTATGGTCAAGGGGGCAAGCTATGTGGGATAGAAGCCTGGTTCTTGTATTCTTCTGCAGACCCTGACCCACCACACGTGACAGAAATCCCTCCCGCACTGTGTCCCCGTTGAACTCCTTGTATTTCGTGAAGCAAATACCCAACTCCCAGTACAGCAGCAAGAAACACCACGAAAATAGAGGATGACCATATGGATTCAATGTCCACACAGGGAGACATTTAGCCCCCAGGGGCCACAGTTTACCTACAATGGAAAATTCAGCACTGCTGTCTCATGTTCATTGGAAAATAAGAAACCATGTCCTCCAGGTCACATTGATGCAGACCCAGCTTTTATGGTCTCAGTATAAAGGAAGCTAAAGCTCCTGACAACAACATATATTTCAAGTGCCCAACCTCACAGGCAGTTTCTCAAGAAGTCTCTAGGCCAGCAGACCTTCATGTTTGTGGAGGGTTTACCCTGTCCCTTACTTTTGCAAAACTCCTCTACCACTTCCAAGGTTGTGAACTCCTGATCATATTCCATTCTATATATGTATTCACGGATTTTCTAACTCTTCTCCTCTGATTGTGTCATACTTGGGCCGTAGGTGTTGTCAAGGCATTGTTCTGAATGAGAGTGGGAAGATTTTTGTGTAGCACATATTTACATACACATTGGATTCATTTTTCAATTTTCCATTCAAAATACTGAATCCCTGACACTAACACATACCCTACTAGACTCTGACTACTAATCCTAATATGATGGAGAAATATTACCCAAACAGAATAGAAATACAAGCAGTTGAGAGGAGGCATGGCGTATAGTTGGTCTTGCCTTTTGCATGATATAGGGTAGGAGTTATAAATCTTGTTAATTTTTTGTTGAAATAGTCCTCCATGTGTTTTTAAAGTTAACACATATGTGAATTTCTGTCTCCCTTTTTCTGTAGCCAATTTAGCACATGTATTTTTATATGCACATATAAAATCCTACCTGGTATCACACGTACATTTTTGTGAGGTGGCTAACTTGGGAGATACAAAGTATGAGAAGAGATCACTCCTCCTAAATATTTTTGGAACTGAAAATTCAAACTATGAGTGAGCTTCTTAGTTGAAAAACATTATACATAAATCCATGTTTAGTAAAATTAATATTTTTGGGTCTGTGAATGATATATATTTCATGATGAATTTTGATTGGCATATATATTGCTAATTTCTAATGTATCTGTGATATATATATATAATTTTCAAAATATGAAATATATGTGTCTTATTATACACTCCCTAAATAATTCACTCATGTTCATGTATGTGGTTTTATAATCAACTTTTCATAAGATTGTTTTTAGAAATATTCATCCACCTGAAATACATATTTGTTTCCTAGAACTGAAAACTCACTTCAGTGAATGGTGCAAACAAAGCCTTATATTTCTACAGTAACTGACCCAATTTAACATCAATGAAAGTAGATTTCTATGGGACATGATGTGTATTTTGATGTTCATTTTAATTCAACACTGGTACATTACTATTTCTTCAGTTTTTATACATCGTAGAATATACATTTCATCCACAAGTTCACAAATTTAAAGACATTTGTAACACATTCAATCACTTCCTGCTTCCAGAACACATGTATTCCTCCTTGTTTTTGACTGGTTATTTCATGAGACTTCTTTCCAAACACATTATTTTCGATTTCCATAATCAATTTTGAAGCAAAACTCACACACATTTTATGACAAACTACAACCCTAATATTACCATTAGATGTATAACTGGTTGGAATGAATGTATGTATATCAATGTAAGATTTCCTGTGTATTTTGGGATATCAATTTATTCCAATTTCTAAATTTGGAAACAATTATATTATTTATTCACAGTATGGTCTATTCATGCATTCTCTCTATATTCATACACACATGGTACACCTATTTGTGCCCCCAATACTAATTTATATCTCTTCAAAATATTGCTCTCAGAAATGGTGCAACAAATACTCATGTCACCTGATCTACATATACATTTTATCACAGTAATATTCTGGCCACAAAATGCAAAGTCACACTTACGACTGTACCAAAGCCTAAATGGAATGTGAGTATTGATTATGAACATCACCCATGTCCAGGTTGCCTAATGCTCTCAAATGTCAATCCTATTGGCGACTACATATTTGTTTCTTCCTAATATTATTTATTCAAACTCAAGCCTGTTGAAAATGTCTAATCCTATCGATCACTTTATCATTTGCCTGATTTTCTAATGTCTCTATTGATATCTGCTTTCATACATATTTTCCCCAGTTCATCATTGTGACTGAGTCTTCACATCTGCTGACATTTACATTTTCTCTCTACCCGAAACCCTATTGCTAAAGAACTTTTTGTCCAAATCCTATACTCACTCTTTTTCCTAATCCTACCAACTATCTTCCTAATCCTACCAACTATCCTTTTTTGACTGGATGTTTTCTTTGACATTCAATC
Organism: Callospermophilus lateralis; assembly: GCF_048772815.1. NCBI lineage: Eukaryota > Metazoa > Chordata > Mammalia > Rodentia > Sciuridae > Callospermophilus > Callospermophilus lateralis. Next base: position 1,002,180 of record NW_027512690.1, read on the forward strand.
ATCCAAGGTACAAGGTCCTATGCCATTGTGTATAGATTTATCTGAGACACATGTGCAGAACATAATTCAAACCTAAGTATCCCAATCAAGGATCCAATTCCCTTCTGGGCTTCAAATCTTACCTAGATTTCTGTTTTCATACATATTTTTCCCCTCTATATATTCTTATAAATATCGCAGGTTCCCAATAACATTATTCATCCAGCAGAATGATTCCTAAGCCAAATCAAACATGTTATTAACCCTAACCATACTCTGTTCCCTCAATCTAACTTTACAGAAAAGCAGGGACAGAGTTGGTCTTACAATACAGGAATGTAAGAAATCTTCCACCTCCTGAGAAACAAAAAGGTCCATGTAGAAATGAACCCTGGGGAAGATATAGGAAGCTATGATGGACCTGAGAGAGCAAAAGTCATCTTCCACGACAAACAACCTGGTCAGGATGAAGGGATGTGTCTGAAGCAGTCTCTCTTTTCTTAATGTAGAGAAGATGGACAATACCAGGCCTGTGTGGAGAGCTGTTCCCGGGTGCCTATGTTTGATATACCATTCAAACTTGTGAAAGTGTCACAGGAAGTAGGGGCAGACTCCATCAATTGGGACACTTGGAAGCAACTGTTAGGACAAAGTGGTTGCCAAGGCAGTGACCTCATTCAGTTCCTGAAGGAAGTGACCTACATCACTTTCTTGGTGATGGAACTCTCTGAACTAGGGATCCAGGAAGCCAGGCACCCAGAGGCAGTCCCAGTCCCAGTCCCAGTGGCCTCACATGTTTGGATTTACCTAGGACAGCATCAGTCTTTCTTGGTAACTACTGATGTGAGGATGGCCAAATGCCAGGAAGGTCTGAAGAGGGGCCTTTCCTGAGTAAGCAGGTAGTGTCTCACCACTGGCACCTGAAAACATCACAGTGTTGGCCAAGGAGTCCAGATCTGACATAGGACAGTCCATTTTGGAGTAACATACTATGGCCCATCAGTCAGAGGACACTCCGGATAGTCATAGACCTACTTGGGGAAAGGAGGTGACTTTGTGGGTGTGTGTGTGAGTTTGTGGTTTTGTCTAATGATCTGAGAATAGGTAGGAAAGTCGGTTTGTTAGGATTGGAGTGGACTGTTTCTAGTAAGTCTTTTGACAATGTGAGTGTTTCTATGTCTGTTTATCCCACGGTGTCCGTGGTTGTAGACATTAGAAAAGAGAATGCATCAATGGATGTGTCCTGAATAGTAGAAAGCTTCACAACATTCATCCTGCCAAATTTATGAATGGATTTTGGCTTGCCTAATGGATGGGCAAAAACCACTGTCTTCCTAAATTCCTGTTTTCTTCTTGAATTCTGGCCACTCGCCAGAATAGGCTCATGGTTTTGTTTCCAAGACATGTACCACCTCCAAGCTCTGTGACATGGCTATGTACTGGATAGCTGAAGGGAATGGGATCATCTCGGAAAACTCAGATATCATTCCAGAAACCCTGCCTTGGGCCATTTGCTTACCTATTGTTCTGTTGCCCTGAATGTCAGAAAGGTCTTTGCCTCAGGCCACCCCTTTGTGAAGCCTGAAGAAAACGGTTTTCAATGGAAATTAATGGGCATCAGCTGTAGATCTTTGCTTAATTGCTTTGGAAAGGGATGTGTCTGCATCAGACTCTTGGCCATGTGTGAGGTTGTTGAATAGATTCTCAGCACCTGATGGATCTAACGAACAATTACATGTGTGCTTCCAAAACCAAAATGGCCAAAAAAGCAGTCATTGTGGACGAAGTCTCTCGCTTTCCTCTGTAAGATTCCTGATCTCCATCAAGTGAAAATAGGGATCCTTTTTGTCAAATGAGTTCCTCAATCCCTGCAGAGGATAGCCCATAGGTGCTTGGGTTTTCTCATGATTCCAATTCACATAAAGAATCTATACCCGAGAGTCAGGAGGCCTCAAATTGGAGAATCAGAGCAGTATTTAAGGCAGGCTTATTTGATCACTCCTGGTTCTCAGGAAGGGTGTCCAGGCAACCCTGACTTTAGGCAAATGACGGGCAAGGGAGGTTATTTTGTACACTGTCTTGGGCTGAGTCCCTCATGGAAACCTCCAGCCACAGGTTATGATGAGTGTCTATATGGAAGAAGATGAGGGCCTTGTGGGTGTGTTTTGGTTTTAATTGTGGTCATTTGTTTGGCGGTTGGAAGTGATGACTGGGTCTATCTGGGCTTGAACTCTGGTGTGATTCCCCTTAGAGTCTGAGTTCTGGAACTGATCTCAGAGAAATATTGCCATAAACTGCATTCAGATTTTAGGAGGCCACGCATGGGATTCGCCCTTGGAAACTGAGATCAAATACCAGGGTGACTTTCCACAGAGCCTTGGAATATCAGCTAGGATATCACATGATTTTATTCTGAAAGATTTGGCAGCCATAGTTGACAGTCAGAACACCCATGGACGTCATATTAAAGACCTCAATGGACCTGGCTTCATGTCCTTTTGACCACTCTATGGGAAGACTTGCCTGTGAGATTTCTCCAGAGAATTTAATGAAAATAGCTTCCTCACATTTAATAGTTCCTGAATAAACTGAAACCCACAGTGCCTCCAACTTCATCCAAGAAAAATGGCTAGATAAATACAATGAAATCTTTGAAATTCCCTTAACCAGGTGGCACTGGAGAACCTTTAGATGTCTTGTTGCTGATCATGAGTGTACCAGAGAATGCCATGATTGACCGGGTTTCATGAAAATGGTGTAGAACAAAGATGCCAGTAAGTTGGAGCCTGCTGAGTAGTGGGCCTATTGCAGTGGTGGGTAGGTGTGTGATAATACATATGTGGTGTGGCCATGAGGATTTGCCATTGCTTTCCAAATGGTTTGTGACTGACATGGTGCAGCCAGCAGACCCTTCTATGTAAAGGCATCATGTTATATGGAGAGGTTTCTGGGCTAAGTTCAGAGTCAGATTTCTAAGGACAAGGGGGCAAGCTCTGTGAGATAAAAGCCTGGTTGGTGCATTCTCCTTCAGTCCCTGACCCACCACAAGTGACAGAACTCCCTCCAACACTGGGTTCCAGTTGAACTCGTTGTATTTCATAAAGCATATACCAAACTCCCAGTACAGCAGCAAGAAACACCACAAAAAGTGGAGGATGACCAAATGGCTTCACAGTCCACACGGGGAGACACTTAGCATCCAGTGGCCACAGTTTACCTACAATCAGAAAATTCAGCACTGCTGCCTCATGTTCATTAGAATACAAGAAACCATGTCCTCCAGGTCACATAGATGCAGACTCAGCTTTGATGGTATCACTAGAAAGGAAGCTAAAGCTCCTTACAACAACATATATTTCAAGTGCCCAAACTCAGAGAAAGTTTCTCAAGAAGTGTTTAGGCCAGGAGAGCTCCATGTTTTTGGAGTGATTACCTGTTAGACCAGGACACAAGAAAAGACCACTGACTCTAATTAAAATCAAATTAAATTAAGCTTATTATTTCCACCGGCTGTGCTGCCTCTCCCTCACAAAATGGCGGGAATAAGACAGCAACCCCAGCTTTCCTACAGGCAGCTTAATAGCCCAGAAAATTACACAAAAGGGGGTTTACAGATAACAGAACTCTGACAAACATCACACTAATGGCAGTCTACATTTTTTTTGCTGTCCCTACATCAGAGTTCATGAAGACCATTAGAGCCTCAGAGAGGGTTGTTGTCTCGCCAGAGAAGGCAAATATTTATGATGTGTCACTAAAGTTTCAGAGAGGGCTGCTATCTGGTCAGAGAGCCGGGCATGGGTGAGTTCCAGGCGTGGGCAGGCATTCCAAGCAGGTTTAGAATTTGAAGTGATTTATGCTAAAGCCAAAATTATCTTTTCATGGCTTTTTAGCAAGATGGCTCCCAATTTTAATTAAAGATCAGGTTGGGTCTATCATTCCCCCCTTTTCTTTGTGTCCCTTTCAAATCTTTGATAGATTACGGGAAGAGCACTGAGGAAATTTTAATCCCTCAGGTAAGAGTCTCCAAATTTTTAGAACTCACCCAAAACCGATCTCCCTGATTTTACCTGACTTAATTAATTACTTATATTGATAGTCTCTTTATCTTTCTCTCCATTGTTTTAAGAAGAGTGGTGTCACTCATTTTTTCTTCTTCTGACCTGAGACAGGGTGACATGAGTGGGCATGGCATGAGGGACATGAGTTGCCTTTTAGAAGTCAGTTGAGGGACATGAGTTGCCTTTTAGAAGTCAGTTCGGTTTGAAGTCTGATTGGGGAAGAACAGGTTGTAAAGTCATCTGGGGATGGGTTCTTCTCTGAGAGAAACAAAAACCATGAGTACTGAAAAAATGTTGCAGCAGCTGGAACATGTCACTGTATAGAAGTTCCATCACCAGTCTTTAATATCCCCAGTTATCCGGACTGTCAACTTAACTTGTTATGTTACACTTGTCCCTCCCCATAAGATACAGTTTAATAATTTAATGTCATCTGATCTTGTAAAATCTTTTTACTAGTATGACCTCTGTGTCTCTTAGAGAAACCTTTAATTCTGTTACTCAGGGATGGATAATTGTACTAGCAAACACCAAGCCTACCTGTGTAGGTTAGGAATATCTGTAGGCCTTAAACTGAAAACTTATCCCTGTGGCAGGTCTTCTTGATAGTCTCTTTTTATAAGTATCAGGCATTCCTTTCTGAGAATTCTTCTTTGTAGCCACCAGTCTTACTTATTTTGGGAGGCAAACATAAAGTGCATACCTTAAAATTATATTATTATTATTATAATTTAAAATGCCCAGGAATGGATGTATTTTGTTCTTAACTGTCTTTGCTAAGTGTTTACGATGAAGCAGTCAAACTGACTTTTGTTTCCATCTATTGTTAACAGTCAGCTGAGCTTTTATGGGAGTCAATTCTGGGGAAACTTGAGAGCAGATTCTCAGTTCTGCTAGTGCCATTTGCGCTAGGTGGGTCCAGATCTTGCTTGACCATTTGGCTTCCCTCGGAAGCATCAGGGATGTCTCCTTTCTTTGATGACTCTCCTTTTCGTAACAAATACCCTGATTGGCTTTCTGTTCTCCAGTGGTCTCATTAATCTCCCTGATCAGGAGGAGTTTATGTGGCTCAGAGTTTCAAAGCTCTTAGAGAAGTTCCCTGTTCCCTGGATTCAGACTTACTCAGAGGGCAAAAGCCAAATATTGGTTTTCTTGGCGCTTTTATTTAACTTTAATTTTAAATCCTAATCTTAAACATCCAGCAAATAAATTTTAACAGCCTTATATTAAGAGTACTGGGCTTTAATGTCTATAACTATATCATTATCTTTTTATTAATTGGGATCTGTATTTTTCTGTCTGTATTGTAAGTAATGACTTATTATCTTGAATAAACCCATGTTGTGTTCTTAAAGCAACACGTTTGTAAAACAGTAACAGAGAATCTTTAGATCACTTATAAAATAATTTCAAAATAAAATTAACAAAAGTACAAATACTTAGCTTGTGTAATAGCTACCCTGAATTTTTTGGCTGAGTTATACATTATATCCCCTGTTTGAGATCCTAGGAATATTGACCTTAAAAAAACCAACTTTTTAACATAACTTTAAAGAAATATTATCTGACCTACTGGTTTTGTAGTCATTCTCACATGTAGTAAGATGGGACACAGAGTCTTATCTCAGGTAAGGCAGGGCTCTTTATAAATCTTAAGTATTTTAGTTCTAAAGATAATCTTTATTTATAAATATCATTTTACAAAGTTTACATAAATTGTTTGAGGTCACATGAACATTAGCTAACACCATATGATATCACATTTAAAACATGAATTAAAGAAAGGCTGAAAGTTTTTAACCTTTACATCGATTAGGCTCTCATTAACTAAAAAATACATTTAAATTTTTCCCCAATGTAAAAAGTAACATAAAAGTTTACATATCTTATTGATAACAGGTAAATAAATCCCCAATATATTTTTTTACCATAAAACTTCAGAGCACCAGCTTGATATAATGCTCTTTTAAAGTTTCTACCTTACAGACTTGAATACATATAAGATATGAAAACATTGATAGCATCACAATTACATTGATGTTTCTACATTAACCAAGTTTAGCTTTTAAAGCAATGGCAGTACAGTGCTCTAAAATAACAGTTCTTATTTAATCAGTTGTTTAATTTTTATGGTTGCTTGCTCTAGAGAAAATAAAACTTAATAAACACAACGTTATGGGTAAACTTATGTTTTAAGAAATTTCTGTCTCATTAACACATGACTGATTTTTATATTCTTATACAGACTTTAATAAAAACTTATTCAGACCTTAGTAAATCAATCAGATATCTAACAAAAGTACTCATGAATGAGTAATCCCAATCAAATTTACTTTATTTATTTATCAAAATATTAGAGAAATGTATTGACAGTGTAAACCATTTTTATGTTGAAGGAAAGGTCCTAGTACCAAGGCATATTAGACATTTTGTAGATATTAATATTTTATTAGATTTTTGAACACCTAGAAAAATTTGTAAGCTTAAATTTAAAGACATTGATTTTTATCTGTTTATCCAATTTAAATTGAAACATTTAAATCACGTGAATTAAAGATCTTTGGATCTCCTATTTAAATTTGTTTTAATGAGCGCTTTTTTATGAGCGCTCCTTGTATATGTTAGTTTGTGTATCATATATATGATATACGGACATATGTATATATAGACATACAACACATAACAAAAGTGTGCACACATAATAATAGTAAAGGCCTTGTAGCTTTTCTCAGGTGAAATCTCCATTGCAATGTTTCAAAATGTCTACAGTTGGTCAAAGATAGAACTGATCTGAAAAACATTAACCTAGGTCTGTATGCTCAAAATCATGAGCTCAAAAAAAAAAGTATCTAAGGAAAAAAAAAGAGTCCTAGAAAAAGTGACTGGCTAGTAATTAGTAAATACCATACAATTTACCTTTTTTTTCCCCCTTAGGCCTCAAATCAGTCTCCTACTAAGATTGCAGGCTTCTTTCATTTACATTTCAACATAAGTCATGGCTGAGGTCTGGAAGGAGCAGGAAAAACTGCTATTCTGAGCAGACACCTCAGGCCTAAGGCATTTTAACCATAAATTTGAGGTTCGGATGTTGAAAATTATGATATAAATTTAAGATACAATTCACAAAATTTTATATCTTTACATCTTGTTTTGTCAACAGATACCATTCTATGATTTACTATCCTTGTCCAAATTAATGCACTGGTACACACAGTGATATTTTCCCAGGCTATCCAATTCAAAATTGGTGAAAAAAAGACTGTATGATTGGGAAGTTACTTGCCAACTTGGAAGTAGAGTTCTTCAGTTTTCCATCCTAAGTATTTAAGTTCTCTGGCATGAATTATCTGAAATCATAAACTAAACTATTACCTAAACCCGACTTTTAACTGCAAGATTGTGCAATGCTTCAAAAACCCATTCAGATACCAGATTGTTAAAATAAAACATCATCATTTAGAAACACATTCAGCTAAGATCATTCCCAAGAAACAATTTATAATATCAACACATTATTGCACATGTCTTAAAGGGCCAGATACAAAGACACAAGACAGACAGAAAGGAGGTCCAGACTATGGTTGTCAGAGAGAACCCATTAAACCAGAGCAGATAAGAGAAAAATCTCCTACACCAGTGTGCACCATAGATATCCACGGGGGGGGGGCACAGAGGGGCAACCTGAAATGTAAAATAAAGTGTCTCCATGGTGACTTCACTGCATTTAGTGTCCCCTTTTTCTTTTTCTCTTTTTTAACAAGACAGAGGTGGCATAATTCTTACAGTGCGGAAAGGAAGGAGATAATTCCCTGAATCAACAGGGCTTTGGCAGCTGCTGGGAGTCCCTCAGTCCTTCCTTTTACTTACAGGATTAGCTCCTCTTGTTCAGTTCCACACCAAGCATGCTTCATCTCCTAATATTCCAGTAGACAGCTCTCACAAAGTTCCGGGGAGGAGGGGGGGTACCAAATTTGTAAATTAAAGTTCAATTCCTGAACTTGAAGCCAATTAATACCAATTTAATAATGAGGACTGAGTTTTGAGAAAAAGAAAAAGAGAGGTTTATTGCTTTGTGAACAAAGGAGAAACACAGGGGACTCTGTCAAATGCTGTGACTCTCTTGATCTGGAGCGACAAGGGGTTTTAAAGGAGTTTCACTTGTTAACCTGGGAGATGCTCAGTTCTTAGGTCCCCAGCAAGCATTGCCCTCTGCAATGGGTGTGCTCCAGGCAGCCAGCTAGGAGCTTCTGTCATCCTGCTTAACAAAGGGGGGTAAAGTTCATCGCAGTTCCCTAAAACACAGTCCAAAGGGGTGTCAGGCTTACTCTCTTTATTACCCATTTTTACGTCCAAAATACTTAAGTTTTTACCACTGAAATCACACAACAAAACAAACAAAAACAAACAAACAATCAAAAAAATAGAAGACAAAACAAAACACAAAAAACAGAAAACCAGCGCCTAAACAGAAAAACAGTGGAACAGTGCAACATCTTGCTATAGCTCCAGGGTAGGAGCGCGTGCGTGCCTGTCGGCCCCTCTCTACAGTTCCAGAGGAATTCCCTACAGAACAGAACAGAGGACAGAAAGATTCTCGTTACTCTCCTGGAAAGGAGTATATGTGAGCCTCCCCAGGCCACATCTCTGTCATCAGAAAAGATCTCCCTTAACCGGATATCAGATGTTATAAAGGCACCACTTACCTATGGAGGACTCCTCCACCAGGTGCTTGCTAATAGTTTTAGTGCAGAGGTTCACTGCAGTGCTCCCCGGACTAAAGGCTCTCTTCCTAATATAGAGAAGATGGACCAAATCAGGCCTGTGTGGAGAGCTGTTTCTTGGTGCCTATGGTTGATATACCATTCTAATTTGTGAAAGTGCCACAGAAAGTAGGGTAAGCCTCCTTCTCATGGTACGCTTGAAAGCAACTGTTTGGACAAAGTGGTTGCCAAGGCAGTGACCTCATTCAGTTCCTGAAGGATGCAACCTCACCTCACTTCCTTGGTAATGGAACTCTCTGAACTTGGGATGCAGGAAGCCAGGCACACAGAGTCAGTCCTAGTCCCAGTCCTAGTGGTCTCACTTGATTCAATTTAGCAAGGACAGAGTCAGTATTTCTTGGTACCTACTGATGTGAGGATGGCCAAATGCCAGGAGTACTCTGAAGAGGGGCCTTTCCTAAAAAAGCAGGTACTGGCTCACAGCTGGCTCCTGACCACTTCACAGAGTTGGACATGGAGTCCAGATCTGAGACAGGATAGGCGATATCGGGGGAACATAGTATGGCCCAGCAGTCAGAGGACACTCCGGATAGTGAGAGACCTATTTGGGGGAAGGAGGTGCCTTTGTGGGTGTGGATGTGTGTTTGTGGTTTTGTCCCATGTTCTGAGAATAGGTAGGAAAGTCGGTTTGTTTGGTTTGGAGTGAACTGTTTCTAGTAAGTTGTTTAACAAGGCGAGTGTTTCTATGTCTGTGTATCTCACTGTGTCCATGGTTGTAGACATTAGAAAAAGAGAATGCATCAATGGATGTTACCTGTCTAGTAGAAAGTTTCCCAGCATTCATCCTGCCCAATTTATGAATGCACTAGGTCTTGCCATATCGATGGGCAACACCTGCTATCTTCCTAAGTTCCTGTTTTCTTCCTGAAATCTAGCCACTCTCCAAAATAGGCTCATGCTTTTGAGTTCACAATATGTACCACCTCCAAGCACTGTGACATGGACATGTACTGGATAGCTGAAGGGAATGACAAGCATCTCAGAAAACTCAGATATCAATGTGACCAGGAAAGTCTCAGTGGAGAAACCCTGCAATGGGCCTTTTGATTGCCTATTTTTCTGTTGCCCTGAATGTCAGTAAGTTCTTTGCCTGAGGCCACGCCTTTGTGAATCCTGAAGAAAACAGTTTTCAAAAGGAAATGAATGGGCATCACCTGTGGCTCTTTGCTTAATTGCTTTGTAAAGGGATGTGTCTGAATCAGCCTCTTGGTCCTGTGTGAGCCTGTGGCTTAGATTCTCAGCACCTGATGGATCTAAAGAACGATCCCATGTGTGGATCCAAAATCAAAATGGCCAAAAATCAGTCACTGTGGATGAAGTCCCTCACATTCCTCTGTAAGGTTCCTTACCTACATCAAGTGAGAATAGGGATCCTTTGGGTCAAATGAGTTCTTCAAAGCCCTGCAGATGCTAGCCCATAGGTTCTTGGGTTTTCTTATGAATCCAATTCAAATAAAGAATCTAAACCCCACAGTCAGTAGGCCTCAATTTGGAGAACAG